>NW_006921593.1:22825033-22863347 GCF_000298275.1 Orycteropus afer afer
TCAAGACAGAGGCAGGTGAGCTCCCAGGACAGCCAGAGGTCCTGGGGGTGGCCATGCTGGTCAGCGACCAGGCCCAATGCCCAAACCCAAGTGGCTCCCCCAAGGGAGGTGTAGGTAGAAAAGATCAGGGAATGCAACAGAGCAAGGACTGCCTACACGTTCTCATCTCATCCCAGCTACTGCTCTTCCCACATAAACAAAACTCAAGCTCAGGGGTTGTTTCTGAGAGGACTCAGATGGGCAGTGAGGGCAGGGAGGGTTCCCCTTGGCCTTACACAGCACGTTCTGGGCTCCATGGATGGAATTTCACCCTGATGACACGTGGATGCCCTGTGTCTCTTCCCACAGATTGTGAGTTAACTGCAAGCCAGGGTCAGAGGCTTTGAAATCTCGAGGCAAGCCTTCCCTACGTCCCTAAACCAATCCACAATTCTGGCCACATGACACCAGCACTGAGGCGTCTGGACTGCTGTCAGCTTACTTGGTTTCAGCCTGTCAGCCATTTGTCCAGTGGCACCAGCTATCCCATTTCATGTCATCGAAACGTTGGCTCCTCTATTTCCTTCCTCTTCCGGTCAGCTGAAATTAGAGAGACGACCACGTGCAGGTGGAGGGGTCGCTGCAAAGTTCATCTGCTAAGCTGTACGCCACGAAGGGGAAACACGCAGGGTGTGATGGGTCAGGGCCCTTCCCCTCCACCCAGCCCACCCACTCCACCTGTTCCTTCGGTTTCGGGGAGTGGAGGGCCATTGGAAAGTTTGGCAATCTCATCTTGACCATCATAATGCTTTCAGAATCACTATTGATGCTTGTGGAGGACTCTTAAAACTCCAAGTTTTCCTTTCCAGTCTCTCTCTGTGTCTCTGTGTCTCTGTCTCTCTTTGTGTCTTTCTGTCTCTGTCTCTGTGTGTCTCTGTCTCTATCTCTGTCTGTCTGTGTGTCTCTCTCTGTCTTTCTCTCTCTCTCTCTCAGCTAGTCTTAAGGATCCCTGGTGGCACAGCTGTTAACTGAAAGCCGGAGGTTTGAACCCACCAGCTGCTCCATGGGAGACAGATGAGGCAGTCTGCTTCCGTGAAGACTGACAGCCTTGGAAACCTGTAAGATAGTTCTTTTCTGTCCTCTAGAGGCACCGTGAGTCAGAATCCACTTGACAGCAGCGAGTTTGGGGCGTTTGTTTTACGTTCATTTTAGTGGTTTTGCAAACTGGATTAAGCAGGTGATTTGGAGAAAGGTAGGAAATCCATGGAGTCATTGAAGGTTAGAGACTTTCCATTGGAGGGAACTCTAACGCAACCCTCTACCCCACAATTTTCAGCCAGGGGTGACTTTGCCACTCCGAGTACACTTGAAGACGCCTGAAGACATTTCTGGGTGTCACAGCTGGGGAGGGGGTGTGACTCCTATCAAGTGTGCTGAGCACAGGAACACTGCCAACCATCCTGAAATGCACAGGACGTCTGCCCACGACAAAGAATCATGTGGCCCGAGATGTGAGCAGGGAGAAGCCCTGGTGCGGTCAGGGGACAAGTCCCCTCCAGCTTCAGGTGCAGCAGCACCAGGAAGTCTTCGTAGGCGGGATCTCACCGACCAGAGCCCATCCAAGGCCTGACATGTGGGCACTGACATCACATCAGGAAGGGCCAGAGACCAAAGAGAAGAATGCATCCGGGACACGTGGAAACTGGGGGCTCCTGACAGCGGCCTTCAACGCTTGTTGTTCTCAGGTGCCATCGCATAGCGGCCCCGTGTGGTGGAGAACTGTTCCCAGGGCATCACGTTTTCCAGGCTGTGAGTTTTGTGGGAACAGATGGCCAGATCTTTCTTCTGAGGACACTGGGCGGGTTCAGATAGCTGGCCTCTCTGTTAGTAGCTGAGCACTTAACTATTGCACTGCCAGGGCTCCTTCTGCAAGGCTTAAAAAAGAAAACATTGCTCTTGAGTCCATTCCAACTTGTACTGACCCTATAGGACAGACTAGAACACCCTATAGGGTTTCCAAGGCTGTAAATCTTTATTGCCACGTCATTCTGCCATGGAGTGGCTGGTGGGTTCAAACCACTGACCTTTTGGTTAGAAGGCAAGCACTTAACCAGTGCACCACCAGGGCTCTTCTTCAATGCTTGCTGCTGGTGGTGTGTGCCACTGAGTCGGTTCTGACTCAGAGCAACCCTCTAAGACAGAGTAGAACTACCTCAGAGAGTTTCCAAGGCTGTAAATCTTTACAGAAGGTGACTGCCTCGTCTTTCTCCCAGGGAGCAGCTGGTGGGTTTGAACCACTGACCTTTCAGTTAGTAGCTGTTTCAGCTGCTCTAACAGAAAATGCCACAGGTGGAAAGGCTTGAACAAACAGGCATTTTATTCTCTTAAAGTCTGGGAGGTTAGAAGTCCAAGTTCAAAGTGCCAGGCTCTAGGGGCTGGCTGTAAGTCCCTCAACCTTGGGCTTCGGCTCTACCTCTTGCTCCTCCTGGCCCACTGAAGCTGGAGGCTTCTCTAAACTCAGACAGCTGCTGGCCACTGAGGCTGACAAACCCAAGGTCGACAAATAAAATGGCACAGTCCCAAGATTACCAAACATCATGGCATGCCACTAGTTCAAGTCCAGAGACAGTCCCAAGATCAGCAGGAAACATGGCAGGCTGCTGAATGAAGGGTCCACATGCAGGGTCCACACATGCCAACATGCTGCAAAGACCTTTCTCAAAGCTTCGTCTTATGCACTGGAAGCAGACTGTACCCCAAGGCAGCTACTCAGCTGCTCCAGTGGATTCCACCATGGAGTTGATGACCAGTCTCATCATGGGGAATAACAACAGCCAGCAGCCCAGCCACTCAACCAGGCCCAGCCAAGCCGACACATGACCTTAACTACCACAGTAGCCAAGTTTCAATCAATGAGCCACTGTGGCTTCTTGTTCCTGAGGTTAGAGGCAGGAACAGATTTACTGAGAGAGGTTAGACATCCTCTGTGGGACTCAGGGGCAGCTTACACACTTAGAGAGGAGCAGCTGTGAGGCCTCACGGGGCTTGGTGATGGTGAACCCCTCACTCTCACCTGAAGGAGTATCCTGACCTCCTCTGTGTTGATTCTCAACTCACCCAAAGCCAGTGGTCCTCAAGACAACCCTGACTGAGGTATTCCCTTGTGTGTGAGAGTGAACCCCTCACTCTCACCTGAAGGGGTGTCCTGACCTCCTCTGTGTGGATTCTCAACTCACCCAAAGCCAGTGGTCCTCAAGTCAACCCTGACTGAGGTATTCCCTTGTGTGTGAGAGTGAACCCCTCACTCTCACCTGAAGGGGTGTCCTGACCTCATCTGTGTGGATTCTCAACTCACCCAAAGCCAGTGGTCCTCAAGTTGACCCTGACTGCAGTACCCCATTGCGTGTCAGAGTAGAAGTGTGCTCCATGCGGTTCTTGGTGCGGCTGCTCTTTCAGAAGTAGACTGACAGGTTTCCCTCTGAGGGCCTCTGGGTGGACTTGAACCCCTAGCCTTTCAGTTAGCTGCTGAGCACATTAACCATTTGCACCGCCCATAGCCCCCGATAGGTTTACCATTAAGCAAATCTGTAGGTTTTCCTCTTTGCTTTGGTTTACTCCTGTCTGCACCCTCCAGCTTCACCCTATTCTCCTACAGTTGACTTTTTGACCCCAGCAAGGTTCACACTGGTCTGGAGGAACAGTGGGGACAGCAGGGGATGGAATTCCAGGAGCAGGCCTGTTAGACGCTGTCTGGTCACTTAGTGCCGCTGTAAATACCACAGGTGGCTGGCTTTAATAAACAGAGGTTTACTTCTCACGGTTTAGGAGGCTAGAAGTCCCAACTCGGAGCCAGCTCCAGGGGACGGCTTTCTCTCTTTGTTAGCTCTGGAGGAAGGTCCTTGTCTTTGGGCTTCTTTCTGCTCCGGGGTAGCTTGGTAGGTTTCTCCCCCCATCTCTGTCTGCTCACTGGCTTGTTTAATCTCTTTTATATCTCAAAAGATATTGATTTAAGACACACCCTACACTAATCCTGCCTCATTAACAAAACAAAGACAACCGTTCCCAAATGGGATCGCAGGCACAGGCTTAGAGGTTAGGACTTAGAGCACATTTTGGGGGGGACACAGTTCAATCCACAACAGATGCTAAAAGTCTGTGAGGATGACCGAGAGTGGAGTTCAGCAAAGTCCTGGTAGTCTCTGCCATTGGCTTGGCTTCCAGGCCCGTGGAGAGGCAGCCTACCACAGCTGACCCTATGAGTCTTGCCTGCCCAGGAGAAGACAAATGCCAACTCTCCCTTTACAGTTCAAGACACATGAGGGGACAAGAGTGAGTGGATACCTTGCAGGATGTCACTAGATCTCCGAGAAATGCTGGACCACCATGCAACAGAAAGAGCGACCCACTCTGGGCGGGCAGAGCCCCGGGGTCTTCTGGGTAGGAGTTCAAAAGCTACGCAAACCACAGTCCTACTCACAAGGCATGTGGCTGACATTCGGGCAGGCCTGCTTGGACCTGGCACTCACAGAGTGAAACTGTGAGTCATCTCCCTCCGCAGCCTTGGAGCACTGCTTCCTTTCCCACCTCCTCCAGTGCCCTGCTCAGCCTCCAGTGCCCCATGTGGGCAGATGCTGCCGAATCCACGGGGATGCATGTTGTTGGCACAGCAGGGCCAGCTGCTGAATACCAGGGCCAGCTTCAGCCTCCTCCGAAGAGGGTGGGGCTCCGGAGTCTTGGCACCACTGTGGCTGTGGCTGTGATAAGAATGTTCGACATTAATAATGCTTCTTTCATCCAGCTGCGTTCTTAAACACTCAACAAGTGTTCTTAAGTAATTATGACAAGTTACGACAATTTAATCTATCAGTGAGCCTGGTTTCTGGGTGAATAAGGGGGGGTTGACCACACGTGGAAGCAGGATATTGACCTGGAACCATGCAGACCCCGAGTTCACACTGAGCCCCTAGCAGACAGGCCTTGGGCTGAGGCGGGAAGGCACCGTGGCTGCCCACTGCCCACACTGGAGGCAAAGCGAGTGATGGACCACCCAGCACACTCCGTGATGGGGAAGAGGCTGCTCAAGCCTTCCCCATGTCCATGGGCTGCTTTTTAACCCATCTTCTAAGCCATGAAGGTGCTCAGTGGCTCCCTGGCTAAAGTATTCGGCTGCTAACCTAAAGATCA
The DNA here is from genome assembly GCF_000298275.1 of Orycteropus afer afer. Classification (NCBI taxonomy): domain Eukaryota; kingdom Metazoa; phylum Chordata; class Mammalia; order Tubulidentata; family Orycteropodidae; genus Orycteropus; species Orycteropus afer. The sequence goes on from NW_006921593.1 coordinate 22,830,197, forward strand.
GCAGTTCAAACCCACTACCCAGTCCAGGGAAGAAAGATGAAGCAGTGTGCTTTGGTGAAGACTGATAGTCTTAGAAATCCATTGAGGCAGTTCTACTCTGTCCTATAGAGTCCTGATCAGTTGGAATCAACTCCATGGCAATAGGTTTGGCTTGATTTCGACCAAGTCAGGAAGGCATCCTCATGGCATGGTGGTTAAAGACTCAGCTGGGAACCAAAAGGTAGATGGTTTGGACCCATTAGCTGCTCCATTGGAGAAAGATATGACAGTCTAATCCCTAAAGATCACAGCCTTGGGGACCCTGCCAGGCACTTCTACTCAGTCCTGTAGGGCTGTTAGCATTCTGAGTCCACTCACCGGCTCTGGGTTTGGTTTTTTTCAACCAAGCCACGTGGACTCTCCATGCAAAGACAGAAAACAAGCACGGGACAGACTGTGATCCTGGAGGCAGAGCATTTCCAGAGCCAAAGGGGACCTTCCAGGACCTCCTAAGCAGAAGTCCTTCAATCTGTGCTTCTGTGAACCCAACATGGAGGTCGCCAGGGAGCCCCTGGCCCCACCCCCTCTACCTCTGGCTAGCCTCATACCTTGGTCTGACACAGAGCAGGGTCACGGCGGGGTGCAGGGTGTGCAGGCCACATCCCCGGCCACTATGGGGAGGTGACACAAAAATAACCCCAGGGTCTGTGATGACAAGGGGCTGCCAAGGCGGTGGCATCACCAGGGTGGGTGTCACCATCACCCAGGTAACTCATCACCACCTCCCCAAGTCAGGGCTTGAAGCAAGTGGCCACAGAGCCCCTCACTGGTCAGAGAGGAAGGTCTCTGCCTTGGCCAATGGGACAGGAGAGGAGCTTCTGGAAGCCGTGGGGGGCATGGCCAGAGGGGGCCACAAGGCATAGGGTTCTCCCCTGTGCATTGGAAGGGCGGGGTGGGCTGCTGCACCCACAGGGGTTGGGGCACCATGAGTTACATATTGGGAGCCATGAACCCTAGTGTCGCTATGCTCACACATTGTGAGCCTCTGGCTAAAGGAAAGGGGCCAGTGATAAGTAAAAGGAAATAAAAGTTTGTAACCAGTTCAGGCCAGTCTAGCAAGCAGTAAGAAGCCAAGCTAAGGTGTCAGCCTGGCTCCTGACACCAAGACCCATTATAACATTCATTCATTCAGTCATTCATTCTACAAGTTCCACTGGCCTCCACCATACACCAGACACAGTACTAGATACTGGGGACCAAGATTCGGGTTGACCAGCTACATCCCTACGTCTCCACCACACACACCCTCTACTCCTGGACCACAGCCCTAAGTATCGCAGGGCTGGGCAGGTAACCCACGGTTCCCTCACCCTCAGTGTGTCGGACTGTGGGGCCAGCATGTTGTGATGCTAGAGGCTCTGCTCTCAGTGTGTTCAGTACCAGCAGGGGATGGACAGTGGGCCTGCAAAGTGGACAGCTCTGCAGAGCTGCCTGCTTAAGAGCGACCAGGAAGAAAGACCCGGGGATCTATTTCTGGAAATTAGCCAGAGAAAGTGCTACGAATGACAACAGAAGACCGCCAGGCTCACATCCTTGGGACCCGCAATTGGGGAATCGGTTTCTGGAGGAGGACATGTTTGGTGACATAGGTGAGGTAGAGGGCCAAGGAGCAGGAGGGGGGCCCGGGTGAGATGGAGCAGCACAACAGCCACACGACAGGCTTGAGGACTCGGCAATTGCTTCGATGACACGGGACCAGGCAACACTTGGCTCTGTTGGGCCTGCATTGCCATGGGCCGAGCCCTGTGGACAACAGCTATCTATCAAGCAGGTGATATGAAGTGGTGGGTGCTATGGGGGGACTTCAGGAATGGAGGTGGGTGACAAGGACACCTTCCCACTGACTCCCTCTCACGACCTCACGAAAGGGTGGAGGTCCAGTATTTTCTCATCAGTTGACTTTTCAGGAGAAGCCAGATATCTGGATTTTAAGAAAGGTGAAGTGTGTAAAAAATATTTTTAAATAGAATTAATTTAAAAAAAAATCTGTTGACAATGAATTCCATTTTTAAAAATAGTAGAGGCCAACAGCACTCACCAGATTCAACCCACTGGCCACTGGTCACTAGTCTGCACTTTCCCACTTTCCAGACCACTGAATTGGCCAGAGTTGATTCTGTGCAAGTTGCATCAAATGGTATCTTTGACCTGGAAGAGAAGGAGAAGAGACCACTGGGACATCTCAGGGTCACTCATCATTTGGCTTGATGGGATTCCAGGCTGCTGTCTGCAGCTAGTGCGTGAGGGTTCAACATAACGACACCAGCACTGCTTTGTGGCTGAGAGTTGACCTTCAGTGGGGAATTTCTACACTTACTGATGCAACTGTGTTATTGTTCTTAGCAGAAAGAAAAAAAATCACAGCTCAAGGTGAAGCACCTCTCTCGCACATTCTTCATTTGAGTTCTTCTCCCTGGGAAATCACAGATGAATCATTTTCTGTAAGTTGAAGGTAGAGTGGACAGCTTGAGTGAGTCAGGGTCACCATGCAGACCCTCAAGCAAACCTGCACAGCCCAGAACACACACAGTGCCTTCCTGTTCGGCCTCAGCCACTCCCATGTGGGGAACAAGTCCAGATCCACTGTGTTCTTGGCAGAACCCGACACTGCCCACCCGGGAGACTGCCTCTGCCCTTCAGTGGAAGTCATTAAGTGCTCAGCTACTAACTGAAATATCGGTGGTTCAAATCCACCAGCTGCTCTCTGGGAGGAAGACCTGGTGATCTGCTTCCATAAAGATTACAGCCTACAAACCCCATGGGGCAGCTCCACTCTGTCACACAAGTCACTATGGGTCAGAGTTGACCCCTCAGCACCCAGCTTTAATCTTTCAGAGGTAAACACAGGGTTCAGGGGAGGACAAGATTCAGTCACACAGGTGGGTGGAATCCAAGCTGGTACTAAGATGGGCCCTGGGCCCTGGGGCCTGGATGGATGTTTCCCCAGTGCGGTTCTGGGTCTGTTTAGTGTACATTCCTGTGTCTCTGGGAGTGTCTCTCCTGGGGCTGTGCACATGCAGGCTTTGGTGTGTCCCCACCTCTGAGCTGCTGGCTGGGAGGGGATTACTCCTCCCAGGAATGTTCTGGAGGCAGAATCTGTCTCAGTGGAGGTGAGACATTATACCTACTCCTCACTGACTATCTCATGATCTGACACTTCACATTTACAACAATAGTGAAAAACCTGCCATCTGACCATTTTGTGCATTAACAATGTATGTCTGGTAGTAACAAATGCCGAGGTGTGAGGTGAGAGAAATGCTGGCTGTGATGGTCAGGGTTATAAGTCAACTTGTCTGGGCCAGGACTCGCAGAGGTTTGGCAGTTATGGAATGATGTGATTCGGCAATTGTGTAATGATGTGATTTGCTAGTTATGTGGTGATGTGGTTTGGCAGTTATGTAATGATATGATTTGGCAGTTACAAAGTGATGTGATTTGGCAGTTGCACAATGATGCGATTTGGCAGTTACACAATGATGTGATCTGGCAGTTATGTAATGATGTGATCTGGCAATTAGGCTATGATGTGATTTGGCAGTTATGCAATGATGTGATTCGGCCGTTTTGTAATGATGTGATTTACTAGTTATGTGGTGATGTGGTTTGGCAGTTACGTAATGATGCAATTTGGCAGTTACAAAATGATGTGATTTGGCAGTTCTGTAATGATGTGATTTGTTGGTCACATAATGATGTGATCTGGCAGTTGCACAATGATGTGATCTGGCAGTTACACAATGATGTGATCTGGCAGTTATGTAATGATGTGATCTGGCAGTTAGGCTATGATGTGATTTGGCAGTTATGCAATGAAGTAGTCATCCTCCATTTTGTGATCTGATACGATCACCTTCCATTTTTGCACGATGCACATAAAGACCTGGTCTTTAGACCCCAACCCTGTGGACACATGAGGAGTGGGTGTGTTTCCCGGGCAGAACCACCTCTCAGTGGCCTGGATGGAGACAGCTTCCACTCCTGGTGGGAGCAGGCATGTGCCACTGTAGAAGGGCGGGGGAGCTTTCTCATGGAGGGGGGTCACCTGGAAGACAGCTGCTCCCCCGCCCCAGCTCCCACAACCTCCAGACGCAGCTTAAATTTAGACTTTCTATTTCTATCCTTAGAGCCTTGTTGTGCTGGGCTGCTAATCAAAAGTTGTGCCGTTTGTACCCTCAGACGCTTGGGAGCAGAAAGACCCGGTGACCTGCTCCAGTAAAGACTACGACCAAGCACACCCTATTTAGCAGCTTTACTTTACCACATGGGCTCACTGTGAGTCAGAGTTGACTTGTCGGTGCCCAGTAACATCAGCTGAAGGGAAGAGTTACAATCAGTTTTGTCTTTTCCACCATAAGCAGGGGGCGGTGGGAGAAGCTAGGGGCATTACATAAAAGGCCAGAGGGCAGTCCCAGATGCAAACCTAGCTGTAGCATCCTCCTCCTCTTCCAAGGCCTGGGGGATGTTCCCTCGGACACCATGTCATTAGAGGGGGCCATGGGACTAGTCTTGGGCCGTGAGGAGAGGTGAAGTGCGCCATCTTGGGGAAGAACATCTGTTCTCTGGTCCTTCTCCACTCCCTGTTCCCAGAGCCCAGTTTGAGGTGGGAGCTGCTCCACCAGTGACTGGGAGCCCCCAGCTGACCGTGAGTGGGCCCCAGCCCTCTGTTGTTTGGGCACCGAGATGGGGACTTGCTTCTTATGAAGCGCAAAGTAGCCTGTCCTGACAGGTGCCCAGGGCCACTCTGCTGCCCACGGTGCGAGCTGGCTCCGTGACAACACCGGGCGTCGGGCTCCCATCCCAGGCCACCACACCTCTGCAGAAGCCCCAGCACGCCCTCTCTCCTCTCGTCTCATAAATGCCCAAGGGTTAAAAAACGTTTTTGGCAAGGCAGCCAGACAATCTGACTCTGGAAAAGGCAAAGGGGAGTTTGAGCAAATTCGAGCTTGTTGTCTTTGGGGTTTTTTTTATAAGAGAAAGGGGTAGCTGCAGCGTTGGAGTCAGCGTCAAAGCTCTCAGCTCGGAGCCTGTGAGAGCCCAGCCACCCCCAGCGTCCAATACCCCCCGATCGTTATCTCAGAGGAGGGAAGGGGGTTTGTTTCCTCCAACTCTTCTCAGCCGGAGAAGAGCCAGCCTCGTAAAACACCACTAATCTTTATGATACATCAGGACGGCTCTGACCCACTCGCTCATTTTATTTTATTACGGTGGAGCCCTGACATCGCCTGAAGAAACGATCCATTTGGCTTCACCAACCTTTGCGAAATGATCATCCTGGTTTGTATTTCTCTGTAGCCACAAGAAGAGCAGAAAGCCAGTCATTTCATAGCTTAACTTGAAGCCTGAGGGACACTCCTACCTTTTCAACATCCTTCAAAATGACCACTTTTGATGGAATGGTGGCTGCGCATTTGCAATGTATATGCCGCTAGATCTCCCCAGGGTAGAGCGCAATGGAGCAAATGAGAAACCCAGGACAAGCCGTCGTCGGGAAGAGAAATGGCTGAGTAAATACAGAAGGAGACACAATAATAACCCAGGAGCTCTGGTGGGACAATGGTTAAGCACTTGACTGCTGACTGAATGTTTGTCAGTTCAAACCACCCAACGAGTCCACGGAAGAAAAGGCCTGCCAACCTGCCCCTATGAAGATTCCAAACCAAACACCACACTCACTGCCGTCGAGTTGATTCTGACTCACAGCAACCCCCTTTGGGTTTCCAAGGCAGAAATATTTAAGGAAGTAGACTGCCCTGTCTTCCTTCCATACAGTGATTGGTGGGTTTGAACCAACAACCCTCTGGTTAGCAGTCAAATGCCTTAGGCACTGCACCACCAGAGCTCTACAGCCTAGAAAATCCTATGGGAAGATCTTCTGTGTCCCTTGGGGCTGCTATGAGTGGGAATCAACTTGACTGCATCTAACAGCAAGGCCAGGTAAACATCTTCACTGGAACACCTCCAATCACCTGATGGAAACATCCAAGCCAACCTGAAGGCCCTGTCCTACACACGTTACCCCTTCCTGTTTACTCCGGAGGAGAAAAAGCCAGAAAGAGAGGGAAGCAAACGCAGGCATGATGAGTCATGCATCAGGATTTGCAAGGAGATGAGGGCATGATTTTATCGCGATGACCAGCCAAACTGGGTTAATTTTTAATCCCTTCACTTAACCTAGAGCTTGGGGTGAGCAGGGGTGATGGGAGAAGAGGATGACTTCAGAGCTAATTGCTGGACTCCCTTTCAAGCAAACTCACCAAGTGCTCATAACTTGGAACCAGTTCAGGTCACTCTGTAATTTGCTAGACATGTCTGCTGTTATCCACAGCTTAATGCACAAAGGCGACCAAGAGCAAAACAGCAAGGTGGTGCCAAGACTCCATCACCGTTAATGAGCTCAGGGAAGGTCAGCGGGCCACACAGTTCAGTTCCTCCATGCAGTCATCAGTCATGTCTAGTGTAACTCAAAGGCTCCCAAAGACAGCCCATAAAGCCATCTCAATTTGACTGTGTATGAAGGCTTACCAAGAGCAGTGATTAAATCACGGAATTGACACACATAATTAGGTTAGAAAAGCTCTCTAAGTGAAACTGAAGACAGAATCTCATAGAAGCAGATGTTTATCCAGCTAATGCTGTTGGGCGAGTGCCATGTGGCTGTGCCTGAGAGATGCTCAGGTCTTGCAAAGTCCTACTCTCTTGCCTAAGCAGCTTAGAGGTCTCTGGGTGATGGGAGGGCAATTGCCCACCCTGGGGGCAGCCAATGCCATGAAAGATCATGAGCAGCTGAGGTCCTGGTCCTCACACCTCTTTTGCAACTTCGGACTTAGACTGGGCAAGAAACACACTGGAATCTCCCACCAAAGGAAGCTGCTAAGGCCAGCATTGCCGCAGAGTAGATAGTGCTGGGAAAAGGACAGGAACACTGATCAACTGAGCAGAATAAAATCCAGAGGCAGACCCACAGAAACGTGGCCGATTGATCTCCAACAAAGACGCCAAGGCAATTCAATGAAGAAAGGATAACATTTCAACAAATGGAGTTGGGAAAAATTGGACACCTATGTATAGAAAAATGACTGGAAGCCATGATGGAGCAAAGGTTAAGTACTCGGCTGCTGACTCAGAGACTGGTGGTTTGAGCTCCCCAACGGCTCCATGGGAGAAGCCTGGTGATCTTCTCCCATGAAGATCACAGGCTAGGAAACTCTATGGGCAGTTCCTGTCTGTCGATGGGATCACTGTGAGTAGACATCAACTCAACAGCACCCAACTACACCAGCAAAGTACCAAAAGTAAACCTTGACCTATACCTCATGCTTTGTACAAAATGTACCTCCAAATATCAACTCATAAACCTCATGTGACATGTCAAACTATGCAACTTTCAGAGAAAACATAAGCAGCAAATCTGTGGCCTTCTGTTAGACAACGAGTTCTTGGATAAGATGAATAAAACACAATCCTTCAAAGATCGATAAACAGGACATTTTCTAAATTTAACTTTTCTATAATAGAAAGTAAGAGCTCTGGCAGCATAGTGCCTAAGGCACTTGACTGCTAACCAGAAGGCTGACAGTTCAAACCCACCAGCCACTCCTCGGAAAGCAGGTTGGGAAATCTACTTCCGTAGTGATACCACCTCGGAAACCCAAGGAGGGGTCGCTATGAGTTGGGGCCGACTCGAGGGCAAATGACAACAACAACAACATAATAGAAAGTCAGAAGACAAGCCACCAACTAGGAGAAAATATTTGCAAATCACGTGACTGTCAATGGACTTACATCAAGAATAGATAAGCAACTCTCAAAACTCAGCAACAGCTACAACTATGAGACCAGAAGAACTAGATGGTGCCCGGCTACCACTGTCATCCACTTGGAAGGGGATCTATGTAGGAAATCCTTGATAGAGAGGGAGAACAATGTGGAACAAAACTCAAAATCATTTGGAAAAAAAAAAAAAAAAGGTGGGGACCAGGTTTGCTGGTCCAATAGAGCCTGGTCCTGGTGGAACCACTGAGACTATGGCCCCTAGCTGCCCTTCAGGTCTGGAATTGAACCCACACCTGTGGTTTCCAGCCAAACAGAAGACAGGCATATGAGTTGAACATTTACCTCAAGTAGATACACTCTTTGGAGAGAACAATCATGGGAGAAAGAAGGGCTGCTTATGCACAGGGCGACAGCTCAGGGGGCAGGAGTGTATGGAGAGATGGACGCTGGGAAGAGGTAACTATGGGGAGGAAGTGGGAGGGGAGCTGTTGCATTGTGGTAAACTGTGGTCAATGACATGAGACAAAGTATATGTGAACTGCTGTATGGAAAGTGAATTTGCTCTGTAAATCTTCACCCACATCACAATTAAAAAAAAAAAAAAAAGTCAGCAATAGGAAATAACTCAATTTTTAAAAAACACAAGAGTTAGACAAAAGATTTGAACAGACACTTCACCAAAGAAGATACACCCATGGCAAATAAGCATATGAAAAACATTCAAAATCATTACTCATTAAGAAATACACACTAAAACCACATGGAGACACCAGTATACTTACTAAAATGACTAACATTTTTAAACTGACAATAACAAGTGCTGACATGAATAAGGAACAAATAGAACATGCATACATTGTTGACAGGTACACAAAATGGGACCACCACCCTGGAAGGCAGTTTGGCAGTTTCTAGTAAAGTGAATCATACACTTACTATACAACCCAGCAACCTACTCCCAGGTACTTGTCCAACAGATGAAAACCCATGTCCACAAAAAAACGCTGTACACGAACATTTACAGGAGCTTATTTGTAACTGCCAAAACCTGGAGACAACCAAAACGTCCCTCTGCTGAGGGATGGATAAGCAAACGGTGCATCCACACAACAGAACACGACTCAGCAACTAAGCAATGGACTATTGACTGCTAACCAGAAGGCTGACGGTTCAAACCCACCAGCCACCCCTCGGAAGGAAGGTTGGGCAATCTACTTCTGTAGTGAGACCACCTCGGAAACCCAAGGAGGGGTTGCTATGAGTCAGGGCCGACTCGACGGCACATAACAACAACAACAAACAGTGATACCGGCAACAACAGCACAGGTGGATCTCAAACCCATCAAGCTGGGTGAAGAAAGCCAGATTCAAGAGGCAGCATAGAGCAGGGCTCCGTTCCACTGACATTCCGGAAAAGACCAAAGCATAAGGACAGAGAGCTCATCGGTATGGTCACTGGTATGACCATGAAGGGTGGCTCAAGGAAGTTTGGGGTGTGGGGGGAACTGCTCTGTGTCTTGACTTTGATGGGGATTACATGACTCAAAACCCAGAGATCTGTCCACCAAAAAGTGTGCACTTTTCCATATGCAAATTAAAAAGTAACTTTATAAAGTCAACATCGTTTCATTTATGCACTCAATCCATACTTACCAAGTGACGATCACATACCCTCAGACTTGGCTGGATTCTGTGCAGTGTAGACACGACAGATATGGCCTCCTCTCTTGGATCTCACTGTCTAGTTCAGAGACTGGCAAACTACAGACCGTGGGCCCAATCTGGCTCACCACCTGTTTCTGTAAATAAAGTTTTATTGAAACATAGCCACGTCCAACATATGACTGCTTTCACATGAAAGTGGCAGAGCTGAGTAGTGACACTACGGCCCACAAAGCTTAAAATATTTACTCGCTGGCCATTTATAGAAAACACTCGCCAAGCTCTAGTCATACCAGTCGCCGTCCAGTGGATTGCAACTCATGGCGACCCCAGGTGTGTCAGAGTAGAACTGCGTTCTGTAGCGTTTTCAGGGCTGATTTTCAGAAGCAGCTTGCTAGGCCTTTGGGTGAATTTGAACCTCTAACCTTTCCCTTAACAGCTGGCACATGAACTGTTTGTACCTCCCAGGGACCCCGACCCCTAGTTAGTCTGTCTCAAACTTTATTGTCCTTCGTATCCTTATGGAGACTACAAACCCAGGTTCCACCCTACAAATTTCAAAATCGGGTCGGTCTGGAACAGGCCTTAGAGTCTGCAGATTTCTAGATGATTCTAAAGCAAATCGATGATTCTGGCCCATTTGAAAAAAAGCAATTTGAGAAACAGACGTCAGGCAACAACTTGCAGTTGAGTGACTCTTGTTTGGGGCTTAAGCTACAATCCATGCATTAAACTCGAGCTTGACAGCCTGGCCCTTCAGAAGTTGCTCCAACTATTTGAAGGTGGCACCCTCCAGATAAAACAATATTTTGAAAACAGACTCTTTAGACGAATTATGAGCAGGAGGTTATTTAACTCACCTTATCTCCCACTATGAATACATAATAAAACCTTCCACGAATTCAGTAACAAAACCGCACATTATTTTAGGTTGAAGTTACAGCCCAGTCCAGCTGGTGTCCATCAGCACCAGTACGGCCAGGGTGATCACAGTCCTACGTGAAATGCTGAGGGAAGGGAGGGGACTAAGTGCAGGAGTGAGAAGGGCATGTCGGAAGGGCTGACGGTACTTAGGGGGAAGGCTTGCCAACACTTCTCACTGCAGCCCTACTTCCCACATCTAGACCTGTCCCTATCCCCCAGTCTTCCCTGGGCTCTTCCTCCAAACTTCCCACTCTTCCTTTCTTTTTTTCAGAACATAAAAGCCAATGAATAAGGAAGCCTGAAGAAGAATCGATGCTTTCAGATTATGGTGTTGGTGAAGAATATTGACTATACCATGGACTGCCAGAAGAACCAACAAATCTGTCTTGGACGTAGTACAACCAGAATGCTCCTTAGAAACAAGGATGCAAGACTCCACCTCACACATTTGGGCATGTTATCAGGAGGGACCAGGCCCTGGAGAAGACCATCCTGCCTGGTAAAGTAGAGGGTCAGCAAAAAAGAGGAAGACCCTCAAGGAGATGGATGGGCACCGTGGCTGCCACGATGGGCTCAAAAACAGCAACGATCCTGAGGATGGCATGGCCCTGCAGTGCTGTGCTCTGACGTGCAGTGCCACCAGCACCGAACAACAAAAACGAACGCTCATTCCCGGTTGCTCCTTGATACCCCCATAGCTGCCATTGTTAGCTGTGTCAAGGTGATTCCGACCCAGGCCCGACCCGTGTATGCAGAGCAGGTCTGCTCCATGGAGCTTTTAAGGCAGTGACCTTTCTGAGGCCGATGGCCAGGCCTTTGTACTGGTTGCCTCTGGGTGGGTTCCAACTGTCAACCTGTCAGCTAGCAGATGAGCAATGAACCATTTGCAATGAACCGCAGGCACTTCCAAAACGGGACGTAGAGTTGAAAATTGTAGCAGAAGAGAAGCCATGTGAGGACAGAGGGAGCCGGTGGAAACTTACTACTACACCGACTTTAGCTCTGAGTTTCCTGGAAGCTAGAACGAAAAACGGAACATACACAAGATACTGACACGAGAATAAAGCGTTGAGCGAGGGCGGGGAGGGGAGGGGAGCAGGGGAGGAAGGGTCTGGAGCAGAGGTAGCACCGTCTTCTGAAAGTGCACCTCAGACCATCTCCACCACTGAGGACCTCAGCCAGCTCAGAGCGGAATCTCGTATCCCATTGAGGTCCATTCACCTCGAATGCCATTTTGGGTTTTCCATCTCAGGACCCTACTGTCATCTCAAAGTCATCCAGTGAATTCTATGCACTTTGGGGTTCTAATAATATCTATTTTAGACAGCTACAAGACGAGGCTATAATTGCTTCAATTAGAAATTAAGTGACTTCATGACTGGGAAGATTTTATTTTGAGAGGAAAACTACCCATGAGGCAAAGTCAAATTATTTTTGGTCTCTCGCAGCATCTCCTTGATCCTTAGATTCTAAAGTCTAACAGAACATAGAAACTTCTCTCACATGTAACCAAGAGCTTTGTTTTAATAAATATGACTTGGTTTCCAAAGATACTTTGCCTGAAGTCTGTGTCTGAAGTCAAGATAGCCCGGCTCTGTCTTTAGAAATGGCTTGCTGTCAGTCCTCTGCCAATTACCATCTCTGGGGTTATTATTTGACAAAAGTCCTATGTCTAACAGGTGTCCTATCTGACCTTCCTCAGCTGAGCCCAGGACGGAACATTCCACCGTGATGGATGGGAAAGGACATGAAGGAAATGCCTTTAATGTATGCAAAAAGCAGAAGATAGATTTCTCGCTGGAATTAAAGGAATCCCCATTGCTCCGTAGACAGTAGGGGCATGGTGAGGGTAACACTGATTTACTCCATTGAAAATAAGACTTTACAAAATAGTGCAAAGAAGCCGAGCTAGTGGAAACTGCAGGGTCCTCTGGTCACCTAAGGCCAGGGTGAGAGTTGACATGAAGACAAAAAGAGGCAGCTAACAGCAGGTCATCCTTTAGGATTTTTGTTTTTCCTGACATGGGAATGTTCACCCTATCAAAAGCTAAAATACTGGGGAAAAGATAAAAGAGTGAAAAAACACATTATCAACATATTTCTAGAACTCGTATCTGTATTCTAGGTCACATTAATAGTCACTGTGAAAATATACACAGAATAAACTTAGAATTTTTACTCCAAGAATAACATCAACGTTGTATCAATGGCAACATTAATGTGCTGCAAACCTTCACGTGGAGAAGGGAAATCTGACATCAGCCTCTTGGTAAAATCATCAGAATCTGAAAGTTACCAAAAATAAGCAAATAAATGGATGAGGGCGGAAAAGAAATGATTCAAACGACATTATCCAAATCCCAATGGCTCAAATCAGCTTTCCCATCTGAATGGTGAGGGAAGGATTCCAGAACACGTTTTTAAGAAGAAAAATAAAATTTTAGTCCATGGCTCCTGGGATGGGCATGGGTGGTTGTTGAAACTATGCTATAAGGTGGGGCTTGGGGCTGGAGTTGGACTGCTCCTTGGTAGCCTGTGGTCCTAAGGGAAGGAGAGACCAGACCTGCACAGTGGGTTCCCAAAGATGAAGTGTCCTGGAGCAGACACAGTGAGGGGACAGATGACATGCACAGTAAACTACAGAGAGGACAGAGGCAGCCCGCCCTGAGGGGATCCAGGAGATGGACTTAGGGGACATCACCTGAGCACCTCTATCAACGATGTGGGTCTGAACTGCGAGCTGGGCATTCGGGGACAGAGTGGCCTGGGGGACTGGAGCTGTGTGGTGCACAGCTACTGGGTGGTGACAAGGGCCTGGATGGAGCTCACTGCAGAATCACAGAAGGAGATGGTTCCTGGCACCCACGCTGCTAACCACAGCATCAGCAGGTTCCAAGCTGTCCTCTTGAAGAGTTCCGCCGCTGTGGTAGTTAAGGGTATGTGTCAACTTGACTGGGCCTGGTTTTGAGTGGCTGGGCAGCTGGATGTAGTATTTTCCATGATAAGACATGGTGGAATCTACTGCGGACACCACCACAGTGCCTTAGAGCAGCAGTAAGTAACCAAAACAGCCTCTATGTATTAAATTAATTTGTATTGCATTATTTATTATATCTATTGCATTAAGGAGCTCTGGTGGCGTAGGGCCTAAGGCACTTGACTGCTAACCAGAAGGCTGGCGGTTCAAACCCACCAGCCCCTCCTCGGAAGGAAGGTGGGGCAATCTGCTTCCTTAGAGATAACACTTCGGAAACCCAAGGAGGGGTCACCATGAGTCAGATTCGACTCAATGGCGGTGAGTTTGGTTTTTGGTTTTGGACTTCATTAAGTTTTCCTCTGTGTGTGTGTGTGTGTGTGTGTGTGTTTGCTTAGTTTCCTAGGTTGGCTATGACAAATTACCACCAAGTCGGTGGCTTTGAACAACAGAAGTTTCTTCTCCCCCAGCTCTGGGGGCCAGGCGTCCACAATCGAGCTATCAGTACAGCTGCGCTCTGAAGTTGCCGCAAAGTCACCCAGCTTCCGGCAGCTTCAGGAGTTCCTGGGCTGTTCCGTCTGATCTCTGCCTCCGTGGCTACACGGCCTCCTCCTCTTCTCTGGGCCTCACCTCTGTGTCTCCTGTAAAGACACTTGTCACTGGATTTAGAGCCACCAGGATAACCTCCTCATCTCAAGGTGCTTAACTTTATTACAAAGCTCCTTTCCCCAAAGAATCCCCCAGCTCTAGGAATTAGGATGTGGGTCTCTCTTATGGGAGGCCACCATTCGAAGCCCTTCGCATGCTTTGCTGGTGTTGTAATAAAGAGTGTCGCTCTACTTTCTTGTGGAGTCAGCATGGGGTGCAGGCTGGACTGTTCAGGAAGATGGTGCCTAGGAGGGGCCGAATGGGGTAGGTGATGTCATTCAGGAGACCAAGTGGCCAAAAATATGCCTTCCAGGGACCTCAGCAGCCAGTGATGGCCAGAGGGCTGTGGTGGTATGAGGAGCGCTGTGACTAGGCCCGTTTGTAGGACACCATTCAGGCATCGTCAGCTCCCGGCCGAGCCACCTGTGGCCCTTCCCAGTCATCACTCGAGCTCCCGCAAGACACACGTGTTTGCTTGAGACGCTGCATGGGAGATGGCCAATGGTTCATAAAGGGCACTTATTTCTCCAGGCCCAGTACCGTCACCTGATGTGACCTGTAGCAGAAGCAAGGTCCAAAGCCCAAGGAGTTCTTAGGAAAACCCTCCTGTGCACAGTCCGGGCTGTCTATTCTCATATTTTCCACAGAATCGGACTTTTGTGTATAACGCATGTTGCTAGGTCAAGCTCAGACTTCTTGGAAAGGGTAGGGTACAAAGCACTGGGCGGCTAATTGGGAAAGCCACCATAACTCAGTGTGACTCAGCATGCAAGCAAGCCCAGAGCGTTCCGCAAGCTCACCCTTCCCAGTCCCCAACAGACTTCTCTGAAATCAAACCCACTTGTCATCCTACTGGCTGCCTTGCCCTTACAGCTCTGCTCAGGTTACAATGGCCCTTTGGAAGGAAGGAACAGGCCAGGCAGCTCCCGCGAAAGCCTTCCTTCGCGGGGGTGCAGCGAGGCATCCACACCTGGGAGAGTGCCACAGGCCAGCTGTGTAGAGCAGAGCTCTGATGTGCAGCAACCTCACTCGGAAAGAATTTGCATGGCTCCTCCTGACCCGAGGGGATGTTGGGAAGCTGTTGACTGCCCCTCCTTTGGAAAGAGGCTTATTGGCATCTCCAGCAGCCACATGCATCAGAGAACTGTAGACTATTAAGAAAGGCCGTGTGTTCAGCCCCACCCTAGACCTGTTTGCGTTTGAAGGGTTTTGATTTTTGTCTTCATATTCTGCAAGTGACTCAGTGCCTCACCACTGGCTAAGAGCCATTGAGACCATGGCCTTATATAACCTTCACAGAGGCCCAGGGCAGTGGCATGCCTTGTGCCAAAAGGACAGGGAGGTCACATCTTCTGACCTCCTCTAACCCCACAAGAGGAAGACAGAGTCACTATCAGTAACCCAAGGCCTATTTCTGCAAGGCCAGACATGCTGCCTCCCTCCAGCCCTTTCACCAACCGTTCCTCCCAAAGCACCCACCACCTCTCTCCTGGGTTCAATAATTCATTGCAGTGGCCACACAGAACTCAGAGATTATGGGGTTTATTAGGAAAACACCAGGTTACAATTCAAGTTCAAGAAAAATGCTTAGTCTCTCTCCCAGCCCACTGTCTCAGCCAACAGTCTCTCACAGTCTCTCTCCCAGTAGGGGGTGTCCCTCGGTGTCTCACTCAGCAATGCGTGTCTCTTGCATCTCTTTCCCAGCAGCGCATGTCTCTCAGGGGTGCGTCCTTCCTCAGCCAGCAGAGAGACTTCCGCCTCTAGGAGGCCTCCTTTGGAGCCCAGCAGAGTGGCCAAACCAACCAATCATAACATCAGAATTCTAAGCACCTGAGAGACAGCCGGAACCTCCTAGAACATTGTTTTGTGCCACTCCCAACAGAAATACCCCAGGTGGACAACTTCAGCAATCAGGAGCTCCTCAGTTGCTCATGGCAAGTTCTACCTAGGAGTTTACGAAGACTTTTGGGTAGAAAAGCCACACTAAGTAATTTACTGCACCGCACCTTGTCTAAGGCAGCAGAAGTTCATTAAGACTTGGGCCTCCTAACTGCCAGGTGTTTGACCTTCCACTTACTATCTCAGTGATCTAGTGCTGCTATAACAGAGATACCACAAGGGGGTGGCTTTAACAAACAGAAATTTATTCTCTCACAGCTTAGGAGGCTGGACGTCTGAATTTAGGGCGCAGCTCTAGGGAAAAGCTTTCCCTCTCTGTGGGCTCTAGGGAAGGTCCTTGTCTCCCTTCCACATGTGTGGGCCCTGCATTCCTTGGAGATCTCCATGTGTCTTGGCATCAGTTGTCCCCTGGGTCTAGGAGGTTCTCAGCACAGGGACCCTGGGTCCAAAGGATACAGTCTGCTCCCAGCTCTTCTTTCTTGGTGGTAGGAGGTCCCTCCTTCTCTGCTTGCTTCTTTCCCCTTTAATGACTTGCAAGATCAAAGGTGGTGCAGGCCACACCCCAGGGCAACTCCCCCTACATGGTGGGATCAGGGCTGTGGCCTGAGTAAGGGTATTGCATCCTACCCTAATCCCCTTACAGCTGATTGGCTGATCACACGATGGGGGATGATTACATCATTACATAACTGCCCAACCACTGAGAAGTATGGCCCAGCCAAGTTGACACATATTTTGGGAGGACACAATTCAATCCAGGACACTTACCCCACAGCCTTTTGAGAAGAATCAACCCCAAGATAAGGAGTCCTGGTAAAACAAAGCTTAAGCATTCATCTGCTAACCAAAATGTTGGTCGTTTGAACACATCCAGGAGCTCTGAGGAAGAAAAAACTAGCAATTTGCTCCCATGAAGATTACAGCCTAGAAAACACTATGGGGCAATCCTACTCTGTCATGTGGGGTCACTAGTGGGAATTGACTCCACGGCACCAACAGCAATAGCAATCCATAAGACAGCTGAGATTCACAATCAGTCCAGCACACCTTTTAGTATTTAATTTTATCCTTTTAATAGTAAAGTATATCTAATGCAAAAATTACAATTATATGCTAAATTATGCTCAGACAAGCCTTGCACCCATTCCTCCCTCTCTATCCCATTCGTACTCATTTCCTATAAAGTCCCTGGGTGGTTGCTAGGCGGCTGGGGGTTTGAGTCCACCCAGAGGGGCCTCAGAAGAAAGGCTCTTTCCTCTTAATGGCAGTGACATCCCCCTTTCTTCCTCTAGCAGGGCTCATTTTAAACCTCGCAGAGTGACAAACTAACCAATCCCAACATTAGAGTTCCATATGCCTTATTTGCATGGTCCCACCCAGTGGTGGGGTCACAGAGACCATGGCTAGAGAAGCCACACCAGGTAGTTCACTGCACCACACCCTTCCTTCTTACAGCATTTGCACCTTGCTTTATTCATTTAACAATTTATCTTGGAAATCACATCCTATCCATTCTTAAAGAGCTTTCACATTTTTTAAAATAACGCATATTACTTCATTGATTGCCAATCCATCCCATTTCTGAGAAAACCACTTTTTTACCTTTTTTTCATAGAATTCTCACCAAAAAATCAGTGGAGAAAAGGGAGTTTGATGAGGTTGTGCAAAGACAGGTTAGAAGAGGGAGAACAGTGAAGAATCCGGAGAAGTTCAGATCCAGGGTGAGAACTCGTGTCCGTCGTAAGATTTCATACAGCCTGCCCTCCTACAGGGGGCAGTGGTGGTTCCGTGGTAGATGCCCAGCCTCTACACAGGAGACACACGCTCGACTCCCAGCCCATGCTCCTCATGCCCAGCCACCCCTGTCTGTCCCCAGAGGCTGGTGTGATGCTGTGATCTGAACAGGCTTCAGCAAGCTTCCAGACTGAGAGAGACCAGGAAGAAAGGCCTGGGCATCCACTTCCAGAAATCAGTCAATGGAAACCTGGTGGATCACAAAGGTCTGCTCCACACCTACCGTGAGGGAGGCTCAGGACCAGGCAACACTTCACCCCACTGGGCACAGGGACAACCACGAGTCAGGGGCCAACAGCAACCGATAAGACCAAGAAGAAGAAGGCCAACTAAAACAACTGTCATTGTTTTAAATTTATTCTGAAGACGTCATAGGTTATGCTCACATTGCTATGACACGGCCAGCTTGTGGGGGAGGGAGTGGGGTGACAGTTGTTCCAATGATGCCCAGAGTCCCTCATGAACATTGGTGTAAGTAGGTAGTAACCTCCATCCATTGTGAAGCGGGAATCAACTAATAATGAATGGAAAGACCCCACTTATTTCAAGTTCTTACAGCAAAAAGCCCTAATCCCTTTCTCATTTGACTCTGTGTGTGTGTGTGAGTGTGTGTGTGTGTGTGTGTGTGTGTGTGTGAAGTTGGTCTTTTTCCATGGCTTCTCCCTTGAGGGAAGTCATGAATATTTTTAATGTTTAATAAAGAGCCACCTCCCTCTTAAAGATACCCTTGTGTTTCAAATCTGAGATAAACAGATCAGATTTCCCATTAAATCATTTTTAAGGAAGGTTGAATTCTGTGTGTCTGTGATCAATCTTGTAACCCTACCCCTTCCAGTAACACTGCCACGTGGTCAGCTCATTCGCAAACGTATTTGTAACACTTACCATGGGCCAGGCAAGGAGCTCGGGTGGCACAGTGGCAAAGGCGTTTGGCTGCAAATCAAAAGATGGGCAACTTGAACCAACCAACTGCTCCATGAGAGTAAAATGAGGCAGTCCGCTCCCATAAAAATTACAATCTTGGAAACCCTGTGGTGCAGTTCTACTCTGTCCTCTAGGGGTGCTGTGACTCAGAATCGATTCCAGGGCAGTGGGTTTGGTTTTGTGAATATCCTAAAAACCACTGAACTATATACACTGTAAAAAGGGGAATTTTGTGACATGTGGATTATATTTCCATTTAAAAAGAATGTTAACAAGGTAAGAAGATCAGAAGGCTACCATTCTCTTATTCCTTCTCATGTTCCAATCACTCACGTAATTCCTTCCAAACTCTGGCCATGACTTCTTCCCCTTTTGCCTGAGATTCAAATGACAGGAGAGGAAACAATAAAACTGAAGAGAGAAGATAAAGTGTTATGGGTGTTGCAAGAGTAACCAGAGCAGAGGTCACCACTTGGAGCCGAAAATGCTTTTTGTCTCCAAAAGGAGAAGGTAAAAGTGACTCTGCCCCTCTCAGTGGCCTCACAGCCACTCCCTGGTTCTGGCAGCATTTGCCAGGTGGCTACCTGCCTGGGGCTGCACGGGCCTTGCTCAGAGCAGGGCACTGGGATGGTGGAGAAGGCCAGGAGAAGCAGACTAGGTAGGACAACGTCCTTGCATTGAAGGGATTCCAGGCTTCAGGAGGAGAAAGGCTAGTAGAGAGGCAACTGGGGCTCAGTGATATGTTGGTTCCAGGGGGCACAGGCTAACAGGGCAGGGAGGTATGGGGGGCCCAGGAAGGCTGCTCAAAGGAGGTAGCATTTGAATGGGGCTTTGAAGGATAACTACAAGTTCACCAAGAAGCCAGGCTGACCCAGGCAGAACAACACGCTGGATGAGGAACGATCAGGAATGAGTGTGTAATGAGTGATTTTATGTGTTAACTTGGGGAGGTGATGGCTTCCAATGGTTTGACCAAGCATCAGTCCAGCTGCTGCCAGGGAGTAGTTGCATGTGATTAAAGCAGTTGGCCTTGGATAGAGCAGATAACCTCCCATGATGTGATGGAACAATTATCTTCCATAACAGAATGTAGCGTGTGTAATATAATCCCTTCTCTGTTGTTGTTAGGTGCCACTGAGTTGGTTCTGACTCATCACAATCCTGTGTCGACAGAACGAAACCCTGCCGCGTCCTGCAACTTCCTCACAATCCTCGCTACACTTAAGCCCATGTCACAGCCACTGTGTCAATCCATCTCATTGAGGGTCCTCCTCTTTTTCACCAACCCTCTACCCAGCATGATGTCCTTCTCCAGGGAATGGTCTCACCTGATAACATGTTCACAGTATGTGAGACAAAGTCTTGCTATCCTCTATTCTAAGGAGCAGTCTGGCTGTACTTCTTCTAAGACAGATTTGTTCATTCTTCTGACAGTCCATGATATGTTCCTTATTCCTCATCAGCACCATAATTCAAAGGCATCCGTTCTTCCTTATTCACTACAATCATCTTACACCTAATGTAATGTAATGTAATCACCTTCCGTAATACCATGTAATTTAATGTGACCAATCAGTTGGAACTGGAGGTCCCTAGGTGTGTTCTGCCTCCAGACTACAGATACTTTAAAGAGACTCTCAGATCACTCTTCACAATGACCCTGTCATCTTCCTGTCACCTGACCCAGAGATTTTGAGGCACAGCCTGCAGGAGTCTCCAGCCTGACCTGTGAACTTTGGACTTGCAGCCCTCACAGGTGTGTGAGCTAATTCCCTGAAGTAAAGGTAATAGATGGTAGACAGATAGATAGATGATAGATAGACAGACAGATAGATAGATGGATGGATGGATGGACGTTGTTGTTGGGTGCTGTCAGCTCCGACTCATAACGATCTTACATAGAACAGAACAAAACACTGCCCGGTCCCGTGCCAGCCTCACAACCCTTGCTGTACTTGAGCCCATCATTGCAACCATGTGTCAATTCATCTTGTTGAAGGTCTTCCCCTTTTTCTCTGACTCTCCACTTTACCAAGCGTAGTATCACTCTCCAGTGACCGGTCCCTTATGACCACACAACCAAAGTACAGCAGAGGGAAGTCTGCCCATTAGATAGTTGATTGATAGATTGATAGAGAGAGCTCTGTACCTATCCATCTATCTATCGTTCTATCTATCCATTGACTGTGAGATATCTGAGAGGGGAGCCAGAACTCAACAGGACGGCCTCCATGTCCCACGTCTCACGAGGTTTCCACCCTATTCCTACTTTTCTATGACATTTTGTGTATATATATATATATATATATATATATATATATATATATATATATATATATATACACAGGAGCTCTGGTAGCATAGTGCCTAAGGCACTTGACTGCTCACCAGAAGGATGGCGGTTCAAACCCACCAGCCACTCCTCGGGAGGAAGGTTGGGCAATCCTACTTCCATAGTGATACTGCCTCAGAAACCCAAGGAGGGGTTGCTATGAGTCGGGGCCGACTCGATGGCAAACAACAACAACCATACATATACACATCTGTCTCATACACACAAGGGTTCTGCCTCTCTAGAACCCTGACTAAGACAGAGTGCCCATTCAGGGCACGCCAAGCACAAGTGTGTGTGTCTGTGTCTGTGTGTGTGTGTATATACATGCAGTGCACACCAAGCACAAGTGCCCAAGGGAGGACGGGAGCTGAAGACGTCCGAAGGGCCACGTGGAGATAGGGTACAGCACGAGACTTTAAGAAGGGAAGAAAGAGGGTGCACTGTGGTCTGAGACACTAGAGGGACATGGAGGCTGGATGGGGAGGAGAGGATTCAGTCCAAGTAGGTCCAGAGCTTCCGGCTTCCATGGCAGAGCAATGACGGGGCCATTCATGAGACAAAGACAAGAAGAGGAGACCTGGGTGTGGGAGGGAAGGGAACGGGTTTCATTTGGACACACTGGGTCTTTGTGACTGTGAACCTTCCCAGACGGGACAGCCTGGGGATGCTGGGCTCTTGTATGATCTGCAGCTCAGGGAGAGGACCCACCTGGGCAGCAACAATGGGGTCCATGGTCCTGGAGCCTGCAGGGTATGAAGAGAAGGGGCAAGAACAATGCCACCTGGAGTGGAAAGAAAAGGAAGGTTCATAAAAGAGGCCAAGAAAAAGGGATGGAATGGACAAGGGTGCTAAGGAGAGGTGACGAAATTGGGGGAGAACAAGGGATGGTCTGGAAAAATGCAGGGCTTGGAGGAGGCACTGCAGACATGAGAGTGAAGAGGGCTGGTCCAATATGAGGTGTTCCAAGTGTGAAGACCAGGTGATCTCATAAACCATAGAGTTGACTCTGATCCACAGCAACCCTGTATGACAGAGTAGACCTGCCCCACAAGGTTTCCTGGGCTGTAATCTTTACAGGACCAGACTGCCACGTCTTTCTCCTGCAGAGCAGGACGGGGATTCAAGCCTCTGACCTGCTGGTTAGCAGCCAAGCGCTTACCACTGCACCTCCCGGGCTCCCTAGATTATCTCCTACATTCCTCAAGTCAATGAGGAATTCTCCCAGAGACAGAGCTGGACTTAGCACTTTCTAAATGAGAAGGATGAGACCCAGACAGCCCCATGACCTGTCAAACCCCAGGCCCCAGGCCAGCTGCAGGATGCAGCTCCTTGGACACGTTGGCCTTCGCCCTGCTCACTTCCGAAGAGCAGGTGTTCCTGGGCCAAGTATGCGCTTCTGGTGCAGGCCACAGAGGAGGCCACGGTGGGCCATGGGGCTGCTGAGTCCTCACAGGGACAAAGGAGCTTCTTGCAGACAGAGTGCTGCTGTCTATGTCACCTTGTGAGCAAGGACCCCACGCAAATCCAGAAAGGGCCCTGGGCCTGCTTCTTGGTGCGCCCACTCCAGAAAGCCCTGGAGAGAGGGGCCGGCCACTTATCTGGAAGCAAGGGGGGAAGGTGAGAGAATTAACAGCCAGTGGGGCTCCACACACTGGGGTTTTGGGGTTTTTTTCAGGGTTTTTTTTTTCCATTTTATTATGCTTTGGGTGCAAATTTACACAGCAAATTTGTTTTACATTCAACAGTTCATGTACATTTGATTTCATGCCCCGATTACCGTCCCCAACCAAAATAAACTCTCCTCCCCTCTCACCCCTGTGAGCACCTCCTCCCTGTGCCCTTCTTAACTGTGCACTTCCGTCTGTCCAGCTTTCCCTCCGTGTGAATGCTGCCCCTCTGCTGCCCCGGGGCTGGTCGCTATAAGTGGCACATCTCCCTGGAATAGGTGTTCTGCATGTAGGTCTTTCTGCTGTCAGGCTGAGAGCCAATCCATGGGAGTGAGTCCATTTCTAGGCCCAAAGGGAAACTCGGAGCCCGAGTCTTGGGGGTCCCACCAGCCTCTATCAGACCAGTAGTTCCAGTCATTTTTCCACACCCTGATTCTTGACTACAAGCCAGGCAGCCAGCTGGCACCTAGTTCCTCATGCTGTCATCACACTGTGCCGTGGAAGGGGGCCCGCCCACTGGCCCTGTTTTACAAATGAAGATGCACTAGATAAAGTTGAGTGACAGAGCTGTGATGTGTGTCAGCGTGCTCAAGAGAGAACACCTCATTCATAACAAAGCGCATTACCCAGACATGGCTTTGGTTTCGACCCTCCTAGAACCAAGTGCCTGGCTGCTAACAGAAAGGGTGGTGGTTCAAACCCACCCAGAGGCACCTTGGAAGAAAGAGCTGGCAACCTGCTTCTGAAAAATCAGCCAGTGGAAACCCTGGGAGGTACAATTTGCCTCTGACACACATGGGGGCGTGCCATGAGTTGGAACCTATCCAGTAGCAACTGGTGACTGGTAGAACATTCTAGAATGCTCGAGTAGATGCTATGTATCCGTAGAAGACAGACCACCCATCCATGCCATTACTTACCGCAGGCAGCTGTGCCACCCAACCAGCGTCTGTGCCATTGGTGCCCGCAACAAGCCACTGGTCAGGCAACAGGAAGGAGCATTTGTAACAAACATCAGCTTCTACCTGTGAATCAGGAGGACACTTCCTTGGGCTAATTAGCAAAGCCTCGCTGCTGTGGGTCTCACCTTGAGCATGTGAGGCAGCCTTAATTTACTGGGATTGGTCATAAATTCTCATTTAATACCCATCACTCTACAGCTCATGGGGAATATGTCAGCTGTCATGAGCACCCGGGGGTTTGCTTTGCAGCCGAGACTCTGGTGAGCTGAGCCTGATGCTCGGAGAGAAAGCGCAGGAACCAACGTCCGGAAAAATCACACCCATCAAGGACGAGACCTCCGAGACGTCAAGCTCACTGGTCCACGGCCGAAGGAATGACAACAGAAAATGTGACGACAGCAGGCCAGATAAATCTCCCTAGGCTCGTGCTCGCCTAGAGGGGGAGGAACAGGGAGAAAACTCTCCCATTTAATTAACCTGACAAACGGATAGCCCTTCACCTGTGTCTTAAAGCTAGGAAGGGAATGAGGGAGAAACAAAGAAGAAGAGAAATTTCCAGAATGCCAAGCACACGGGAAACCGCCTCTCCAGCCCTGCCATTAGAGACAGGGCAGGGTGCCTGAGAGATGGAGCCCCTGCTGCCCTTGGAAGCAGGAGCCCCTGACTCCAATCAGTGCTTCTTCAATTCCACCTGAGAACAGTTCCCAGGGAGGAGAGCCCCGAGTCCCCTCTGACGTTCACTGACATCAGCTGAGAACTTCGCTTTCTTCCAAAACCAGTGGTAGGTCATGGAAGGTAATGATTCTGGTCTTGGAGTGATGGTGGGTCAGAGACGGTTGGCCACAATCAGCACAGAGAGTGTCTTTGTAAAGACACCCAAGCACAGAAAAGTGAAGAGCTAAGAAACGGGTTTTCAATGACAGTCAGCCCCGGATACCATGAAGGGAATGTTCCAGAACATGAAAGACAAGGTGATGGTGTTGTCCAGAACAGTG
The DNA here is from genome assembly GCF_000298275.1 of Orycteropus afer afer. Lineage (NCBI taxonomy): Eukaryota > Metazoa > Chordata > Mammalia > Tubulidentata > Orycteropodidae > Orycteropus > Orycteropus afer. The sequence goes on from NW_006921593.1 coordinate 22,854,796, forward strand.
ACGTTGTAATGTGGTTCCTACTTACAGGCCTTGTGGAGTTCTCCAGCCTGCACTCTAGCTGTGGCCTTGGGACCCTCTGTCCAGGTCCCCCACCGACCCCACCATCTGCTCACCAATGACACCCAGATCCTGATCTCCAGTTTCAGTTCCATCTCCCCTAACTCCTCATGCCCAGGAGGAACAAAGTGCCTGTCTCCTCCACCTGAAGTCTGCTCACCGGCTGCAGGAAATCTGGAGCCCTTGCCCTGGCCAAGAAGCCCTGGGGGGTTGACCCTGCCTTCACCACCATCATCCTCCCCCCTCTGTCCCTCGGCACCCAGCTCTGCCTTTGCTTGGCCTGTCCTCCCCTCTTCAAATCCCCTCTTTCTATCATTTAATCACTTTCTTTGCTGTTGTTGGGAATGTACACATGCATTCAACGATGTCTCCAAGCAAACTCAGTGACACTGATGACACTCGTGGAGTCATGCAACCATTCTCAGCCCCCCTCCGAGTTATTCCTCCCCTATTAGCATAACCTCACCACCTGAGGTTCCTATCTAACCTTTCCAGTTGCTCTCATCCATTTGATCCCATATAGACAGTTCTTAAAAGACCACAGAGCTCGGGGCAGGCACTGTCACGAGCTGTGCTAAGCTAAACTACTGTTTCATTTTCAGAAGACCTCAGGAGGGGACTGAACTCAACCATGTGCTCAACTTGCAGCCAGCTGAGAGACAGGCCAAGAAGGGGGACAGCAATATCACGAGAGTGTGCACTCCTCAGAACAATCAAACCTATGAGATCAAGAGGGCAGCGTCTGCCCAAGGAGAGAGCAAGGAAGGCAGAAGGGATGGGGAAGAAGGATTAAAGGAAGAGGTGGGTGCTGGAAGGAAGTAGGAAGAATGCTGTTGCATTGTGGGGATTGCAGTGAGTATCACAAAACAATGCATGTGGATTGCAGAACAGAGAACCAAGTTATTCTGTAAACTTTCATGCAAATCACAATTTTAAAACTTCATTAAAATTTTAAAAAGACTTCAGAGGGTAGCTTTGGCTTAAAGCTGTTTAAAGGTTATCTCGGGGCAGTAGTTGCAGGGATTCCAAGTCCCCTCTTAAAGACCAAGAGCCCGTGCCTCCCTGAGGGAACACACAGTCTGCACTTGTCTCTCTTTCACCAGGGTTGTTTAGTCACAGGCAGTAAGTGTCTCCTTGTGGGAGTTCTCCTTGATGCCCCCCCGGGACTGTAAACTCCATGAGGGTAAGGACCAGGGGTGCTCTGTGCAGCACGGCGCGCCCAGGGCCTCAGTCCTCAGTCAGGTGCTGAATGAATGAGGAAGGAAAGGAAGGAGGGAGGGGAAGCGGGGAGGACGGGAGGGGAGGGGAGGAGGCAAAAGAGGAAGGAAGCAAGCGGGCGAGTGAGAGTTAGCAGCATCCTGGAAAGACCGGTGGACCCTGGTCCCGGGCCAATGGGCCTGAACTTGGACGTTCCGAACATGGTCCCTTGCAGAGCAGGCTCCTCCTCTCTAACCTTATAGACAGAAACCCCCGTTACAAGGTGGCGGTGATGGAACAGGGCAGAGTACACACAGAGGCAGGCCTGGTGTCTGGCACCGAGCAGATACGCAGCAGCCCGGAGCTTTTGAAAGATAAGCCTAAGCCGTGTGTGTGTGGGGGGACGTCACAGCACTGCCACCACTCTCCCTTACGAGCAGGACCTCAGGGTTGACCTCCACTTCATGGCCCCCACAAACAGCCTGCGTAAGATAAGCTTCACTTGCCGCGTTTCCTGCCCACTCCCAGCTCCAAAAGGATGATAGCAAGTTTTGGAGCAAAGGTTTCCTTTTCTGCTGGAAGAATCGTAGCAGGCCACCCAGAGGCAAAGGATAGCAGGCTCACTGTGCGGATGTGAGCTACAATCCAAAGGAGAAGCCCAAGAGAAGACGAACCTGAATAGAAAAAATTGTTGTTGTTGTCAGGTGCCGTCAAGTTGCTCTGACTCACAGCGACCCCGTGTGCAACAGAACGGAACACTCCTTGCTGCTCCTGAGCCCACATTGCAGCCACTGTGTCGGTCCATCTCGTTGCGGGCCTTCCCCTTCTTCGCTGACCCTCCACTTTACCCAGCGTGACATAGAAAAACGGAAGGGTGAAAATCAGACCAGGACGCGTGGCCCTCCCACCTCATCCAGGCCTCTCAAAGTCCACTCGTCAGATAAGAACAGCCTATAACAAGATAAATAATGAGATATAATAAGAACAAAGGAAAATGCTTCCCTTAGGGATACTGAGAACTCGCACCCCACAGGCGGCATAGGGGTGGGGAAACGTAATTTATTGTCCAAAAGACAAATGTCTGTCAGGGACAGCAAAGCACCGCAAGGGAAAGACAGAGCCCCCAAACAATGGATCACCCGGTGAAGGCTTGAATGGGACAGTGGCGCTGGCGCTCTATGCCCAGGAATTAAGGGGCATCCCACGGCTGTTTGCCCCGAAGTAGACCGCCTCAGCGTTGTGAGAATGTGGCCCCGCTGGGGCACGTGTCAGGGCTTTTTGTTGCGTGTACCGGGATTCTTGATGGATTGTAGTGTGAGTACGGCTTTGTGCACACCGTAAAGAGACATCTGGTGAGTTTTCTCAGCTGGGTGGCAGCCGGCTCGAGAGTCAGACCGCACTGGCGGCCCGGTGTGTGCAGGACAGCTCACGGCCTGGTTCTGCGTCATCTTCAGGATGGTGTGCTCCAGGCCGTGGTGGGGCCACGGCATATGTGGGTGCCCGCCCACCTAGGGGCCCATTTTCCAGCACTGTGCTGGTTTTTTGAGTGTTGTCAAGTCTGACTCATAGAAACCTCACAGGAGAGAGCAGAACTGCCCCATAGAGTTTTCTAGGCCGCCCTGGTGGCACAATGGTTAAACACTCCGCTGGTAACCAAAAGGTCAGTAGTTCGAAGCCACCAGTCTCTCTGTGAAAGAAACAGGAGGCAGTCCACTTCTGTAAAGATTCCTAGCCTTGGAAGCCCTGTGGGGCAGTTCCACCCTGTCTTACAGGGTCACTATGAGTCAGAATCCACTCCCTAGGAATGAAGCTCTCTGTTTGCTTGTTTGGGTTTAATCTTTACAGGAGCAGAGGACCAGCCCTTTCTCCCTTGGAGGCACTGGGTGGGTTCGAACTCCTGACCTTGCAGTTAGCACCTAGCACTTAACCACCATACATAAGGGCTCTCTCTATATCAGACAATATTCTCTTATGACTCACAGGGTTTCCATTGGCTCATTCTGGAAGTAGATCATCATGTCTTTCTTCCTAGCCTATCTTTGTCTGGAAGAAACCTGTCCATCATGGGTGATGCTACTAGTCTTTGAAATGAGGGCCTGCCTTCCAGGGTCCTGGCAACATGCCAGCCCCACAGTGGGGCACACTGACAAGCAAGCTCTAGAGGGCCCTTGAGTGACAGCCTGGCATGGGCCGACACCCCACAGCACGGTCGTAACTCAGTGCAACGTCTTTGAGGCCCATCCACATTGCAGTACATACCAGAACCCCATTTCCCTCCTGCCACCCTGGTTGTGTGTGCAGTGCATGTCTGTCCGTTCCTCTGCTGATGGACATTTGGGTCGTTTCCGTAGTTTGGCTGTTGTGAGCAGTTCCGCAGTGAATTTTAGGGTTCACGTATCTGTTTGAGGCCCTGCTTTCAATGCAGTGACCCCATATTGAGAGGGACCCGACAAAGCTGCCGGGCAGTGTGAGAACCTGCCACCTCATCCAACAAAGGAGCTGCCTCGAGGGGCTTTGCTGGGAGCCGGTGACGGTGACAAATGGCCTTTTGTTTAGAGGACTGAACGCCCGTGATGGGGAGCACCTAGGCCACGCCACGTTAGTGGGGTCCTGAGAAAAAGGGCCCCTCCAGACCCACCCTCCCGGGTCTTTATTGACTTGGCCACGCTGTTTCTACTGCAGAGGCAGATCCGGCCAAGGGGCAACAAGGTAGGCGAGTTGGTTTCTGAGCAGCGGACGGCTGGCTCGCTCAGGACCGCAGAGCAAGTCTTTGATTCCAGAAATGTTGAAGCCAGGGCCAGCCATGGAGTGGAATACTGAAATAAGGGGTGTGAGCCAGGCAGGGGGCCGCCGCCAGACCAACCAAGAGCCACCCCTTCTTCTCCACCACGGCCTGCTGCCTGAATAATCCAGCCTCCCCCATGCACCTCCCTGGCCTCCACCGCCCTCCCTGTCGGCTTCCTGCTCTTCCTAGTTTCTCTAAACGGTTCTGAAGCCTGTGGCAGCAGCTTCGTTCCACCCCCACCCCCACCACCACTCCCGCAGTCCCTGGATTTGCATTATTATTGCCAACTCCTTTCTTGGGCTTAATTAAATGCACACTTGAGAAGGCTGGTGAATGGACTACTAAGCTGGAAATTCCGAAGGGGAACCAATGCCCAGCAGCCCCGCCACCTCAGTGGGTGCCTGGTATCAGCAGACGGTCAGAACAGCGGCCACACAGGAAGCGTGGCTCAGCTCCCTGCTGGCGGTGCCTGGCCCCGTCTCCCTGGACGGCCCTCCCTTCCAACCTGGGGGACACAGGTGCTCTTCCTCCTGGTGGCTCTGCCCCAGGTAGTTCTTGGTACCACTTCCTCCCAGTACCGCTGACCACGAGGACGACCAGGGCATCCTTCACGTCCGGGCTGAGTGGCCCCCGGTGTGGCTGTGTCGATAGTGACCCTGAAGGACAGAGTAGAACTCTCCCGACAGGGTTTCCAAGGCCGTCACCCCTACAGAAGCAGACTGCTCCATCATCTTCTCCCACGGAGGGGCTGGTGGGTTCAAACAGTGACCTTTCAGTTAGCAGCTGAGCACTTAACCGCTGTGCCACTAGGTCTGGTTGTGAGCACCGCCTGCGTCGCATGCATCTCACTTACGGCTGTGTGGAGCAAGTGATCTGCATCCAACTCCTAACGGAGGGGCTGGCGATTCAACCCCGTGCTCCAGCAGCACCTCGGAAGAAAGACCTAGAGATGCATTTCCATAAAGATGGCAGCCCGGAGCGCCTACGGGGCAGTTCCACTCCGTGACGTGAGTCTCCAGGAGTCAGAACCAACTTGATAGCAACCGATCTGGGTGGGACAAACGGTTAACGTGCTCAGCTGCTAACTGAAAGTTTGAGGCTTGAGTCCACCCAGAGGCGAATTGGAAGGAAGCTGCTGGCAACCCGAGGAGCCTGTTCTGCTCTGACACAGGTGGGTTCACCATGGTCGGCATGGACTCCTGGGCCCCTGGTGTGGTGTCTGGTTCGGTAAATGTGTTTGCTTCCCACACCTTCAGGCCCTCTGCCTGAGCTCCCGAAGGTCAGGAATCTAATCAAGTCTTACACATCTGTGTAACCCAACGCCCACATTGCTTGGCACATGGGGGCAACTCAGCTGGGCTTGTGTTTGGCGCCTCCCCGACATCCCTAGCAAGGACTTCCTCGTCACATTCTGTTATCATCCTCGTGCACAAGCCCGGCTCCCTGAGATCCAGGGACGAGGGACGCCTTACCTGTGCATCCTCAAAGTTCAAGAAATGTTTGTGAAACGGGACCGCCAGATGTCACTGTGTCCCGTTCCACATCCTAGGAGGTGCCTGAAGTCAGCATCCATAAGCCCCCCAACTCCCTCCTCACCCCTAAATACAGCAGCTAACAAGACAGAGTCACCACCATAGTCCAAACAATATGAAATCCTGAGACCAAAAGTAGCCAGAAGAATGTCCACATAGACTAGTCAAGGAGAGCTGGAGAGCAGGCCGAGGTTCAGATTTCCAGCAGACGTGGCTGCCAAGGTCAAGGAAGGCTCAATTTCAGAAACAAGGAGCCAGTCAGGCCCTCCTCCCCTACAGACTCCTCCCCAAACATTCCACAGGAACTCTTCCATGCCCTCAGCCTCTCATTCCTCCCTGGAATCTGCTACCCAACCTACACAGGGCGGAGAAGCAGCAGGCTGTGGGGAGAAAGTGGAGGCCAGGCACCAGGGCTGCCCCAGTGCTCCCGGCAATCCCGGGCTTGGTGGGGGGCTGGTCTGCTGAGAAAGTTTCTCTGTCAATAGAACACAGAGTGACCCACTCCTGGACTTGGAAGCCCAGCTCCTCTGCATGCACAAAACTCCTCTGCACCATACTAGAAAACTCACCAAATGCCTCCTCTGGGATGCCTCCATGAATGGGGACCTCATTACCACTGATTCCCATTAGATAGTAATCACCCAGAAATTTTTATTCTGAGCCAACATCCTGCTCCTTGTCCTGCAACCCCTTAAGAAATGCTGCCTGTCTGCTTCAACACACCTGGCCTGTCTCTATCCCTCTTAAAGTTCAGCCTTGAACCCAGGGCCATGCCGCACATGTGATCTGACTGGTGCCCAGCTCGGGGAACTGGCAGTGCCTTCCTTCCCCGTGACATGTATGTGGTTTCAGTCTCGGAGCCCAGGAGCACTTGGACAGCCACAACCTTGTGCTGGTCTCTGTGTTACAGCCGCCTGACTCCTGGCCATTTTCAGAGGTGCTATTGCCAGCCTCCCCCACCCTGCAGTCCTGATGGGCTTTTCAGTAGTAAGTACAAGACTTCAAAATAACTCCCATTCTCTACGTGTCTTTGGGGTTTTTTTTTGTTTTTTGTTTTTTGTTTTTTTTACTTAAATTCATTATTAGTATTACTTTAAGAGAGTTTTAACTTTACAGCAAAGTTGCAAAGATAGGACAAAAGCCTCCCCAGTGGTTAATACCTTCCCTGACTCCAGAACACTAGTCACAACTAAGAAGCCAACTATGGTACACTATTGTTAGCACCTCGGCAGATATTATTCTGAGCTCACTGTTTTTTTCCCTAATGTCTTTTTCTGTCCCAGGATCCCACATTACACGTAGTCACCCTGTCTCCTGAGGCTCCTCTGGGGGGTGACAGTGTTTCACATTGTCACACTTCTTCATGTCCAAACTTGGAGGAATACTGCTCAGCTCTTTGGGTAGAATCCCCTCAATTCTGGTCTCTCTGTTGTTTTTCTCACAGTCAGCCTGGGTTGTTTTTAGGCAGCATCACTATTTCCAAACCTTTTCCATCACCCAGATTCTGGAGACTGTGGCCAACACCCAGGTCTGGGGGGCAGAGCCGTTGCCCAGATGGGTTTGGAGAAATTGTGCTGCCAAGTTTGGGATTTGTCTGGTGCCTGCTCCGCCATTGTACTTTGGAAACAGATAACTTGAAATCTAGATTCCACACGCTCACAGATGAAGAGGAATTTTGCCCCAGGAGATTTTGGACTTGGAGTTTAATACTTTCGGGATGATACAATGGGATGAATGTGTTTGATGTGTAGCAAGGACATGGATTTGGGGGTGGAAGCAAAGGGTGGAATGTTATGGATTGAACTGTGTTCCCCAAGAATATGTGTCAACTTGGCTAGGCAGTCTCAGTGTTTTGTAATCAGCCTCTACTTTGTGATCTGCTGTAATTAACCTATGTATTGTAAATCCTAGCTTCTATGATGTTAATGAGGCAGGATTAGAGGCAGTTATGTTAAGGAGTAGGACACAACGTACAGGATTAGGTTAGATCATGAGTCAATCTCTTTTGAGATAGAAAAGAGATTGAACAAGCCCAGCAGAGACCAGAGGGACCTCACTACCAACAAGAAAGCAGAGCCAGAAGCAAAGCACGTCCCTTGGAACCAGGGTCCCTGAGATGAGAACCTCCTAGACCCAGAGGAAGGACTGATGCCAAGACATATGGAGATCCCCCAAGGGTTGCTGGCCCACAGATGTTAAATGGAGACAAAGACCTTCCCCTAAAGCCACAGAGAGAGAAAGCTTTCTCCTGGGGCCAATGCCCTGAATTCAGGCTTCCAGACTCCAAAATCGAGAGAATAGATTTCTGTTTATTAAAGCCACCCTCTTGTGGTATTTCTGTTATAGGAGCCCTAGATCATTAAAAGGGTAAGATAGGCAAAGTAGCCACTACAGGATTCTCCCTGTTGGCCTTTCTTACAATGTGGCAGGCAAGAATTCTACCATAAACCACGATTGTTGCATCCAGCAGAAAGCAGGGATTGGTAATTATTGGAGGGAGGGAATAGTATCATTATAAAGACTGATTTGGAAGGATGAGAAGGAACCAATCCATGTATAATTGGGGAAGACCATCAAGAGAGGGCCTTGCCCTCAAAGCCCTCAGAATCCTTCCCAGTCACCCTGGGCTGGAACATTGTCCCACTTCAGGGCTTGACAGTACTTTGTTCATACCCTGATGATAGCACAAGATACAAGAGACTAAGACATTGTTTATTCAAGGACCCCTGGTGGTACTGTGTGTAAGCATTTGACTGCTAAGTGAAAGGTCTGTGGTTCAAACCCACCAGCCACTCCACAGGAGAAAGATGTGGCAGTCCACTTCCATAAAGATAAACAGCCTTGCAAACCCTATAGAGCAGTTCTACGGGGTGTTGTGAGTCAGAATCCATTCATGGCACCCAACAACAACAATAAACATCTTTATGCAAAAGGCAAGTAAATTTCTCATACCCTCCCATTACCCAGAAATACTGTGGGTG
>NW_006921593.1:22863667-22888967 GCF_000298275.1 Orycteropus afer afer
CATTAGCAAAGTCACAGCCCCCAGCCAGCCCCCAGCTGTCAGAGACAGGAATGTCTGAGCACCGTGTCTACTTCCAGAGAAGGTCTGGGGCAATTTACATGAAGAAAGAGGCAATAAATCCAAAATCACTGAAGCAAGGCTTAAAAGACAAGCATCAAAGAATGAGGTGGGGGAGGCAAATACTTTTACCAGAAAACCTAAGCTGAGATCCACCACCTCAATCAAAGTACAAGACAGAGCTCCAGGCCTTCTGGCAACTGAAACAAAGGGAGGGCATAACAATTACCTCACACTTGTTCTCTAGCAAAGGGGACTGTGCCAGGGGAGAGCAGGCCTCACACAGGGTTGAGCTGTGGAGAGAGCCTGCTGCCTGCGTCCTGGACGATGGGCACATAACAGCCAGCTGGGTGTCTAGAATGGCTGTGGTTAGGTATCACTGAGTCTGTTCTGACTCGTAGCGACCCCAAGGACAGCAGAGCACAACACTGCCCAGTGCTGCACCACCCTCACAAACCCTGCCATTCTTGAACCCGTTGGCGCAGCCGCTGTGTCGATCCATCGCGTTGAGGGTCTTCCTCTTTTATGCTGACCATCTGCTTTACCGAGCATGGTGTCCTGCATGGGTGTCCTGCATGGTGTCCTGCAGAGGTGCCCCTCCTCCTAAGTGACACAAAGTCTCACCATCCTTGCTCCTAAGGAGCACTCTGGCTGTACTTCTGGAATGGAACATAGCAGTTAAGTAGCTACGAGCTTCAACCCCATGGCTTCCACGACCAGGTTCTACCATGCTTAGTAGGCAAAGGCCAAGTTGTTTGTCCAACCCCTGATCCCCAGTAGGATTAAGTGGGGGAGACTGTAACTGCAGAGTCCATTCATGCTGGTCCCTAGAACCAAAATGGCCAAGGACTTGCCTCTTCTGAGCCAACTTCAGCTAGCAGCATGAGGTCAAAGGGAATTCAGAGCCAATGCTGGCTCAGTGGGGACGAGAAGCATGAAGCATGAACAGTGTCAGTGATGGGCAACAGAGGGTCAGCGATGCCACATACCCTCATTCCCGATGGACCAAGATTGCCACTCACCTGCTTTCTCCCCCAGCTGACCCAAGGGAACAACCCAAGCACTGAGGAGCTCCTCCAAGTCAACATCGCCATGAGCTTCTTAGCTTCCCACTCAGCCCCAGCCCGTGAGACCTACCTCTGAGTCTGAGCATGCAAGACGAAGCTTCCGGTCCCTGGGTGCAGCGTGTCTGAGACTGTCAGCAAGAAATTTGGACCTAAGTATTTAGTTCAACCCACCCACTACCGAGGAGAAGGCTGGGAGGTTTGGGCTGATTCGTAATGGCTCCTGACACTGAGTGTGGTCAGTTATATAATTGGGAGCAGTTGCGCTATAACTTGACGGAAGCACTAGGAAGACTTTGAAAAGGCTAACAGGTAAGATGAAATTCCCACATGGAAATTTCTACTTAGTTCAAACCAAGTCCAGAGCCAACGGTTCACTCTCAACTTGCCATTGTTTTAATGAAACGTTTGCGGAGCCAGCACACACCCACATGGATGACTGCCTTGTTACTGCCAATATGCACGCCACGGCCAGAAAGTGCTCACCCTGGGTGGCACGCTTGGTCCCTTCTCACTTCCACCCATCCCTCCCCCAGCGAGGCATCTGGTGGCAGCTGTGCCGGTCACTCTCTGGCCAAACGTGCCTTTCGTCTTCATTCCTTTACTGCCTCCACCGACCACCACCAGGCGTCTCTCCACGTGCTGCTGCAGCTGCTGCTGCCTTTTGTCATGGCGGCCTGAAGAAAGCCCTTTGACCTTGCTTCCTAAATCTGCCCCCTGAAGACATTGGGTGGTCTGTGTTTCCACTTGAGTTCCCTTGGGTACGTTCTCCTTTGCAAGAACATGAAAGCTGGCCCTGTGCATTAATCTCTAAGATAAGAATATATGGTACACACATCAGTCCACTTGCTGTCGAGTCAACTCCAAGTCATGGTGACGCCTGTGAGCAGAGCAGAACTGTGCCCCACGGGGTTCTCGTTGGCTGCCATGATTTGGAAGCAGATCATGAAGCCTGTCTCCTGAGGCATCTCTGGCTGGTTTCAGAGGGACCCCCAAAGTCCTGAGCAGCCCTGGCCCCACATGCCTCTCCCTTTTCATAATCAAGCTGCAGGGGTGCCTGGGTGCCACCATGGTGCGGGCGTTTTTTCCCGTTCTTTGAGATATTTCGTGTACTAACGCATCAAGCACTCAGAAGAGTGCCTGGCTAGGAATGAGCGCCATGCAGGTGTATCTGCCTCAGGGGGCAGTGGTGGTTCAGGGGTAGAATTTCCACCTCCCAAGAAGGAGGCCCGGGTTCAATTCCAGGCCATGGCACCATGAGCAGCTACCACCCACCTGTCAGCGGAGGCTTGTGTGTTGCTACTATGCCAAACAGGTTTCAGCAGAGCTTCAGACTAAGACAGACTAGCAAGAAACACCTGGCAATCTTCTCCCAGAACTCATTCGATGACAAGCCTATGAATCACAACAGCTCTGGGTTTGGTTCCGTTGTGGGTGAAGTTTCCATGAGTCAGGGGCGAACTCAACAGCCACTAACAAGAAGTCTTTGAAAGTACCATCATCTCATTTCTAAAATAAGAATATATGGTGTATAAACCAAGCCAGTGGCTGTCAAGTCAATGCCAACTCCCAGCAGTCCCCTGTGTGCAGAACAGCACCCCACAGGGCTTTCATGGCAGTGAAGCTTTCGAAACGGATCAGCCAGCCACCACCCGCTTCCTCCTAATTCGTCCCAGATCACATCAAGGGGAAATCCATCCCACTGCTGAGTAAAGAAAGCACAGCCTTGGGACAAACAGACCCAGCGGTGCCTGAGAGCCACTGGCCTCACCCACAGGCCATGTTGCCTGAGGATGCCACAAGCCCCCGCTCACCAGGTGGCCACGAGCACACGAGATGAGGAATGTGAACTCCTCGTCACATGATAGGGAGGCGATGTGTTGGAGCCCTCGTCCGAGGGACCACGGTTCTGTAGGACCTGGTGGCAGAAAGAGGCAGTGCCTCCTCTCATGTCTCAAAACCCTACCCCTCGGCCTGACAGACAGGCCTTCCACTCACCGTGGGGAGCTTGGCTCTCGTGTAGTGATGGCTTCTTAAGGAGCTGCCTCTGTAGGTTTGTCTGGCGTGGAAAGTCTAGTCCTAACCCATAAATGGGGGCCACTTAGGCTCGTCCTTGGCAATTCGGCTCATCCCCCCATTTCTTTCTATAGTGAATCCAAGGTGGGTTACACATTTATGTAATGACTTCATTTTCTTCTTTAAAAGGACCCAGCAAAGTGAGAAGACAAATGGCCATGTGAGTTAAGACAGCGGCCAGGAGGGCTCAGCACTTGGCTCTGGGGCTTGCATTTAAGGACGGTACTTTAAGCCCATCCTCACTGCCTTTGAAAATTCCCAATCAAAAGAGAAGCGGCCATTCCGTAACTCACATGAAATACCTCGAATTGGCCAACAGACACCAGGACATAGGAGTGGGTCCAGGAATGGGCAGGAGGGGAGGAGAGAGGAGGGCAGAGGAGGGGAGAACGCCCTGAATCAGAAGGGGTAGGCACCAGACTCCAAAGCGTGGTGCGTGGAGACACTGGCAGCTGGGCTGGGGTGGAGCTCAGAGGTCCCCTGGTCTACGCCTCTTTAACAGGTCGTAGCCTCAGGGAGCTCCTGATAGAGGGGAGGGGAGGGGAGCCCTCGTCTTCTTGGCTTCCACCTTAACCAGACCAGCCTCCGTTTTTCGATTTTTGTCTCTGTTGAGTTTCACCTGAAGGAAAGACTGTGCATTTAGAAAAGGCTATAGCACCCTTGAGCTCAGACATCCCACCTGGTTTGGGAACAGGGACACGGAGGGTCTCCTGAGGAACTGGTCCCCTTCCCACCGACAAGTGAAGACCCAGGGCCCAGAACCCACATGCTACCTGGTATCCCTCCTTCTCTGTAATCAACTCAGTCCAGTCATTCAAACCCATGGCCTCAGCCATACCGCTGGGTGACTAGATGTTTTTATTGTACACTATATAAATTGCACCATAACATGGCAGGATTAAACGTCTCAGATCTCACACTGTTTCTCCCTGTGCTTGATAAGAAGTAGAGATAATGCTTCTCCTGAGGTTGTTCCAGAAAACTTGCAAAGCAAATAAGCTTGAGGTATAGCGTAGGCCCTGGAAGTTGGCTGGGTTCCGAGGCTTTCATTTCTGCTTGAAGAAATGACTCGGTAAACAACGTCAAGAACTTAAAATGTCAGTGACATACATCAGGGGGGTCTGCGGCTGGTTTTTTTTTTTTTTTTTTAATCGAGATAGTTAAAACTGCGGTTTTTAATCTCCTGTTCAGCTTGCAGAAATGTCAAGACATGTACCCTGGAAGGCAAGCCGCCCAGGGAATGTCTGGGACAGACAAAGGGCCTGGTTCTTTAGGTCTCTCATCTGGGTTGCATTATATGGTAATATCGCTGTGCTTCTAGTCAAATAGAAAGAAAGGAGCTGTGTTCACTGAGAACGTGAAGGGCTTTGAGTGTCAGCAACCAAGCCCTGGCTCTCGGGACAAGCTCTTCATCAAAGAAATGCTATTGCAGCAATAGATCCATGTTCCTGGTGGTAGTGGGGTGACGCCATGTGGGCTGTCATCAAACTCAGGTCTCTGGGTGGCACAGAGTTTCTGCCCCACTACCCATCAGTGGCTCCACGGGCAAAAGACCTGGCAATCGGCTCCTGCAAAGATGGCAGCCTAGGAAACCCGATGGGACAGCACTCCTGTCACCTGGGGTCGCCATGAGTTGGAATAGACTCCACTACTCCACCTTCATGGACTCGTTTCCAACTCACAGCACCCCTACAGGACAGAATCAAATGGCCCCACAGGGTTTCCTAGGCTGCCATCTTTACAGGAAGGAGCCCTGGTGGGCAATAGTTAAGCTCTCACCTGGTAACCGAAAAGTTGGCACTTGAAACCAGGGCTTGGAAATGGTTCATTCCAGTTCGACACCCTGCTGAGAATTTGTCCACCCCAAAGAGATGAGCTCTGGTGGTGTAGTGCCTAAGGCATTGACTGCTAACCAGAAACTTGGCAGTTCAAACCCACCAGTCTCTCTGCAGAAGGAAGACTGGGCAATCTACTTCCGTGAAGATTTACCCCCTCGGAAACCCAAAGGGGGTGGCTGTGAGTTGGAATGGGCTCGATGGCAGTGAGTTTGGTTTTGTGTTGTTGTTGTTTAGCCCAGAGATACTGACTCAGAGTCTGCATTTTAACAAGATCCCAGGTGATTCCTACGTAGCTTGTTAAAATGTAGATTCTGAGTCAGTCTATCTGGGGTGGAAATGCAAGTTCTCAGTCCTGTTTCAAACCCACCCAGTGACTCAACAGAAGAAAGGCCTGGTAATCTGCTTCCTTAAAGGGCACAGCCTAGAAAGGCCTAAGGGGCCACTCTACTCTCACACCGGGGTCTGTATGCATCAGAGTCCACGAAACTGCACCCGGCAACAGCAGCGTCATTTTACGGGTACTAGCCTGCATAGTATTTGACTGCTAACCAGAAGGTTGGTGGTTCAAACCCACCAGCCGTTCCACGGAAGGAAGACTGGGAAATCTACTTACATAAAGATTTACCACCTTGGAAACCCAAAGGGGGTCGCTGGCTAGGAGTCGGAACCAGATGGCAGTGAGTTTGGATTTGTTGTTGTTGTTGTTAGTCTACACAGCCATGTGTTTTTTTCTCCAGGGACACCTAGTCTGGTACAGAAGAGGAAGAAAAACTGCCCATGCAGGGCTGGGGCTCTGCAGCGTGGACACTCTGAAGTCCTGCCAGCCCAGAGAGCCTGCTGCACCAAGACGTTGCATAGGTCTGTGCTGCCCGGTGGCAGAGCCGCCAGCTGTGGCTGCCATGACACACTCTCACGTGGCTGTGCAACTGAAGCCTGAGTTTTTATTTTATTGAACTTTGCGTGGTATTGTCAATCGCCTCGTATGCATGTGAAAGCTGGAGAATGAACAAGGATGACTGAAGAAGAGTTGATGCTTCCGAGTTGTGGTGTTAGCAAAGAATGCTGAAAGTACCATGGACTGCCAGAACTAACAAATCTGTTCTGGAGGAAGTGCAGCCAGAATGCTCCTTAGAAGCAAGAATGGCCAGACTTCATCTCACATACTCCGGTCATGTTGTCAGAAGGGACTATTCCCTGGAGAAGGATGTCATGCTGGGTAAAGCAGAGGACTAGTGAAAAGGGGGGAGACCCTCAATGAGACGGACTGAGTGTCTGCACCAATGGGCTCGAGCATGGCAAAGATTGTGAGGGTGGGACAGGACTAGACAATGCTTCATTCTGTGATTCAGAATTGACGTGACAGCACCTACCTACAACAATAACATGTGCTTCTTGGCTAGGCCATTGGCCATGGCATCTGTGAGGGGCCCAACACCGGGACGGAGAGCAAGGCAGTGAGACTGCAGAGCGCACTCCCCATGGGAGCAACCGGGGCTGCAGGCAGCAAGCTGCGGGGCCAACCAGCCCACAGAGCACGCTGCAGACGTTCCAGCCTCCCCTCGCCGAGCTCAATCACCCACTCCAGCGGGAAACTGGCCACTTGCCCAGAAGGAGCTGTGTAACACCCGGGGCATTTTTAGGGGTGAGAGCTGGGTTGGGGGGTCAGCCCTGGAAAGCGTGGTTATTTTCTCAGTTGCCAGAGGTCGCAGAGCCTTCAAGAGTCTGACGTTCCTATTGTGGGCGAGTGGCTTTCTGCAATGTTTCCAAGCTTCCCAGATGTGCTGAGATGGGTCCTGGAGACAGCAAGTCCTGGTCTGTTCACAGTGCTTTACTGTCTCATTGGGGCCTTCTTCCAACGTTTAAGAGAAATCCCTGAGGGGAGACAAGATGTCTGGTGATTAATTAAATCAGTAACAAGCCATTTGCCCACTCCTGAGGCTTATTAAACTGCAGATACTCCATAAAGGACTTGCAGCATCCAGAGAAAATATTTTATCACCCCTGGCATCATTCACAGCAGCCCTGGTGGTGAAGTTATTACAGCATTCAGCTGTTAACCAATAGGTCAGTGGTTTGAACCCATTGGCCACTTCATGGGAGAAAGATTCTGAAAAGATTGACAGCCTTGGAATCCCCACAGGGCAGTCCTACTCTGTCCTCTAGGGGTGCTGTAAGTCAGAATCCACTCAATGACAGTGAGTTTGGTTTGGTTTTGCTTCTGTAAAGATTTGTAGCCTTGGAAACTCTATGGAGCAGTTCCACTCTGTCCCATAGGGTATCTAGGGGTCAGAATTGCCTTGATGGCAGTGGATGGCATCATTCACTAAAGCTCTCCCTGGTTTTCTTGATGACAGATGCCTTTTAGAGAGCTTGTTCCTCCCCTTCACACCTACGTCCCTCCCCACTGTGAGTTCTTGAGGTTCTTGGATAGGGGAGCAGGGTCCCCATGCATAGTACAGAAAAGCATGATGGGGACAGACCGCTAGATGCAGACACTCAGTGCGGTCCTCTTCCCTGCTATGTGATGTTGGGCCCTGGAGCACCACTTCTCGCACATTTCTATAGAATTTCCACCACCGTATATTCCAACGCAAGAAAAAAGAAATAATGTAAATGCCCATCAATGAAGGAATGGATCGACCAAATGTGGTCCATACACATGCAGACTACGACTCAGTCCTAAAGGGATGTGAAGCCTGATACATGTCTCAACATGGATGAACCTTGGAAGCACAATGCTGAGTGAAATGAGCCAGTTGCAAAATGGTAGATACTGTCATATCTCACGTATATGAAATAGGCAAATATACAGAAACCAGAGCTTACTAGCTGGTGGTCACCAGGGGTGGAAGGGAGGGAGAGAGGGGTAGTTTTTTCTTAGGGGGCAATAAGTTTATGTTCACGGTGGTGGAATGGGGTGCAGAAAGATGGGGACAAGGTTGCACAACATGAAGAGGGTAATCAAGGTCACTGAATTGTGTAGAAACTTGAACTGGAGAAGGGTTTGTTATGTATATTTCCACCACAATAAAAAGAAGAGACTGTCTCAACAGCCACACAAGAGGACTGTGTGTGTAGAGGAGAAATCAAGGCTGGCTGATCTGTGTCTGTGCTAGGAAGGGAACGATAGGCAGAGTGTCACCAATGAAAAGGATTGTCAATTGGCCCCTTCCAGAGAGAGCTGGAAACCCCCCCACAGGGCCTGGGAACTGAAGTTAACAGTTACGAATCTGGTGAGAAAGTCAGGTGGCCCACCACGTGTTTCTGGTGACAAAATTAATAGGATTAATGAAAACCTACCTTCCACAATATTTTCCTTGGACTGACCAAAAAAAAAAAAAAAACATGTTAATCCATTCTTTAACCCAGCTGCGATTTCAGCTAATACCCCTTCCAGAGGGTTCCAAGCGGTCCCATGCCCACTCCATCTAACTTCGGCAGCTGTGGGCAGAGTAAAGGGATCCCTTCATGGAAAACTACTCCATCTGTGGGTTGTTAATACATAATCCTTCGGTGCTCCTGGTTTTATTTATCTTTCTCATTTATTCAAACCAAATTAACAAAAAAGTCCTTCAGAGAAAACTTAAGAATCCTGTCACTTCAGAGGTAAGCGTTTGTATTTTAATGTGTTGGCTCTGTTTGCGTTTGGGGTTTTTGAAAAACAGCGTTTTCTTCAACAGCCGTGAAGTTGGCCTCAACTCCTGTTACCCCAGTAAAATGAGCGTTCCCAAGATGGTGCTTTCAAAGGGGAGCGTGCTGGTCAGCCCTACACAGGGGACTGAAGCAGCCATATTTCTCTCGTCAAACATCTTGTGAGAGGTTCTCTTACTAAAGCAACATCCAAAGCCCTCCTTTGGTTCCTCCAGGTACAAATCAATTACAGCATCCATCAGCATGCAGAGCAGGCCTGAACGATCAATGGTGTCACTCTATGTGGAGGATTTGGTAGCGTGGCTAACGTCTTGCATGAGTGGAGGAGCTACACAAGCAACTAGAAGTCACTTTGGCTTGTGTGTTCTGTTCCCGGTAGGAGGAGAGCACACCGGGCAACATTTCAGGTAGATCTCTTCCGGAACTTACGTGCCCAGTAACGTGGTGGCAGTGGGAGTGGGGAGCCAGCTTGAGGCTTGATTGGAAGCTACGTCATAGTCCTTGACAATCATGTCTCCCTCACAGGTGGATCCAGGCTATGGGGGACATGGCTGTGACCACACGGGTTTTGTCATGATGACTGATAAGATTCCCACAGCTACCCAATCCTTGGCTCCCACCACCAAACCCTGCTTCCCACAGAATCACTGCAAGTTATTAGAGAGGAGCCTCCTTCCCGCAAGCTATAGATTGTGCACTTGGCACAACTGGTGTTATTCAGTTTTCATTAAGGAATCTGAAGATTAGTCCCTTTCAAAATGCCAGCCTGCCCTACAGAGTTGTGTGGTGAGTCTGGGCCATGCCGTGGGGCTTCATGAAAATGCACAAATTGGACAGATGGGTCCAGTTGAGTGAAGTCTCTCGGTCCTGCTAAGGATGAAAGTCTTGGTCATTCATTCCTTTATTCAGCAAACATCTATCAGTCCCGCAAGGCACTGGGCTGCTAACCAAAAGGTCAGTGGTTCAAACGCAACAGCTGCCCCATAGAAGAAAGATGAGGCAGTCTGCTTCCAGAAAGCTTTACAGCCTTGGAAACCCAGTGGAGGTCACTGGCTGGCAGTGGGTCTGGTTTGGTTTGGGTGTCTATAGGACAAAAGACGAGGACCCAAGGACGTGAAGATGGGTAAGACACAGTGCTCTGTTATTGGATCTGCTGATTTACCATCGATTCCTTTTAGGAGGAAAATACAGTGGAAATTGGAGAACACTTGGGCCCTGGGTGGTGCAAATGGTTAACATGCTAGGCTGCTAACCAAAAGGCTGAAGGTTTAAGTCCACTCAGAGGGACTTTGGAAGAAAGACCTGGTGATCTACATTCGAAAAATCAGCCATTGAAAAACGCCACGGAGCACAGTTCTATTTGGACAAATACCCTGAGTCAGAGTCGACATGACAGCAACTGGATTTTGGGGGCAACATTCAAGTGAAATGAAGCTCAGATCAAGTCTCTAAGGTGCGGGGCACCCACACATGGACCGTTCCTACTGTGTCTTCCCTTCTCAGCCATACCTGGGATTTTCAAACAAGCAATGGCAGTCAGCTGGGCTTTCAGCAAGAGACACCATGGAAGGCCACCCTTGGATTCTGTTGAGTAGATTCAGATTCTTGCCCTTGGAGAAATTCTACCTCCTCCAGGCATCACTCAAGGAATCATGAGCAAGCTTGAGCCCCGTCCATGAGTGACCATGTTGTTCCAACAACCTTGAGTTCATCCACATTTTGGGAGCAACACCCCATCCATCAGTGACCATGTTGTTCCAACAACCCTGAGTTCATCCACTCTAGGGAATGATGGCCCATCCGTGTGCAACCATGTTGTTCCAACAACCTTGAGTTCATCCACATTTTGGGAACGACACCCCATCCATCAGTGACCATGTTGTTCCAACAACCCTGAGTTCATCCACTCTAGGGAATGATACTCCATCATGACTTACGCAGGCAGGCCCTGGCTAAGACAGAGGGTTACATGAGTTGAGTCACCAGAGGTGGGGCAGAGAAGTTGTTTATTTTCCCCAGCATTACTAACTTCTGAAATAGGAGAATTCCTCAAATATCATGCACATACCCACAGGGTGGGGTTTAGGAATTAATCACAGAGACTATGAAAACAGAAAGGAACTTCACATTTGAAGCATTATAGCCAATGGCCTCAGGTGATTCTATGACCAAGGAACGAATGAAGACACGTAGGTAAGTTGTTTACTTTGCAATGACCAAGATGACTTTGTAATCAGCTGTCTCTGGGTTAAGTTAAATCTGCCAGGTTTGCCAACTGTGAAATTGATCCAAGAGACTAATCAATGATAACTGTCCTCCAAGCCCCTGCTGAGGGTGGATTCTGGGGTGGACACCGAGCATTGCAATGCTGTCAAAGGTGTGAGTCAAATGCTTTCCACATCGCAACCGTTCTTTCAGGATCCTGACAAGCACTGGAGCAGGTTTGGAAAGGGAAGGCAGAAGGGAACCAGCAGGGAGCATGTGAGTCCACCGAGTGCGGCGGGGTGGTGGAGGCGGTCCCAGAACCGTCTTGGTGAGTCCTCACAGCACCCAGAGACATGGGCACTGGTTGGGTGCCCGTATTCCAGAAGAAAGAATCAGGCCCAAAGAGTGCAAGTCACTCTTCCAGGGCAAGAATGTAAATCTAAGCCTGTCTGATCCCCAAGTCCTATTGCTGTCCTAAAGGTCCCTGCATGGTATGAGCAGTTTGCACTCAACTGCTAACCTAAAGGTTAGTGGTTTGAACCTACCCAGCAGCTCTGCAGAAGAAAAGGCTGTTGACTGCTGTTAGCTGCTGTGGAGTTGATTCTGCCTCACTGCACCCCATGTGTGAGGAGTAGAGCTGTTTCGTGGGGCTTGTAAGGCTGTGACCTTTCAGAAGCACATCACCCAGCCTGTCTCCCAAGGTGTCTCTGCATGGACTTGAACCATCAACCTTACAGCTAGTCATCAAGCACTTAAGTTTGTGCCACCAAAGGACTTCCTGTAAAGAGTGTTGCTGTCAGGTGCCATCGAGTTGGTTCTGACTCACAGTGACCCCGTGTCCAACAGAACCACCACCGCCCAGTCCTGCACCATCTTACCAATCATTGCTACGTCTGAGCCCACTGTGGCAACCACTGGGTGAGTCCATCTCGTTGAGGGTCTTCCCCTCTTTCATT
The DNA here is from genome assembly GCF_000298275.1 of Orycteropus afer afer. NCBI lineage: Eukaryota > Metazoa > Chordata > Mammalia > Tubulidentata > Orycteropodidae > Orycteropus > Orycteropus afer. The sequence continues at coordinate 22,875,515 of NW_006921593.1, forward strand.
GACCCTCTATGTTACCAAACACAATGTCCCTCTCCAGGGACTGATCCCTCCTGACAACATGACCAAAGGACATGAGATCAAGTCTTGCCACACTCACTTCTAAGGACCATTTGGCTGTACTTCCTCCAAAAGACAGATTTACTGGCTCTTCTAGCGGTCCACGGTGCACTCACCAACACTATGAAGATTACAACCAAGAAAACTCTATGGAGTTCTACTCCCTAACACATGAGGTTGCCATGAATCAGAATTGACTTGATGGCATCAGGATTGTTCTGGGGTTTTTTGTTTACTTTTAGGGGAGGTGTGCTATCCTTGCACTAAGTTTGCTAGGGAGAGAACGCCCCCCACCCCCTTGGCGGGCAGAAGAAGTGAGCTTTTGTGGGCAGGCAGTCTTGCTTCCAGAGCTGTGCTATAAGCTTGGCTGTCCCTCCCAGAGAAGCCTGGAGGGAGAGATTGGTTCCCTGAGATCATGACCCTGGGATCCAGCGAAGGCCAGTCCATTGGAGGTGTTCTGGCTGCCCTGAAGCCAGGACTTCCTGAGAAACACAGCCCAAGGCAGATTGGAGTGCACTCTATCCAGCCCGCTGGCTCCAATGATCCTTACCTTCTCAGACTGGGCCCATTTCTTGAAACCAAAATAAAATCCCACCTGTCCACTCTGTCTGCCTACTCCCTAACTGAAGGGAATGTTACCACAAAGAATAGCCATGTCCCTTGTTCATTCACGTAATAGCTTAAGTCCATGAGCCTCTGTTAAGCCCACAAGGCTGCCAGGCACTGTGCTGGACCCTGGAGATCAAGCAGCACAAGAGGCGCCCCCAAGGAGCCCTCTGCTTGGAAAATGGTGGGATGGGAAGCTAAGTGCAGGAAACACACAAAATCCACACTCCATCACTGGCTCAGGACTCTCCTCTGTGGGAGTTTTCAACATCATGTAACCAACAGTAGGTGTACAGGAGAGAACAGCTCCTTCAAGAAATGACTGTCTCTTAACATCAACCAGCTACAAGATTTGGGTTTCCAGCCTTCACAGCCTACCATATGGTTCACCCGGGAACCAGTTTTCTGAGCATAACCTTGCCAGTGTCAGCTGCAGTGAGTTGAGCCTCCACTCCTGGCGACCCCACACCCAATAGGATCAAACCGTTGTGATCCACAGGCTTTTCCTGGGCTGACTCTTGGAAGCAGATTACCAGGCTTTGCCTCCTAGCCTGTCTCAATCTGGAAGCTCTGTTGAAGCCGGTTGGTCACCATAGCAACACACAAACTTCCACTGACAGGTGGTGGGTGGTTGCACCTGAGGTGCGTCAGCTGGTAATCGAGCCCGGGTCTCCCACATGGAAGGCGAGTATTCTACCACTAAACCACCAAAGCCCCCTGTGCTAGCTATAGGTGGTCAATATGATTTTTATGCACTGTCCGTCTACCACCTTCAGGGTCATCTTATCAGGGCAAAGCTAGCTACAGAAAGAAAGGTGTGTGGGGGGGTGATGAACCTCTAAGTAAAACCATTGGCAAATTTTGCTCAGCTTCCCACCTCCTTTCCATCTTCGTTCATTCTGGGTAGAACACAGAGGCCATGTTTTCTGTCTTCAGACAGTGCCCAGGTAGCCTCCTTGGCCTTTGGATGACTCCTGGCTTTGGAGAATCCTGTCGAATCAATTGGTATCCTAAATCTGTGCTGGAAACTAAAGACCCACGGCCTGGTGCCCAGACCACAGCTTGGACAACAGGGAAGAAAGGGGCTGCGTCTTTTGTGAATTGGATGTGGGTTACTGGGCAGCTGGGCCAGCTGCCTCAAGACACCCACTGGGCTCCTGAAATGGGTCTTTGTGGACTGATTCCTTTTTCTAAAGGCATCCAAGAGAAGGGCTTCAGACCAATTGATCCAGGGGTCAAATCCAGGCCTTCTCCCTTACGTCTCCCATGCCAATTCCTTCCTGCACAAAACAGGGGTGATGTCAATGTTCCCTCCAGATCCCACAAGGAGCTCGGTGGTGCAACTGTTAAGTTTTCAGCTGCTAACCCAAGGCTGGTGGCTCAGACCTACCCAGTGACTTTGCTGAAGACCTGGCAATCCACTTCCATTAAGATTCCAGCCAAGAAAACTCAACGGGCAGTTCTACTCTGTAAGCCACAGAGTCTTCAAGAGTTGGAGCTCACTCGACAGTGGCCAATAACAACCACCACCAGGATAAAATGCCATTGTGGAGAGCTCAGCCCAGCACTGACCACAGAGAAGGTCATGTGAGAAGGTCATGTGAGAAGGTCATGTGAGAAGGTCATGTGGAAGTGAACAGAGGGTTTCCTTCCCTCTCACTCACTGCTGGAGACTCAGCCTGCAGTGGACCCTGCACACAGACCTGGGATCTTCCCGCCACCTCCCATAGGCCACTCCTGTGGATTCGTGGCAGCTGTCACACACCCCAGTCATGAACCAAACACTCCTGCAGCTCCTGTTCTCCTATAGCAAGAGCACGTGGCTTTTTTATTTCTTTTATTTTTTTTCAGCCTGATACTACTTTGTAAGTCAAAGCACATAGAGATATAGTTTTTTCTTTCACACAGAGAAAAGGAAATCCATCTATTACTCAGAATCTTAGGATACAGGGCTCTGAGCAGAAACCCTTGTGATGCTGTGGGCAGCTCCTGGGAAGGGTCGGTAGATTTCATTCTGATTCTGTTAGTTTCTGAACGCACTTCCCAGCCATCGAGGATGAGACAATTGTTTAGCACGTTTAGATCAATCCTGTTCTCCACTTTCCTTGAGGCTGTGACCCCTTGTCATTGCTGGTTGCCCTTGGCTCAGGCTCTGACTCATTGAACCTGCTGTGTAACAGCATGAGCTGATTCCCAGGCTGGCACCTCCTTCATGACCATTGCTACGTCTGGGTCCATTGCTGTGCCTATTGTGCCCATCCTCCCCAGTGGAGTATTCTGTTACGGGTCCACCCAAGCCAGATGTTCCCTCCAGAACCATCTCCTCAGATGTTTATGGCAGTCTTCTGATTTCACTATAATCCTCCCTTATTGAGTCAGGTTACACAAGCATTAGAGACCCTCATGGGTCCCTCCATTCCAGGTGGCAGCTTCATAGTATGTGACTAGAGGAGGTCACCCTCAGGGCTCCCTGTTGCATTACCTGGCTGCCAGGCTCACCCTGGGGAAACATCTTAAAAAAACCACTCACTGTCATCAAGTTGATTCTAACTCATAGTGATCCTCATTGGGTTTCCAGGAGTGTAAATCTTTATGGAAGCAGACTCTCTCATGTTTCTTCTGTGGAGCGGCTGTTGGGTTCAAACCACTGAACTTTTGTTAGCAGCCAAATCCCTTAACCACTACTCCACCAGCACTCCTTTTGGAGACATCTATCCAGGCACAAATTCCCTCCCCGTTACTAAGAGGTACGCTGCAGATTAATTGCAGGCAAATGGGTCCACACACCTCAGATGTCTCCTACCACTCAGTTTCTCATCTTACCTTGAATATGTGTCCCAGGATGGCTGGAAAGGCACTGAAATACTTGTAAATATCTTGGCCTGGCTTCTGCCAAAGCAAAGGACAAAGAAACATCCATGAAGGCAACAGCTGCCTCTCCCACCCTCCCCAGGAAGAGCTGTCCACTCTGCAGCTCAGGTGAGGGACTCTGCGGAAAATGCTGTCCTTGCTCACAGTGTCCATGGAAGCCACTCTCAGGATGTTCCCTCCCCACAGCCATCTCCTCTGTCCCTTAAATGTCACCAGCACCCCATGCAGTTCTCCCCATGATTCCCACCCTCGGGGTTGTAGGAGATCCATTTGACCTCTCTTCTGTTTGTCCTGGGATGCTCAGACTTCACATAAGATGGAGAAATACCCAACTCTTTGGCTTGGGAGCCACTACAGATGCTCTGTAAGGCCGAGTGATAGAATCTTCTAGAAAGTCTTACAAAGTATGGCCTGTGGGCCGAGCTGCACCTCCTAACCCAAAGTACGCATGGTGGATCCCCAGCAATTTGTCTTCTTTAAAACCTTCTGAGTCCTTGTTGCCAGGCGTGGAAACCCCACCACTCTCAGACTAACTCTGCTGGAGTTACATGTAGAGCATGTAAACATGTTCTACAAAAAAATGGCTCCACATCCACAAAGATAAAAAAAGTTTCTTTCCTGCGGGACTTCTCAGAGCCTTGAGTGTGCCCAGAATGCATTGTGAAGTCCCCACAATGCAATGCAGCATTACTTCAATCTGTTTGATCAGGTTGCTGTTGCAGTTAGCTGCCAGCAAGTCGCCCACAACTCATCGTGACCCCATGCACAACAAAACACTCCCTGGTCCTGCCCCAGCCCTTGCAGATCAGGACATTGTGGTCCATAGGATTTTTGCTGGCAGATTTTCAGAAGTAGATCACCAGTCCTTTCTTCCTGATCTTAGTCTGGAATTTCTGCTGGAATCCTGCATCATAGCGACACACAAGCCTCCCTCCTCTGACCAACAGGTGGTGGCTTTGCATGAGGTGTGCTGTCCAGGAATCAAACCTGGGTCTCTCACGTGGAAGGTGAGCATTCTGCCAGTAAACCACCACCACCCCTCGAGCCCCCTTTCTGGAGAGCACTCCTGGGACTCCTGTCAGGTTGCAGGCACCTGGAGAAGGGCTACAAGGAGCAGGGGCAGGTGTCCCTCCTCTTAGCTTCCTTGAGTCTGTGCCCTGGGAGCCACTTGTACTTTCCTGAGCTTAACTCAGCTGAAACCCATCACCCCAAGGACAATCCCAAAGCTGTCAGGGACTTGTTGGCCAACCTCAGCCAAGTCACTCGCCCTCCCTCCATCTCAGCATCTCCCTTGGGAAGTCAGCATCTCTAGCCTGAGCCCATGAGCCCTGGGCACTTACATTTGGTCAAAAAGGGCCACGACCGACCATTTCTGCTCATAATTTGAGCCCAAAGTGGGTTCTAACCAAGAAGATAAATACACAATGTCCACACAATTCACTGAGCCCAACAGGCCAGAGATGACACATTGATGAAATCAGTCTGAGGCTGGCTCCCAGGATCCACACCCAATTACTCCCTGACCACTCGTGGCCTGACACATGAGCTCCACCCATGACTCACTCACTCACCCTCCAACTGTCCTTCTCCAGCAATGATCTCAGATGGTGGTCTGCATGGATCAGCTTCTGTTTCCTCATTGCCTCTCAAAAGACTGACCCTGTTGCTGTTGAGTTGATTCCCACTCATGGCAACCCCATGTGTTACAAAGAACAGCTCCATTGGGTTTTCTTGGCTGTAATCTTCACGGACCCAGATGGCCAGGCCTTTCTTCTATGCTGTACCTAGGTGGGTTCGAATCAGCAACCTTTGGGTCACTCAAACTCACTGCTGTCGAGTCAGATCCAACTCACACAACCCCTCCTTGGGTTTCCAAGGTGGTGTCACTACGGAAGTAGATTGCCCCACCTTCCTCAAGTGCAAACTGTCCGTGTCACCAAGAGACCTCTGTCATTGTCTTTGAGCTCCATGAAACAGCATGTTCACACCCTGGTGCTAAAGAGGGGGTGCTCTGGGTGTCCTACTTCAACTTGGGCGACCTCAGGAGGAACATAGATTTCACCCATGCTAGTGACAAGTGTTACAATTTGCTTTACTAAAAAATAAAATGGAACGGAGGAAAATATCAAGAACGAAGGAGTGAGAGGATGGGTGGGAAGGGGGACTGTCCTATGCCCACCCTTCCCTAGTCAAGTCTAGCAAAGAGGCTCCTGATTCTGCCGAGTCCAGTCAGGAACAGAGAACCTGGGCCAGTGGGTCTACAGCTGCTGCTGGCAGGTTGACTCTGCCTCACAGCGGCCCCACGTGTGTCAGACAGGACACAAGGCTCCACACGGTCTCCAGGGGCTGATTTTCTGGAAGCAGATCACCAGGCCTTTCTTGTGAGGCAACTCTGGGTGGACTCGAACTTCCAAGCTTCCGGTTAGCATCCCAGTGTGTTAATCCCTTACAACCCCGGGGAACTCCAGCTGTTAGGTGGTGAGGACATGCAGTGGAGAGCTGGTGAAAGGTATTGGGAGTGCTGAACGGCCATTGCAGGACAACACGGCAGCCCAGAGACCAGCACTGGGGAAGGCCACAGCCACCTGGAATGTTGGGGCCCCAGAAAGGAGGTAGGCTTACCAGAGCCCCCAAGCCATGGCTGAGCAGCAGGAGAGGAACTTGGCCAGACACTGCCCAGGAGGAACTACAACTAGAGAGTGGGTGCAGCCAGTGCTAGACACATGCCAGGAGCAAAGAGAGGAAGAAGAAATACCTGGCTTCTCCTTCTGCCCGCTATCCCACCAGGACTCTTCATCCTCCCCCCACCCAGCCAGAGCCAGTGATGAGGGATCTCAGCAGGGACAGTTGGCAGGAGTCACCCCTGCAATGAGGGCAGGGCAGGGGAGGGATGGGGAGTCAAGAGGGGAAAGACAGGCATGGTGAACAAAGACTGACCCTCCAGGGAACTGAGCCTGCTTCTAGGAGCCTATCCCCACAGGGGCTACAGTGGCCCCAGCCCGAGCACCCCTACACAGAATCATGAAATTCCTGTCTAGGGCAAACTCCATACAGTGTGAGAGACTATGGGGCCTCTGACTCGGGTTTCCGGCCTTGGTGCCAGGGCTCCGTGGCCTGGATATTGGCTGCCACAGCAAGGAGAGCCCTGTGCACTAGGCGTGTTTCGAAGCATCCCTGACCTCCACCCACTAGGTGTCAGTAGCACCTCCTTAGTTATGACAGCCAAAGCCATCTCCAGACATTGCCAAGTACCCTTGGGTAGTTAAATGTTCTCCAGTCAGAAAGCACTGCTTCAAATCACTGAAGCAGGGACCTCATTCAGGGTCTGCACTCTTTGGTGAATCTCTGATATAAAACTCACCCCCAAGGACCACTGGGAGCCACTCCAGCCAAAAGTGAGGTCTGAGGGATCGGTGTCCATCCATCTGGTAGCCAAGGCAACGCGTCACGTCGTTTCTATAAAAGGCAATGCAACCTGTGGCTTCCACGTGCAGTTAGAGGCTGAGGGGGACAGCAGAGGAACAGACAGATCTGTCCAGGATGAGGCACAGCCAGAAGGCTCCTCACGGACGAGGATGGCGAGACTTCGTCTAAAGTCCTCTGGACGTGTTATCAGGCGGGAACCGTCCTGAGAGAAGGACAGCGTGCTGGGAAATGAAGGAATGGAGAAAAAAAGGAAGACCGTCGATGGGATGGACTGACACAGTGGCTGCGATGAGGGGCCCAAACACACCAAGGGTCATGAAGATGGCGCAGGCCCAGGCAGTGTTCCGTTCTGCTGCACACGGGGCCACTGTGATGGCACCAGCAGGGGACCACCTGTACACGGGGTCACTATGATGGCACCAACAGGGGGGACCAGCTGCACACGGGGCCACTGTGATGGCACCAACAGGGGGGACCAGCTGTACACAGGGCCACTGTGATGGCACCAACAGGGGGACCAGCACAACATATGTATCCTTCCTATTGACTGCAGTGTGCAGAAGGGAAGGAAAAGAGAAGCAGAAGTACCGACTGTAATGGGTGAAACACTGGACTAGGTACTTTGTTATTGTTGTCAGATGCCATCGAGTTGGCTCCTCCTCGTAGAGACCTCAGGTCCCACAGAAGGAAACACTGCCATCCTGAGTTGTTGCCAGGATGGAGCCCTTCGTCACAGCCACTGTGGTGCTAGGCACTGTTGCTGTTGTTGTTGTCAGGTGCTGTCAAGTGAGCACCAACTCACAGCGACCCTGTGTACAACAGAATGAAACACGGCCTGGTCCTACTAGGCCCTAGAAAGAGGCCATTACTGAAGTTAACAACAGAGGAAGTCCTGGATGACACAACAGTTAAGCAGGGACTGCCCACTGAAAGGTCAGTGGTTCAAATCCACCCAGAGGCACCTGGCAAGACAAGCCTGGTCCTCTGCTCCCGAAAGGTCACAGTCTTAAAAATGCCGTGGAGCAGTTCCACTCCGACACACGGGGTCACCAAGAGTCAGAAGCAACTTGACAGCAACCAGCAATAGAAACCAAAAACCAAACTCACTGCCGTTGAGTCGGATCCAACTCAGAGTGACCCCTCCTTGGGTTTCTGAGGTCGTATCTTTACAAAAGTAGATTACCCAATCTTCCTTCCATGGGAGTGGCTGGTGGGTTGGAACCACCAGCCTTCTGGTTAGCAGTCAAATGGCTTAGGCACTACGCCACCAGAGCTCCTTAATGGAAAAATTCTTAGCTTAAAAACATGTGGGGAGAGGGCAATGTGATGGGAACCCTGGCCCCCAGCTGCTCACTGAGACGGAGAGAGCCCAGAGTTCCTGAGTGAGGCCAGCAGTCACCACTGAGCTCCCTACCTCCCTTAACCTCCCCAGAAACAGACCCACCAGGGCTGCCTGCACCATGTGCCACTGGAGAGACACCCAGAAAAAATGCACATTCGTTCCCTCTGGAAAACCATTCCAACAGTACATTCTGCAGCCGTGAGAGCGGCCCCGCCATCCTGCACCGGAAAGTTCTCACATACTTCCTTACTCCCCAGTTAAATCAACAGAGGCTCTGTGAGTTCAGGAGGGTCACCTGGCCTTTGGAGCCAGGGTGAAAGTCGACCACTGTCCTTGGCTGGAAGAATGCAGGCTCCGTGTCTGGGGTCTCAGCCCAGACTCCAGAGGGCTCCACACACAACATGCCAGAGTCTACAAGAGCTAAACATGCCCTGTGGGGGCCACATGCACCACAGTTGTCCCCCATAGGTCTGGTTGGTGCCAAATTATCCTCCTGAGCCAAGAACTTTCTAACAAAAGGAAAAGCCAGCTAAGAATGAGGCACACAGGTGGAGAAGTACTCCGTGGGGCCTGAACTGGGGTCCTCAGTTACTTCTGCAGGAGGGATCAGACGAGGTCCCAGGGTCCCAGCAGAGCCAGAAGGAGCTGCAGCCATCGACTGGGAAAACCGCAGGGTCCCACCCCCTCCCTCCAACTTCCTTGTCCTGGAGCATTCTTTTCTGTCCTCACAGGGGGGTAGCCATGACAGCCTTAGATTCCCACCTAAAAATATGTTCCCAACACACAGTGATTAACAACATCATATTCACCGACCCCCCATGAGGACCCCTCCTTAGTAACCTCCCAGGAGGACCCTTCTTTGTATGCCTTCCTGGTTCCCCTGACAGAAAGGGTCACTTCCTGTCTTAGTTTAGTGCAGCTATAACAAAAATACCACAAGCAGTGGCTTCTGTCCAGGAGGCCAGAAGTCTGAACTCAGTGTGTCCCTTGACCTTGGACTTCAGTTCTGCCTTCCAGGCCCACTAAAGCAAGCCGGGGGCTTCTCCTGACTCACGCAGCCACTAGCTGCTGAGGCTGACAGATCCAAGATCAGCAAGTAAAATGGCAGACTGTTGGTTCACAGGCCATGAAGACAACAATGCCAAGATTGGCACACAACATGGCAGGCCGCCAGTTCAAGTCCAGACACTGGAGATGATGAATCTCAAACCAAATGCAGGGTCTTTTCCTCCATGGGTACTGGAAACAGGCCACACCCTGAAGGCAGCTCCCCTTCAACTCGTAACTGTGCTCGGCAGATTCCACCATGGAAGTGATTTCACCACGTCCAACCTCCTCACGGGGAATCACTACATGCAGCTGCCAAGACACTCAATGTCAAGACCCAGCCAAGTTGATGGACAGCCTCAACGACCACACTCTCTCTCCCCTCTGTGCTCTGAGTGTTTCCAACGACGACACTGGCATTCTTCTCACCACGTTGCCCCATGAGGACTCATTGTCCATCTCCCCGTCTAGGCTGTGAGCAGTTCAAAAACTAGATCCCAGCCACCTGCGACATTTTAAAGACCAGCACCGTACTTGGCACATAGTGGGTGCTCCATGACGCTGGTCCAATCAAACACTGAATGAAGGGATGCACAGATGGATGGATGCATGAACGGGAACCAGCACGGAATCCATGGGGAAGGGCTAGGGTTTCGGCCAGTGCACAGCTGGGCCACTGACAATTTTTCCGTTACATGTCAGGCTCTGCACGCAACTCACGTTCTCGCTACAGCAGACCCAAAACAATCCACATTTTAACAACGACCCTGAGAAGTGCAGCTGTGGGGAGATCTTCGCTGTAATCTTCCCATTGACTGCAGCCCAGCAAAAAGCATTGGAATGATCAGCTTCAAACGGCCTCCCGTGAAAGGCTAAAAGGGAGCAGATCCAGCAGGGATGGCCAAGCCCAAGGCGCTTTCAGACGTGCCCCAGCCACCGCCGCCACATGCTTGCCGCTCAGGCCGTGACATGTTGCCAGGCCAACATACATTCTGAGTCACCCAAGCAGACTTAATGCCATCGCCACAATGACTTTGTCTGTGCCTCTTCTTCTGAAAACAGTTGAAGGGACGACTCCAACGTACCTAGGAAATGATCTAATCAGTTTCGTTCCGGAAATAACTATGGAAATTGGGATGCTTGCATTCGGCCGCTCTGAACATTGCATTACAACAGATGCCTGGTGACGACACTGCTCTTTTTCTCTGCTTTTTTCCCAACACGTCAGGAGAAATGACATGATTGGCAGCCGTTCTGAGTCCCCGCGTGGAGAGATCGCAGGGAATAAGCATATGAAAAGCCAACCAAAAATGAAGCTTTTGAGAACAGGAAATCATCAAAACCATCCATCACTCTTCACACCAGACACAGCCCCATCCCCCTCCGTGACGTGCCCCCCACATGGCTGTTATCTCTGTGCTTGAGCAGCGTGCGTGGTCCTGTGTCCCAGGACTTGCCCCAGGACTTAAGTGCCAGGCATGTGAGCACAAACCCATGTGGAGACTCTGAACGAACCCCAGGAGTACTGAGTGCATTGCTGTTGTTGCTGCGCCGTGTGTTTCCGTGGTGGTTGTCAGCGGCTGGTGAGTTGATCCTGACGTATGGCAACCGAGTGCAACGGGACACAATGCTGCCCGGCCCTGCACAGACCGTGTGACCGGCTGCTCATCTGACTACTGTGCCCCGTCGGGTTTTCACAGACTGATTTTCAGGGATAGATTCCCACGCCTTTGTTCCCGATCTGTCTCATACTGGGAACTGCTGAAATGTTCAGCATCACAGCAACACACAGGCCACCAGGAGGGACAGGTGGGCACTGGGCATGAGGCGCACAGGCCAGCAATCACGCCCGGGTCTCCCACGCGGAAGACGGGACACTGTCACTGCACCACGGCGCCTGTCGGGCGCGTTAGAGCTGCGCTCCGTTTCCTCCTTGCCACATACCAAGAAGCATGTTGGTTACAGAGCAGAGGGATTTGAAAATGCATCACGTGAAGGGTTTGGGAAGGGGGTGAGGACATCTGTGTGGCCCAGGGATCTCGAAAGACTTCATCCGTCCCTTTACTCAGTGGTTCAGCAACATTAATTCACATACATGATCTCTTTCGGTCTCTATGAGCCTTTGCTGAAGGCAGAGAAGTGTTGTCTTGTTATTCAAAGAATGTGTTTTTGCAAACTGCACAGTGCCTCAGATACCAGCTGCCTATGAGTGCTGTGAGTGTTATACGCATGTGCGTGTTATTTACTTGGGTGTATCATATGCAGAAATAGCTTAGTTCTAAGGGTGAAGAAAATCAGTGTTACGCATCATGGCAGTGTTACGCATTGAATTGCATCCCTAAAAAAGATATGGTTCCTCGGAACGGGGCCCTGTTTGGAAATAAGGTCTGTGTACTGTGATCATCAGAACCACCCTGTGGGGCAGATGCTACCATCTGACGACTAACGAGGGAACTGAGGCTTAGACATGGAAAACCAAGACCTGTTCCCCGGGAGGGAGGACCGTGCCCCACGTGCACATCGTGTGTGGAGGAAGGGAATTTTTTAAAATAGTTACTGATGCTTCTCTCTGCCCAGGTGTGCTGTAACCCTCCTGTTCCTCTCCCAGCCCACCTGCAGCCAAGCAGACAACACGTTGCTCTAGGTGAGAATGTTACAGCCGGGACCAAAGACAAGGTTTTGATTTGCACCAACCACAGATTCCAAGGGGACTTGAGGCATGGACAACCAGGGTGAGTGGCCAAGTCTTCAGTCCCCGGTGGGGCAAAGGAGTTGCAAGAAGGAACAGAGGTTGGATCCCTGTTTTACCCCAAGAATGGAGCCCACCCCATAGAGAGAGCTGACCCCAGAGAGGTCTACAGGGTCTGGGACAGCAGAGGCATCGTGCCCTGTGCCCTTGCCCCGGAGCCTGTGGGACATAGAAAGTGCCCCCTGCACAGAAGGGCTGCATGGGAGCGTGGGCTCAGTGCAGGGGTCCCTCCCTCCCTCAGCACTTAACGTGGAAGGAAGCGGCAGGGTGAGTCCCAGGGGCGGGAGAGGAGAGCGGAGGCGGAAAGCAGCCGGGGACAGCAGCGAGATCCCTGAGCAGGAGGACATGGAAGGAGACGTCCGTGAGGACCAGCCAGATGACAGCGCGGTCAGTCGGACCACCCCCCAGAGCTTGTAGGAACCCCAAGGTAAAGAGGAGGGTCTCTGAATTGACCAGGATAGAGGCTGGAGATAAAAAACAAGTGGGATTACTGTCAAGCCACATCTGCCACAGAGCTGAGCTGTGGAAGAGGGTATGTGCCCTCACACCCTCCCTGCCGTGAATGCACTTGGAGAGTCTGGACTTCTCTGAACTTGCACCAGGAGAGCTCAGGGCAAGCTCTCGGCCCACTCCTCCCATCGAGGATGCACGTTTGGGTTGTCACTTCACCCAACGTCACGTGGCCATGCTGTTCTGAATTTTCCGTCGTCTTGATGTCTGTCTGGTGTTATGTCATTGTCCTGCCACCCACATTGTCATGGGTATTAATTCCGTAAAAGCAAGGATGGCGAGACCCTGCCTCTGGTCATATTGTCAGGGACCAGTCCCTGGAGAAGGACCTCCGTCTTGGTCAAAGTAGAGGGTCAGTGAAAAAGAGCAAGGCCCTCAACGTGGACGGACAGGGTGGCTGCGAGTGGGCTCAGGCACGGCAAGGACTGTGAGGACAGTGCAGGGCCAGACGGTGTTCCGTTCACTGCGCTCAAGGTGGCTACAAGCCAAAAACAACTCAACGGCACCTCACAACAACAACAAATTCTACTTGGAGTAAGGCAGAGAGTGCACACACCACAACACACGTGTGCATCCAGCAGGTATTGAAAGGAAGTTACAGCTCTGGTGCTCGGTTGCTAATCAAAAGGCCAGTGGTCCAACTCAGCAGCTGCTACACTGGAGAAAAAGGAGGGAGTCAGTTTCTGTGAAGACTGACAGCCTTGGAGACCCTGTGGGGCAGTTCCTACCTGTCCTCTAGGGGCGCTGTGGGTCAGAATGGACTCCAGGCAGTGGGTGTGGTTTGGGCTTTGCTTCTGTGAAGACTCACAGCCTTGGAGACCCTGTGGGCAGTTCCACTCTGTCCT
>NW_006921593.1:22889842-22893738 GCF_000298275.1 Orycteropus afer afer
CTGTGGGTCAGAATGGACTCCAGGCAGTGGGTGTGGTTTGGGCTTTGCTTCTGTGAAGACTGACAGCCTTGGAGACCCTGTGGGCAGTTCCACTCTGTCCCCTAGGGGCGCTGTGGGTCGGCAGTGGTTTAGAGTCTCTGGGTGGTACAGTTAACAGTTAACGTGTTCGGCTGTTAACCAAAGGTTGGCAGCCTGGCAATCTACTAACAATCTGCCATGAGAAAACCCTAAGGGCACAGTTACAGCTCCCACCCGTGGGGTCATCATGAGCCAGAATCGACCAGGGAGCAGGTGGTTTTCCTAAATGCTGTGCACATCTATGTGTTACTACACCAACATGCCAAAACAGGCTTTTGTAACTGAGACTCAAACGCCTTTTTAGGAAAAAAAAACTTTATTACAAAAAATAACTTACAAATTGAGAGACCTCTCTGAGATAGGACTGCTCGTTTAGTGCACAAAGCTGCAACCTGAACAGCCTTGTTTGTGTTTGCGTATTAACATCACTTTACAATACTACAAATGTCACAAACTGCAGTGTCCGTTCCCTTTCCATGCCGGCACAAAGCCCTGCACAGATAGAAAACTATCGTAAATAAAACATTTCGGCCAAGACTGGCACATATTTATATATATATATATATATTTATCTATATATATATGCATAATTTCAAAACAGCTAACATTTAATGTCATCCTTAGTCCAAACCAGGCAAACTAACCTTACAACTACAGCACTCTGAATACGTCGGCATTTCACCTTGTGACAATATTTAAAGTATATTTCACTTTCAAAGCCATCTAGAAGGTATACCGATAGTGAGAAAATAAAGTCTTAGCCTTTAAATACAAATCATCACATACAAAGAAATACACGGGGCTCAGAGAGACCTATTGTACAAAAGCCAGGCAGGCCGGTCCTGAAACTGGCTTTGACACGTGGCCCAGGCAGCCCAGCACAGCCCTACAGGATGCAAAACTGTCAGAACGCATGGCTCTGAAACCACCGTCCTGGCACACAGAAGCACGACTGTAAGGACACACAACAACACGTGTTCCCTCTTCAACTTCTTGAGTGTCAAGACCCGAAGCCACTTGGCTTCCCTCTTGAAGAGAACAAGTACAGGGACCCCAGGGCCGGGTCGTGCCCATCATTTGGTGCTCTGCTCCAATACAGAGTACTCTGTCTCGGACACCCTGGAGGCATCAATGAGCTTGGTGAGGCCGGTTTTGGCCGAGTACTTGAAGATGAAGGCCTTCATGAGCTCATAGCGGTAGTTACGGTTGATGAAGCTGTAGAGCACGGGGTTGACACAGCAGTGCACCAGGGACAGGCACTGAGTGACGTGCAGGGCCGTGAAGAGGAAGTTCTCCAGCTGGCAGGTGAAAGGGACGTAGTGCAGGATGGAGAAGATGTCCAGGAGCACCACGGCGTGGTAGGGGAGCCAGCAGATGAGGAAGACCACCACGTAGGAGAAGATGATCTTCCGGCTACTGTGCTTCTCCTGGTCGCTCGAGGCCGACATGGCCCTGGCGAGGAGGAAGTAGAAGACAGCTATGATGGAGAAGGGGATGGCGAACCCCAAGACCACGGACACCAGCTCCATGCCGATCAGCCACTCCCTGATGCTGTGCTCGGGGTAGAAGGACCGGCAGTAGGTCTCGTTGTTGGCGGCCGACGTGACGGTCTTCAGGTAGTAGGTGTCAGGCAGGGACACACAGAAGGCCAGCAGCCACACCAGGACGCAGACGACGCGACGCACCGCCTTCTTCCTGGCGGCGGAGGTGTTGGTGAAGTAGGTGATGGACAGGTAGCGGTCCACGCTCATGCACGTGAGGAAGAAGATGCTGCCAAACAGGTTGATGGAGAAGATGAGGTGTGTGACTTTGCAGGTGAGCTCGCCCATGGGCCACTGGTTGTGCTGCACCAGGCTGACCACCCACACCGGGATAGTGAGGACCACCCACAGGTCGGCGATGGCCAGGTTCAGGATGTAGCAGTGGGTGTCGAAGCCCGTGGTTTTGGCCCGGATGTTCACCCAGACCACCACGGAGTTGGCGATCATGCCCATGACGAAGATGAAGATGTACACGAAGGACAGCGTGTACAGCAGCGCGCTCTTGTTGGGCATGCCGGGGCACAGCACCGTGTCGACGCCGATGCACTCGCTGCTGTTGCACGGCCAGCTGATGTCGGAGAAGTTCCCCGGCTCCGAGTAGTCGAAGAGATGTGCATCCATGGTGTTCAGGGGGCAGTCGGAGACCTACAGGCCAACCAAGCAAAAGAGACGGAAGAGAAAACACGTCTCATTAGAAGTTCAAGTTTCCAACAGGACGCTTTTCTGGTGACCCTGACAGGCTCAGCTGTTTCACTTTATCTCGGCAGCGGCTGCAAAGATGACTCCCTGGGTGGCCCAGTTAACACCCCCGGCTGCCCCAGAAAGGCTGGGGTTCCGTCCACTCACGGGCACCTTGGAAGAAAGGCCTGGCCACCACTTCTGAAAAATCATCCCGTGCTAACCCCACGGAGCTGAGTTCGACTCTGCAACACACGGGGAGCCATGAGTTGGAGCTGCCTCCATGAGAGCTGCCATGTGGCGGTGTCTTTGCACAGAAAGAAGAAAAACAACCACAGCTGACCTCTGCGCACAACATACAACACGCCCAGAGTCTGAGCGCGCGCTGCCCTCAGACAGCAGCAAGGTCTGCTCTCTGAGGTCTGCGAGACTGTGGTCTGGGAACGGACGGCCTGGCTATGCCACAGGTGTGCAGTCAACCGCAGGGGCCCACGGAAGCCTCAGGCAGCTGGGTGCAACTATGCCGACAGTCGGCTCACATGCCACCTGGGTCTGGACCCACTTCATCTGCACCCCCCAGAAAATGGGGCACTTGAGCCTTTGGTGCCCAGCTCCCTTCTAGCAAGCACCCTGCCTGGGGTCTTCACGAAAGCAGATCAAACTCTCTTCCAAATCTGCTCTCCAGCCTCTGCGACCCGCGTGCACACCTGGACCACCCTCCTGGCTGCCCCCACACGTGACAACCACTGCAGCTTGACTGCGCCCCAAACCTGCAGGCCCCGGGTTTGCCACGTCATTTTCAATGGAGGACAATCACCCGGCTGGGCCAAGTCCTGGGTCTTCGCCTGTTCCATTTGCTTTATTTGCTCAACGGTTTCAAGACCAACTGTGGAGAGACCCAGAGAATGGACATGGCGGGCCTGGTGGACGGCCGATGTGTGCACGTGGCTGACACTCTCATGTGCCACCACTCAACGCCCACTGAGAATTCAGCCACAAGGACTGGGCATGACTCCTCCACAAGGTGCTGACTATGGAGGTGCCTGGGTGGTACCGACTAGAAGCAGAACACGGAGATACTATGGATGAGGCACCAGACACCACAGGAAAGCAGAGACCGCGAGAAAGTGAGTCACACGCATGTTCTAGCTCCCCATGCGTATAAGAGTTCTGTCTACACTCTACTGGGGTCTACGAAGTGTGCAAAAGCATTTGCAATATTGTGACAATGACCAAAATGGGACACAGCACATGCTGTTGGGAAAACGGTGCCCAACAGACTTGCTCAATGTAGGGAAGCCACAACTTTCAGTCTGTAAAACACACACCATCTGCGAAGTGCAATAAAGCGAGTTACTCCCCTTTCTAACCTAAAGGTTGGCAGTTCAAACCCACCCAGAGTGCTTCCATAAATATTAAACCTGCAGCCGTCGATTCAACTGAACTCTTAGAGACCCTACAGGACAGGGGAGAATTGCCTCTTAGGGTTTCCAAGGTGGCCAATCTTTACAGAAGCAAAGGCCAAACACACTGCTGTCAAGTCGATTCTGACCCACAGCGCCCCTAGAGGACAGAGTGGAACTGCCCCACAGGGTCTCC
>NW_006921593.1:22894023-22899925 GCF_000298275.1 Orycteropus afer afer
ACCACACCCACTGCCTGGAGTCCATTCTGACCCATAGCGCCCCTAGAGGACAGAGTGGAACTGCCCACAGGGTCTGCAAGGCTATACATCTTTACAGACGCTGACTGCCTCATCTTTTGCCCCACAGTGGCTGATGGGTTCAAACCACCAGCCTTTTGGTTAACAACTGAATGCTTAACCACTGTGCCACCAGGGTGCCTTCTGTAAAGATTACAGCCTGGAAAAGCCCAGGGGCAGGTCTACTCTGACCACATGGGGTCGCTATGAATCATAGTAAACTGGATGACAACAGTTTGGTTTGGTTTGGTTTTTGCACTGACCACAAGGACAACAGGGCAGCCTTCCATTCACCTGTCCACATAGAGACCCCACAGTCTCTCCCCGACTCGGTCATGATCATCAGTGGGCCCTTCCTGGGCCCATCCTGGAGGCCCGGGAGCTCCATGTATGGGGATTAGACGCCCCAATCCCGACTGGGGGGCACTGGGTATAAAACAGACCCCAGGCTCCAGGCGGCACTGCTGAGTAAGCACCTAGCTGACTGAGGCAGCTGGCCCGGCTCGGCTCACCCACTGAGGCCGCGTGAAGTGGACGTCAGCTTACAGCTGACGGTAGGCAGCAGGTCAGGCACAGTGGCTGCCCTGACAGGAGGGGGCAGGGCTGGGGCAGGCCGACGTGTCTGGGTGTGGACGCCGGCTCCTCCACCCGACACTCGTTACCACCTTAACAGCTGCGTCTGCCTCCGCCGGACAGAGCTCCTAGAGGGATTAAACCAAGAGCCACCACTGAGGGCCTCACACAGGGTCTGGGCACAAGCTCCACGGACCTTCACCCCCTCGAGTCGGTCCCTACCCAGCAGGAAGGGAAGAGGTGGTAGCGTACAGCCAGGCTTCAGTCTCCCCCTCCCAAAAAGCATCAAAAAATGAAACCACCAAACCAACTGCCATCGGGCAGTGCCAGCTTACGGTGCCCCCCGGAGGCCCTGGGTGCTCCTGGTTACTCACTGGGCTCTGAGCCACCCAGTCCACTGCCAGCCATCTGCCTGGGTGCCCAGAAACTCCCCGGGGCCGCCCTCCTCAGCCACCCTCGCTGCACCCCGGGTTCCCAGGAGCAGCAGCAGGGCAGGCAGGGCTCTGCCGGCCCCTCCTCCGAGTTCTCACGCCGCCATCCGTTTCCCCTTTCCATGCAGTACAGCCCTGCCATCCGCAGTGGGGCCGAAGGTTTATAATGAGCCTTTTCTCACACGTGCCCTTGTCCGACCCCACGTCCCCAGAGACTGAGGAGCGAGGATGGCGGCCGGCCACAGCTGGGCCGAGAAGAGACTGCCTGCGAGTAAGGCTGGCGCCTGGCGCGGCTCCCAGTGAAGCCTGCTCAGCGGCCATCAATCCTGGGCTGGGCCATCCACCGGGCAGCACAGGGAGCAACGACTCCCCTCGGTGGGCCTGACCTGCGGTCGGGAACCCTGTGGGGCCCCTGTGTCCTGCATGCGGGCGCATCGACCCAGAGCCTGGATGCCAGGCAGCACCAGGAAGGAGAAGACACCTGCCCTTGGGAGAACGGCCAGGTGAGCGTGACCTCGGGACTCCCAGGGAGAGCTGGAGGTGGTGAGTGTGCTCAGCCGCCGACCAAGGGCTTGGCGGTTCAAGTCCACCCAGAGGACCTCGGAAGAAAGGCCTGGCAAGCTGCTTCTGAAACATCGGCCCTGCCAGCCGCTGCCGCTGGTGTCGTTGTTGTTGTGTGCCGTGGAGTCGGCCCGACTCACAGCGACCCCTCCTCGGGTTTCTGAGGCGGTATCACTACAGTAGATCGCCCCACCTTCCTTCTGAGGAGTGGCTGGTGGGTTTGAACCGGCAGCCTTCTGGTGAGCAGTCAGATGCCTCCGGCACTGCCCACCAGAGCTCCCTACTGCAAACGGCAGGAGCACAGTTCCATTCTGATGCGTGTGGGGGCCGCGTGACTCGGAGTCGGCTCAGCGGAGCTGGGGCGGTTCTGGTCGCTGTCCTTCTAGGTCCCTCCACCGTCTATGACTTGGACTCTGACCCCCTCCCCTCAGGGCTGCCGCTGGCCTTCAGCGTCCTCCTGCCCAGGGCTGCAGGGCAAAGGGCTCAGGACCCATTCGCAGCCTCCCTTTCTGCCCCTGCGGGACAATGAGAACCTGACTTAGCAAAGGGGCCTCTGAGCCCAAAGCGTTATTCTACGACGGCACCCGCCCACCCCTCGCCCCTTTCACCCCCGCCCAAACCCCCTCCCTTGGCCGCCCTCCGCACAGAGAGACTCCTTCAGCAGGCGGCTGACAGGGAGAAGGCAGAGGCTGGAAAGTCCACGGACCCCACCAATCATCGGTCAATCATCCGTTATTGATCACTGATCCTCGACGGGCCCAGGAGTGTGGGAAGCACGCACTCCACCCGGCTGTGAGAGATGCAGTCGGGAGGCCCCAGGCCCAGGCTCCAACCTCCCACCTTGTTTGGGGCCTGACCAGGCCTCCCCGGGCCCCGTGCAGAGGGTTCTAGCGAGACGGGAGGGAAGCCGGGGAGAGCGGGAGGAGGCAGCGCCGTCCTGGACCTCCACCCAGCGACGGCAGGAGACTCGGAAATAAAAGCACACGGCGCTTGGGGCATTTCGCCGTTTTCCTGGTTTTGTCTCTTTTTCACGCACTTCGTCTTAGAAACAAAGGCTGTTTCCAGAAAAAGGGAGCATCGTGTGGCAAAGCCCAAGAAGGAGCAAAAGCCAGTGCCGTCATGTCGACCCTGCCTCACAGCGACCCTCCAGGGCAGACGGGACTGCCCCCTGGGGTCTCCGAGGCTGGCATCTTTAGGGAAGCAGGCTGCCAAATCCTGCCATGGAGCAGCTGGTGAGCTCGAACCACCAACCCTCCGTTCACTCCAAATTCCTGCACACGGATCCCGGAGCCCGGGCTGCTGCTGTGACCACAGTCCGTGGGGCACGGAGCGTCCTGTTTTGCGTCAGGGGCGCTGGCTTTCCCATAAGGAGTCCTGGCGGCAGTGATTCAGATGGGGAAGACCTACTTCCTTGTCGGGGAAAGTCATGACTGTTAAGTGTGCAGACACACACAGCAAACGCTGATTATGTAAAACACAGTGTGGTTTGTCACATGTAAATATATGTGCATAAATAAAGGCCTAAGGAAGGGGCCTGCAGCGACTAAGAAGCTGGAGCCAGGAAGCGGGATGAGGAGACAAGCAGGAATTACAGCTTCATGGCTGTGGGCTCGGTGCTGCTTGAAATTTGACGTCCAAATGATGCAAAAAACGCTTAAAGCAATAGAAGAGAGAGACCACTAATGCACAGAACAACAAAATTGCCACGCTCCATGTTTGTGGGACCAGAGACCCACACAGACATCTATCTACCTATGAAAACACACATAATAGTTTTATGTAAATGGGAGTATGTGTGCGTGTTCTGCACACGGCCTTTCACTCAACAGCACGTCAGAACTTTCTGTGCTCGTCAAAGATGGGCCCTGTCGTCCTCTGTGCAGTTCCATCCTATTCCAGACAGGGGACAGGCCCTCCTGTACGGAACTATTCCACTGCCGCCTGCATTTACGCGTTTCCAGCCAAGCCCTCGACAGCACTTCTCGTGCCCTTGCTCCTAACTCAGCTTTACCTCATTTAATCCTTTCTGGGGGATCACTTTCCACAGGGGCCTTGGCAGATACCTGCACACACAGCACGTCTCTCTTCCTGTCATGGTGGACAGGAAGACAGACGTGGGGTGTGTCACGGACAGGAAGTAAATGCCCCGACAGCCACAGCAGACACAGCTCTCTCCAGCGTCCCATCCAGAAACGGTGGAGGTGCTCCTCTCCGCGAAATAGAGGACTTTCTGGGAGACACACCTCTCCGTGCTGAAGGTTACTGTGTATCAACCAAGAATCCTTCACAAGGGCCCAGGTCCAGCAACAGACCTGAGCTACACCCAAAGGTCGAGGTGTAGTGCCTAAGGCATCTGACTGCTCACCAGAAGGCTGGCGGTTCAAACCCACCAGCCACTCCTCAGAAGGAAGGTTGAGCAATCTACTTCCATAGTGATACCCCCTCAGAAACCCAAGGAGGGGTCGCTATGAGTCCCAATTGACTCAAAGGCAGTGAGACACGGGGCTCCTGAGCTCACCCAGCCAGCTGGGGAAAGCCTGAATTTGAAGTCTCCAAGTTTAACCTCCAAGGGCTGGTAAGCTCTGGTAGTACTGCCTAATGCACTTGACTGCTCACCAGAAGTCGGGCGGTTCAAACCCACCAGCCACTCCTCGGAAGGAAGGTTGGGCAATCTACTTCCGTAGTGATACCGCCTCGGAAACCCAAGGAGGGGTCGCTATGAGTCAGGTCTGACTCAACGGCACATAACAACAACAACACATACTCCCTACACTCACGAAAAGCCACCCTCTCCATGAAAAAGGGGTCTGCTGCTGGCAGAGACTGCCCAGCGTCCCGGTTCGGAGGAGTGTGCCCCCAAACTGCCTCCGGCATGTGTGCAATTCCCAGTCTCCTACCAAGAAGATTCTTCCCGCTCCTCCTCCATGGCCAGCCCTGCCTTCCCCTTCTTTTCTGGCCCTCTCCCACCCCATGCTCTACCCCACACTCCCCCACCACGTCTTACTCATCTGGGTAACAGCAGGAGTCCCTGAGTGGCACAAACACTAAGCACTTGATGACCAGCCAGGAGGTCAGCAGTTCGAACCCCCCAGAGGTGCCTGGTGCCCTGCGTCTGAAAGCACACAGCCACAGGTCCCAGTGTGCCGTTCTCTGCCCTGAGCTCACCTTGAGTCGGAATCCACTGGACAGGAACCAACCACTAGCAGCAGCAGCGGCCACGGCCGGCAGTCACCTGGCTCAGAGTTGGCATCAAGGAGCACACAGCTCAGTGGCCTCCCTGGGACGTGGGCGCTGAGCCTCACGCTGGGAAGTGGGGGGAGGGGAGAGGTTCTGCTGACCCCCACCAGGTGAGACAAAAGCGTCACGCCTTCTCACCCCCCAAATGCTTAGGGGGGCTGTTCTGTGTGGGGCCCGTGAGGATGGCCCAGCTCAATCAGGCAGCCCCTTTCCCCAAAGACGCGCCGTCTCATCAGGAAGGTCAGGAGGGCATGTGCGCCGATCACCCACCAAGAGGCAGTGGAAGTAGGGGTGCCCTCCAGCAAAAGGACGGGCTCCCACTCAGGTGACTTACAGGGTCTTCAGGGAGAAGCAGGGCTTTGAGGTGAAGGGTACCGCCATGCAATGGAGACACTCCACGTGGCCAGGGCACAGACTCCCCACAACGCTGAGTTGGAGGGAAGAGCCAGGCCTGGAAGGGAGGAACGGCTGGCTTCCTGCTGGGCCTGAGGCTGCCCCCGGAAGGTCCTAACCAAGGCAATGGCACCCGGACAGAAGAGGCTTTGAGGACAGCGGCGACACAAGCAGCAGGCTTCCCAATGGGGCTCTTGGATGGCAGGGTGCAGAAGGAGGAGGCCGGCCGCCTGGAGGGAGGGCAGCCCTGTGCCAGATAAGATAGCAGGCCAGGCCAGGGGCCCCTAGGTTCCCCTGGACCCAACAGGGAGACATTGAAGTCCACCCACTTCCACTCCCAGTGAAAAAGGTCCAGCCCTGAGGTGACCCTCTTCTTCACTGGCTGTCTGCAATTCATGACCCGTGTTCTCCTAAAATGGAATTTCACGGGTAATTCCGTTTTGTCCCAAGACAGGAGCTGATCACTTGGTTCTCAGCCTCTCTCTGTGCTTCTTGTCGTTTTGGTGTGCCCTGGAGTCCATGCTGATCCACAGCGCCCCCAGAGGACAGAGTGGAACTGCCCACAGGGTCTCCCAGGCTGTCAATCTTCACAGAAGCAAAGCCCAAACCACACCCACTGCCTGGAGTCCATTCCGACCCACAGCGCCCCT
>NW_006921593.1:22900025-22908110 GCF_000298275.1 Orycteropus afer afer
CCGACCCACAGCGCCCCTAGAGGACAGAGTGGAACTGCCCCACAGGGTCTCCAAGGCTGTCAATCTTCACAGAAGCAAAGCCCAAACCACACCCACTGCCCTGGAGTCCATTCTGACCCACAGCGCCCCCAGAGGACAGAGTGGAACTGCCCCACAGGGTCTCCAAGGCTGTCAGTCTTCACAGCAGCAAAGCCCAAACCACACCCACTGCTGTGGAGTCCATTCCGACCCACAGCGCCCCTAGAGGACAGAGTGGAACTGCCCACAGGTCTCCCAGGCTGTCAGTCTTTATGGAAGCCACACCTTTCATCCCCGAAGGCTGGTAGGCATCATCCACCATCCTCTTGGTACCAGCCCAGTGTTCATGAACCACTACCTCACCAGCGCGCCCTCCTCAGTGTTTACAGACCTGTACACCAAGGACTGATTGAAGAGACTGAGGTACCTGCAGCACGGGGTGGTGAACGGCCTTCTCCTGCCCTCCCAGCGGCCCCCCAACCTCAGCTCCTGGGAGGCCTGCTCTTGTTCTGTCTCTGAGCCTTCCGCATCACTGCACTGGGCTACGGGTTTATGGGTGCAATTTAGATAAGGAGGGCCTGCGCCCTCACAGAGGTGCTTTTCTTGCCGTTGTTTTTGTTGTTGTTTCAAGCCCGCATTACATCTGTGGGCAAACCAACCCCCCAATCTACCTGCAGGTTGCTCAGGGCACCGGCTTGGCACTCTGTGGCCATGTGCCAGGGCTGATAGCAGACGGGGGACTGTCCATCAGGGCCAAGCAAACAGAAAACAACGCTGCAACAACGCTGTCCCGGCCACATGCTCATTACTGGCCGTGCGGACCCTACCTCGTGCAAACAGGGAACTCTCTGGAAACCTGGGAGAAGGCAAGCCATTGGTGAGGAAGAGAACAGCGGAACAAACACCCTGACTCAGACCCGGCCCATCTACTGCCAGGGCCCTCAGCCGTCTGCGGATAGACACAGGCAGAGCCTCTTCTACTTTAAGAATTCGGGGCGGGGGAGAAAACAGAACCCACAGGCAGAAACCCGAGCTGCCCTATTGTGCTCAGCTGCCGGGCTGGGCGGCAGTGTGAGGAGAAGGCCAGGCCCAGATACCCCATCACAAAAGCCGCTGCCTGGGACCGGGAGGTGCCAGTCCCACCCGTCAGCAGCAGGACGAGGGCTGGCAGAGTGCCATGGGCCAAAGCTCTGCACTCAGACACAATGGGGCTCCCAGAAGCACGCCCCGTCATCAAGGTTTCCTCTAAAGTGGAACTTTGGTCTCTTCTGGTGGAAACGGGAAGACGTCTACAAAGGCAAGTATTACAAGAAGAGAACTGGAAGGTCTGAGCTGGCTATGTGGCTGGCAGGCTTTCAGACGAGAAGGTGTGTCCGTCCCTCGGCCAAGAGTTCAAGACCACCTCACACAGCCTCAGCCCTTCCAGCCTCTAAGCGTCTTGAATGAAATACAGTTTTCCGTACCTTTGGCTTAGCAAAATTTTCCCTATAAAACGGTGCAATTCCCTGACTGTTTTAACAGTGAAGTGATAATGTTTTTCCTCTTGATTTTAATTTAGTAGATTCTTAAGGAACCCAAAACCCACGGCCATCGAGTCAAGTTCCACTCATCGTGACCCTGAAGGACAGAGCCAAGCTGTCCCATAGCGCTCCCTGTCACCTTACAGAAGGCACGCTGCCACATCTTTCTCCCACAGAGCGGCTGGTGGGTTCCAACTGCCAGCCAAGCGCAGTAACCATGACACCCCAAGGCTCCTTTCCTTTGTGACAAGACCAGCCAGTGTGCCCTGGAGAAACCTAGAACGTGTTCCAAATCAGAGACCCCGCCCCTCCCTGTGCTGGCCTGCTTCCTTCTGCTTCTACTTTAATAGAAAGTTGTGTGTCCCGGGGCCGTACCCCTTGCGGACTGAGAACACCCTGGGCGTGAACAGAGCCTGGAACCGTGAACCGGCCTGCACTGCCACGACTCACGTGGGAAGCGTTTTCACACTGGTTTTGCTCAGCAGAGCAAGCTCGCGGACGGCCCGCTTTAAAACGAAGAATGCCTTTCTGGCTCCAAATGCCACCCATGCCCTGCAAAGTCCCTCAGACAAATCTGTGAGGTTCAGGCTCCGGGGCGCCGCCAAATGCCCGCATGTCTGCTGGCCCACAGCAGCCTCTCTGCCTGGAGTTATCACACAAAAAGCCACTGTTCCTGATTAAGTGCACCGCCACCGCCGCCCGAAAGCCTGTACTTCGCCTGCTCTGGGCCTGATTAGAAATCATAATACCTCCTCAATCCTCGAAGGACGCGCTGGATTTAATAAGGGCTAAACTCACCTCCACAGTCCTGACTCGTGAGCTCAGCCCGGCTCTGCCGCCCAGGGCCCTACTCTCTGCACCTCTGTTTAAACCGTGGTCGCAAAGCCTGGCCCCAGAACAAAACCAGATGGGCAGCAAACCAGAGTCCAGGGTGTCCCAAGGTTCTATGGCTTCTGACTCCCACCCCATGCCCCCTTCCCGGCCCCAGCCCCAACCTGCTGCCGCCCCCCAGGCGGCTGCTGCTCCAGGGCAGTTGCCTGCACAGTGAAGTGTTTCTAGCTGAGACGAAAAAAAAAAAAAATGTTTCCATGCTGGAGCTCGCCTATGCTCTTGCTTTGGAGAAAGCTTTGCATCTGGGGCGAGCTGATAGTCTGATAGTCTGAGGGGGCCGGGCAAGCCCTTTATCCTTCTGAAAGCTATGGAAAGTTCCCCAGAGGAGCCAACAGCCTCCACGCTCTCTCCTAGGCAAGCCCATTTGGGGTCCACATTTCCCCCAGAAAAAGCGAAGGGACACAAAAGCAGGAGCTGCGTTTAAAAAGGAAAAAAAAAGGTCACGCATTGAAACTTTGCAGAATAAAGTTTCAGGCCTGCTATGGCCCGAATACCTTCAAAGGGCCGTAAACCACTAAAGGAGGCCCTGCCCCACTTTGGTAAAACCTAATTATCGGGTTGTGAGCAAATAAAGCGTAAGAAAGAAGGGCAGAGAGGGCAGAGAGAGCAAGCGAGGCAGACTGTCTGCCTTTTACAGCGTCTCAGCTTCTGGAAGTTACGGCCAAGCCTAACCACCCGTCCAGACTTGGTGCCAGAGTCCTTTCTCCCGGGCCCGCTAAGAACACGAAGACGCACGTTGACCAGGAGTGTGCATGTGCGTCGAACACTGACTTCCTGTGCCTATTGGCCCCAGCTGAAGTTGGGCTTCCCACCTTCTAAGAGAACAATAAATACTCAAATTGGGTGAGCGAGGATGCAAACAGGAGACGAGAGGGCCAGGCAGAATTTACCCGTGGCGCCCACCACTCGGGACACGGGGGTCCGGGGCTGTCCGCAGAGCGCTGGATTCAAATGCATTCCGAATCCACCAAGATTCTCAACGCAGCGTCTGCGTCATTAGGGTGCCTCTTCCTAAAGCGCTCAGCGTCCTGGAGTCCGCGCGTGCAGCCACCTGGACCTCTTGCCAGGCCGTCAGCCAGAAGCGAAAACAGGTAGCAGCGGTGGCAAAGGAGCCCCTACGCCAGCTCCGAGAAGCGGAAGAGCCCCTGCGCCCCGGCTGAGCTCCCCGCTCACTTTGCTTAAATCCTGCAGCAGCAAATACACCCGGCCGGCGGCACCGACGCCCCAGACCCCAAAACTGCACCCACGCACGAGGAGGGCTCCTTGCCCAGGCCGAGGGAAGCCGCGTTCGCTTTCTGCAGCGACAGGAAGCCCCGGGATTAGCAGGAGCGCGCTGCAAAGCCGGCGCGCAACGCTCAGACCTGCAGATGGCCGAGCGCCCATCGCGGCGAGGGCAGCAAGGCCTCTGAGGAAGGCGGCAGCCCCGAAGTGCGGCAGGCCGCCTCCTTCCTCTGCCCACCACCCTGCCCGCTCAGCCGGCTGCCGCTGGCGACCCTCCGCGTACCTCCGGGCTCGGCTCCGGGCTGGCGCGCTGCTCCCGCGGTGCCGGGCAGTGGGCGGCTCTGGGAGCGCGGCTGCGGCCGCGCATTATATACAGCGCGCGGCAGGCGCCTCTAGGGGGCAGTGTTGACACCTGCATCTCCGCCCCCGCCCCGCCCTCCTCTCCGCCTTCCACGCGCACGCAGACACGCACACACACACACACCCCGTGCACACCCTGCGCTGGCGTTTCCGCCCAAGGCGCGCTCTGGAAACCCCAGCCTGCCTTCATTCCCGAAGTCAGAGGGAGCCGCCAGGGTCACGGCCCACGGGGCGAAGTTGGGCACTGCAAGGAGCCCCGAGGGCTTTGCAGAGTCGTCCAATATTTCTCCGGTCTCAGGGCTACCCTCAGTGATCCCCTTAGCACCTAGAGTTCCCTCGGATGCCGCTTCCCTGCAGGGCTCCCGAGACAAATTGCTCTGAACTTCTGAACTCCGCTGTGCATGACGCATCCAGGCCGGGTTTTCTCTTTTAATTTGAGCATCAGTAATTCATCGGCGCCCTACCACGCAGCCCGGGAAGAGCGAGCGCCTGCAGAGCCGCTTTCATCTCCATGATCTTACCTGTGGAGCGTTTCAGGCCCAAATTCCTTGGGCATCTAATCCAAAGGTGTTCTCCACGCCTGCCCGGAGCCAGGACACGTCAGGGGTGTGGCCAGTGTCTGATCACGTCCTCTCGCTGAGCAGAGTGAGGCGTTTTATTTTTATGATCAGAATCTGCATTCCTATCGAATTCTGTGCATGAAGAATTCAAGCGAAAAATGCCTTCCGGGTGATAGTCTCCTCGGATGCTCTGTGTAGAGAACCAACCACAAAGCAAACACCCAGACTTTTCAGACATGGTTTCTGAGGGCCCCCCAAGCCTAGTTACCAGCCATGTTTCCATTTCTGTTGTTTCCTTTTCTGATTCTCGTGATTTCTCCCAGCCTCTTCAAGCCCTCTGTGTCCAGGCACTAGCCTATGTCCACTCCTGATAGTCCTTTTACACAGCTGCTAAAAATAACAGCAGACAGACACATGCTGTAGCTGAGGGATGGTGAGGTCACTGGCTGGGAAGCCTTGGTGTGGAGGAGCCCTTAGCAAAGGGCAGGTTTAGTTTAAATGAGAGCTTCTGTTCTTCTCCCTGATGGCAGGACGCAGGGGGACTCAGACCTAAAGGGGGGCATCAGGAGCACCCCTGCCTCCCTGGGACAGCCAGTCACCCACAGACCCAGGCCTGTGACCACCGTCCTCAGCCCCTCTGAGCCCTTGAAGAGACTGATGGGAATATCCCTCCTGCCACTGCAGCCCCAAAGCTGCCCTTCGAATCTCCCCAAGTGCATGCAGCTGTCAAGGAAACCACTCCCCCCACCGCAGTGAGGCGAGACCGCCAAGCCATCCCCAGAACACGTCTCTGAAACTTTTTGTGTTCCTGTTTCCTCCTGTGGTAACCCCATGTCCGAGGCCACTGTGTGTGTGCGTGGAGTGGAGCTGGTCTCTGGGGGTCCGGAGCCCAGGCTGCTCTTCAAATGGCATCCCTCACGTCTCGTTTGGCAGATGTGGGCTGAGATAAAGAAGCAAGGGTGGGCCTTAATCCGCTCTGAACTAAGTACTGGCTCTTCAGAGACAAGCTCGTGGACAGGAGCCGGGCAGGATGCGGTTGCCAAGGTGAAGCGAGGAAAACGCAAAGCAGGTTAAAAAAGAAGCAGCAGCCACAGTTGAAGGACCATCTCACGCCCAAAGGGCACTAAAGCCAATGGAAATTAGCAAGTGTTGTGGAAATTAGCATGGGGGTGTGGAGAAATCGGATTCCTCTGTGAGGTGCCCATGGGAATGCAAAATGGCTCAGCTGCTGAAGAAAACAGGCAGCTACCTCAGAAAGTTAACCACAGGAATCTCACACGGCTGAGCAACCCCACTCCCAGACACAGACCCCAAAGCCCTGAAAGCAGGGATACAGACACATGGGCACCTGTGTTTATAGCAGCATAACTTACAATGGCCAGGCAGAGAAACAGTCCAAATACCCATCAGTGGATGAATGGATAAACAACATGTGGCATATCCATGCAATGGAATATTATTTGGCCATGAAAAAGGAGTGACGTACTGATTCATGCTACAGCATAGATGAGCCTGTAGAACATGATACTACGTGAAGGCAGGCGGTCACAAAAGGTCACAGATTGTATGATTCCATTTTGTAAAATATCCAGAATAGGTAAGTCTGTAGAAACAGAATGCAGACTGATGCTGCCAGGGGCTGGGGGCACAGGGATGTGGAGAGATACTGAGTAACAGGAAGAGGGTTTCCTTTGGAGTGATGGGAACATTTTAGAATTAGGGAGGGATAGTTGGCTTTAAAACATGGCGAATGTACTCACCGGACACTTTTAAGTGGTTATTTATTTTGTTTTTGTCATTGTCAGGCATTGAACTGTGTCCCCCCAAAATATGTGTCAACTTGGCTGGACCACCATTCTCAGTGGTTTGGCAGTTATGGAAGGATCTGACTTGGCAGTTATGTAATGATGTAATTATCCCCCAGAGTGTGATCTGATGTAATCAGCCAATCAGTTGTAAGGGGATTAGAGTGGCGGTTCAAACCCACCGGCCACTCCTCGGAAGGAAGGTTGGACAATCTACTTGCATAGTGGTACCGCCTCGGAAACCCAAGGAGAGGTCGCTATGAGTCGGATCTGACTCGAAGTGGATCTGGTTTGATAACCCCCTTACTCAGGTCACAGCCCTGATCCCATGTCGGCTGAGTTTCCCTGAGGTGTGACCTGCATCACCTTTTATGTTACAAGACATAAAAGGAGAAGGGAGCCGAGAAGGAGGGAACTCCTACCAGCAAGAAAGGGGATCTGGGAGAGAAGCATGTTCTTGCGCCTGGAGTCCCTGCACCAAGAACCTCCTATCCTCAGGGAAAGATAGATGGCAAGACACATGGAGACGTCCAAGGAACTGTGGGCCCATGGATGTTGGACAGAGACAAGGACCTTCCCCAGAGCCAACAGAGAGAGAAAGCTTTCCCCTAAAGCCAATGGCCTGACTTAGAACTTCTAGCCCCCTGAACTGTGAGAAAATACGTTTCTGTTTGTTAAAGCACCCCCCTTGTGGTGTTCTGTTGCAGATGCACTGGTGACTAACAGACGACTAAGACAGTCATCTTTCTGACTGTGGCAAAAGATAAAGAGCAAAGCCTCTGCCTTCGTAGCCATTTTAAGTGTACATGTTGGTGACGTTAGTCACTGTCACGGTGTTATACAACCACCATCACCAAGATCTGAAATGGTTCATTTTATGTTATGTGGATTTTATCTCAGTAAATTACTTAATAAATGAATAAGTAAGTTTTTCAAGAAGAAAGAACCCCTTCCCTTAAGGCAGGGTTGGCTCTGCCTGGTCACCTGGGCAGGTGGGCACCTGCGGGGACCCACAGAGAGCCTCGGGCCAGGCAGCATCGAAGCCATACACCCGGCCTCCGGCACAGGGATGAGGTCCCTCACCAGTAACTTCCTGCAGCTGAGGCCGCTTGGCTCACCCAACATCTACCAGGCAGCCACTCACCCCACCTCAAATACCTCCAGGTGGAGAGCAAGGGAAGCCCCTGTCAGAGGATAGGCCAGGTTAGTTCCGGCTCACGCCGTTGCGGGGAGGAGTGTGTGTTCCCAGGGCTGTGATGCCCAGAGCCTGCTGAGTCTGGAGCAAATTCCCAAGCAGCTCCTGGCCCCGAGACCAGTCCTGGAGGCATTAGAGGGTGAGGACTGCTGCTCTGCAAGCAAACGAGGGTATGTCCCCTGGGACCTAGACGGCCTTTGGAAAGGCTCCACATTTGCCCCAGGTCATGTCACAGTCCAGCTTTGGGAAGGACCACGTTTGTAAGGCAGAGGTCACTGTCAGTGGTTAGTTCTGGCAGAAAACCCTGAGAAGGCAGGCACGGCCGCCACTCTGTGGAACCAAGCAGCTGCCCTAGAGAGCAAGGTTCCTGGTGCCCTTCGCTGTGGACTTACTGTGCACCCAGGTGATGCAGGTGGTGAAGGCACTGGGTTGTCAACCAACGTGCCTCGGAAGAAAGGCCTGGAGATGTGCTTCTGCAAACCTGAAGAAAACAGGCAGCTACCTCAGAAAGTTAA
>NW_006921593.1:22908601-22911151 GCF_000298275.1 Orycteropus afer afer
GCAGCATCCGACTGATGGAGAGAAGACGGAAGCTGCCCTCAGTGTCATTCCACTTTAATCAACCATCAATGTCCATGGAAACAGAAGTCACCAGGGCAAAGGACACATGGCGGGAAACAAATCTGTGAGTGACCTTTCTAAAGTGTTTAAAAGCAAAGATGGCAGTTTGAAGACGAAGGTACATCCCACCCCAGCCCTGACCCTTTCATTTTCATCGGATGCGTGTGAAAGACGGACAATGCCAAAGGAAGAGAGAAGAACCGATGTGTTCAGACGGTGGTGTTGGTGAAGAACATCCATCGTACTGTGAACTGGCAGGTGGAGTAATGGTGCTAGAAGAAATACATCCAGAAGGTCCTTGGAAGTGAGGATGGCAGGACCGCAGCTTACTTCCTTGGGTACATCGTCACGAAAGACCAGTAGCCAGAAACGGCCATTGTGTTGGGTGCGGATTGGCCCAGTCGCTGCAACACGCACTGGAGCAGACAACAGTTGTGAAGGCGGCGCAGGCTGGCAATGTTTCCTTCCACACCACACAAGGCTCCAGGCATTCAGGACCCCAGGGCAGGAACAACAGCTGAATGCAAGTTTCAGGTCCCAGTGAGTAACCTCTGGGCACCCCCACACAGGGGTATCTGCTTTGCCTCTGTACGGTTTTTACTTCTAAAGGCTGAATGCTCCCGTTTGTTAGCTCTTGCTTGTGGGTTCGGGAGTGTCTTTTATATTATCTGTCGGGATGTTCTCTATGTTTGAAATACTTTGTTCTTAGTATTTTAAGAAAAGAAAAATACCCGACTTCAAGTTCTGAGTGTGGCACTGTTTTTCCCCTTTCACTCCCCTGTAAAGGGGGCAGAGAGACGGCTGCCTTCTGATCTGACTGGGCCCTGGGACCTTCTGGCCCAGCGCGTATCCAAGCCCTCGGGGCCTGATGAGAAGGCGGGCACCGCAGGTCACACCAAAGGCTTGTTTTCCTGCCACTTGGGCACCTTTGTGCAGTCCTATGAGCTCGCTCTCCCTGGACTTCAATACAGAGATTTTAGCTCCAAACCTAAAGGTGGTGCAGTTCCCAAAGGTAGACACCTGCAGACGCGCAGTGGGTAAGCCTCTAAGTACCTGCGGACAAACTGTTTCAGTCAATGAGGGCTCTGAGCTTTCCAAAATGTCTATGTGCCAGTAGGGTTGTGTGTTTTCACTTTCACTTATGTCTGAAAATACCTCTAAAGAGCCATAGACCGTTGTGTGAGGCTGGTGCGGGACTCCTTCCCCCTCCCCATCCTTCCTTCCTCTTTCTTTTGAAGCAATCATCACCTTACAGAACATTGCCCAGGAAGGTTCAGAGAACCCTTCTGTCCCTGAAACATCTGAGAACGAGCTGCAGCCTCGTGTCCGGCAGCCCTGCAGCCCTGTGGACTTCTCACGGACAGGTACACAGTCATTCCTCGCCCCAGCACGACCACCAACTCAGAAAGCCCACCTGGGCACATGACTTCTCCAAACGGCCCTGCAAGTTCCACTCCTTAGCCTAGTGGTGTCTTTTACCGGAGAGCATCCTCAGAGTCATGGTTACGGTTCATTGCTATGTCTCTCCAGCTTGATGCACTTGGGCAAGATTTCTCAGTCTTCCCTTGACTTTTATGACTTTGACACTTTTAAAGATGGCAGGTTGTTTCTTTGGCAGGCTACCCTTCCTTTTGGTTTTGTCTGATGTTTCTTCATGTCTGGAATACAGAATCTTTGAAGACCCTTCCAAACATGACATCCAGTGAAACCCTACAGTGCCACTGATTTAATTTATCACCACTCAGCTCCAAATTTGCCCTGTTTTCCTGTCCTGTGAAAATGGGTCTGGGCCCTGTAAAGTTTTGTACTTTGCTCGTTGACATGATGCTAAGATTTGTGAGTGGAGGGCGCCAGAGAGGCACTACAGAGGAAAGGATGTGGCTATCTGGCTTTGGTGAGCGGGCTCTACCTGCTTCTGCAAGGCCCACCGCTTCTCAGTATCCAATAGTGTCCAACTTCTGCAGGCTCACAGCTCCCCAGGGGCCAGGCACCTGCAACAGAAGGCTCCCCCAGGGCCCAGATCGTGCAGGGAAATGCTCACAGCTTCTCTGGGCAGCTCCTGCAGTGTATGGGAGCCAGGAGCTAGCAACGCCCCCACGGGTGGTTTTGTAGCGAAGAGCCTCTGATGCCACACCCCCCAGAGAACCGCTTTCCCTGCTACCCCTTGTTGTTGCTGTTAGAGCCCTTGTGTAACAGAGCATTGTATAACAAAGTGAAACATGGCCTGGCCTGCGTCCTCACAGGAGCCGTGGTAGATCTGAGGCCACTGCTGCGGCAGCCCACCCACCCACCTTGCTGAGGGGCTTCTTCTTGTCTGACCCTCCGCTTCACCGAGCAGGAAGTCTTTCCCCAGGGACTTGTCCCTCCTGACGGCACGTCCAAAGTAAGTGAAATCAAGTCTCACCATCCTCCCTTCTAAGCAGCATTCAGGCTGCATTGCTTCCAAGCGGATTGGCCCAATCTTCTGCCAGTCCATGTGTAGTCAGTGTT
>NW_006921593.1:22914557-22920693 GCF_000298275.1 Orycteropus afer afer
GACGCCTTTTCTTTAGCTCTGTTGGCCCAGGTCTGAGTGGCGCCTCCTGTCTGGCTACTGCTGTGACAGGTACCATGATAATGACCTCCCGAGGGTGAGCTAACGATTCATCACTTTGGTTTTCACCAGAATGAAGGAAGGAGGGGGCGGGTGTCAGAATCACCTGGGTGCTTTTTCAGACCACACTTTCCTTCCTGGAACTGAGTTCCTGCCCCAGACACTCCCAGCCCAGCCTCGATGTTTTCCTTTTGGCACCCTGCCCTGCTGGAACAAATCTGCTGGCCAGGGTCCTGGGCCCTCCCTGACAACTGTGCCCAGAGCCGTAGGAGAGGGAGAGAACCTTCTGGACAAACCACCCAGGGGCATGGTTAAGTAACAGTGCAGGGTAATATTCTCCAAGCCAGTGGAACAAGTTGAGATGAAATGGTTAAAATGTTGCAAAGCAAACACTTGCATTTGCTGAAAGCTTTTATTCGTTTATTTGTTATTTTGACTCCTGCTCCTTTTACTGCCTCCAATGTTGTCTTAATGGTCTAATGCTGCTATAACAGAAATACCGAAAGGGGGCGGCTTCGACAAACAGACTCTTACTTTCTCACAGTGTAGGAGGCCACAAGTCTGCATTCAGGCCACCAGCTCTTGGGGCAAGTTGGTTTCTGGGACAATCCTTCTCCCAGCATCTCCAGCCTCGTGTCCTCGGTCCCTTGTCAATCGGCATGTGGCATCTGTCTTCCCCATTTGTCCTTGCTTGTCTCTGTGTCTACTCAGAAGCAGTTAGACTCAGGACACACCCTACATCAATATCACCTCATTACCATGACAAAGAAAACCCTGAGCTCACATGGGCTCCATCCCCAGGGACAAGGACGGGACTCCCACACATAATTTGTTGTTGTTGGTGGTGGTGGTGGTGATTATGTGCCGTCAAGTCAGACCCGACTCATAGCGACCCCTCCTTGGGTTTCCGAGGCAGTATCACTACGGAAGTAGATTGCCCCATCTTCCTTCCGAGGAGTGGCTGGTGGATTTGGACCACCAGCCTTCTGGTTAGCAGTCAAGTGCCATAGCCACTATGCTACCAGAGCTCTCCACACATACTTTAGAGAGACACAATTCAGTGCGTACAGATGATTACAAGCCATGTAGTCTCACTCCGTAAGCCCGGCCTTAGCACCTTTGAAACTGTCTGGGCAAGAGCCTGCTTCCTGCTGCCTCCTCACGGCAGGAAGGCCCGTCCCGGGGGCCTCTGACCGTCACAGGGTCTCACGAGCTGCTCCATACAAGCCCTCCACCCAAGTTCAGAAGACGACTTTCCCCTTTGACATCAGATCTGCGCCGAGCACTTCTCCAGGACCGACCCGGTCGTCTTGCAGCTCCGCCGACGTTCTCCTAGGCTGTGACCCTCAGGGCCTCCTGTCTCTCTGCCCTGCTTCCGCTGTCTCTACGGCTTCTCCGTGGCCTTTCTGCCTCAAGCCCGACTGAGGCACTGCTTTGAAAGGCTGTAAGCACTGTTGCCAGCTGCCCTGGAGTGGGGCCCTGCTCGTGCGACCCCACACACAATGGGATGCAAGCTGCAAGTCCGACTGCTGAGACCCAGAGGGTGTTCACGGGCTGATTTTCAGAAGGAGACCGCCAGGCCTTTCCTCCTGGTCTCTTAGTCTGGAAGCTCCGCTGAAACCTGTCCAGCATCCTGAACACACAGGCCTCCACGGACATGGGGTCTGCTGGCAGGGAGTTAGACCCAGCCTCGAACCCGGCCTCCCAGCATACAAGACCAGAGCTCTCCCCTGAGCTACAGGCCACCAGGACCCCTTTCCCTGCAAAGATTACAGCCCAGGAAAACCTGTGGGGACGGCTCTTACGCTGTGACGTGGGGTTGCTCTGAGTCAGAATGCACTTAATGACACCCAACAACATCAAAGGAGATTGTTGGGTCACCCAGCATGCAGTGACCTCCATTGCACAGATAATGAGACGCTGGGAGGAGAGACTGAAAGGAAAT
Source organism: Orycteropus afer afer (assembly GCF_000298275.1). Taxonomy (NCBI): domain Eukaryota; kingdom Metazoa; phylum Chordata; class Mammalia; order Tubulidentata; family Orycteropodidae; genus Orycteropus; species Orycteropus afer. Next base: position 22,916,560 of record NW_006921593.1, read on the forward strand.
ACAACAAAACCTTAAGGCTGGGTTTCCTGGGGTGGCGGGGACTGTGCTGGTAATTTCCCTTAGTTCTGATTTGATCAATTTTCTCAGTTCTCCAATATGTGTATGAGAAACCAGTGGAGACATCGATACACAGATGGGGTTCAGCTGGAAACTGATCACTTCTCCTCACCCAGCACTAATTCCCCCTCCAGTTCACATACCCCCCCCAGGAACACATTTTATAAGCTCTCAGCCCAGTGACCTGGCAGGAAGCTCTCTCCCCTCTCACATCCCCTTTCAGGGTTCACAATACACATTTACATCTTAAAAGACCGTCTCCACTTTGCTGGGGAAATCCCCTAGGTCTCCCTTACAAAAATGTTCATTCTCTGAATGAGGGTATCAGACAGGAAACCAGGCCAGAACCTTCCACCCCGGCAGAGCCCTGTCTCAGTGATTAGCATTGGGACCTAAGGAAGAGAGCTCACCAGGAAAACAAGACCAGAGCCCAGATCAGATGGAGCCTAACCGGAAGCAGGGCCTGATCGCCACCCTCCCCGCACCTTGATTTCTGAGGACAGGGCTGAAGCCGTTCTGGAGTCCAGAAGGGCGCAGCTGCCCTGCAGACAGCTCTTAACTGCCCCCAGCTGCAAGGGTCAGCGAGCCAAGGACGCAGGAATCCAAGCAGATGCAGATCTTGGAGGTCTGGGTGACACTGCTGTCAAACCGCCCAAGGCACACTTTGCTGGTGCAAATATTCCGTTCTGCGTTTTAGGAGAACCTGTCCTGCTGGGTGAGGAGACAAACGCAGGTGAGCATTTACCCTGGGTCAGTGAGTTCACAGAGTGTCTGGGGCCACAAAGTGTTACGCACTCGACTGCTAACAGAGGATCGGAGGTTTGTGTCAACCCATGGTGCCTTGGAAAAGAGACCTGGTGAACTTCTTCCAAAACATCAGACACTGGAAACCTAGTGGGGCACTACGTACCCGGACACATGGGGGCGTCGGTGAGTCAGAATCAGGCAGGCAGTTAACAGCTGCTGCTGGTTAGTAAGAGGGACTCAGGAGGAGGGGCAAGGAGTCACCTCAACAACACACAACAAGTTGGGGTCAACTCAACAACACACAACGCCAAGTCCGAGTTGACTCAACAACCCACAACAAGTCTGAGTCAACTCAACAACACACAAGTCGGAGTCGACTTGACAACACACAACAAAATGTCAGAGTCGACTTGACAACACACAACAAGAAGTTCAAATCAACTCAACCACACACAACAAGTTGGAGTCAATTTGACAACACACAACAACAAGTTGGAATCAACTCAACAACACACAACAACAAGTCAGAGTCGCCTCGACAACACACAACAGCAGTTGCTGCTCAGACTCACAGCTGGGCTCCCTGGATTCCCAGTGGCTGGTTTTTCAGGAGATCACCAGGCCTTTCCTCTGCGTCTCCTCTGGGTGGGTTCGACCTGCCAGCCTTTCATTCAGTAGCCAAATGCTTAACTGTAGCAGCCCGGCGCTCCTTATGAACACACTCATCTTACAAATGTGGGGCCTGAGACGCACGGGGTCTCCAGCCCTGCCAGGTGCCTCCTGGCCTGAGTTGGAGACTCAGAACCCCACCCTGGGTGCTCACCTGGGGTTCCTTCTCCCCGCACCACAGAGCACCTGCCTGACACAAAGCCAAGCCACCTGACAAGGATGGGTTCCTGGGAAGGTGAGGCCATCGACCAACACATCTATGACTGCCGAGGACTGAAGAAGGTCATCTCCCCAGTTGACCGCACCGCTGTTCCCTTCCGCAGGCTCGTTGGGAGTGCACCCCAGGCCTGCAGACGCATGGGCAGCAGGATGCACACCCCACCCCACTCCACCCCGCTTGGAGGAATCTCGTCAGCAAAGCAGTGGTCAGCGTTGCCTGTCCCCTAGACCCCAGGGGAAAGAAGGGGTTGAGGGCCTCTCCCCAACACCCACCATCACTGCCCAGGCCTTCCAGAAAAACCAAACTCACTACCATTGAGTCGATTAGATTCACAGCAACCCTTCTTGGGTTTCCAAGGCAGTGTCTCTACAGAAGTAGATTGCCCAGTCTTCCTTCCAAGGAGTGACTGGTGGGTTTGAACTGCCAGCCTTCAGGTTAGCAGTCAAATGCCTTAGGCACTAGGTCACCAGAGCTCACAGTAACACATGAAGGTAGTCCGAAATGTCTGTTCAGCGTTGAGCAAGGACCATTGAAGGCCTTTATTTTTTCAGACTTGTACTGACCCTTTCTGCCATAGGACGGTCGGGTTAACACTGAGAAAAAATGTGAGTGTGTATTTTGTTCTGCTTCCTGTCAGGAATTACAATCCAAAATGGCAGTATGGCCTCTGTAGATACATGTAAATGGGCTTTTAATAAGCTACTTGGTAAGAAACTCACTCAATAAATACAAATCACATTTAAATAAATACTGAACTGTGCTAATGTGGATTTTTATTGGCTGTTATGTCAGAAAGAGTCAACATCTGCAATGCTCCCCAGACAAAACTCCCCAGTCCCCCCTCCATGAGTCACTGCACTCTCTCCGTGTGGAACAATGGCTCTTGCCCATAAGGTTGACAGTGTCTGCTCCCAGCTGCCTCTCATGGACTGATTTCCTCAAGAAGGCTGGGACAGCAGACAGAGCCGAGGGCCTGCTCTGAGTGAATGCGATCAGAGACCCCCAAGTACAGAGCACACTCTGTACAGAGAGGCCCACGAGGGAGACCACGAGGAAGCCTACTGGTCTTGCCCTGGGTTCTGGTGGGAGGTGGACTAAAATTTTCCCTGGGAATTCATAACAAGCCAGGCCTCACGTGCATTTAAGGCCTGATCTCATAGCACATATGTGCTTCCAAAAATTCCTGGCTGAGATTTTCACATAAAGCAAGCCTTCATCCAGGAGCTGGCCTGAGGCAAACATAAGCCCTCCACCAATCCCACAAAGTAGTATCCACTCAGTCTTCAAAGAGCCCCCAGAGATGAAGACCCACTGACGATCAGCCCACGATTTAAAAAAAAATCACAAAACTTACAAAGAAACAAGACAGCACAAGCAGAAACAACAAACAGCAGAATCAGACCTGCAGAAACATAGACGTTAGAACCATTGGATTTTAAGAAAATGGAACACAACCTGTTGATTCTGACCATGACACCCCTATGAGTTGCCCAGCAGAACTGCTCCACAGGCTTGCTCCTGGCGGGTCACCAGGACTTCCTTCCGCTGAGCTGCTCGGTGGGTTTGAACCTCCAACTTTCAGGTGAGCAGTCAAGCACGAACTGTTTATGCCACCCAAGGACCTTTGAATGATTGGATGTAGACTACAAGATAATGTGGAAAAGACACAGGCCTGGGAAATGAAAACTAGAAATTAAAAGCCATGAAGGATCCAGGGGAAAAACTAATATGTCTGACTGAATTCCAGGAGAGATCTGAGGTAATGGGGATGATGCAGTTATTGTGGGCAAAACGAGCTGAGAGTTTGCCAGAATCCACAAAAGACGCAAATCCCCCGATTCCAGAAGCCCAACAAACCTCAAGCAGAATTTATTCAAGAGGCTCAGCACCCAAGTTGGTGGTAAAGAAACGTCAGAGCCCTAAAGACAAGATGAGATTTTAGGAGCCGCCCGGGAAAAGGGCAGCAAGGTGACCAGCCAGACTGAAGTCTGACTTTTCAACTACAGCCGTGGAAGCCAGAGGTCACTGGCATTAACGCCTTCACCATGAGTGAAATAGCTGCCAGTGAGGGTAATTACTTATGAAGAATGGGGGCAAACTACCACCTTTTCAGACTAAAGCCTTGGCCAGATACTTGTGGAGCTGATTGTCTGTGAAGGAGCTCTGGTGGAGTAGTGCCTAAAGCAACTGACTGCTAACCAGAAGGCTGGCGGTTCAAACCCACCAGCCGCTCCTCAGAAGGAAAGTTGGGCAATCTACTTCCGTAGTGATACCTCCTCGGAAACCGAAGGAGGGGTCTCTGTGAGCTGAAATCTACTCGACAGCAGTGAGTTTATTGTCTGTGTCTAAGGAATCCACGTTCTTGTGTAGATAAACAGGAGACGGACCGCCTGTCCTCAGAGCGTCTCTCAGTCCTGCCGACCTGAACTGCACAAACTGTG
>NW_006921593.1:22922458-22923957 GCF_000298275.1 Orycteropus afer afer
CTCTTCTCTAGTCATGCTGAAAAGAGCTCGCAGCACAGCTGTCCCTGGGTCTCACTTCCTTTCCCACAGGCCAGCACCCTCATGGTTTTCAGTTCTCCTCGTCCTGTGTGTTTTCAGGCACGAGACATTCATCGATGCTAGAAGAAACCAGGCAAATAACTTAACAAATCAAGGTGACATCTCTCTCTAATAATGTAAATGTGTTTGTCTTGGAAAACTTCACAACAAACTCCTCATTACAGCTGTAAAGGGTACTCCTGGGGGTTTTTATCTTACATCCCCAGAGAGGAAAGGTCCTATATTACATGCCACGAAATCTCCGTGTTTTATAACCATGTTGTAAGATATCGCAGTAAAGCGTTGCCGCGCTGAGTCTGAAGTGGCCACGGAATTCCCCAGCCCCGTCTCACTACTGATGCACAAAAGGATGATGGGGAAAGGGGGAGTAGCTATGGCCCCCACCGAACTTCCTGACCTGCACTGCCTTGAGCCACACTGGACGGAGACCCATTGTGTGGGTCTGCCACTGTTTTCTCTTGTTGACCATTTGACTCCCACCAGTTCCTCCCTGTGGTCCTGACACCTGCCCACCTGCATTGCCGTATCCTGGACAAACCGTCTCTGGATCCATTGCACGTCGGTGGCACCCCATCTCCGTGACCCTGAGAATAAAATCTATTTACTAGTCATTGTTCCTTTTCAAATACAACCCTAACGGAAGGTCCCACGGACAGACGAACACCTGAGCAAACGCTAGGGAGAGAGCAGACGGAGCGTGGACAAGGTCGGTGTGAGTTTGAGACGGGAATGGAGTGGAGAGCCCGCGCTGGAGTCTTAGGCAGGGGGAGAAGGAGAGGGCTCATGGGTGTCCGCCAAGGTGTGCATTTCCCGGCTGTGTGTGACGCCATGAGGCACAGATTCACCACCCACCACCATCCAGCCCTTTCGGACTCCCAGCAACGCCCACAGGGTGCCCAAGGCTGCAAATCGTTACCACAGCACACTGCCTTATCTTTCTCCCACAGAGCAACTGGTGGGTTTGAACCGCCAACCTTTTGCTTAGCAGCCCAAGGTCTTAACCCCTGCACCACCAGAGCTCCTTGATTTGGGACACTGAGCCCCTAAAAGTTGCAGGGATAGTTCAGTTGCTAGAAACTGTGCCTCCTGTCACTGCCGGGTCAGGGTGACCCAGGGGTGCAGGAACAAAAACCATGGGATTTCCAGTGGCTGCTTTTCTGGAAGATCACCAGGCCTTTCTTCTGCGTGCCCACCAACGTCTGGATGAGCAGCCAAGCCATTGGCACCGCCCAGCGACTCCACTAGAGACAGAGGGACACAGAAGCCAACCAGGTTCACGTAAGCCTCTAACAGTGAAGAGAAAAGGACGCAGGGGTGTCCCACAGAACCCAAAGGAGGCCACAGTGGGTGCCCCGAGGGACTGGAAGGGGAAAGCAGCCCCTAGACGGGGTCCCCCTGGGGGTCCCACACCTCTCCACCAC
>NW_006921593.1:22928697-22955524 GCF_000298275.1 Orycteropus afer afer
GGGTGGGTGAAGGGTTAGTGTACCAAAACCCCTGTTTCCCACTACCCTACTCCATGGCTCAAACTTCACTTTGGAATGTGGCATCCATATTCTGGGTCTCAGTTGACGCTGAAAGGATAGATCCACTTTAATACCCTCTTGCAAACAGTTTCTGAGATGCCACAAAACTTCAGCCCGTCTTTCCAGCTTGTTGCTGGCTGCTCCCATGCACACGCACTGAGCCCCAGTGAGATTCCCAAGGCATGGGGCTCTCTCTCTGCACCCTGTCTTCCCTCTGCCCAAAGTAACCCCCTTTCCTAGTCTTCTAGGGTGGTCCTGTCACCAAGATGTGACCTTTTGAATTGCCTCACCATGCATGCAGCAGCAGGACAATGGGAAAGGAAGACTGAGGAAGAATTGAGACATTCAAATGTGGTGCTGGCGAAAGGTGGTGAATACACCAGGGACACCAGAAGAACGGAGAGATCAGCCACAGGAGAAATGCGGCCAGAAGGCTCCTCAGAGTGAGCAAGGCAAGACCTCAGCCTGCTCACTCTGGAAACCTGTGTCATCAGGAAAGACCAGTCACTCAAACCAAACCAAACTCACAGCCACTGAGTTGATTCCAACTCAGAGTGACCACCACTGGGTTTCGAATCCTGTCAGTCCTTAGGCAAGCAGACTGCTTCACCTTACTTCTGTGGAGCATCTGGTCAGTTCCAACCACCGACCTTTTGATTAGTAACCAAATGCCTTAACCACTATACCACCAGAACTCCTTCAGACCAGTCGCTAGAAAAGGACAAAGCGGATGGCCAGCCAAAATGAAGGAAGCCCTCCACGAGGAGGGTTGACAAGACAGTGCAACAACGGACATGAGCATACCAAAGATGCGAAGATGAAAGGATTGGGCAATGTTGCACTCTGTTGTACGTGGGGTCACCGAGAGTCAGTGCCAACTCAATGGCAAAAGACAACAACCACATCACCTCATCCAGAAAGATTCTGATTTCTGGTTAGATTCAGTAAAGCACCTGCCACACCACCTGTAATTGTCTTATTTCTCTGTCTCCCACAATAGACTTGTCCTCTAGGAGAGCACAACCATCTTCTCTGTAACGCCAGTGTTCATCAGAGGATCTGTCCACAGCAGGTATTGGATAAATGGATACTAAGTGGGCACGTGTTGACTCGCAAAGGAAGCAGAGACAATGGCATTATATATTAAGAATTACAGAACATTTTGCATATTCTCACACGTGGTGTCCCAAATCACCATTCCTTTCCTGTACGTTTCATACTGTTTATAGGAAATGTCATGTACTTTTTCAGTTATATGTAAACTTAATGCAAACTGAAACACAACTTCTCCTGAGATATCACTATGCTGCTCAGAACAAAATTGGTACCAGTCCCTCTTAACACATGTAAATAAGATTATATATTTCTTCCAGGTAGTTTAGTCTGAGGGCATGAAAGACCCAAGAGACAGTGCAAATGTTGTAGAGGAATTATGAACTAAATCTAGTGGGGACATTGCCATGTGGGCCTCCACATAAATAGGGGTGTCGGTGGTTAAAGCTGAGATCCTTCACTCCACAACCACTGGAGAAAATGGTGACATGAGGGCAGACGTGGGTGACGACGTCCAGCCCCAGAGCTGCTCTCCACCGCCCACGCCCCCCCACTGGAAGGCGTCTCTGGAGGAGCCCTCTCTGGAGACCAGCTAGAAGATAGTTCTGAGGCTGGACTCCATCCTGACGTTCTGAAATTAATACAGGCACTCTGTCTGCAGTTTGTCTTCAGCAGCAACATGACAGGCTTGGACAGTATGAGCCATTGTTCACTCCACAAACAACGGCAGATGATGAAAACCCAACATGAAGGTTATGAAACCTTCCCCACAAGCAGGAACGTTGTCCCCAGTGATGTGCTGGTAAATGTTTAACAGCCCACTCCTTAGGAGGGACCCTGCTTTGTAGTGTTTGCCCATTTCCATGGTGTAAATACTTCCAGTGTGGCTCATTTCAAACCACCAACATGCCACCACTGAACTCAGAATTGGGAAGAGGCGAGTAGAATCATCTCTTGCAAGCCATTATAAGCTGCTCCAGCATGCCACTTGTTGGACCCTGAACCAAGACGTACCAAAAACCAAGCAATAATAACAAACCCACTGTCACCAAGTCAATCTGACTCATAGCCACCCTAAGAGCAAAACAGAACTGCCCCATAGGGTTTCAAGGCTACAAACCTTATGGAAGCAGACTGTCACATCTTTCTCCTGTGAAGCAGCTGATGGATTTGAACCACTGATCTTTCAGTCGGGGCTCTTGAATTGTCATCACAGGAATGTAAATTAGTTAGTAAAAAAATACTACTTTACAACAACTAGAATAACACGGCAGTTCACACCACAGTCGATATTCTTCAACAACACGGCAGTTTGAATGCATCAACTCGTCATCTGTCTTTTTCATTTTCCAGTTTCCCCATGCACATGAGGAAATTAAAAAGACCAAGGCTTGGCTGTAGCCACTTTGAGGGAGTGAGTCACTGAGCCTCTGGGCTCAGGACCACAGTCGCAGGTGGAGGACATCAAAGGCAATTGGCATAACACAGTTCACAAAGACATTGATCTACATCCTACTTTGGTGACTAGTGAGCAGGGTCTTAAAAAGTTTGCAAGTAGCCATCTAGGGTGCAGTTATTGGTCTCTCCTCATCTGGAGCGAAGAAGAGTGAGGAAAGTCAGGGACTCGTGGAAACAATCAGTTCAAGGGACTAATGGAGCATAAGAACCTCAATCTCCATGACCCTGAAACCAGAAGAACTAGATGGTGGCCAGCTACCACGCAGACCATTCAGAAAGGGCTCAACACGGAAGATCCTGGATAGAGTGGGAGAAAATGGGGGACAAAGCTCAACATGATTTAAAAAATCAGGCTTACTGGTCTGATGGATACTGATGGTACCCCCAAGACCATGGTCCCCAGCCATAGAACTGAGCCCAGAAATGAACTCACCCTTGTGGCTCAACTTTCACCCAGACTATAGACAAGCCTCTAAGGTAAACAATGATACCAGGGAGGGACGTAGACCAATCAACCACAAGAATCAAAAGACCAGCATTTGCCCTGGGACAAAGCTCAGAAAAGAGGAACAGCTAGGAAAGAAGGACAAAGGGGAATGGTAACCACAAGGAGGAAGTGGGAAGAGTGCTATCACATTGTAAGGATCACAATCAGTATCATGCAGCAAAATGTGTATGAACTGCTGAATGGAAAACTAATTTACTCTGTAAACTTTCACCCAAATCGCAATACAAAGTTAAAAACAACAACAACAACAAGAAGACCATGGTTTGGGTCAGGTGCACCTTAGTCATTGAAGTGACATCTCTGTTAGTCATAAGTTGTTAGTGACGAATTTAACTACACATCCTGTATGTTCTCTGCCAACTCCTACCCTGCGCGGCCCTAGAATTTCCTGTCGGTTTCCTCAGGCCAGGAGCACTAACTGATCGCGAGGTCCACCAGGCCTGGTCTTACCCACCAGTCGCTTCTCAGAAGACAGGAGACAAGCTTGTCTCAGTGCAGTTCTAGCACTGGTGTCCTCAGCTTCCATGGCATCGATTCATGCCGACTCATGGTGACCCCATGCGTGCCGAGTAGAACAGCTCCACAGGGTCCTCAAGGCTGTGACCTTCGGGAAGCAGATGGCTTCTGGGAGGGTTTGAACCACCAATCTTTCAGCAAGTCATCAGGGCTTAACCTCTGCACCAACGGGGCCCCTGTGGTCCCAGCTTGCACACCCCCCATGAAACATGTATGTTCATGTTGTCCTTGTTTTCTCCCCCCAGGCGGAGTGGAAGATGAGGGATGCAGGTCCTTCTGCTCCTTGAAGGTCAGGATGATGGCCCCACCCAGGGAGGACACATGGCTTCCCTGTTGCCTTGGACAGAGCCAACTCCGCTTGGAGGGATCCTTTGGACCCCATTTTACCACCTCAACTTGTGGGAAGATGCCGTAGCTGTGTCTCGCTTTCATTTTGTGTCTGCTCCTCTTCTCTTTTCCAGACACATCTAAAGGGCCTGCTGCTTGGCCGAACAGCCTTCTTCCCCATTAATCAAGTTACGGGGAGAGCTGCACAGCATTTTGAGCAAGTTTCCAGGAAGCCAAACGCAGGGTGACGTGCTCTGTTATTCACCGCACTCTGGTAGCATAGTGGCTAAAGCACTTGACTGCTAACCAGAGGGCTGGCGGTTCAAACCCACCAGCCACTCCTCGGAAGGAAGGTTGGGCAATCCTACTTCCGTAGTGATACTGCCTCGGAAACCCAAGGAGGGGTCGCTATGAGTCGGGGCCGACTCGACGGCACATAACAACAACAACAACAACAACAGAGGAATGGGACTTGATCCGTTTACGCTGCTTGCAACACTGGTACCATACAGAGCTCGTTGGCCACGAACGTTTTCAGAGTTGTGTGGGGAATTATTTTTTAAAGAACTCTTCTTCTTAGAACACTGAGTTTGAACATAGCACGTTCTTCATAGGTTTTTATTTGCCTGGCCCAGCAACTGGAAGAGGTAGGACCTGGAAGAGCTGGTTTCCCAAAGAAGCACATTCGAGTGCTCGTAAGAGCACGGGTGTGTGCTGGTGAAAAGCAAGAATACTGGATTCGATAAGAGAAGGCACTCTCCCTTTGGGGCGACGTGTGAGTAATAGAGGTGATGAAGGGGATGACTATAAGGTCATCACACATTCCCTCCTCCGGCTCTTTCGGCAGGAAATGACTGGCTCAGACTCACAAGTAACAGCAGCAGAAAGATGAAGGTATGAAATGCAAAGCCACTCACGTGAAGAGGACAAGCTCTGGGAGCAGAGGCCGTGGAGACAATGCCTGGGAGGCCCTTTGGCCTTGCATTCAGCTGGCCCTGCGTTCTTGGATCTATAACCAATCAAAGCTGCCGAGTGATCCCTTTGACTCATGCAGACCCCATGTGTGTCAGAGTAGACCTGGCTCCAGAGGCGTTCCACGTCTGATCACCAGCTCTCTCTTCCAAGGAGCCACTTGTAAAACTTCTGTCACGCAAAGTTTCTATCACCAAGGTCACATTTTCCAGCTGCTGATCCTTCTTTGTTTCCAATTTCATGTTCTAATCACTAATAATAATCACTGCATCTCGATGGCATGATTGACCAATTTCAGACCATGGAAGTTGGCAAAAATCCTCAGTTTCTTCATCTTTGACATCAGTAGTTGGTGCATAAATGTGAATAATAATCGTTGTGGTTAAGTCTGTGTGTCACCTTGGCTGGGCTGGGTTTTGAGTGGCTGAGCAGCTGGATGTAGTTAATCCCCATGATGGGAGTGGTGATCAACTCCATGCTGGAAAGTACCGTGAGACCCTGAGTAGCTACCTTAGGGACATGCTTCCTATATATAAGGAGATGCTTTGAGAAAGCTCTTTGGCACGTCTGGATCCTGCATTTGGCCGAGTCTTCATCTCAGTGGGCTGCCATGTTGTCTGTGGATCTTGAGGCTGTTTCTGGACTTGAACTAGTGGCCTGCCACATTGCTTGGTAATCTTGGGACAGTGCTATTTTACCTGCCCGCCTTGGGTTTGTCAGCCTCAGCAGCCAGCAGCTGCCTGAGTAAAGAGATGCCTCCAGTTCCAGTGGACAGGCAGCAAGAGGCAGAGCTGAAGCCCAAGGTCGAGGGGCTTCACCCAGCCCCTAGAGCTGGCACTTTGAACTTGGACTTCTAGTCTCCCAAACTGGAAGAGAATAAATCCTTGTTTGCTAAAACCACGCACTTACGGTATTTCTGTTAGAGCAGCAGTGGAGAACCCAAACAGTTGTATCAACTGGTCTTCCTGTGGACACAGGGACAATATCTCTGACAGCATTGGTCTTAAGGATAGACCTTGAGATGTGATTTTTGATGATGAATGCTATTCCTGTTCAATTTGTCATTCCCAGCATAGTAGACCATATGATTGTCCAGCTCAGAATGGCCATCACCAGCCCACTCCAGCTCACCAATGCCTAGGAGATGGATCTTTAAGCAGTCCATTTCATTTTTGATCCCTTCAAATTTTCCTACATTTGTACTTCATACATTCCACATTCTGACAGCCTGGGAAACCCTACGGGGCAGTTCTACTCTGTTTATAGGGTCCTTCTGAGTCACAACTTGATGGCAATGGGTGTTTGGTTGATCCGAAGAAAGCAACTGGGCAGTAACTGCCACAACCCCTGTCCAGGGCTGAACACAGTTTGGGAGGGTCTAGGAAGGGGAGGGAGGGAGTGCAGTCTTTCGAGGTCAAAGGGAGAGGCTATGGAGAGGGAGGGAGACAAGCCCCATGTGATTGGATGAGTCCTCCATGATCTCAGACGGGGGAGCAGCTGGTCTTGCCTGTAAGTCAAGTCTCCCCCATGCAGCCAGGGTGTTGACATGGCTACCTCCCTCAGCAGATAAGAGAGCAAATTTATCAGGTCATGCAAGGAAGGCTTTGGCCCCATTTCTGTTCTGAAAAACAGTCTGTGTGTTGGTGGGACATCCACACAAGTGCGTGCAAGCATTTCAAGCTCTACTGGTTGCCAGTTCATCCCCACGCAACGTCAGAAAGATGGTCCCTCCCCTCCTGAAGACCTCTCTCTTCTCTCTCATGGTGATACCGTACCCTGCTCAGTTCTCTAGGGTTTTCTTAGAGCTGGGGCTTTCTTCTAAGCCAAATTCCCATTGTCCCTTTCAGCTGATATACCCAGATCCATACCATATTCAGGAGCTCTGGTGGTGTAGTTCCTGAGGTATTTGACAGCTAACCAGAAGGCTGATGGCTCAAATCCACCAGCCACTCCTCAGAAGGAAGGTTGGGCAATCTACTTCTGTAGTGATACTGCCTCGGAAACCCAAGGAGGGGTCGCTATGAGCTGGATCCAACTCAACGGCAGTGAGTTTGGTTTGGTTTGGTTATATCATATTCAAAATCTGTATAGTGAAAACTATGAAAAGAAAGGAACTCTAAAGAAAACCACCACCTTGGGTCACCAGGACGACCACACATGCCATGCTCTTATGTATTCTGCTAGTGTGTGGGGTGGATTTGGGGATGCTGGGATTTTGACGAACACACTTAACATTGAGTTGCGCCTCCATTTGAAATCCTGCCCTGCACAGTTTCATGTTGCTCAGACCCTTCATGAGCTACGTGATGACTGCGTGACAGTTGACACTGGAATTTATTTTGTTGCTGGCCTTATATTAAATATTGATCTTCTAATGAGTACTTACTGAAAACAAATATGTATGGATAGCTATTTCCTCCTTAGGAAAAGTTCCCAGGAGCAGGTAGCAAGCTCACAATATTCTTAATCATTTCAGGGGAAGGGTGTTATGTCCTTGGGTCACCTGTGGAAATGCACAGGTTTCCATTTCTCTTTTCTGAGCACGCTCATTCTTATGCAAATGTTCCTAATCCTACCCCTCTCTTCACTGAGGACTGGATGTGTTTCTTATCAGTTTGTATAGATGTTAATGTAACATGTAGATTTCTTCCCTGCTATTTTTAATGTAACTTATGTGTAAATTATGAACACTAGGCCTGCCTGGCTCTAGAGTGTATGAACTATTTATGAATGCATCTCCATGGCATGCGTTACAGGTGAGGATCCCATGCAGGCCCCAAGCCCGAAAAACCAAACCCACTGCCATCAAGTCAATTCCAACTCAGTGCGACCCAGTAAGACACAATAGAACTGTTGCACAGGGTCTCCAAGGCTGTCATCTTTACAGAAACAAACTGTCTCATCTTCCTCCCAAGGAGTAGCTGGTGGGTTCAAACTGCTGACCTTTTGGTTAGCAGCCCAACGCTTCAACCACAGCACCACCAGAGACGTCCCATGCAGGCCCAAAGCAAGTCAAATTAATCACTTCCTGATTAGTTCAAATACTCCAAAACACATCGCAGGGAAGATGCAGACCGCTGGCACTGCTGACTGTACCACCAAGCGCAGGCACCCGTGCTGGAACTCTCTAAACAATTGCATTATTGTACTGTTTCATGGCCAAGGTTGTATTGAGTTATATTTCCTCTTGTGATAAAATCAAGATCTATTCAGTTTTGATTTGTGGGTTTAATTTAATGTTCCATGTTGAGAAGCAAGTCATTACTCTGTGTAACAGAAATTCCATATTGAGGAGATTCTACTAGAAAAATGAATAAGCTGAAAAGTTCTGAGGAGTAGCAGGGACGATCACATGTGGAATTTGCTATGAAGCGCGGGGTCAAGAAAAGAACCTCACTGCTAAGATGAGCGGTTTAAACTCGGGACAGCTAATCCTTTCCCCATCCCGCAGCTTTGTAGTCAGAACGTATGTTGTGCAGTTGTAGCATGTGTGTTTGTTGTTCTTTGGAGCCACTGTCCAGTTGGACCCAACTCGCGGCGACCCCACGCACAACGAATGGAAGGCTCATATCGGTCTCGAACGGAACACTGGTGACCCACAGTCTTCGTTGGCTGGTTCCCAGAACTAGACCACTAGGCCTTTTTTCTTTGTCTGTCTTAAGTCTGGAAGCGCCACTGAGACCGCTCAGCATCCTAGCAACAGGCAAGCCTCCGCTGACAGACTGGGAAGACAGGGCTGGATCTGTCCCGAAAATCATCAGGGAAAGCCCCGCGGATCACGAGGGTTCCGTCGGCAACCCGCGCGGGAGCACGTGTCTGTGTTGTCCACGGAGTGGTCGGGAGTCTGCGAGGGCAGCTGAGGGCAACAAATGAGGAAGAGTGCAGCTGTTGCCGGAGGCTGTTCTCAGCTACAAAACCGAAGGACCATCCTCGCCCGAAGCAACAGGCCTCGCTTGGCAGGGGGCTTACCTACCATTTTGTCCTCCCGGCCAAAGGCTGCAACGCTGGGGAACCAAACCTGTTATCGCTGATGCACCAAGGAGGTAAGACACAGCCCACTGCAGACGAACAGCCGGAGGCTAAGTATTCAACATTACCAGAATTTAGGGTGTAAGTGTAGTCTCAAGTGCAGTGCTTGAAAACCTCACCCAGGGGAAACTTTCTAGTATCAACTGAGATGTGGCTGACAATTGGTGTGGAAAGCGTGCCTATCAGTTTTCCCCTTAAGTAACAGGTAACCCCCCCGGTGCTGGGAAATGAGAAAAGCCATCAGCAAACGCCACTCCACTCTCTCAAGTTCTGCCAAGTCCACCAGCCGCTAATAAACTCCCCCGCGAAGACTGACACTGCTCGGCCCGTCGTGTTCACTTGGCGCCGCGAGCAGGAAGCCTCCTCGCCGGGTTAAACACTTTGGGTATGCTGATGGCACCTTCACTTACCCCAGCGACTCTGTCAAAAGTCCACTCTGTGTCACACACGAGGTGCACGTCCACCCATGACGTCAGCCACCTGGGCTATCACCCCAAAGGCCACTGGCTGTCCCTCCGAACTGTTCCGGTCCTTGGGAGTTTACTGTCCTTTTGTGAGTTTATTCTTAACGTGGGAACCGTAGCTGAAGTAGACCCGTGCTGTTGGGAAGGCCTTGCATGTTGCTCCTGTGGCTGCTGCTGTTGTCAGTGGCCGTCGAGCGGCGACATCTCACCTGCTTCAGGCAGAACTGCCCCATGGGGCTCTCTTGGCCGTGGTCTCTGCAGAGCACCAGGCCTTCCTTGAAGCCAGTGGGGGAGGGGGTTCAAATCACCGACCTTTAGCTCAGCCAGGGATGCCACCGTGCCTCCTTGTACCGCTGTTTAGAGTGTGTTGTTGTTGTCGTTGTTGGGTGTCGTGGACTCACAGCGACCCGACCCACAACAGAACAAACCGCTGTGGGGCCCTGCACCACCCTCACGATCCCGGCTGTGCTGAGCCCATTATTGCAGCCCCTGTGCCAGTCCGTGTTCTTGAGGTCTGCCCTGTTTTGCTGACCCTCTCTGCTCTACATTGTACTGTATTATTTGAGGAGACAGAGAAGCTCTCGTGGAGCAGTGGTTCAAGCATTGGGCTGCTAACCAAAAGGTTGGCGGTTTGAACCTGCCAGCTGCTCCGTGGCAGAAAGAGGAAGCAGTCTGCTTCCGGGAAGATCAACAGCCTTGGAGACCCCCTGGGGGTCACCGTGAGCACAATGGACTCAATGGCGGTGGGCTGGGTTTTTCGGTTTGGAATTTATTTGTACCGCAGAAGCAGCTCTAGGAAAGCCCTGGAGAGTGCCCGCGCCTTGCTGTGCTTTTCCCAGCTCACTGCGGGCTCTGGATAAAGGGAGAGCACTTGGCGGTGGAGCCAGGGATATGGATCTGCTTCTAGGATCCTGCAATTTAGCAGCAGCCCCCACCCAGAGCCTGGTGCCGCTTGGAGTGTTATCTTCACTAACGTGAACGCAAGGACGACAAGGGGACAAACTCTGCAGCTGGAAACCCTCTACACACGTGGGGAAGAGATGTAGCTCCCAGAAGTGACCAGACAAGGCGGGGGTGTGTTAGGGACCTAGAAGCAGCACAGGTGTAGTGGGAGCAGAGAGGAAGAAGGGGTCCCTCCTGGGTGGGGAAGAGGAAGATGAAGAAGACATTTGATGTAGAAATGGTACTGCGCACACACGTGCACACACTTGCTCGCACATTCATGCACAACTCACACACTCATACACTCACATACTCATACACAACTCTCACACACTCACACATACATTCACATACAACTCGCTCACACACTCACACATATGCTCACACTTATACTTTTGCACACTCACATACACACATACTTGTACACAATGCACTCACACTCATACACACTCATATATACACCTTGCTCGCAAACTGGCACACACACTCACACACCCATACACAAATCACTCACACACTCGCTCGCACACTCGCGCACACATATGACACACTCTTAACTACTTCCAGAGCCGTTTCCATGTGGCACAGACTTTTCACGTGTAGGACTCCAAGTGGCCTCCCAACAACCCCACACAAGAGACCGGTTTCGGGGCATAGTCCCCATTCTACAGGGGCCATAAAGAGACCTGTGGACCCAATAATGCCTATTAATTTGTTCCTATTAATCAAAATACTTGGTAAACCACTTGCTTTTATATCGTGTGTTAGGCAGCCTCTCCCCCTGCTGTAGCAAAACCCGTCACTCTCCAGTCGGCCTGACTCAGGGCGCCCCCTCGCGTGTCCGAGTGGCACCAGGCTCCACGGGGCTCTCGGGGCTCCTCTCTCAGGAGCAGATCACCAGGCCTTTCTTCTGAGGTGCCTCTGGGCAGACTTGGACTGCCAGCCTCGCAGCTGCCAGCTCCTTCCACCTCCAGGGACTCCCCACTGTGCACACCGTGTGTGTGTGTGTGTGTGTGTGTGTGTGTGTGTGTGTGAAATCCCGTCTTGTATGCTCTTTATCCATTTCTTCTCTTGTTTCTTTTGCCTTTTCTGCTCAGCCTCCATTTGACTCTGTCTGAATGCACAATCCATTATATTATTAATAGTAACTCAAAACCCACTGTGGTCTAGTCAATTACAACTCACAGCACCCCTAGAGGACAGAGTGAAACTTCCCCAAAGGGTTTCCAAGGCTGTCAATCTTCATGGAAACAAAACAACAAAAAAAGCCTAACTTCCTGCTGGGGAGTTGGTTCGTACTTACAGCAACCCCTGCTCGGGTTTCTGAGGCAGCATCTCTACGGAAGTAGATTGCCCAGTCAGCCTTCTTAGGAGGGGCTGGTGGGTTTGAACTGCTAGCCTTTGGGTTAGCAGTCAAGTGGCTCAGGCCAAACCAAACGTACTGCCACGGAGCAGTCGATGCCGGCTCACAGTGCCCCTAGAGGACAGAGCAGAACTATCCCACAGGGTTGCCAAGGCTGTAGATCTTTATGGGAGCCGACTGCCTCAGCTTTCTCTCAGCAGTGGAGCACTTAGCCACTGCGTCACCAGAGTTTCTAACTGTATGCTTTGTTGTTGCTTTTTGCCATCAAGTCGGACCGGCTCATAGCGACTCCTCCTTGGGTTTCCGGGGTGGTATCACTGCCGGAGTAGATTGCCCAACCTTTATAAACTCAAGCAGAAAAGACCGGAGGTGGGGGTGGATCTTCCTAACTGAAGAAACAGTTGCAATAATAGATGTGCCGGGAGGGTGGGGGACGGGATGAGTGTCACAGGCCCAGCCCACTGACGCACTGCCCATCACACCACGCTGCCTGCGCAGCAAGGAGCCCGCAGGCCCTGCCGCCAACTGCACGGGGGCTCCTCGGCTCTCACAGATTGTAGGAAGGGAGAAGGCCCTGCAATGACTGCACGTGGGGTCCTCAGAATCAGCAAGGGCCTCGGGGTCTCTCATCAATCAGATCCCGACAGGAAGCCCGGCCCGCATTGCCCAGCCCCGGCCATGGACCGACCTGGTGGTGCAGTCAGTCATTTGCAAAATGGAGTCCTCACATCCATCTCCTGAGAAATGTGGACACCCCCACGAGGATCAGTTTCCACTTTCTGCAGAACCCAAAGTCCAGCTGGGAGAAGCTTCATTTCTGCTCGCTTTGAGGATGTGGATGGATTAGGACAGAGCGGAACCAGGACCACCGTGGTTTTTTAGTGATTTGGGAATTCTGGCGCTATTAACAGGAGTCCTGGTGGCACAATGGTTAAAGCACTCAGCTGCAAACTCATAAGCTGCTGGGGGGGTGGAGGAGGACGCAGTCTGCTTCTGTAAAGATGACAGACAGCCTTGGAGACCCTGTGGGCAGTTCCACTCTGTCCTCTAGGGGCGCTGTGAGTCAGAATGGACTCCACGGCAGTGGGTGTGGGCTTTGCTTCATGAAGATTGACAGCCTTGGAGACCCTGTGGGGCAGTTCCACTCTGTCCTCTAGGGGCGCTGTGGGTCAGAATGGACTCCACGGCGGTGGGTGCGGTTTGGGCGTTGCTTCTGTGAAGACTGACAGCCTTGGGGACCCTGTGGGGCAGTTCCACTCTGTCCTCTAGGGCTGCTGTGGGTTGGAATCAACTCGAAAGTCGTGGGCTTGGCTCTTCATGGAAGTCGACTCCCATACAGTTCTCTCCTGCAGTGGCTGGTGGATACGAACCATCCACATTTCCGTTAGCAGCTGAGTGTCTTCACCCTGTGCCTCTAGGACTCAAATATGCTCCCTGGAGGCATTTATTTGTACATCAAAGTAGTGGGAGGGAATTATCCCTGCTCCCGCATGCTAGCTTTGAGAGCTGCTCTCGTCAGAGATGCAGGAAAGACCTGGCGGGAAGAACTGATGGGGGGCCGGCCAGGAGCCAGCAGACAACGAGGCCTCGGTACAGCAGCCAGGAGGAGGTGACGTCACCCAACTGTGTGGCCAAGAGCTGCATGGACGTCACATTTTAATAGAAAGTTATTTTAAAAAAACATAGCTATTTAAAAAAATAATAATTTATTGTATTTTGTGGTTGTTAAAAATACAGCAAAACACACACCAATCAACATGGTGACACGGATGAATCTGGTGACATTCCTCAAATTTGTGCAAACATTCTCATCCTTCTTTTCTGAATTTTTCCTCCCTGTCGATATACACCCACCGCCCCCTAAGCTTCCTATCTGAGCCTTCCAGGTGCTGTTGTCAACCCGATCCCACACAGACAGTTCTTTTTAAGAACTGAAAGTGTAGCTATTCTGTACATCCATATTTCAGGTATGAGGACAACTAAACCATCTGCGCCCATTTTCTTAGCATGGAGGCTGAGGAAAGAGTCTCTGCACCTGCCCACGTTGAGACGGCTTCAGTACTTCAGGCCCTGGCCTCCACTGGCTGCCTGGGCTGGAAGGACGCTGGGGGAATCTAACAGACCAGGCTTGACACCATCCGGAGAGGCCATGAGTTGCCTTTCAGTGGGCTGTATATACAACAGACGAAACCCCGCCCAGTCCTGAGCCACCCTCGTGACGGTCGGTATGTTGAGCCCACGGCTGGAGCCTGTCCTACCATTAGTCGGTCACCATCCTGACCCTGTATGATGCTCCCTGGTGGTGCCGAGAATGCCACTTCCAAGGGGCCCCTGCGCTTCTCAACAGAAAGGATCAGCAGAGGACAAGGAGAAAGCCTGCTGGAAGATCAATGGAGGGAAGGAGAGGGACAATCCCTCCTCTCCGTCAACCGAGGTTTCAAAGACCCAAGGTCATACTCTGTTCGTTCTGGCGGTCTACTGTGGGGGTGACCAGACTCACTAATTTCCCTGTTCCCACTGTTGCAGTCCAGGAATTCTGGTGGCGTAGTGCCTAAGGCACTTGACTGCTAACCAGAAGGCTGGTGGTTCAAACCCACTAGCCACTCCTGGGAAGGAAAGTTGGGCAATCTACTTCCGTAGTTACCGCCTCAGAAACCCAAGGAGGGGTCGCTATGGGTCAGATCCGACTCAATGGCAATGAGTTGAGTTGAGTTGCTGACTGTTGCAGTCCGGGCCATTCACGATTCGAGTCCCTGAGCTTGTCGCATTAAAGGTGCAACGTGGCACACTCTTATTTCACGAACAATGTAGCTGTTACTTGCATTAGCTTTCTGCTCCTGGTCCCAGAAACTATTGTTTTATTATAAGCATTGTGAAAGGAAAATAGCTAGCAGGGGAAGGACGTGGTGTGAGAGCCAAACTCACACACAACAGAAGTGGAACCGGCAAGGGTCATTTACTGTTACCAGGTTACCCAGGGAGTCACTGAGGTCGGCTTTCGGCTGGGTTTGTGAATGGCTGTGGAAAACGTGTCCGTTCGCAAAGACAGCAGGTGTTAAAACAATGCGGGGTGATCTCCCTCCCAGCAGGGGCACAACAGCCACCTCAATGTTTGCGGAAAAACAAAACAAAACAGGATAATAATAATAATAATAAACACAACATCCTGCCTCTGGCGAGTTCCTCTCCACCTGTTCCCACACTGGGCAGTTTTATTTATAGATGGTAAGGCAGCGTGTAAGAAACACAGACACACTCGCTCCCCAGCGGGCGGGATGTTTATCTGACGTAGAGAGCCTTTGGTGTTTGTTACATCTGTTTTCTCTGGGAGTCCATTCAGAATGCACTGTCCAGGTTGCTCACATCCCTTTTTAAATTAGTTGACTAGCATATTTACAACAAAGCCCATCACAAAAAACGCATTTCCAGTCCGCAATGCCCTCTGATGTGTTATTGTAGGTGGCTGGAGAGAAGCCAAGAGGCCTAACTAGGATGCTCTGCTGTTTGAGAACGTAGAGTTCAGCTTTGCAGGCATTGGAAGCAGTCGCTGTCCCTCAGGCAGTATCTGTCAGAAGCATTCTTCTGAACAACCTGGAAGGGGCCGATTTCGGACATCTGGGCTGTGTCCCAAGATTAGAACTGCTCACTGAGGACTTCCGGCTGCACCGAGTCCTGGCCAAGAGCGAGAGCACTAACTGCCACACAACAGCACACTGCCACACGTCTGTGCCCAGCGGCTGACGGGAGGCACTCGGTCGATCCCCGTGACAACCCTCCTGGTGAGGATGGCCGTCTCCGTTACACACTATGTCATGTCCCAGACCTTGGGGATTGTTGCCCGGAAGAGTGGACAGTGTGACTGTCCCACTGGCACGGGGACGCCAAGGTCGTCCTATGTGCTTCCCCGGGAATAAACAGCTAAACTCACACCTTAGTCATTTCCAGTTTCTTTATGCCAGTGGAAGAAGCTCAGTCGTTCACCAATTTGCTTTTGTACAGACATACTATCAGATATAAAAATGGCATGTCACAGCTCAGAGTTTAACATGGAACACTTAAAACATACCTCTTAAGTAGGATGACAATTTATACAGTAGTCTCCTCCCTTCTCTGTGGTCTCACATTCTGTGGTTTTAGCTACTGGTGGTCAATGTCACTTGGAAAATAATAGCCTAATGTCACAACACCTACATCATTCACCTGGCTTCATCTCATGTAACTTTGATTACAGTATTTTGTTATAATTATTCTATTTCATTATTAGTCATTGCTGTTCATCTCTTACGATGCCAAATTTATAAATTAAACTTTACATGGGTATGTTTAAAAAAACGAAAAACCAAACCCACTGCCATCAAGTTGATTCTAACTCATAGTGACCCCCATTGGGGTTCTGAGGGGTAAATCTTTACAGAAGTAGATTGCCCCATCTTCCACAGATTGCCCCATCTTCCTTCTGCAGAATGGCTGGTGGGTTTGAACCACCAACCTTCTGGTTAGCAGTCAAATGCCTTAGGCACTATGACAAATGTATAGTACATCTAGAGGTCGGTACTATCCATGATATCAGGCATCCACTGGGGGTCTTGGAAGCTTTCCCCGTGGAGAAGGGGGGCTGCTGTACTTAGAAGCACAGAAAATGCTCCTTACATCTAAGTCTGGAGGACAAGACCTTTAAATCGGATTTGAACTTCCTACCTTTTCACTTTGATCTGTCCATCCTGCCTCCACTCTCTACAGTACTGCAGCCTACCTAAAGCATGGAATCAAGGTCTCCAGAAACTTCCACTACCTTTCCAGTGTGCCGAAGTGCTATCAAACATGGAGCAGAACAGTAGTCATGGTTCTTAAACTCTGAGACTCGCAGTCGCGGACGGTTTACACGGCGGACGTGTTCTGAAGCCGGTAAACTCGTCTTTGGGGAATCCGACTCCTATGCCACTGGTTCAATGAGAATTGTGTGGAACACAACAATCCAAAATCACTGAGTTTTCAGAAAAATGCCTCATGAACTAAATCCTCCAAAAGCAGAACTTGGGGGTCAGGCAGTTACCCAGATACAAGCATGTACCAACTCGTCTTCCACGGGGTCCCTGTGTGGGGCAAACGGTGCAGCACTTGATGACTCGCCAAACAGTAGCATCCCAAAGCCACCCCGAGGCGCCTCACACAGGCCTGGCAACCTGCTTCCCAAGGCTCACAGCCTTCAACAGGCGCGGAGCAGCCCTGCCGTGCAGCCAACAGAGGACAGCAGCAAGTCTCCACGCCCCCTGAGCGGTTCCGGGGCTAGTCTCCTCACTCTATAGAGATGGGTTCACGCAGAACTGTTACCCAGGCTATCCCAAAGATGGAAGAAGCAGAGCTGCTTGTCTGAAAGTTCAGACTGTCCATGATTCCATTCATGGTCGTTAAATGCCCTCGTTTTTATTTTCAAATCTGACCGCGCTGCCACCTATCCCCAGGTAGCAATGGCCAATTCAAGTACCGAAGAGCAGTGGTACCCCATATGCTATGCAGTGTGTGGACGGACAACATGGCCCACGGGACCCAGGGAGCTTTGGGAAGGCTGCAGTCGGCGAAGGAAGGCAGAGACGCCACGAGGTCCTGGGTCACTCCCCACTGAGAGAGCACACGTGTGCCCTGGTCAGTAACGCACGTGCTGCTGTCTGGCCCACACGTGGAGCATTACCGAAGACCGGCCAGGACTTGCCCAAACTGAGCTCTACCGCTGGTTCCCATGGTTTGGTCAAGGCTCAGTGACGTGGCCAACATCTCCGGACATGCCTCTGTCTGGTGTGAGAGCACAGGAAAAGTACGGGATTTCCGGAAAAGAAAGATGGTAGGACGAGCCGTCAACGCAGCAGACCTGGGTCTAGACTATGGTTCAGGAACAAGGGCGCTAGGTGAAAGAGCTGCTGTTTGGTGCTGCCAAGTCGGCTCTGATTCGAGGTGACCTTATGTGTGGTGTTGCTCTCAGATGCCGAGTCCATTTCGACTCATAGTGACCCCATGGACAACAGAACGAACCACGGCCTGGTCACAATCCTTGCTAAGCTTGAGCCCATTGTTGCAGCCACCGGGTCAGTCGCTCTCATTGAGGGCCTCCTCCTTTCTTGTTGGCCCTCTGCCTTACCGAGCATGACGTCCTTACGTATGAGAACCAAACTGTCACTTGCCTGGTCCTGGGCCTCTCCATGATTGTCGGTGTGTCTGACCACTGCTCTGCGTCCTTCTGTCTCGTGGGTGGAGGGCTCCCTTGTTTCACTGACCTTCCACTCTCCCAACCATAATGCCCTTTTCTGGCGACTGGTCTTTCCTGGTGACATGTCCGAATAGGTGAGGCAAAGACTCGCCTTCCTCGTTTCCAGGAGCATCCTGGTTGTCCTTCTAGTTCAGATTTGCTCTGCTAGTCTATGGTACTGGTAGCATAGTGGCTAAGACACTTGTCTGCTAACCAGACGGCTGGCGGTT
The DNA here is from genome assembly GCF_000298275.1 of Orycteropus afer afer. NCBI lineage: Eukaryota > Metazoa > Chordata > Mammalia > Tubulidentata > Orycteropodidae > Orycteropus > Orycteropus afer. Next base: position 22,946,861 of record NW_006921593.1, read on the forward strand.
CAAACCCACCAGCCACTCCTCGGAAGGAAGGTTGGGCAATCCTACTTCCGTAGTGATACTGCCTTGGAAACCCAAGGAGGGGTCGCTATGAGTCGGGGCCGACTCGACGGCACATAACAACAACAACAACAACAGTCTATGGTACAGTCCATACTGTTCCTCAACACCACAGTCAGAATGCATCCGTTCCTCACGTGTCTTCCCTGTTCACTGTCCAGCTTTCACAGGCATGAGGTGACTGAAAAGACCGTGGCTTGGGTCAGGTACACCGTAGTCCTCAAAGTGGCGTCTTTGCTTTATCAAACCTTTAAGAGCTTTCTTTCCACTTACCCTACAAATAAGTTCCTGTCTCCCAGACTTCAAACACCGTCCAGCCTCTGTTCTCCCTCTACTTCCCGTCTTGTCTTCTTTGTCAAGCTTCACTAACCCACCCCTACTTAGTCCCTTCAGTTCTGTTCTTCAGTGTCGTCTCATCCCTAACACACCCAACAGCTCTGGCAAGAGCACTGCCTGCCTTCCTGTCCCCAGGGTGACGCCCCAGTGCCTCCTTGGACTGTCCCTCTGAGCTGCACCACACATCCTATGAACTGTACTTCTTCAGGGATTTACACCTTTCTCCTCCAATCTCAGTCTCCTACTCAATAAGTCCAGGTCCTGCTTACTTCTTGCCTGTTCACTGTCTCCCAGCCTCATGGTGCTCCAATTCTCCTTCCCAAAGGAGCCTCGGTAGCTCTGGAGTCTCCACACAATTTAGTACAAAACTCTCTGCTCACCGTTTGGCACCTGTAGCATCTGGCCCCAAGCTAGAATGCCAAGCCTATCCCCAGTCAAACAGAGGTCCTGACTGTCGAATGAACATGTCCCAGGCAGCTCCTGTTCCTGTCTTTCTCTATATTATTCCTTGGCCTGGTACACTCTCCCCCGACTCCCCCACATTCCCAGCTCAAATCCCACCTTCTGCTGAACACTGTCAACTTCTTCAAGGGCAGAGTGTTCCCTCTCTCTTCTAAACTCCTGGAGACTTTGCAAGGCCTGGTGGCATTTAGTCTCTTCGACTCCTTGAAGGCCAGATTCATTCACAATTCAGCCATCTTTTCACATTGCAAAGGATTCAGTATTGAGTGTTGCCCAGAGCAGACGTCAGTAAGTACTTGCTCACATGACTAACCATGTGATCAAGGAGCCTGGGAGACAGAGTCCCAGAGACCTGGCAATCTGATTGTGAGGCCTTCTCATTGTAAACGAAACAATACGTCAGGTGGGTAGGACAAAGCGTAAGAACCGTAGAACAGGCCGCGAGCAATCTAGAGGAGATGAAGAGAGAACTCGGAAGAACTATCTGGGCACAGTCAGATGCCCAGTGGGGCATCGAACATGCTACCAAGCCAAACAAACTCAGTGTTTTCATGTAAGAAGAGAAATAAGCTTACTGATACCACAGAGATGTAACAGGATAAAAGATCCGTCGGGAGGCAGTGCAAACAGTTCACTCCCAGCTATTGGGCTACTAACCTAAAGTTGGGGGTTCAAATTCACCCAGCAGCTGTGTGGAAGCAAGGCCTGGAAATAGGCTTGGTACTGCCAAGTCATAAAGGTACAGCAACCCTGGGCAGCTCGGGTCTGCTCCGTAGTACATGGGTTGCCATGAATCAGAGTCAACTCCACGACACATTTATGTTCACAACAGGATGTGACTCTCGAATGGAATTCAGCAGGATGGGGGGAGCTTGGGGAGGGGGCACAGAGTGCCGTGCCTCCGTGGAGGTGGGGTCCTTCAGGAAGTCAGGCCTCAGAGCACCTGGTCAACCACCTTGCTGGTGTTGCCCCAGCAGGCAGCTGTGAGTCCTCCCTGGGCTGGGTGCTTGGTTCACTTGTGTAGCTTAGGGTTCGCTCTATGGCATGGTGCATTCCCATCTTGCTCTGTGTTAGTCTTGCTGTTACTGGGAAGAGTGGGAGATGGTCTGCTAGCAAAGGAGGAGGACGTGGGGTCCTTGAGTGAGAAGGTGGCTGCTGGGAGCCTTGCTGGGGCACGATTTTGATTGGGTAGGAGCTTGCACGCCACCTGGTGGTGTGAAAAGGCCCTGCTAGCTGTTGCAATTTGAGTTGTCTGAGGCAGAGGTCTGGACAGAGGAGCTGTGGGGGAGAGTTTTCACTCTAGAGAGGTCTTGAGGGACTTGGGTGTGCATGAGGAAGCAAGTGTCCGGGTCTGGCTGAGTCACAGTGGCATATGGCACACTGCAAGAAATGCCAGTGCCGACCGGTGGCTCCTGAAAGAAAGGGCGGTCAGGCCCAGGTTCTTGTGGGTACCAGGAAACACTCCAGAGCAGAGAACTGAAATGACCAGTGAATTCTTAGAGAAGGGGGCAGTGTAACAACTGCTGTCATCTTAAAACCCAAACCAAATAGACACATGGCGTGCGGTTGAGTCCGACCCACAGCACCCCTAGAGGACAGAGTGGAACTGCCCACAGGGTCTCCAAGGCTGTCAGTCTTCACAGAAGCAAAGCCCAAACCACACCCACTGCCTGGAGTCCATTCCGACCCACAGTGCCCCTAGAGGACAGAGTGGAACTGCCCACAGGGTCTCCAAGGCTGTCAGTCTTCACAGAAGCAAAGCCCAAACCACACCCACTGCCTGGAGTCCATTCCGACCCACAGCGCCCCTAGAGGACAGAGTGGAACTGCACCACCGGGTCTCCAAGGCTGTCATCTTTACGGAAGGGAACTACCTCATTTTTTTTTTCATGTGGAGCAGCTGGTGGGCTTGCACCACCATCTATTGCTTAGTAGCCAAGTGTTTTAACCACTGCGCCACCACCAGGGCTCCACTGTTACGTTAAGGTCTATAAAAATAAGCACACACCTGGTCAGCCCAATTTTAGCTTTCTTTAGTCACTGGCCTCACAGATAAGGACAATGATATATGCATACATACATATATATGTATGTATGTATATGGTTAAAAAAAAAAAAAAAAAACTCACTGCCATAGAGTCAATTAAGACTCATAGCAACCCCCACTGGGTTTCCAAGGCTACAGATCTTTATGGAAGAAGACTGTTTCATCCTACTTCCATGGAGTGGCTGGTGGATTTGAACCACTGACCTTTTGGTTAGCAGCCAATTGCCTTAACCACTACACCACAGAGTTCCTTATACGTGCATATATATCACACATGTATGCATTAATCATACATGTATCTGTATGTGCACCACTTGTCTCTCTGTTTGTCACACTGTGGTGGCTTGGGAGTTGCTGTAGTACTGGAAGCTATGTTACTGGCTTTTCAAATACCAGCAGGGTCACCCACGGGGGATGAGTTGCAGAGAAGCTTCCAGATCAAGACAGACTAGGAAGAAGGATGTGGTCAGATCCACTTCTGAAAAAATTGGCCACTGAAAACCTTACAAAAAGCAGTGAGACACTGTCGGATGTAGTACCAGAAGATGAGTCCCTGTGGTTGGAAGGCACTCAAAATACGGCTGAGGAAGACCTGCCTCCTCAAAGTAGAGTTGACCTTAAGGATGTGGGTGGCATAAAGCTTTCAGAACCTCCATTTGCTGATGTGGCATGACTCAAAATGAGAAGAAACAGCTGCAAACATCCATTAATAATTGGCACATGGAATGTATAAAGTATAAATTGAGAAAAGTTGAAAGTTGTGGGAAATGAAATGCAACACATAAAGATCGATAGCCTAGGCACTGGTGAGCTGAAAGGGACATTGTGAATCAGACAAGCATATGGTCTACTATGTGGGGAATGACAAATTGAAGAGGAACGGTGCCACCGTCATCATCAAAAGAAGTATTTCAGGATCTAGCCTGAAGTAAAGTGTTGTCAGTGGTAGGATAATATCCATATGCTTATAAGGAAGACCAGTTAGTACAACTATGATTCAAATTTATGCCCCAGACACTGAAGCCAAGATACAGAGAGTAAAGCTTTTTACCAACTTCGGCAATCCGCAGTTGGCCAAGCATCACAACCGTTGTTGTGCTGGAGCCCCGTGTCGCAGTCCGTCTATCTCATGGCGGGTCTTCCTCTTTCTTGTTAACCCTTTACTTTACTAAGCATGACGTCCCTCCCCAGAGACTGCTCCGTCCTGGTGACACGACCAACGCACATGGAGTGAAGTCTCACCGTGCTCACTTCTAAGAAGTTGTACTTGCTTCAAGACAGCTCTGTTCATTCTTCTGGCAGTCCATGGTATATTCAGTACCCTTTGCCAACATCATAATTCGAATGCATTGCTTCTTCTTCAGTCTTCCTTATTAGAGATTCCTTTTTGTTGTAAGCAGACCATCAGGTCCCTCCTTCTAGTTGGTCTTGGTCTGGAAGCTCTGCTGACACCTGTCCCCATGGGTGACCTGCTGAGATTGGCAATACCAGTGGCTTCTAGCATCACAGCAACACGCAAGCCACCATAGTGTGACACACTGACACGCAGGTGGTGGCTACCTTTCTCAATGCAGGTAAATTCTGATTACTCTATATAATCGTGGAGGTCATTTTTCCCAGCTGGTTCTACTATCCTGAGATGTTAGCAAAGTATGTTAGATGAAGTTAGTGATGTCTAGAATGTCAGCATGCAATGTCTAGACCTGCTGCAGGCATCTTAGGACCAGGAAGGCAGCCCCCCAGCATTCTAAGGATGGCAGCTCCCATCGACGGAAAGACTATCTTTGATGACATCACAAACGGCCTCCCCTCCATTCTTGTCATGGGATATTCTAAGTCCTTTTGTTGTTTATGCCGTTGGACGTTGGGTTTCCTATTACTCACATCTGGGGACAGACCACTCTACGCTTGAGTGCTATTTCCCGAGGGCTCTCACATTTGGGATTGTCAAGCAGTAAGCAGAAGCATCCTTGAGTCACTTTCCCCAAAACACTTGCCAACACAGCTCCACTTTCTTCTGACACTGACACTATGGCAGAGAGAGCTGACGCTAACCAGATGCCCTGCTCTCTGCTCCAAGGTCCTAACTCCTCCAGGAGCTCCTCGGTGTGGCTGTTTATAGGGATTTTTCCCAGAACATCATGAAAACTTTTCATCTGCAGCTTTATTTCCTTTATTTTGGAAGCATTTCCTTTGGGGCAAAATATCTAATGTTGCAAGTTCTTTTTTAGGGACATGAACTAACATGTTTCTAATTGCTTAAAGGTGTGAGTCTTTTCACCCAGCATTTCTATAATTGGTTTAAGCTTTTCCTCTAAGTCACTAATTCAGATGAGCTGTGCCTGGCTTGTTTCTTGAACTGCTCATTCATTCTCTGTACTGGACTCTTATGGTGTCTTTGATTTCCTCACCTGGAGAATCCTTTCTTTCTCATTCTGTTGTTTCATGTTCTCTTCCAGCTCTTGTTCAGCACATTAATGTCATTAACTTACTGGTCCCACACAGCTCAGGAAGGGACTTTCTTCTTTTGTTTATCTGGTTATGCTTTCTTCCACACAAGCTTCCTCGTCTGTCTCCCCCATGCTGTGTTCCTTCCCCCACCACCACTTTTTATTGATGTCTTGGGTTTCCTGTCTGCTCCTATCTTATTCATATTTAACAGGGCTTGCTCTTTGAACAGCTTCCATTTGCTCAAATACAGTATGGGGAAGTTCTCCTTGACTCCCTTCTCACTGTACCTGAGTGAGTCGAGGACTAGGATGCCGCCATTGGATTTATTTCCGTGCAGACTAAGTGCACCGTGGGGATAAGGACTGTCCCACACAGACTATGGAAGTGTGGCCTCAGCTCTCTCTCCCGGCCACTCACCTCCCACCCCCGTAAGGTGTATCCTATCCCTTGGCACAGTGTCCTGTGGCTGCCGTAGCAAATTTCCACAAACTGGGTGGCTTCACATGATGGAAAAACTCTCTCACAGTTCTGAGGCCAGGGGTCTGAGATCACCGTCACTGAGCCAAAGTCAAGGTTTCAGAAGGCCTGCCTGCGTCCCCTCCAGAGCTTCCAGGGAGAGTCTTGCAGCTGCGTCACTCCAGCTTCTGCCCATGTCTCCACATGGTGTTCTCTTCCGTGTGTCACATGTCCCACCGACCCCAGCCCCTGTCTTATAAAGGTATGCGCAATCGTGGCTTTAGGTCCTATTCAGGCAAGCCAGGAGAGTCTTCTCATCTGCAGATCCGTGATTCATGCATATGGGCAAAGGCTCTTCTTCCAAATAAGGTAACATTGACAAGTGTCTGGTATTAGGGCCTGACATCCTGGGGCCATCGATGGTTCAGCTTACCAAGTCCTCATTAGACTTTGAATCTTTGCTTCAATTCAATGCAGAATCTGGGAAATGGAAAGTCCTTCAATTTTTTAGTTGTCTCATAAGGATGTGAAAGCTGGACAATGAATAAGAAAGACCAAAGAGCTGACACCTTTGAGTTGTATTGTTGGCAAAGAATACTGAAAGTATCATGGACTGCCAAAAGAATGAACAACTCTGTCCTGGAAGAAATGTAGCTGGAATGTTCCTTGGAAGCGAAAATGGCCAGACTTCACCTCACCTAGTTTGATCGTGTTGTCAGAAGGGAGCAGTCCCTGGAGAAGACTATCGTGCCTGGTAAAGTGGAGGGTCAGTGAAAAAGGGGAAGGCCCTCAACGAGATGGACCGACACAGTGGCTACAACAATGGGCTCAGGTACAGCGTGGACTGCAAGGTTGGCGCAGGACTGGGCAGTGTTTTGTTCTGTTGGCCGTGGGATCGCTCTGAGTTGGAGCCTACTGGATGGCACCCAACCACAACAACAACAACTGAGGTGGTGGAGGTGGCGGATGGGCTTTACTCATCACTGTCTTCTCCAGCCTCGATTTCCCCGCCAACTTGTTGAAACCACTTGCCCTCTCTCACTCCAAGATTCATTCTGCAAATGGTATTGAGTGTCTTCTTTCCATCACGACGGATCAGTGAGAATCTCCTTGGTTTTCCCCCAGTAGGGCTTGGCTCTTGGGTGGCACAAACGGTTTGCAGTAGACTCCTAACCTAAAGGGTGGCAGTTCTAGCCCACACAGTGCTGCGGAAGAAAGGCTGGAGACCTGCTTCCGTAGAGATTACAGCCAAGAAAACCCTACAGGGCAGTTCCACCCTGCAACCTGTGCAGGCGCCGTGAGTCAGAATCAATTCCACAGGAACCGTTTGCATGGTTTTCAGGGCTTTTGGGGAGAGGGGGTGAGGTGAGGTGCCAGCCTCTACTTCAGGTTTCTCCTTATTGCATTAAGGAGTTGAGAAGTCTCTGGCACCACGTTGGACTCTCCTTGTTTGGTTGCTGCTGCTGCTGCTGCTGCTGGTGTGTGTGTGTGTGTGTGTGTGTACCAAGTTTTTCCTCTCATTTCACTCATTTTCTTAGTTACTTGGGGGTCAGATGCTCTGTGATCCAGATTCACCCACCATTTGAAGGGGCTGTCTACCCCACGCTCTCTGCAGGCTTTAGTGCTGGCTATGTTCCAACAGAAAGAGTAGATGATCAAATCCACGTTCTTTTCAGCAGTTACTAACAATGAAAACGAAGAGCAGTGCAAGCAAACACAGTGACTTAGGAATAACGCACCCACGAAGCCTTTTACATTTATAACGCCCCAGAGCCACTTTCCTTTTCATTAAGGCTCAGAGGGCAGTGCCTGCATCTGTCTTGAATCCCCAGTGCCTAAGCCTGCAGGTGGCCCACCGCTGGAGGTGCAGTGGGGGAAATGTCGCCTTCCACTCAGGAGACCTGGGGTGACTCCCGGACAATGCACCTCACGTAGTCACCACTCCTCTGTCTGTCAGTGGAGGCCAGTGTGAGGCGATGATGCTGAACGGGTTTCAGGGGAGCTTTCACACTAACATGGTCTAGGAAGAAAGGCCTGGCCACCTGCTTCCCAAGTCAGTCAGTGCCAACCCTACACACACGGTCTGGCGCTCGGCCCATCCCCGAGTTGGCAGAGCACGTGGCAGTGAGTTGGTCTACAGACGTCCAGGAACGTTGTGAACGAATGAACGACTACTATCCGCACTGCATAGATGGGAAGACTGAAGGCCGTAATAACTAAGGACCTTGTCCCAAGCCCACGGAGCTGAACATGGATGGAGATGTGACAAATAGGACAGCGGGAAGCCGACCCACCTGGAGGCCCAGGGACCTGGGCTCGCCGGACACATCGCCCGAGCACCCAGCTTTGCACCTTGACTCCAGGGAGGCTGTGGCTCCAAGTCTCGCCAGCATCCCCGTTGCCGTGGTAACAGGAGGCGGCAGCGCAGGCGCAGAGGGCTGGGGGGGGCGGGGAGCTGCGCGCGGCTGGAGCGGGACGGCACTGCGCAGGCGCAGCGTCTCCGTTGCTAGGGCCTTCTCGCTCTAATTGAGTGGTTAAAGCAAGGTTTGGGGGTTCCGGAGCCTCCGGTCGCAGCGGGGAAGATCGGAAGCCCCCCTCTGTGCCCTGCGCGCTCCGGGCCCGTGAGGCCCCGGCTGTGACCTTTCCCTGCGGGAAGTGAGGGTACCCCCAGTCCCCGTCCCTGTCCGCATCGAGGGCCCCCCAGCCCCAGCGCCCCTAGCGGAGCCCCGACGCCTGCAGCCGCGGCCTGTCCGAGGGCGAGGAGAACGGAGAGAACCAGCCATGTCGAACGCGTGAGTTCGGGGCCCCGGGCAGCACCCCAGCAGCCGCGGTGGGCTCGGCGAGGGCCCCCCCCC
>NW_006921593.1:22955783-22985515 GCF_000298275.1 Orycteropus afer afer
CCCCCTTCTCCTTCTTTCCCTCCCTCCTGGTTACCTTTTTGCAAATTCAAATGCCCTCAGAACCCAGCCTCAGCTTCTGGTGGGCTGGGAATGCCGACTTAGGTCTGTGTGTGCCTTCGAGGTCAGCTGGGTGCCAGGTGCTGCCCGTGCCGCTGCACCCCGTTGTGCTGTTGGGGAAGCAGTAGGCTTTACCCGCTCTGTTTGGGCTTCTTGTTCAGTAATGAATCGGTTGCTCTGTGAAAACATCCAGGTCCAGTATTTAAATCAAGAAGGATCTTGAGACAGGTTTCTTACCCCACTTATCACCAGGAGCCTCAGCTGGTCCGGGTACAAGATAGGAAATCCGCCACCCCTTTGTCCCTCTGTGGCTAACAGCACAGACGCCATGGTGGTCTTTGGGCTCCAGGAGAATCCTTCCAAGCGCCTGTCTTACATGTAGTTAATAGATCCTGTGTGGGCACTGCTCTCCGTGCTGGAAATAAAACGACGCTTACCTTCACATTAACCCTGTGTCATGGGGCTCCCAGGATTTCCGCCTTACAGCTGAGGACACAGTCACAGAGAGGCCAGCTAGTTCCTCTGAAAGGAGCGGGTTCTTTGTGAGCCCAGCTGCTCTTTCTCCAGTACTAACCCTGCTCTCTGGCCGTTACATGTTCTGAAGTCTGGTAAGATGCCTTTAGTCCTTTACTGTCTACTCCACACCCCACCAAACCAAAACCAAACTTGCTGCCATCGAGTCAGACCCGCCTCATAGCAACCCCTCCTTGGGTTTCCGAGGCCATATCACTATGAAAGTAGATTGCCCAACCTTCCTTCCGAGCAGTGGCTGGTGGGTTTGAACCACCAGCCTTCTGGTTAGCAGTCAAGTGCCTTAGGCACTGCACCACCAGAGCTCCCACTCCACACCTCTCCACTTAAAAATTAGTGCTGGGTTATCTATCAGATTCTTGGTAATTCTGCCTCTGTATGTCATCCTCAGGAGTTTGTGGTCTTTAACTCTTGCCTTTTGAAGCAAAAACAGACACTGCCTTCTACTGGATCAGATCTTGTGGATGGGACAGTCTGCAGGCTTTAGAGTGCCTCTGGGACATCCCCGTGCATGGAGACAAGGAGGGAGTTGAGTGTTGAGGTCCGGAATTCAGGAGAGAGGGCTGCGTGTGACGTTTACATCTGAGAGCTGCAGGCCCAGAGGTGGTAGTCCTGAGACATGGGATGAAATAGACAGAAGGTCCAAGGACGGAGCCTGGGAACATGCCAGAGTAGGAGATTGGAGAGAAGAACCAAGGAGCGACCAGTGAGGAAGACAAGAGCAAGCGATTGTGGTGCCCTAGAAGCTGGGTGAAAACAGCAGTGTTTGTAGGAGCAGGGCATAGTCAGCTCTGTCCAGTGATGCTAAGACAAATCAGAGAAGAACTGAGGAGTGACTGTCAGATTTAGCAACATCGAGCCACTCATAAGCTTGCCAGGAGTCGATTCAGTGAGATTGACTGAAGGGAGCTTAAGAGGGACGTAACCTAACCAGCTGCTGCTGAGTTGACTTCGACCGATGGTGGCCCCACGGAGCCAGTGGGCGTAGGTAGCTTTTCAAGGGAGCCCTGTTGTAAGGAAGCAGAGTGGCAGCTGATGGTAGGGAATGGGGTCAGGAGATGGACTGATGCAAACGCAGGAAAACGGTAGTTTGTGTGTTTGCCGAAGAGAACGGCTCAGTGATGAGGCAAGGCAGGATGGTTTAGGAGGAAGGAGGAAGGGAAGTGGGGTGATGTCTGTAGCATGAAGGGGGGTGCCCGGTGCATGGCTTTCCATCGGGGAGCTCACGTGCTCTATGGACAGGAGCAGGTAGGAAGGCAGAGAGGAGTTCGTCAGGAGAGATGTCCTGGGGTGGGTATCCTGGTGGGGGCCCAGAGGTCTCGGTCAGCAGATGATGGCGTTGGGGGCAGTGGGTGGTGCCATCTGACAAGAAGAGGTTCAGAATTGGGGTGCTGGAGGGAAGAAGGGGAACGGTCTGGGCGTGGCAGTGAGAGCTGGGAGGGTTCTTAACCCAGCTCCACGCCCAGAGCTCTGGGCGTAAGGGAACCTCCACTCTGGGTGAAGCGGGCCAGGCTCAGAGCAGGAAGGTGGGGTGCCGTTCAGGGAAGAGAATGGAAACCTCCATGAGGTGGGAGAGTTGGCGGTTTGTGCCATGTATAAAGTAAAGGGGCGGATCCCTGCTCTGTAATGGGAGCTCTGGTGGTGCAGTGCCTAAGGCATCTGACTGCTAACCAGAAGGCTGGCGGTTCAAACCCACCAGCCACTCCTCGGAAGGAAGGTTGGGCAATCTACTTCCTTAGACACACCGCCTCAGAAACCCAAGGAAGGGTCGCTACGAGTCAGATTCGACTTGACGGCAGTGCATTTGGTTTGGTTTTCCACTCCATAGAATCTCTGTTTCCCATTGAGGCCTATGCTGTGTCTTACTGTCCCAGTGCCCTCCCCGACCCCAGTTACAGGAAAACTGCCAAGCGATGCAAACAATGACCTTGTCTTTTTCAACCGTCATAATCAGTCGCCTCCACCCTCAATCCCCCGACTTCGGAAGCTAGGTCATGTGCACAAGCCTGAAACCAATCCTGTGTTTTTTAAAGACTGAAGTAGTCTGCCCTCTCTTCACAAGGTTCGTTTGCAGCTTCAAGAACACGTCTGGCATCTGCTCTCCCATTCCCACAGTAACCCTCTGCTGCCCGGGCCGCAGTGGATGTTGTTATCCGTGGTTGACGTGTGAGGAAACATACGTGCGAAGAAGTTAAGTGAGCTGCCTTAGACAGGTCCAGGGTTTAAACGACCAGCACTTCTATCTGTAAAAAAAAATCTCGCCGTGCTTAAGAGAAGAAAAAACGTACATGCACACACAACTTTGTACACAAGTGTTCAAACAGCCCAAAGAGGAAGCAACCCAAATGCCCAGCAACTGATGAACTGATACACAAAATGTTACGTGTATCCACATGATGCGTACCATGCATTCGCAGAAAGAAATGACATCAAATATAGAACAAGATTCAAAGTCACACAAAAAAAGAATGGCTTTCTAGTCAGACAGAGACTGGCAGGACGCCTGAGACCGTGACCCACACATCCACAAGCCTGGCGCTGACCTTGTCCCTGAGGCTCAACTTTCAGCCAAATGCTAGGAATAGTGACACCGGGAAGGAGCGTGCTCCTTGGCACAGTTACTGGATGAGACCAAAAGTTTGCCCGAAAACAAAGCGCAGACGGCAGGCAGGGTCAGGAATGGAGGACGAGTGTAAACTGAGAACCTGGGGAGGAAGGGAAAGAGAGCTGTCACGTTGAGGGGCTTGCCACCAGTATCATAATGTATATAAATTGTTGAGTGAGCAACCAGTGTGCCCTGTCAACTTTCACCGAAACCACAATAAGTAAATAAGGGAACAACATCCTGGCATACGCTGCAACATGTATGAACCCTGGAAACTCCTTCAAAGGGCAAGAAGCCAGCCAACACATCGTGTGACCCCATTTATAGGAAATGCCCAGAACAGGCAACTCCATAGAGACAGGAAGTAGACTAGTGGTCCTTGGGGGAATGAATTGGGGAGTGACTGCTAATGGACAAGGAATTTCTTCTTGGGATAGTGGAAACCTGAAATTAAATAGTGGTAATGGTTGCACCAAGGCGCTCTGGTGGGGCAGTGGTTAAGGCATTTGGCTGCTAACCGTAAGGTCAGTGGTTCAAACCCATTAGTCGCTCCATGGAAGAAATATGGGGCAGTCTGCTTACATAAAGATTGACAGCCTTGGAGACCTAGTGGGGGTCACTCTGAGTCAGAATTGACTTGATGGTGGTAGGTTTGGTTTGGAATAGTTGCACAGCCTTGTGAGTGCATCAAAACCTGCTGAATTTTATACTTTGAAGGGGTGGGTTTTATGGTATGTGAATTATATCTCAGGAGCCCTGGTGGTGCAGTGGGTAAAGCATTCAGCTGCTAACCAGAAGGTCAGTGGTTCAAACCTAGCACCTGCTCCACCGGAGAAAGATGAGGCAGTCTGCTTCTGTGAAGATTGACAGCCTTGGAGACCCCTGGGGCAGTTCCACTCTGTCCTCTAGGGGCGCTGTGGGTCAGAATCCACTCCACAGCAGTGGGTGTGGTTTGGGCTTTGCTTCTGTGAAGATTGACAGCCTTGGAGACACTGTGGAGTGGTTCCACTGTGTCCTCTAGGGGCGCTGTGGGTCAGAATGGACTCCAGGGCAGTGGGTGTGGTTTGGGCTTTGCTTCTGTGAAGATTGACAGCCTGGGAGACCCCGTGGGGCAGTTCCACTCTGTCCTCTAGGGGTGCTGTGAGTCAGAATGAACTCCAGGCAGTGGGTGTGGTTTGGGCTTTGCGTCTGTGAAGACTGACAGCCTTGGAGCCCCTGTGGGCAGTTCCACTCTGTCCTCTAGGGGCGCTGTGGGTCAGAATGAACTCCAGGCAGTGGGTGTGGTTTGGGCTTTGCGTCTGTGAAGACTGACAGCCTTGGAGCCCCTGTGGGCAGTTCCCCTCTGTCCTCTAGGGGCGCTGTGGGTCGGAATGGACTCCACAGCAGTGGGTTTGGCTTGGATTTTGCTTCTGTGAAGACTGACAGCCTCAGGAACCCTGTGGGGCAGTTCTACTCTGTCCCCTAGGGGCGGTACAGTAGGTTTTGTTTGTTTTTCATTATGTCTCAATAATAAAAACCAGGAACCAGTGTGGTATGTCGACTCCAGCTCAAGGTGCCCCCGTGTGTGGGAAAGTGGAACTGCTCCATATGGTTTTCGGTGGCTGTGATCACCAGGCCTTTCTTCCAAGGCTCCTCTGAGTGGACTGGCACCTCCGGGCTCAGCAGCCGAGTGCATTCACTGTTGGCACCACCCAGGGTCCCCTTCAATGCCAGGCATGTTATAGTCTGTTGAGTCTGCTGGGGTCTTCCCCGGGTGGGCCAGGGAGCCTGCTCAGCCCAGGGTCCCTTGCTGTTAATACCATGTCCTGGAGGAGGTTTGGGGTCTCTTCTGTGGGAGCTCTGGTGGCATGGAGCCTAAGGCGTTTGACTGCTAACCAGAAGGCTGGCGGCGGTTCAAACCCACCAGCCACTGCTCAGAAGGAAGGTTGGGCAGTCTACTTCTGTAGTGATACTGCCTCGGAAACCCAAGGAGGGTTCGCTATGAGTCAGATCTGACTTGAAGGCAGTGAGTTTCATTTTGGTTTCCTGTGGGATTTAAGTCACAGTGTTTGTGGGTGCAGCCTCCTTCTTAGGGTATTGTACAAGCTAATGCTTGTTGGTGTGTCAGATGTCTTGAGGTCTGGTAAGATGTCTTGGACCTTTGCCTGTCTGCTCCACACCCTCCATTTTCCGATCATTGCTGGTAATTTGTAGGTTCTCTATCATACGATTATCAGATTCTTTGCACTGTTACATTTTATGTCATTCTCAAGAGCTTGCTCTCTGTACCACTTGCCTTTTGAGGCAGAAACAAAGGTTGCCTTCTACTTGTTAAGATCTTGTTTATAAGCAAGACTTCTAGAATTCTCTTCCACCAGACTTTGTGTAGCCTGTGCCATATTGATTCTCAAATATTTAACGTTCTTTATTGGTACCGTAGGAGCTCTGGGGGCACTGTGGTTAAAGTATTTGGCTGCTAACCAGAAGGTTGGTGGTTCAAACACATCAGACGTGCCACAGGAGAACGATGAAGTGGTCTGCTTCCTTAAAGGTTTACAGCCTGTGGGAACCCTGTGGGCGGTTCTACTGTGTCCTAGGGTGTCGCCGGGAGTCAGAATCAACTCACTAGCAGTGGATTGGGTTGGGTTCGGGTATTGGTACTGTGAGTGGGGTTTTTTGGTGGTTATTTTTCATTTTTTCTCCACAGTTTGTTGTTGTGGGTTTTGCCTGTGTCTTACAGCTTTGTGCACTAGTTTACGGTTGTTTGGTTACTGACTCCCCGGGTTTCTCAGGCACTTCCTGTCCCAGCAGTGGTTTTCGGTCCCTCCTGTGAATCCCCCTGACGTTGCCGTCACCCCGTTGTGCCCTTGAGGGTGGGTTTCCAGTGTTTTCTCACTGGAAGCACGTAGGGCCCCCGGTTTAGCATTTTGGAGGCTGCGTCCACTGTGGGGTGTGGGAGGGACTTTTCCACCAGGAATGTGCGGCAGTGAAGGCATGTGGGGCATCTGGGCACCGTGGGATTGACTGAGGGTGGGCACTGCCTTTCCGTGGCCGCATGAAGTTCAGCTTCCCCAGACATTGAACTTTCATTCTGGCCTTGACCCCTCTTTGGCCAGAGGCCACGGGGCTTTTGATCTGGGTGGCGCCGTTTGCTAAGTGGGATTTCGGATCCAAGTCCCTAAACAAAACCAGCCAGTCGTTTTCTGTTCCCACGTTGTCGTGTCAGGCTGAGGCCCCGAACCAGACTTAGTCCCCGAAACAAACGGAGGCATTTTTCTCTGCTTCGCGTTAGCAGTGCTTGAGCCTGTTACCATTCTCGGCCTGTCAGGTGAGGGGGCCCCTGGGGGTTGCAGTCGCTCCTCAGTGTTGGTGAACTGAGGACACGCTCCACGTTTCATACTCTCTGGATTTTACACTGTGATGTAAGTCATCTCACTTTCAGCAAGCAGATTGTATCGTCTGCGTATCACAGGTTGCTAGTGAGTCTCCCTCCAATCCTGATGCCACGTTCCTCTTCCTACAGTCCAGATCCTTGGATAATCTGCTCAGTGTAGAGATTGAATACGTGTGGGGAAAGCATGCAGCCCTGACCCATGCCCTTCCTGGTCTTAAACCATGCAGGGTCCCCTTGTTCTATTCCTGGTCTACATACATGCTCCTCATTAGCACAACTGAGTGTTCTGAGATTCTCATTCTTCACAATTTGTCCATGATTTGTTATGAACTACACGTCGAATGCCTTTGCATCATCAGTAAAACACAGGTAAACCTCTTCCTGGTATTCTTTGCTCTCAGCCCAGATCCATCTGACATCAGCAACCATACTCCTCGTTCCACGTCCTCTCTGGATCAGCTGAATTTCTGGCAATTTCCTGTCAATGTACTGCTCACTTTATTTCATTGAGGTGACAAGTGCTTAAAACTGTTTATAGGAATAATAGTAGCGGTCACATCCAAAAACACATGCACATCAAACCAGCACCTCAGTTTTCCAAAGAACCTCATGGCCACGTACAGTATTTTTAACTCATACTTGATTACACACTTTATTTGGGGTACCAGGTGCCCAGTATATGTGTCTTGTAAGGTAATGTTTCCTTGCTCTGTTGTCTGTCTTCTCTCAGAATGTATAACAAGATGTGGCATCAGACGCAAGAAGCCCTCAATTCTTTGCTTGACAAAGAGTCTCAGAAGTTGGGGGAACCACATAAAGATCAAGTGTTCGTCTTCGAAATGTTAGCCACCTTCTACATAAAGTACGTGCAGATCTTCAGAAAGCTGGAGAATGTCTATGACCAGATAGTGCATCCGCAGAAGCGAGTCCTGATCCGGAAGGTGCTAGACGGGGTGATGGGCCGCATTCTGGAGCTGAAGAATGAGATGGTTGAGTTGGAGCTCACCGAGTTTCACTATTTCGATGACATTTTGCAGGATCTAAAGCTGGCACCTGTAAGTGCTCTTTTTTTATTATGAATTTTTTTGTTGTTGTTTAAGTAAGGTATGTGGGCCTGTGACCAATATACTACAGACTCTGTCGCCATATTTACTGGTTATTTGGTATTGGAAATCAAAACATAGCCCTTCGATGAGACTGTATTGTCTTGGACAAGATGAAGATTGGGTCCCCTTAATTCTTGGTGCATACAGCTCTTTCCACAGTCATTGGGTCTCTTGGGCACCAAGGCCACTGTGGTCTTAATTAACACCATGGTGTCTCCCCAGGCCTGATGGACGGGGTCATCAGGGTGCCTTTCATGGATATGTTGTTGCAGAAACCCTCCACTCCAGTAGCAGTGCCCTCCACTTGTCTCCATAAGCCTTGATTTTCCCACCACCTTGTGGCTGAGTAGCCTGTTGGTTGCTGGTGCCTGGTTCCTTGGTGGCTGCAGCTCCTCCTTTGGTTTGGATTTGGCCCAGTGGTGACCCAAGGGCGTGTATGGCTATGGGCCTTAGAGCTTCCAACTCCACAGTGCTCACTTGCGCTCTCTCTCTCTCTCTCTCTCTCTCCCATATGCCCTGGAGGTCCCCTTCCTGGCCCCTGGTAGCACAGTGAGCTCATGTGGCCGTTCTGACCCTCACTGCCCTTCTAACGGTCACTGCAATTGGACCCTTGCTGCCAGGTGCCCAAGATCTTGGCTGGCTGGCTGGCTGCCTATATGTCTGGGTCTTCCAGGGGCAGCTGGACACTCCATTTCAGTGTCATAGTTCTGTAGGTCCACCTTTCATTTCAAAGGAACATTTCTCTTTGGGAAAAGATGAGGCCACCAGCTTCCGTAAAGATGACAGCCTTAGAAACCCTATGGGACGGTTCCACCGTGTTCTTTAGGGTCTCTATGGGTCGGAACCAACTCGATGGCAGTGAGTTTGGGTTCTGGTTACCAGTAATGAGTTCTCTTGACCTGGGTAGGCTCATCATCTCCTCCGTGAGAATGGCCAGGAAGCCAAGCATCACAGACCGATTCAGCAGTTCCCACATGTCCAGTTCATTCACACTGATGACCTTCTTCAGGTTGTGTGACCATCATCACCCTCCTTTTCTGAATTATTCCTCTGCCATTAACATGAACTTCCTGCCCCTAATAGTCTCCTCGAACCTTTCCCGATGCTGTTGTCAATTTCACCCCCCTACACATAGTTCTTAAAGGAGCACAATGTGAAATACCTGTCTCGATGCACAGGTTCCTACTGTATTTTTACAAATACTTGAGTCCTCAAATGATGACTAAAATACTTCCTTGCTTATTTGTCTCTTTCCTAGCAACAACTAGATATCCCCATTCCCAGATACTTTTTGAAGGAGAAGCTGGAAGTAATAAAAGGAAGAGAGAAGATTCTTGCGCAAATCCTGGCCGACAGTGGATTAGACACAACGAGCATGGTTTGTATAGTGTTTTAGCAGAAACTATTTCATAATGAACCGTCTGCTGCTTCTGGTTCCTAATTGTGAGAGAAACGTTCAGTGATTTTCCCCGTAAGGAGAGTGGCTCCACCTCGTGCGTGTGAGAAGTCATGTAAACTTTGGAACCTGTTTTGGATGATTCATAATCATTATTTTTCAAGAACTTAGAAACAATGATCAAAGCATAATGCTTTGTGGGTTAAACCTGTGACTCTAAGATTATGGAGTAGGTGATCAACTCAGTTTAATTTTCACCCCAGATTGACCTAGCCTAAAGCCAGAAGCAAAATGTTGTCCATGAAGAACACTAAGTACGGTGGCTTTCCAGGCACTCAGAGATGCCCACGTGTTCTGAGGGGCTCTGGTGGTGTAGGGTTGAAGGCATCTGGCTGCTAAACAAAAACTGTCCACACGTTCTAAAAAATATGGACTAACTTTCTGACTTCCCGTTGAGTGACACTCTGGAGAAAGGGAGAAAAAGCCCCTTCAAGACCCTCCCCAGAAAGCAGAGAAGCCGAATGCAGTCTGTTGTCTAGGCCTCCACCTTCTTTGTCCACAGTATCTGTGCAAGTGCACCTTCTTTCTGTCTTCACAGCTGGTTCTCAGTGCTTTCTGGGTTTTTAGTCATCTCCGATGCAGCCTCCCCTTTGGTAGTCTTCCTCCATCCTTTCTCTATAACACGCCCACGAGTCTTCTGCAAGACCTGTCCTATGTAGTTAGTGACAACCCTCATTACCTCTGAGGTGAATGTCTCTGGCTGGTTTTCATGGCAGTAAGGACCATTCAGACTGGGGCCCTTAGGAGTGTAAGGGCTGTTGGCATTGCAAGAGCAAACCAGAATGGACCTTCCTTCACCTGTTGCACAGAGAAGACCAGGTGTGTTCTTCCCACAAGAGGCCCCGTTGCGTGTAGTCAACCTGGGTCTTGGTATGAAGGATTCCATGTGCCTGATGGGGTTGGTGAGGAAGAGTACCACGTCCACTTAGTGCTGTGTGGTGAATGCCAGCACACATGGGCTTTACCAGTCCCCCCTGTGCCCACCTCCTGTTTGGCACAGGCAGGGCTCCCTGCTAGACAGTGGACTTGCTATCAACATGGTGCCCATTCCTCTGAGCCCATCTCAGCTACAGTCCCCTCTAGAAACCTTCCCTGACCACCTAGCTAAAGACCATTTGCCCTCCCTGCACCTCTCCCCTAAACAACTGACCCTGCCTCACACACGATGAGTTCCTGGAAGCCCGAGTCCGAGGCTGACTGGCTGGGGTCATCACGCCACCTTGCCAGCATCAGTGTCCATTGTCAGTCACAGGGAAGGACTTAGCCCCCTAAGGGAACCCCTTGCACACAGCATGCAGAGCAGTGCAGAATCTACTGAGGGTCTCACAGGGAACTGGAGACGGGAGGTGACACTGGACGCCAGTCAGTGAGACCCTGCAGATCCGTCCCTGCCGGTTCTCATCCCCACCGTCCCTCCACGGTTCTACTTCTGAAACCTTAGCTGTTGAAAACCCGGTGGAGCAGTTCTGCTCTGACACACGGGGCTGCCGTGACTCAGGGTCAGCCTGTCGAACAGCTGCTTGATCTCTGTCCGCCCCCTCTGGCCGCCAGAGACTCCCCATCGCAGCCTCTCGCTCAGTCGGACAATAGTGCAGCCTCACCCTAAGCAGCCTGCCCACGCCCTCACTCACGTCCCTCTTTCCTCAAAGCAGGGCACGACCCCTGTGTGACTCCCCTCCACATGTCCCACCTGAGGGCTCGGAAGGCAGGGTGTCACTGCTCACGCTCAGTGGCAGAGACTCAGGTCCAGAAAGTAGTGCTGACGGCAAGTGGGGAAATTGTGCCTGGTCCAGACCTCGGATGCTCACTTCTTAAACAAATGGACCGTCGTGTCAGCTCGGAAACACCAGTCATTCTTGTGCATACTTACTCAGCACGCGACAGCCTTACGTGAAGATGTCAGCTACCCTTTCCTTGCTTCCACTGCTGATGATTGGCCTCTGATGGGCTCAAGGTCATTGTGTTCAGGGTCTTCTCTGTCTACACTCAGCAGAGCAGGATCACACGGTCGACCTGGACCCGCAGAGGCCCTCAAGTACAACGGTGTTAATTTGAACTTGCCGAATGATCTCTCACAGCTGGCGATGGAAACTGAGATGGTTCATAGGAACCGCTCAGTGGTGCCCCCTTCCACTGGCATCCATGGCATTCACATGCTGCACCTGCCATACCGTAGACATGCCTTGGCAAGTCTGGATGGTCTCACATACAAATGGCTGGATCTGGAAAGCTGTTTCATGTAGAAATAAATACTCCAAAAGTGATTTTAAAATCAGTCCTATCCACTTGGTCACCCAGTAATTGACTTTGAGCTCAGCGTTTTACTTCATGTACATTTTAAGATTTATCTTCTCATATTATAGATTTTTTTTTTTAATTTTCTACCACTGAGCTAATGAAACATTGATAGCAAAGTTTCGTTGGATCCCCTTTGCTGACATTTCTAGTGAAATTGGCAACCAACCTAAAATACTGTGGAGCTAATTAAACAGTATAGGTCCCTGGGTGGCCAGAAGGTTGGCCATTCACACTCATCCAGAAGCGCTCTGCTTCCGAAAGGGCCCAGCCTTGAAGATGCCAGGGAGCAGTTCCACTCGGCTCACAGTGGGGTCACTGTGACTTGAATTGACTCAAGAGCAACCAACCACAAGAACAGTCAAAGAGTATTTTGTTCAGAAGGGGACAGGGAGGTTGGGGGGTACTGCTGTGGGGGCCCGCACGAGAGCATGTCGTCAGGAGAGTTCGTTGGAAAGATGGCTGGTGGCAGCAGCCCTCCCGGGCTCTGGCAGCAGTGTGCGACCCTTCCCAGGATGGTGCTACAAGAAGGGCTGCCGCGCGTCTGAGATCCGTCCTTGCGGTTAGTGTGCTAACTGGGCTGTGTCTCCCTGGTCTTTAACAGAAACCAGTCGTGAAGGCCATCCCTCTGGACAAGGCCATTAAGATGATCCAGATGGCAGAACGGGCCCGGCAAGGCCGTCTGAGGGCCATGTTCATGAAGCAAATCTACCTGCAAGAATACAGGGTCAAGCAGGGCAAGCTGCTCGCAGACAGACTCCCAGACGTGGCGGCCGCTGCTCTGTGCATCCAGAAGGTACAGTGTGGGGGCCGGGGGACGGGCGGTGGTCTTGCCACAACCGAGATGCGTCCTGGGGTTGAGGGTGCACTCCGAAACTCAGAATCTCAACTCTTACCACTGATAGAACCAGAATCAATTCCTGAAAGACTCATTAACTCACCCCGGGGAACCTGTTAGCTAAGCTTGATTCTGTTTTAGAATTTCTTTGCAAGTAGGTATTCAACTCAAGGATCTAACTTTTTTATTGTGGTGCAAATATATACACCAAACCATTCACCAAGATAACAACTTCCCTGTTCACAATTCTCTGGCCTCAATTGATAACACTTTTCACATTGTACCTCCTTTTTTGTTACCATTTTCCAAAATATTCCACCACCAGTGAGATAAACTCAGGCCCCCAAAACAAAATCAAGACATTTTATTCAAATATTGTTATAGATGGGGGACAATTGCTGGAAAGATTATTGCTAAAATTCCATAAGAAGTCACTCCTTAAGGATTTGAAAAGCCCATTTCCACACAGACATAGAATTACAGAAGGAAGCCTCACCTGGACTCACCTGGCTGAGTTACGGAAATGAGGACCATTTGAGAAAATCCCAATGAACATCATTAATAATTGGTCATCAGTGTTCTTTCTAGACGTGGGCCTAACGGTCTCTTTTATTTTGTCAAATGAGAACCATCTGTACCCCATCTGTTTTCCAAGGAGAAGTCCTTGGGTGACACAGTGGTTTGCACTTGATTCCTAACCTCAGAGGTTGGTGGTGAGACCCACTGAGTGGCACCACAGAGAAAGGCCTGGTGATTGCTCCTGTTGAGATTTCAGCCAAGAAAACTCTATGGAGCAGTCCTTCCCTGTAACATGTGGGGTCACTACTCAGAATTGACTCCATGGCAACGAGTTTTGTTTTTTGGTTTTTTTACAAGTATAAGGTTGTATACAGAAAAATGCAAAACATGCCAACATGACAGATTAGAAGTAGGTTAGGGAGAAAATAAGCATTGTTATCAGGTGCCATCGAGTGGACTGCACCGACCTTACGTGCAACAGAAACAAGCATGAGGACGTTGCATGCAGCCTGACAGTCTGCTTCTCATCTCTGTGGTGGTCGGTTGCGGGGGTCCCTGTGGTGGTGGTTGGTTGTGGTGGTCCCTGTGGTGGTGGTCGGTTGTGGGTGAGTCAGGGCCGACTCAGGGTGACCCCTGTGCACATAATAGAACTGCTCCACAGGGTATCAAGGCTGTGACCTTTCGGAAGCAGATGGCCAGGCCTGTCTTCTGAAGCACCTCTGGGTGGGTTTGAACCTTCAACCCTGAGGCTGGTAGTTGACTGCTGACCTGTTTGCACCACTCAGGGAGTCCATTCTCCTGGCTAATTGTGCTTGAATGGGAGCCAGGGGCAGGTGGGGAGGTTTTACATACGGGACAAACAAGGGGTTGTTTTCTTTCCAGTGCCTGGGGGTAGATTAGGAAGGTTTTGAAAGATCACCCCGGTTGAGGTGTGTGATTCTTGAAAGTTACTCGGTCATAATCTTCAGGGAGCTTTGGGCACTTTTCCTTTAAAACAGTGAGGCACTGCCCTTTGGTGTGGCTGCTCCCTGTATTCTAAGAGCCTCTCCTAAGGAAAGACTGGCAGGGACTCATTAACAAGAACTACGGGTCGCGCCGTGACTGGCTCTTCCCTTACGGCGTGCTCTTGCGCACAGAGAAGGAAACGCAGGCACAGCTCGCTTTGTGGCGCTCTGCTTTATTGCACGCGCAGATGACCGTGTTTGTTCACAGATTGGAGTTTTCTGGCGACCCTGCGTCTCGGGCAAGGTGATTGGCACCGTTTTTCCAGCAGCGTGTGCTTGCTTCCTGCCTCTGTGTCCATGTTGGTCATTCTCACAATAATTCTAAATTTCCATCGTCTGCTGCCCACTTCCTAGCAGACAGCAGAGTGTAGACATGACTTTCAGAGGCACTAGGAAACCAAACTAGGTGTGTGCTTGCTTTCTTGCGATACTCACTTCACTGCAGGGGCCTGGAACCGGTCCTGCATTGTCACCGAGGTCTGCCCGTATTCCATCAACACTCAACGTGTGCAATTCTGACTTTACGGGCATTTTAATGAACAGTTTAATTTGGAATGTGCAGCAGAAACGGGAGAAGCTGTAGACAGCATTGCCGTATTTGTTTATGTATCAAACAAGTGACCGTGTATCTGTTTTAGGTTTGGAGAGCCTTCCATCAAAGTAAGAAAACAGAAAGAGAGAGAGAAGAAGAGATGATATTCCTGGGGATGGTAAGTTTTCTTCTAGATGAGTACGCGTCCCATCTTCTCATAGATGGGTATGCACCTGGTTTTTGTAAAGAAAATAGAATTCCTAAGACTTGTGGATCTCTTCCAAGTGTCTGAGGGAAGGAATGAAAACAAAATAAATGACCCATGCTGCAGGAGAATGGAGTCCCCTGTGACCCACGGTCTAGCCCAGGGGGATGGGTGAGGGCAGGGAGTGCCCATCTCCACGTCTGCACGGCATATGCAGATGGCTCCAAACACGAGGCAGGCTGTGCCTTGTTCGGACAGCTCTCAGCACAGTACAGTGTTTTTGTTATTTACAGTACTTACATTCTGTAGAATTGCTGCGAAACTGATAAGTGAGTGTGGAACCATTGCTCCAGGGGACATGTGGGGCAGGGCAGTGCAGGTAGTCCTTCTTGTATGGCCTGTCTAGCCATGGTCTTACAACTCCCACAAAATGATTGGAGGAGCCAGAGTCTTGCAAGGAATTGGTTGATTTACTGTGCAAAAAGTAGCTTGAAAATCTGACCAATAGGATTGAGTTCCCTGCAGGCCAGCTAGGGGATTGGTTAGTTCTGGCATCCTGGTAGGCTTATATAATAGCCAGTGCCACGGAGGTTCATGGGACCTCACTGCCATCAAGGAGAGTCTGGAGCAAAGTGTGTCCTTTGGACTGGAGTCCCTGTGCTGAGAAACCCCTAACCCAGAAGAGAGGGCTGCAACCCCACAAACAGAGAGACCGTGGGCCCCTGGAGAGAGATGGCTGTGTTCGACTTGTTGGCCTGTGGATGGAAGGCTGGGCACAGGAGGCTTGCCTGCTGCTAGGGAGATGTAACACTTGCCCGTGCAGGGCAGAGGCCTGCGTGGGCCTCACGTAACACACCTCCCTCCCTGGGCAGTGTGGTGGGAGCCACGTGAGCCCTCGAGCAGCGTGAGTCCAGGCAGCATGGCAGCCAGAGGGTACCATGGTGGGAGCCAGTGGTAGAGGCCGGGAGGGCCCAGCAGCAAAGGCTCGGGAGATACTGTGCGGGGTCTTCCTGCCAGTGAGGCGAGGCCCAGTGGGAAAGCCCTGGGAGCTGTGTGGGACCCCTAAGCAGCATGGTGGTAGCAGAGACAGCAGTGACCTGAGCCATGGAGCGCCAGCCTAGTGACACAGGAGTGACATGGGGAGTTCACAGAAGGCTGAGTGTTATCATTGTTACTGTTTGCTGTCTATGAATAGTAACAGCAGCTCTCATTTTGCCAGCTATATGTGTTCATGTCCCATGTGTCTGTGATCACAGATGAACGCAGCACCCATGGACCGGTTGATGGCTGTGGGTGTGCTGGCCTCATTCTGGGCAGTCTGGCTGCCCGGAAGCTTGAGGAGCAGCCTGTCTGCGTGTGCAGCATGCATGGACAGACGGGTACACAGTGAGGTTCCTGCAAGCCTCTGGTCACAGCGTCTTTCTCGGCTGACCACAGCCTCGCTGTGTGTGTGTTTGTGTCTGAAGGCACCTTATTTAATATCCACGCTGTTGCATTCACATCACACTCACGGCCAACAGCACCATCACTCGAGTGCTGGCAAAGTTGACCGGGCATGCGTGTTCCCCGTAAGGCACATGACGGCCTTCGTGCACTCAGGAGCATGCTGTGGGGGGGCCGTCGTAGACAGGGAAATCACTCAAAAGGAAACAAAAAGACAAAAAACGTGCACTAAATATGTCATAAGAGGGACACTTGGTTACAGTGTGGGAGCTTGAGCAAACAGCCTCACCTCATACAGCCTCAGCTGAGAACATGCATATCAGGCAACTGGGATTTTCTGCACATGCCTGCAAGTGACTGACAAGTGACCACAGGTATTGATTTTGGGGTTGCAAAGCCATTTCAGCGTGAATCTGGAGTCTGAATAATGGAAATTGACTGTCTGCAGGCATGAGAAGGGCTTTATGCTGATACAGCCACGTTCTTTCTTTGGGTCTCTGTGGTGATTACCATGAACTGGAAGGGTGTCTTAGTTATCTATTGCTTTGTGACAATGTTATCATGAACTTGGCGATTTAAAATAGTATACATGTGTAAGGAGCCCTGGTGTCACAGTGCCTGAGGCCTGCTAACCAGAAGGTTGGTGGTTCAAAGCCACCAGCCATAGAAGGAAGATGGGGCAGTGTACTTCTGTAAATGTTTACTGGCTCAGAAACCCAATAGGGGTCGCTATGAGTTGGAATCAACTCGATGGCAGTGGGTTTGCTTTATTACCTCAGTTTCTGTGGGTCAGGAGATTGGGCTCGGGTCAGCCACATCTTCTGCTTGGGGTGCCACAGAGTGTCATGGATTGATTTATGTCCCCCCAAAATACGTGTCAACTAGGCTAGGCCATGATTCCCAGGATGGTGTGGTGGCCCTCTGTTTTGTGATCTGATGGAATTGTCCTCCATTTTGGGATGTGTTGTGGTTAACGAGGCAGGATGAGGTTACGTTAATGAGGATTAGTTATGTTGCTATGTTAATGAGGCAGGATGGTATGGGATGCTCACCCTTACTTAAGTCACCATCCCTACTCAGATCACAACCTCCATCCAGAGTCAGGGGAGTTCCCCTGGGGCGTGGCCTGCATCACCTCCTATCTCACAAAGATAAAAGGAGGGAGACGTGAGCAGAGAGAGGGGTGTCTACTACCACCAAGAAAGAAGAGCTAGAAACGGAGGGCATCCTTTGGACACAGGGTCCCTGAGCTGAGAACTTCATAGACCCAAGGGAAGATCGATGCCAAGAGACATGGAAATGCGCAGGAACACTGGGCCCACAGATGTTACAGGGGGCAAGGACCTTCCCTCAGAGCCAGCAGAGAGAGAACGTTCCCCTAGAGCTGAGACTCTGAGTTCAGACGTCTGCCTCCTAAGCTGAGGCCGTTCCTTCCATTAATGTCGTCCACGGTGCCATCCTGTCATAGCAGCATTAGGTGACAAGGCTGCAGTGAAGGTGTCAGCCAGGGCTGGGGTCTCACCTCAGTCCCAACGGGAAGGATCTGCTTCTTTGCACGTGTGGTTGTTGATGATGATGTTGTGGTCGGGTGCCTTCAAGTCCGTTCTGGTTTGTGGCAGCCCGAGTGTACAACGGACCACAGCCCTGGTCCTTGTCGATGGCAGTAAACCCAAACCCAAGCCGCTTACCGTCCAGTCGGTTCCCGGTCGTGGCAACCACTTGTGTCTCAGAGTAGAGCTGCACTCCGTGGCATTTCCATGTGATAGTTTAGAAGGAGGCTCCCAGGCCTTCCAGCCTCTAGCCTTCAGCCTGGCAGTTAGTAACCGAGCGCTTAGCCTTTTGCGTCACCCAGGGGTGGCTGTTGATGACAGGCCCCATCACTGATGCATTTCTCTATACCTTAGTGAAGAGAATGCTGTCTGGGCCCTCTCAGGAGAGGTGGTTGAGGACGAGGTGTGTAGGCTGGACTTGAGACATCAATCCCTGCGTGCCAGTCTCTAAGCCTTCCCGTTTCCTTCTCTGCATTATCACAGGACACTCTGGCCTCTTGGCCTCATTCAGGGCAGGCCCCATTAAGTCAGCTGACCAAATGCACTGTTAGAGCTGCTTCCGAACCTCCCAAGCTGTCAGGTGAAATTGAGAGTCTCTGCTCACTGCCTTCATGTGGCTTCACTCTAATCCAGTGTTGTGGTCCATCTTCTGGGCCCAGCCATCTTAGAGCCCATGTCCACACATGCCGTCCAAGTTCTGTGCGTATCAGTGAGCAAAGTCCTGTGTGTCTAATGGCCCAGTGACAGCAGAGGGAGGTTGGAGAGGACCCTGAGGAGAGTAGGCTCCCCGTTGCCACGCAGCTGCCCCAGACAGGATTACCACAGTCTTCGAGGAGACAGGGCAGAGGAGGGCAAGCGGGTCCACTGGCAAGGGAAGCCCGAGAGGCTCGACCCCCATCCCTCAGTTTCATTTGACTCCACGTGAGCCCGTTCCAAGTCTCTAGCCCCAATCCTTCCGTTTTCCTAGCATTCACATAGGAAACGTACAAGGGCTGTGCATTCGCATCGTCTTGTTGCTCTGCAGCCTTGCAAATACATTTTGTGATTGATTTTCAGCCATCTTGGTCCTGTGACTACAAAGCCCGACAAAACCAAGCCCACTGCCACTGAGTGGATTCTGACTCATAGCGACCCTTCAGAACAGAGTAACAGACTGCCTCATGTTTCTGCAGAGTGGCTGGTGGATTAGAACTGCTGACCTTTTGGTGAAGAGCTGAGTGCCTTGACAACTGCGCCACCAAAGCCCTATTGTGACTACAAGAACAAGGAGACTAGTTTAGGGATCCCGTAGAAATAGACGCACATACTTACGGTTGCTATGAGTCAGAATTGACTCAGCAGCAGTGGGTTTGGTCTTCTGGTTTATAGCGTGGACACTGTGTGGTCCCTTGACGGTGACTTGAGCTGAGCATTAAAGCCCTGTGCTTGGCACTTTGCTTCCGTGCGACCTACATAGTGTGCTCCGAAGCTCCGTCCCACACCGCAGAGCTTGTGGGCAGCGTGACTTCCACAGAGGTCAAGTCGCGCCTTCACCTGGTCCCCAGGGTCCCTGCCTTTGTAGCTGCCTCTCCGTGAGCAAGCAGCAGGACCACCTGGCTGATCTCTGTACTGGGAACTACTTGTTCCCATGAGTGAGGCACTCAGTGCCCCAGTCACGGCCAAGGGTAGAACCACACCACTGGGATTTCATTCTTTGGCTGTAATTTTCTGTACAGGTCGTCCCTAACTTATGACAGGGTTCAATTCTGACTCCTCCGTCATCGGTCAGTTCTGAGTAAGTTGAACACCTCTGTTTTTCCTTGTCTTTGTTATTATTGCCTTTCGTCATCAGTGTCTTGAGGCTGGCACGTTCGTGATGGCCTCACAGCCTACCTGCTGCAGCGCCATGCGCAGTACGTGTCACTGACGGGGAGATGGCCCCAAAGCCTGGACGGCCGTGGCTCGTTGTAACTTGAATAAATTGTAAGTTAGGCACTGCCTCTATTTAAAAAAAAAAACAAAAAACTCCAATTTTACTTGTTATTTGGTTAAAAAAAAAAAGAAAAAAGTGAACTTTTGTAATAAAGCAAATGGCGGTAGAATCTGATCAGCTTTTCGTCCTAAGATCTCCGTGTTGTTTGGTGCGTGGACAGGCGGGTAGGTAATGGTAGGACACGTTGCTCTGTTACGCACCGGCAAGAGCCACGCGGCTGTAAGGCACAATAAGAACCGTAGTCGCCGTCAGCTTCCTACTTCCAAATTAAATTAGCAGCCAGGGATTGCATCTGAGATGATCCGGGTTTAATAGGAGATTTCACATGGTACTCAGTAATTGCACTGATTAAATGTCCGTTTCATGGAGTTCAGGCTGCGTGGACTGAGCGTCTCCTCGATGCGACACCCCGAGTCGGGACGCGCAGCCCTGCCTCTTTCCCGTGAAGCCCTGACAGCTTGCCCTGGTGCCGTACACACGGCAGAGTGCGTGTTTTTTCTATAAGATGCAGAAAAAAAGCTGCAGTTGAGAAAAGTACATAAAGCAGGACCATAACATGAACTCTGTTTCCCTGTAATTGTTCAGATTCACATTGTGGATTTTATCTGCTCAGCTCAAATGAGTGAGGTGTGTCTCAATTGTCCAGCAGTACAGAGTTTGTACTAGAAAGCTGTAACTGGTCTGTTTTGTATTAAACACAGCTTTCTTCTGTTTGCTTGTTCTTTCCAGTACGTCTTCTCTCGGTGTTCAGGTTCTGTTGAAATTGTGTACCACTGAGCCATGTACAGATTCCATTTTTAAAGAATGGTGTCTTCTTTGTGCTGGCTGATAGCCATAAAAATCCATTTTCTTAAATCTAAAAAAATACTTTCAATCAGATACATTTTTCCACTGTCTCACTGGTTAAGATCCTGTCTATTCATCGAAAAGTTTCGTTTTTGCATTATTTCATTTTGTTGTGTGAGGTTAATGTGTAAGCCATCGACTTCTCTGATCAAAACTGTGTGTGTATCTTTATGAGCAGCTGGCAGGGTCCAGGACTGACAAGTTAGTGTCTGAAACCGGAATTAGAGCAAGCAATGTCATTACGTCTCCATTGCTAGACAAATGTTTCTGTTACCATTGTCATGGAAATTATTTTGGGGGTGTTGCAGTTTTAAATATTTCTATTCTAAAGTCTACAAAGGAGCTCTGGTAGCACAGTGGCTAAAGCACTTGACTGCTAACCAGAAGGCTGGCAGTTCAAACCCACCAGCCACTCCTCGGAAGGAAGGTTGGGCAATCCTACTTCCGTAGTGATACTGCCTCGGAAGCCCAAGGAGGGGTCACTATGAGTCGGGGCCGACTCGATGGCACATAACAACAACAACAAAGTCTACAAAGGAAAACAAACAGCACTCTCAGAATCCATGTCGAGTTATTTTAACTGGCAGACCCAGCAGTGTGGACCAACTGGAAGGAACCTTAATGAGGGCCCTACGCTGCATTCTGCGGATCCCTTGGGAATAGTTCTCCTGCGTCCTGACCACCCTCTACTCACCTTACCCCGAAGCGATCAGTGTTTGCATCATCATAACAAACACCAGCAGACACTTACTAAAGAGGAAGACCTGTCACTTTTCAGGCTGTCCACCAAATCCTAAAAGCACTGTAAAACCCTGTTCACTTCCAACTTGTAACATGAAACAAGCTATATTCTAGATGACTCTTTCATCCATAAATTAGGCTGCTTTGTTATTTACACATGACCTTCCCTGGGACCTGGGGCTCCGCCGTGAGGGCCTCCTCCCGGTGTCCCTCTGGGAACCGTCTTCTGTTGCTCCACACATCCTGGGGACCCCTCTTTGGGAACCGCCAAAATCAGTCCCACTTCTGTAGGGTCACACCTTCTTTTTCACCCGAAGCTCCACGGTCCAGCTTGAGCGTTTTATTTATTTGACTCTAAATGACTTCTGCTTCTTTCTAAAAATAATTGGTTCTCAAAAAAAAAAAAACTGCAAGTGCCGTGATTTGTGATCGTTTGTGTTTTGTTTTTCTAAATACAGAAGAGTTGCCTCCTACATCTCGGGGAGTGGGGGCAGCATAGTGACATGAGCACTTGTCTCTGCACCAGCCCTGAGGCATGACACCCCTCAGGCAGGGCCACTCAGTGATGTGGGGAACAGGACCAGGAGTTTGGGGTGGCACCTGGGAAGCCACACTCTGCAAGCAGCTAGGCCTGGGTTCAAGGCCTGGCTCTGCAGGGCGCCAGTGGGGTGGACTTGCAGTGGCTGACTTCGCTGCACCTGAGCCACGGTGTCCCCTTCCGTAAAGTGAGGACATTGTTCTCTGTCATGCCAGGGTATGAGGAGGACCTCCAGAGAGATGGCGTGGAGGGCACCGGGCCTGAGTCTGGGACGGGCACTCTTTCCAGACATGGTGCTGACATCAGTCATCTTGGAAAAGTGGGCCACACAGTCACTACAGCCAGACGGCGGCATGCCATGAGAAATTATCACTTTTCTGGGTAACAGAGCATAAAGCCTTTCTAAATGAGGAGCTGCAGAAAATACACATGTACCCGATTCCAAATTATAATGCTCTTGGCCTTGGCTGTCAGTTACCACCCACATTTATGAACTTTGAAACTAGTCTGTTGAAAATATGATCTTGAGTACCAGTCAAAAAACCATCTCAGATCAAACGTTTCATGCCAACGACATCTATCAGAGGAGAGAGAGGGCAAGGCACAGAGGGCAAGAACCCACTTCTGAAGAATGCCCCTGGCTGCCATTTCTGTCTTTGTGACCCTGGGCAAGTTCCTTGACTTCTCTGTGCCGAAGTCCTCTCATATGCAAGATGGAGATAACAGCAGTAGCTTCATAGAGGTGCTACAAGGAAAGCATGGGTTCACACTTGTGAACCCCTTAAAATAGTGCCTTGCATACTTTGCGTGCCATCCAAGGGCTTCTAGGTAACATTTTTGATATTTTTTATTGTAGTAAAAATATGAAGGACCGAGTGTTTTTCATTTCCACATCTTTCATATGTACGATTCAATAAAAGTGATTACATCAGTCACATTGTACAGCCCTCACCATCACTGCCAGACTTTCCATCCTCACAAACAGAAGCTGTGCTGCGGAACCAGGGACCGAACCGCTCTTAACCTCGAATGTCTACACCTTGGCTTCTCTTCTTCTGGGCGCTTCATGGTGGGGAGATTGTGCCGGATGTGCCCTTCTAGGATTGCCTTGTTCCACTCAGCGTTAAGTAGACACTAGCGCTCACCGTCGCAGATTACCTGGACCAACACTGTGGCGACCCCAAATAAGAACGCGCCCCAACTTCACTGAGCAGAGGGCAGGAGGAAGCCTAGGCCCGCATTCTCTAGGCAGTGTGTTGTGTTTTGTTGTCATTTCCTCCTGCTGCGTCATCGTGAGTGTGTCCAGTGGTATAAAGACAGATGTATAAATACAGATACATTACTCTGAAATGAAATGATGGAACAAAGTGGGTTCTTCTAATAAAACCAGGCAACACCCCCCGCCCCTTGCACCGTCTTGAAATGGAACAAGTGAAGGAGGGTCCACTCCCCACCACGAGCTGCTGCATATGCAAAATGACGGGAAGGAGTGTGCTGCAATCCAAAGAGCGAGCAAGCGAGCGACCACCTCCCCGTGCCTCCTGTTGGACTGGCCGCACACTGTGCTCACAAGGGATGAGGAGCTAATTAATTTCAGCAGTTATGAAGGCAGGACAGCCTATGCGAGGGCCGTTGGCTTGGAACCGACACCTCCACCTTCCCTCCCTGCTCGGTCTTCACCTTCGGTGACAACACAGCCCGATGAAGAAGCAACCCCCTGCCAAGACAGTGAGCTTCTCAAGAAAGTTTCTAGTATCAGGCACTTCCTTGCAAGTATATTTGAGACTGACAAATTGAAGAGATTTTCATTTGGACAAATGCCCATTTCATCTTGCTAATTTGAACCAGGGTTTTTAAAGACAAAGACCATCAAACATTAGATAAGCATTTTAAGTTAATGGACCATGGAGTCCTATCTTCCCGCAAACTCAGAGAGCATCACCCGCTGTCCTATTTTTACAACAACATCAATTATTAATATGTATATTTTTGCTGACAGAGGACCTGCTCTAAATGTAAGTTTCGTTATCCAGTTCCGGGTCATTAACTGTGGAAAGCTTGTAAATATAATGGTTTATTCACAAGGGAAGCCTTCATTAAGATGCATTATTCTACAGCTGATGTATTTCAATATATGGTATATTAGAGTTTTGCCATCTCTCTTTAATATTTGCAATTTATTTTTAAATGAGTTGCTGTTTATGTGGTGAATTACAAATTTGAATTCCATGTGACCGGACAGAGTTGCCAAAGAGGAAAAGATGTTTTAGCCCAAAGGAAAAGCTGCTCATTAGCGTAGGACCCACATACATAATAACCTTTAACTTGAGAAGCATGGAAAGGAAGAAGTGAAGCCCAGGTGCATTTTTGACATTAGAGAAAGTCTATATGGTGAAACACGCATGAATACACCCATATTAACAGCACAGCATGGCGTAACAGGAGAAGCGCGGGCTAAGGAATTAGGAAACCTTATTGCTTGGCTTCCTCATCAACATAGGCTACCCGGGGGCACCATTTAGTCCCGAACCTCAGTTTTCTCATCTCTTCAGTGGGTTAGTCACATCCTCATTTCCCCCTCAAAGGACGGATGTGAACATCGGTAAAGAAGAGTAGAGAAAGGACTTGGAAGACTGGAGAACACATCCACCCAAGAGGGTGATTACGAAAATCAGATAAGGGCAGGGCTCGGCTCTGCACTAAGTCGTAGATCTTGAAAGTGTTAGGAGCTTTGCCGAACACTTAATAGACAGCTGTTGATGAGACAAGGAGCTGTGGTGATGCAGTGGTTAAGGCTTTGAGTACTCACCAAAAGATCAGTGGTTCAAACCCACCAGCCGCTCCATTAGAGAGAGATGAGGCAGTCTGCTTCCATAAAGATTTGCAGCCTCAGAAACTCTCTGGGGCAGTTCTACTCTGTCTTCTAGGAAGAGAACAAAGTGTGAGTTGGAATGGCCTCAGTGGTGGTGGGCTTGGTTTGGGCTTTGCGTCCATAAAGATCGAAAGCCTTGTGACCCCTAAGGGGCAGTTCTGCTCTGTCCTACAGGGTCACCATGAGTCAAAATCAACTCAATGACAGTGGAATTCCTATACACTTAACACTGAGAATGATTTTTTAAAAAATGGAAGGTATAAGAATTGGATTTTTTAAGGATTAAATGAAAGCAATTCCTCTCTCCTTCCTCATTGTCATCTTCATCATCATCATCATCTTGCAGCTGTCCAACTGTCACCATTACTCAGTGCTGTCATTCCAAAAGCAGCCAAACAACCAGAACCACTGGAGTCCATTCTGACTCACAGCGCCCCTAGAGGACAGAGTGGAACTGCCCCACAGGGTCTCCAAGGCTGCCAGTCTTCATGGAAGCAAAGCCCAAATCACACCCACTGCCTGGAGTCCATTCTGACCCACAGCGCCCCTAGAGGACAGAGTGGAACTGCCCCACAGGGTCTCCAAGGCTGCCAGTCTTCATGGAAACAAAGCCCAAACCAAACCTACTGCTGTCCAGTCAATTCCCACTCACAGCACCCCTGGAGGACAGAGTAGAACTGCCCCCATAGGGTTTGTAAGGCTGTCAATCTTTATGGAAGCAGACTGACTCATTTTCCTCCCACAGAGCAGCTAGTGGGTTCAAACTGTAGGCCCAGCAGTCAAGTGCTTGACCACTGTGCCACCAGCATTCCTTAAAGCAGCCATAGACAAAACAGTAAATGTATATGCATAACTGTATTCCAATAAAACTTTATTTACGAAAAGTCAGGAGGCGAACTCTGATCTGGACTGCAGGTTGCAGAACCTGGCCTTAGATCACTTGGTCTCTCCCAAGCCTGCACAGGTATCAGAACCACCTGAAAATTTTCCAAAAACTACTAATTCCTTGGATCCATCTCACCCCCAGTACGGACCTGAGAACCTGTACTATTTTAAGGCTTTCCAGAACTTTGAGAGCAATGGAAGGCTTGAAAAAAAATAATCATTAGTATATTCAGAGCTATTTGAGCATGTGTTGTAGCTGGAAAAAAAAATTAACAAGCAAATCAAAGTGGCTCCTAAAAAAGGAGTGACTATAAAATTAAAAAAAAAAAATTCAAACTTTGCCAAGAAAAAAGCAAAACAATAATGTTAGTTGCAGTTGAGTTGATTCCAAAGAAAAAATTAAATAAGAAATCTGAGTAGCTGCCTCTGAGGGACAAGCCTTCCATGGAATGAGGAAGGTGAGAGGAATGTGAGACAGTTGGAGAAGGAAACACGCACACATACAATGACAGAGCTATGTTAGGGACAAAGAGGCAGACTCAAAGAACTCCCCCTGCCCAAAGTAGAGACAATTTAAGCAAAGATAAATAAACAGAGTGGTGTTGGATTATAAACCAAAGCCTAAAATAAATGTCCATGAGTCTATACTGATACAAAGAAATGGTAGGATAAATAAATACCTGAGAAAGAATGGTCGGGTCTCCTGTTCCGAAGAATCTCAAATAATTTATGTACGTGAGCTGCCCTTGGGGGCTGGAACATAACACCTACTCCTTTTTATTGAAATACATGTAACAAAGCATGTCCCGTGTCTGCCTTTCAGTGAACCGTTCTCTGACGTTGATTACGTTCACCATGTTGTGCAGTCACTCCAACAGCATGGGAGGATCCTGTGGGTTTAAAATCAAGAAGGGTGTGCATCAAGGTTGTATCCTTTCACCATGCTTATTCAGTCTGTATGCTGAGCAAATAATGTGAGAAGCCGGACCACATGAAGAGGAATGCAGAATCAAGATTAGAAGAATGGTCATTAACAACCTGTGATGTGCGGATGACACAATCTTGCTTGCTGAAAGTGAAGATGACTTGAAGCGCTTACTGATGAAGATCAAATACTGCAGCCTTCAGTATGGATTATACTTTAACATAAAGAAAACAAAAATCCTCACAACTGGACCAATAAACAACATCACAATAAATGGAGAAAAGATTAAAGTTGTTAGGGATTTCATTTTACATGGATCCACTACTCTGGTGGCTAAGTGCCTAAGGCATTTGACTGCTAACTAGAAGGTTAGCGGTTCAAACCCACCAGCCACTCCTTGGAAAGAAGATTGGGCAATTGACTTCCATAGTGATGCAGCCTCAGCAACCCAAGAAGGGGTTGCTATGAGTCAGATCCAACTTGGCGGCAGTGACTTTGGGTTTGTTTTTTTTTTTTGGGGGGGTCCACAGTCAACACCACGGAAGCAGCAGCAGCAGTCAAGAAATCAGATGTCGGGACTTCTGGTAAAATAGCGGAATAAGCAGACAAGCTATAGACCCTCATCAACAAAGCAAAGAGAAACCTATTGACAGAGACACAGAAGACAATCCTGGAGCCCTGAGCCTTGAAAGGAAGGATACAGAAATGGACTAGGCACCAACTAGTGGAAAAACCTGAATAAAAATAGTGAGTACAGAGACAGAGCAGTGGACTGTCAGCTGCTCTGACAGGACCAACAGTCTGAATGTTCCCAAGTGGTGTTGGGACCTGAGAATTGACCTAAAGATCAGCCCTGGTCACCAACGGCTGCAGGGACGACAGTGCTGGTGGCCTGTGACTAGCAAGGGAAACAGCAAGGAGGGAGACAACCTGAGCTGTGGACTTTGGCTGTCCGGAGAGTGTAGCCATTTTGACTGTTTACAAGTGGTGGCCATATTGGATATTTAAAGTGACCAAGGATGCAGCCATTTTGAATGTTTACAAGTGGTGGCTATTTTGGATATTTAAAGTGAGCGAAGGTGTAGCCATTTTGAATTTGCAAGAGGCGGTCATTCTGGATATTTAAAGTGACCAAGGCACAGCCATTTTGAATGTTTACAAGAGGCAGCTACTATGGATATTTAAAATGACTTAAGGTGCAGCCATTTTGAATGTTTACAAGCAGTGGCTATTTTGGATGTTTAAAGTGACAGCATTCTCATTTGGATTCCAGTGAGCTATGAATAAGCTCCATTTGCTAAGGACGGCAGGGACATATAGGACGCTGACAATCAGAAAGGAGACAGGTAGTAAGTGTATAAGTGCTGCCAATTAGCAAATAGAGGAGAACAGCACAGTACCCTGCTTACGTAGATAACATCCAAAGAAAACATAAATCCTGGGCAAGTCATTCCAACATAAAATCACCAATTAAGTATAAACACAAAATGTCACAATGTCTCAGAGACAACAGAGCATCACAGTCCACAGAAAGAAGCAAGATAAAGCAGGAGAAAAAAGAGACCAGGATATAGACCCAAAACACATCCCTGGGGAAGACGCAGCATAGAAACTCCCTGATAACGAATTCAAAACAATTATATTTAGGTACTGACAAGGATTGTGAGACAGATCAAGGAAAACACTGACAAAATTGAGGAAAACACAGAGAAAACCCTAGAACAACTTCAAAAGACAGTACAAGAACAACATGACAAAACAAATGAAAAATTAGAAATGATAACAAAATCTACACACAGAAATCCAGAAGATTAATACTAAATTTTCAGAAATAGATAAGACATTGAATAGGCAAAGGAGCAGAATTGAATCAATGGAAGACAGAACTGGGGAGATTGAAGGCAAATACCTGACCACTTCTTTGGAAAGGGATAAATCAGGAAAAAAATCAAAACAAAATGAAGAAAGCCTAAGGTTCATGTGGAATACCATCAAAGGAATAACCTACATGTAATCAGAATTCCAGAACAGGAAGAGAAAAATAGAACCACAGAGAAAATTGTCGAAGATTTGTTGGAAGAGAATTTTCCTAGTATGATGAAAGATGAAAATATATCCATTCAGGAAGTCCAATGGACCTCAAACAGGATAGACCCAAAAGAAAATCACCAAGACATATCATCATCAAACCTACCCAACACCAAAAACAAAGAAAAAATCATGAGAACAGCATGGGAAAAAACGAAAAGTTACCTACAAGGGGCAACCTATAAGACTAAGCATGGATTTCCCAGCAGAAACCGTGCAGGCAAGAAGACAATGGGATGATAAATATAAAACCCTGAAGGAGAAAACTTTCCAATCAAGAATTATATACCCAGCAAAATTGTCCCTGAAATATGATGGTGAAGTTAGGAGATTTCCAGATAAGCAGAAATTAAGGGAATTTGTTAAAACCAGACCAACTCTACAAGAGATGCTAATGGGAGTCCTTTGGACAGAGAACCAACAACAGCAAACAACAACTGACCATTAACACATATGATGACATAACTCAGAAACCAACCCAATTTTGCAAGCATCTAAAGTAAATAAGCCTACAAGGTTGTAAACAGGGAACCAGAGACATCAGTTGACAAATAAGGAAAGCTACAAACAAAAAAGAGGGGAAAAATTGTGTAGCTACAGAATTTCTAAGTGGTAGGGAGGTCAAGA
The DNA here is from genome assembly GCF_000298275.1 of Orycteropus afer afer. Classification (NCBI taxonomy): domain Eukaryota; kingdom Metazoa; phylum Chordata; class Mammalia; order Tubulidentata; family Orycteropodidae; genus Orycteropus; species Orycteropus afer. Next base: position 22,984,792 of record NW_006921593.1, read on the forward strand.
CAAGATAGAATGGCCTGTTCTAAACTTGGGAAGAAAACTATAAATCATGGGGTAACCTCAAAGGAAAATAATAAACCTTCACTTCAAAATAAAAAAGAGGACCAGCACAAATATTTAGTAAATACTAAAACAATAGCAACAAAGAAAGTGATAACACGAGTCATAAACAAAACGAGCTCAGCACAGAAAATTATATGGAACAAAGAAATCAGCAACCATGAAAAAGCACATAACAAGGACTTCTGGTAAAATGGAGGAGTAGGCAGACAAACGACACAGACCCTTTTCAACAAAGAGAAGAAAAACCAATTGACAGAGATACAGAAGATAATCCTGTAGCCCTGAGCTTTGAAAGGAAGGATACAGAAGTGGATTAGGCACCAACTAGTGAAAAAACCTGAACAAAAACAGTGAGTACAGAGACGGTCGGAGCTGCAGACTGTCAGCTACCCTGACGAGACCAACAGCCTGAATATTCCCAAGTGATGTTGGGACCTGAGAATTTACCTAAAGATCAGCCCTGGTCACCAAGGGCTGCAGGAACAACAGTGCTGGTGGCCTGTGACTAGGAAGGGAAACAGCAAGGAGGGAGACAACCTGAGCTGTGGACTTTCTGCTGTCTGGAGGGCGCAGCCATTTTGATTGTTTATACGCAGCAGCCATTTTGCATATTTAAAGTGACCAAAGGTGCAGCCATTTTGAATGTTTATAAGCAGTGGCCATT
>NW_006921593.1:22987110-23004170 GCF_000298275.1 Orycteropus afer afer
CTCAAAGAAAAATGATAAACCTTCACATCAAAAAAAGAGTACCAGCATAAATATTCAGCAAATACTAAAACAATAGCAATGAAGGAAGTGATAACATGATTCATAAATAAAATGAGCTCAGCATAGAAAATTATATGGAACAAAGAAATCAACACCACGAAAAAGCACATTACAGAAATGACAGCAACAAATTCATATTTGCCGATAATTACATATCTGGCAAGGGGCTTATCTCTAAGATTTATAGCTGAAGAGTGGATGACCAAACTACGGTACATACACATAGTGGAATGCTATGCAGCACTAAAGAATAATGTAGAGTCTGCAAAACACCGCATAATATGGATGAACATGGAGGACATTATGCTGTATGACATAAGTCAATCAGAAGGGCAAATACAGTATTAGTTCATTGTTGTGGAGGGTCAAGGAAAGATTTATATATGGGGAGAAACTGTCTTTGTTGGTTGCGGGGGGGGGCAGAACACTGAAAAAAAATGTATTAACCCTTGTTTTAGTTTTGTGTATTTCACTGTGCATATGTTATATTTCAATAAAATGCATTAAAAAGAAAAAAGCACATAACAAAGTCACAGCAACAAATTCATACTTGTTGATAATTACATATCTGACAAGGAACTTATCTCTAAAATTTATAGAAAAGCCCAAAACCTCAACCACAAAAAGATTAACAATCCAATTAAAAATGGGTACAAGACATGAATGGACACTTCGCCAAAGAGGATATTCAGGCGGCCAGCAAATACCTGAAGAAATGCTCACAATCATTAGTCCTCAGAGAGATGCAAATCAAAACAACAATGAGATACCATCTCAGCCCAGCACTACTGGCAAAGTTCAACCAGACAGAAAATAAATGCTGGAGAGGATGTAGACAGATTGGGACTCTCATCCACTGCTGGTGGGACTGTCAAATGATACAACCACTGTGGAAAACAGTGTGGTGATTCCTTAAAAAGCTGGAATTAGAAATACCATTTGATCCAGCCATCCCATTACTAGGTATATATCCTAAAGAAGTGAGAACCAGAATAAGAACAGATACATGCACACCCATGTTCATCGCAGCACTATTTACAATAGCAAAAAGATGGAAACAACCTATGTGCCCATAACAGAAGAATGGATAGCCAAAATATGATACATACACACAGTGGAATACTATGCAACTCTAAAGAGTAATGTAGAATCTGCAAAACACCACATGACATGGATGAACTTGGAGGACATTATGCCGAGTGAATTAAGTCAATCACAGAAGGACAAATATTGTATTAGTTCATTATTGTAAAAAGTCAAGGAAAGGTTTATATATGGAAGGGAACTTTGTTGGTTGCCAGGGGTGGAGGAGGAGGGGAAAGAATGCTGAAAAAAAAAATGCCTTGAGCCATGTCAGATTAGATTTGTGTATTTCACTGTACATAATTATATTTCAATAAAATGTATTTAGAAAAAAGATATCAGGTGTCATATTGCTCTGGGGAAATCTGCTGCAAAAGATGTCTTTAAATTGTTAAAGAGCAAAGGTGTCACCTGGAAGACTAAGGTGCGCCTGACTCAAGCCCCGTGTACATGTGGAAGCTGGACGGTGAGTAAGGAAGAGAGCAGAGGAACTGATGTGTTTGAGTCGTGGTGTTGGGGACGGACACTGAAAACGCCGTGGGCCGCCAGAAGAATGAACAAATGTGTCTTGGGAGAGGACAGCCGGAGTTCTCCTTAGAAGCGAGATGGCCAGACTTCGTCTCTCATACTTTGGTCCTGTTATCAGGTGGCACCGGTCCCTGGAGAAGGCTACCATGCTTGGTTAGAGTACAGGGTCAGAGAGAGAGGGGAAGCCCTCAGCACTGGGAGGGATTGACACTATGGCCGCTGCAGTGGGCTCAGCGCCACGAGAACTGTGAGGACGGACAGGACCGGGCGGTGTTTCGTTCCGTCGTACACAGGGTCTTTATAAGTTGGAGCCAACTCAACACATCTCACAACAACAATGTTTTGGTGCCATCACTGTTACCCACTTCTGATTTGTTTCATCACCCTTCACAGAAACTCAGTGCCCCTCAAGAAATACCCTCCCCTGCTTTTTCTCCTCCCCCTGGCACTAGTAAACTTTGACCTCCCTCCATATGTTTGCCGGTTCTGTATATTCATGTAATAACGCAGTATTTTTCCTTTGTAACTGATTTATTTCACTCAGCCTAATGTCTTCAAGGTTCGTCCATGTCTTAGCATGTACCAGGACTTCATTTCTCCTTATGACTGAGCAACAACTTCATTGTGTGTTTAGGCTGCATACGTACATGTTTATCTGTTCATCTGTTGATAGACCCTTAGGTGGTTTCCATCTCACTGTGACAAGTGATGCGGTGAGCGCTGGTGTCCGAGCTGTTTGAATCTCTGCTTTCCGTTCTTTTGCACCTATACCTAGGAATGGAATTCCTGGGTCATAGGTAGCTCTAAGGCCCTGGTGGTGCAATGGTTGAGCACTTGGCCACTAACCAAAAGGTCGCAGTTCAAACCACCCAACCTTTCCTCAGGTGAAGAGACCTGGTGATCCGCCCCCGTGAAGGTTACAGCCCAGGAAACCCTGTGGGCAGTTCTCGTCTGTCCTGTGGGGTCACTGGGAACCACAATCTACTTGATGATACACAACAAGGTAGTTTTGTATCTGATGTTTTGAGGAACCTCTGTACTGTTTTCCACAGTGACTGCACCATTTTACGATCTCACCAGCAACAGACAAGGACCCAGCTCATTAAGTGTGTCTGCACATAGCGACTGTCTCCAAAGAGTAGTACGCAGAGGGGGTGGGGCACAGAGAGCCACTTTATGCCTGAAAGCCTGACAGACAGTGCTTGAGCCGCCTGGTCAAGATTAGCATCAATACTGATAAGTCGTGTTGGTCCCATGTTCCCTGAATGGGGTATGATGCGAAGCATTTTACCTCTGTATTCTTCCTCCCCAAACTCCATAACCCCAGACTCATCATTAGAAAACATCAGTAGGCAACTGAGAGACCACCTACTCGATACCTGAGCAAACTGACCATCGCCAGTGAGGTGGTTCCGAGCATGGCACTCTGTGTGCTACGGCGCAGGACTACACTGCACTCCCCAGAATTTTCAAGGCCGTCACCTTTCAAAACAGATCACCAGGACTTCACCTACACTGCCTCTGGGTGGGTTTGAACCACCAACCTTTCAGTTAGTACTTGGGCACTAAGCTGTCAAGATCATCAGAAACAAGCCACGTGAGAAACAGTCCCAGCCAAGAGGAATGTGAGGAGACATGACAAGTAAATACAACATGAGACCCTGGATGGGACTCCGGTGGAATTCCGGAACAGAGGAGAGGCTGTCAGATAAACACAAAGGGAATCTGGGCGAGGTGTGTGTTAATAATACTAAACAGAGGTTCATTAACTATGACAAATGTACCACGCTCATGTCAGTTCTCAGTAATAGGGGACCTGGCTGTGTAGTGCGTGGGTGTCCTTTGTACCACACTCACAGCTTCTCTGTAAGTCTAATACTATCCAAACAATTCTGAAGTAACTTCTCGAACCAAGTTTATTTAAAAAAACAAAACTGCATTTTTGGATATGAGCAACAAATCATTGGAAAATGACAATACCATTGACAATAATATCAGGAAGTATCAAATAGCTAGGAATAAGCATTTCGTCTCCACACGGAAAGTTGTAAAACATAGCTGAGAGAAATGAAAGAGTTAAATAACTGGAGAAATACCTCCTGCTCATGTATTGGGAAAATCCGTATTATTTTCTGAAAATTGATTCATAAATTCAGCACAATCCCAATGAGTCATACTCTCTATCATTTTCTCAAGTCTAGACAATCAAAGCAAGCTCATTGTATAGCTTGGGCCGATTCCCATGGTGTAAACGTGCTTCATGGACCGGGGAGGATTAGCATAGCAGCTCTCCGTTACACAGTATTTATAGAAGTACCGCTGAAAGAGGTGACCTGAAAAGCGTAGCTAAGAGAAAAATGTAGTAAAATAATAAAGTGATGGGTTTGGAGTATTGGTTATATTGATTTTTAATATAATTTATTTACAGGCAGACCTCAGAGGACTGACTGCAGGTTCAGTGCCATAAAGGGAATGTCGCAATAAAGCAAGTCACACAGACTTCTGGTTTCCCGGGGCATCTAAAAGTTACGTTTGTGGTATACTGTCGTCTGCTAAGTGTGCGACAGCAGGATGAAAAGGTTTGACATTTTGTGAGAATAACCAAAACGGCACAGAGACACGAAGGGAGCACATGGTGTTGGGAAGATGGCACCTGTAGACTGCTTGATGCCAGGTTGCCACAAACGTTCAATTTGTAAAAAACACAGCATCTGTGAAGCACACTGAAGTGAACAGCAGTGTAGTGGGACATGCCTGAAATTGTGCGTCGTTGCCACGGGCTGGCTCCAGTACCCCACTGGCTGCGCCCTTGGCTTGTTGGGTGACCTGGGCTGGATCGCAGAACGTCTTTGGAGCTCAGTTCCTCATCTGGAGAGGACATGTGTCTCCGGTTCTCTTAGCTGCATTTCCCGTGCCACTGCCCCCACGCTTCCTTTCCTTCTCCAAACCCACAATGTAGTGCTTTCGTACAGTTTCTCACACTATTCCCTAATGACATCATATGTCCATCTAATCCTGTCAACTTCACTTTAAATCCCTAAAGAACAAGAATTGTGCTTGAATTTCTCTTACCCTCTCTCCAGTGACGCTGGAACGGTCTAAGCATTTGATTGGGGCTTCATAATCAGGCCTCTGTTGACTTGCGGATCAGCAGATCTTGATGGAGCCCATCCATCAATACGATTTAGTGTCAGATAGTATCTGTGGCAACTGGAGAATGTCCTTCCTGGAGGTCTGTCACAGTGCAATGCGTGCTTCTGGAGCTGGCCCTCGTAGCTTCTCTTGAAGTCACCGGCACCCACTCTTCTCCATTCTTGCTCTGACGCCTTCTTCATTTGGGTTCTTTGTTGTCCCACTAAACAAGAAGATTTGGGGAGATGGCGTCTTTCCTGTAGCACACACAGTAGTTCCCTGTAGCATTTTAGTGCCTGGAAAGCTAGGTGCAGCAGTTTGAAGCGGGGATTCTGGTGCTCTGAACAGCTCATTAAGTCAGAGTACACCGAACTCAGGGCAGTAGGATTCGAAAGGAGAAAGGGGCAGTGCAATTATCCAGAAAGAAAACAGCAGGCGAACCTGCCCTGCGGAGCGCCAACTGGCCACCAGGAGGGGGCATCGGAGGGCTCCCTAGGGCAGTGAGGAGAACACACCGCACCAGAGACCTGCAACCGCTCCACGGATCTACCTTTGGCACCTGCTTTCACCGGTAAACTGGAACCGCTGGGAAGGCGCAGAGACCCCTCTGGCTCTGGGTGCCGCTGAACCGGGAGCAGGGAGGGGAATCATGCCGCACGTGGGCGGCCCCTGGGACGAGCCCACATCCCAGATCAGGTCAGCTCAGCTTTTTGGCATGGAGGGGCCTGGAGAGCAGGGTTTTTGCGGCTGTCTGAACCTGCAAAAAGTGGCAGCCCCCTAAAAATTATACTCTTTGTCAAACTTGAGCTGCGGGCCTGTAAGTAACAGTATAACGTCATTATTAGTGGCCCACTCAAAGCCCTGGAAATGGCTCCTGGTGCCTTGGAGCTTTTTATTTCCCCCTCTCTTTTCTTCCTCCTTTCCCCACCTCCCCCCTGCCTCATCCAATAGAAAAACCACATTAAGCCACCATAACACCTGCTGGCTCGAATCCTAAACTCCCTTCGTGACAGAGACCTGCGTCCACATTCCACACAGTGATTCCATCATCACAATGAATTAATAGCCAAAAAAATAAAATACACCAGCTCCACCTTTCCAAAAATACTAAATCATAAAACCAAGACAACAAATCAATACATAACTAACAGTTAAAGACAACTTCCAAATGGAAGAACCTGCCTTGTTCATGGATAGATAGACTGAATGCTGTGAAAATGTCAATACTACCTAAAGCAATCTACACATTTGATGCAATCCTGATCCAAATACCAAAGGACATGGAAAAACCAATTACTAACTTCACCATATGTGACTCCTTAAAAAGTTGGAATTAGAAATACCATTTGTCCCAGCAATTCCATTACTAGGAATATATCCTAAAGAGGTGAGAGGCAGGACATGAACAGACATGTGCACATCTATGTTCATCACAGCACAATTCGCTATGGCAAGAGATGGAAACAACCTAAATGCCCATCAGCAGATGAATGGATAACCAAATTACAGTTCATTCACACAGTGGAATACTATGCTACATTAAAGAACAATGAAGGATACGTGAATCATCTCACAATGTGGAGGACATTATGCTGAGTAAAATAAGTCTATCACAGAAGGACAAATATTATATGAGCCCACTACGGTAAAAAAGACAAAGAAGGGTTTGCTTAAGGAAGGGAACTCACTTTGTAAGTTACTGGGGTGGGGAGGGAAGGGGAGGGATTAATTAATTTTGGGCTAGTTGGGGGCCACACACTGAGGTGGGTAAGGGGAGGGATGGTATGGAAAGAGTCTGTGACCACCATGATAACATTAGGGAAAGGGAGAAGACATTATGTGCACATAAGATATAGATGACAGACGCTAATACCAGTATATCCACAATACTGCGTTACCATTAACACCAGACACCAGGCTACAGATAAACACATAGCCATCTGAGAAGATCAGATGGGGGTCAGTGAACAGGATTATACTCCAGACCAAGATAGATTCAGTTGAGGCTAATCTTGCACAGATACCAGTGATACAAAATACCCGCAATCCTTACAGAAACAGCAGTAGACAGCCATAGAGCAATGCCTCACAGACAGCCAGACACTGTGGGAGAGAGATCCACCAGATCTGCCAAATCAGGACCATAGTATTGGGGGACACCAGACTCAATTGGCACAATAAAATACATAAAAATCTTGTTTCACAACCTACTTTGGTGAGTAGCGACTGGGGTCTTAAAAGCTTTCAAGTGGCCATCTAAGATGCAGCTAATGGTCTCCTATCATTGGAAGTGAAGAAGAGTGTTAAAAAGAAAAGAAAAAAAAATGACATTTGGAAACAATCATCCCTAGGATATGATGGACCTCGAGACCAGAAGAACTAGATGGTGCCCAGCTACCGATGCCAATCACTCAGGAAAGGATCGAAACTGGAGATCCTGGGTAGAGTGGGAGGAAAAACATGGAGCAAAATCCAAAAACACAATAAGGACCAGAATTACTGGTCGGATGGACTCTGGTGGGACCCCCAATACTATGGCCCTGGGATACACTTCAGCCCTGGAATAAAACTCAACTTCTGGAGCCTGGCTCTTAACCCAATAGTATATAAGACATACATACAGACCACTCCACCCGGGGTGACACACCCTCGTACTCTATGGAAATACATCCCTTGGAGCAATCGACCATGGGGCACCAGAGGGGCAACATTCACAAGGAGGAAATGCAGGACACACAGGAGCATAACTATGGGGGTGGGGGGTTCCTGGGCAGGGAGGGGAGGAGAGTGGGTTAGGGCTGGGCATGGTAATTGAGGCATGAAATGAAATGTACATGAAATGTCAAATGTAAAACAAACCACTCTGTAAACTGGCATCGAAAGCACAATTAAAAAATTAAAAATAATTCTGCAGCAGCATTTCTTAAAAAAAAGATTTGGAAAAGCTTTACTTTCTATACTTTGAATGACTTAAAAAAAAGGTTTATTGATTATCCAAGGAACTGGTAACACAGTGGTTAAAGCGCTCAGCTGCTAACGGAAGGGTCACCGGCCACTCCGCGGGAAAACGACAGGGCAGTCTGCTTCAGTAAAGATTCATAGCCTAGGGGCCCTATAGGGCAGTTCTCTGTTGTCCTGTAAGGTCACTATGCGTCGGGATTGACTCAGCGGCAGCGGGTGTCGAGTATGCATTTTTCTAACTGACCACAGGACTCCCTTCAATGATTTTTAAATCATTTCTTCAGATTTGCCTATTGTATTGAATTATTTTATTCTGTACATATTTCTTAAGAACCCTTGGTTCAGAAAACAAACCTGTTCCTGTCGATTCAGTTCCAGGCCATGGCAACCCCATGTCTGAACAGGGCACAGCTGCCCCTAGGGTTTTGGCTGTAATCTTCAGGGGTGCAGATTCCCAGGCCTTTCTTCCACATCACTGCTGGGTGGGTTCAAACCACCCAGCTTTCCGTTAGTAGTCGAGGGCAGGCCGCTTACGCTACTCAGGGACTGGATAGATCTTTGACAACCCACTGCCATTGAGTCCGTTCTGACTCACATGACCCCCATCGGGTGTCTCAGGCTGTACGTCTTTACAGAAGGACATTGCCTCATCTTGCTCCCTTGGAGTAGGTGTTGGGTTCAAACTGCTTGTTTTCATCAGCAGCTCCGTGCCTCAACCTTTGCACCACCAGAGCTCCCAGATGGGTCTTTGGTGGGACATCATTAACGACATTGATGTGCCGAGTTAGTTTCTGACGTTTTTCTCCAGCTCTCTAGCTCTTACGATCTCAAACGTCTTTGCTTATGTTTTCAGAAGCCGCCCCCCCAGTTTAATGAAGTCAGTGCTGCACTCATCCAGGCCCAGAAGGTGAATTCGCGGCGGAACGAGGTGCAGATCAAGCATGAAGAGGGCTACAAGGAAGCCATGGTCACCATCAAGAATGACCTGAAGCTACTGGAGGGTCCCGACATCAAGGAGAACCTGCAGGGCCAGATCCGCCACTGGTTCATCGAGTGCAGGTGAGCCGGCGCGGCGACGCGGCGCGTCTTCAGTCACCGAGGTGGCCGTGGGCTCCTGAGCCAGAAGCCTGTTGACACGAAGCCACGAGGTTTCCTGGCTTCATTTTAGAAGAGTGGAACCCTTAGGCTAAGAATGCAGGAAAGACTGACTTGTTTATTTACTGTTCTGTTCTAATGAAATTGCTTTGCAACATATTTTCAGAAATATGGTCTACATAGTGCTTCTGTAAGGAGCCCTGGTGGCACAGTGGTTAAGCACTCGGCGACCAGCTGAAGGGCTGGTGGTTCAAACCCACCAGCCGCTCAGTGAGAGACCAGGACTGCAGCCATGGAAACCCAATGGGGCAGATGTACTCTGTGTTCGGGTCGCTACGAGTCTGAATCGACTCAGTGGCACCCACTGCCACCACAGACACAGTGCTTCTGTGACCACGTGGGATCGAATGTCCCGGTTGAGGACATAGCTCCGGGAGGGGTAGGAAGTTAGGGCCAGGCCCGTCCCAGAGGCGGGGGCCCGGCCTCAGCCGGGCCACACCTGCCCTTCCTTGGGGCTAGGCCACCTCTCCATGTAAGAGGCTCCCTTTGCGGTCCCTGTCTCTTGTTGTCTTTTGAGGCAGGTGCTGACTCCTGGAGACTTGACACCTGGGCCAAGCTCTCCTCACACGCTGAGGGGGTAGCGGTCCTGACGTGAGGCCCCCAGACCAGCACATACGAGGGGCACCTTCTTTAATGCTCTGAAACGATGTTATGTTGCTGCTGGTGGTGGTGGTGGCTGTCAAGTGGGTGGTGAGTCACGGAGAGCCTGCGTGCAGAGTACAACTGGTCCATAGCGTTTTCAAGGCCGTGACCTTTCGGAAGCAGATGGCCAGGCCAGTCTTCTGAGGTGCCACTGGGTGGGTTTGAACCTCCAACCTTTCGATTGGTAGTGAGCGCCTAACCACTGGCACCACCAGGGACTCCAATAAAATGAAATTCTCAGGGATTGAAACAAAAAGAGATTTCCGAAAGATCTTCACTGGAGCGTTTTCTTCTCACAGCAGAACAAGTGCTGTGCAGGTAACCGAATTAAAATACCCTGTTCCAGCTGCGTCCTCTCGGCCCTCCACGGCCCCCAGGAGCAAAGGTCCCTCCTGGGCCTCACAGCACAGCAGCCCGCTCAGGCCCTCCACCTACCCGGGCCGACCCTGTCCCCCACTGCACACGGCTGGATGAGGCACCCCACCACATGCCCAGCAGTTCCCTCAACTTCTGGGGTAACAGCCTTCACCCGCTGTTGGGCTGCCACCAGTGTTGGGGTGCCCACTCAGCAGGTAAGCATGGGCAGACTTGTGCTTCCTTACTAATCGTTAGTGAATAAATCCACATGTCCTCACCTCATCAAGGGAGCTCTGGTGGCATAGTGCCTAAGGCACTTGACTGCTAACCAGAAGGCTGGCGGTTCAAACCCACCAGCCACTCGGAGGAAGGAAGGTTGGGCAATCTACTCCTATAGTGATACTGCCTCAGAAACCCAAGGAGGGGTCGCTGTGAGTTGGTCCCGACTCGATGGCAGTGGGTTTGGTTTTGCGTTTTTTCACCTCATCAAAGGTTCTGCTTCTGGGTGTGGTTGGCAGCTGTCTGTCTCCCCACCCCACAGCACCTTCCCACAGAATCAAAACCTCGTTTCCAGTGGACAGTGCCCCACAGGCATGGAGGGCCCAGTCAGCAAGGTAAGCACCGGCTCACTTGTGCTTACCTACTAATCTGTAGTGAACAGTGTACAATCCCTGACAGGGACAGGTACCCAGTGAACAAGAGGAACACTCTGTGGAGAAAAACTCATGAAACTATTCACTACAGGTTAGTAAGTAAGCACAAGGAAGCCTGTGCTTACCTTGCTCATTAGGGACTCTTGCCCGGTGACCTGGCAGCGTCCCCACCTGTCCACCTTCTCAGCTCTCTGCCTCTTCTTGCTCGAGGTGAGAAGGGCTCCCTAGAAAAACAGCCCCACTCCCTGAGTCCCTCCACGTGTCTCGCAAGGAGGCTTCCAAGGCCAACAGCACAGCCCGTCTGAGACGGAATGCTTGCTTCCCACGAGGCAGTCGTGTGACTGTGGGCAGTCACTTCTCTGTGGGTCCGTTTCCTCGTCTGTAGTTCGGGGACAAGACCAGCACCTGCTCTCTGGTTGGTAGTGAATCCAGTGTCCAGACCCCGTGTGGGGCCTCTTACTTGCCCTGCATTCTAACCAGCTGTTTCCTTACGTTTCTGTGTTGCCGTGAGGTGCCACTGAGTCAATTCCAACTAATAGTGACCCTACAGGACAGAGTACTGCCCTGGAGGATTTTCTAGGCTATAGGAAATCTGGTGGCGTAGTGGCTAAGGCATTTGGCTGCTAACCAGAAGGTCAGTGGTTCAAACATACCAGCTGCTCCCCTAGAGGAAGATGGGGCAGTCTATGTCCGTAAAGATTTACAGCATCAGAAACCCAGTGGGGGTCACTATGAGTCGGAATCCACCTAATGGCAGTGGGATTATTTTTAGTTTGAGTGTTTATGGGAAGGAGCTCTAGTGGCATAGTGGATAAGGCATTTGGCTATTAACCAAAAGGTCGATGGTTCAAAGCCACCAGCTGCTCCATGGAAGAAAGATGAGGCAGTCTGCTTCTGTAGAGACTCTTACAGTTTTGGAAACCCACCGGGAGTCCCTCTGAGTCGGACTCGATCGATGGCAATGAGTTTGGGGTGGTTTTTAGTCTTCATGGGAGGAGATGGCCAAGCCGTTTTTCCTGAAGAGCCACTGGGTCTGTTTGAACTGCTGACCTTCTGATCAGCAGCCGCATCCCTTAACCCTGCTGCCACCAAGGCTCTTTTGCTAACTCATTCCAGCCATAGTCACCACCCCCATTGGGCTTCCGAGGCTGTAAATTACAGACGAGGCAACAGACCCCCAGGGAAGTGACTGCCCACGGTCGGGTGACTGGCTTATGGGGAGCAGGCATTCCGTCTCAGACAAGCTGTGTTCTTGAACTTGGGAAGCCGCCTGGGGAGACACGGAAATACGTCGTCCATCTTCCTTCTGTGGAGCGGCTGGTGGGTTTGAACCGCTGACCTTCTGGTTAGCAGCCGAATGCCTTATCCACTGCGTCACCAGAGCTCCTTCTTTGCTCACGTATATCCCCTAAATAAACTGTAAGCTCCCACACGCCGTGCCTAGTGTGAAGAAGAGTGAGAATTTTACTTTGAAGCGGTGAATCATGCAAGCTAATGGTATCCAAGAGTTTCAGTCTTAATTCGTTGCATAACTGTGTCCAGAGGAAATACCCTTAGGATAATTGTGTGCAGTCACTGAATTTAGGTAGAAAAGCATTATTTCAACAGCACGGAGTCTTCTGATTCAATCACTTGGGTTTATAATTAAAACCTTCGTTTTCATGGTTAATGAAGATCATAGGCCCTGTATTCACCAACTTCCAACTATCATAAATTTTCCTCCCTTTGCACATAACTTCAGCAAATTGGTATTCAAAAATACGTTTTCCATAAATGAAATAATTCTTTGCTTTTCCATCGACTTTGTAAAATCTTATTTATTAAGTGACAAAAGCAAGTTGAAGGCATGCTGTATAATTACAACCCCAAAAAGAAACACACACACACACGTTTAAGTTATTAATTGTATGTCTGTGTGTGTGGGAAATTTCTGGAAAGATGCACAGGAAACCGTTGGCATGACCACTTCTGGGAACCGGAGTAGTGATAGTTTATATTTGTATATTTCTCTGTACTGTTGGACTTCTTTTTTTTTTTTTTTTTGCTCCCAGTGAGTATTAGTTTCATAATAAAGACCTAGTTAAAGCATACTAGAAGAGAGAAAGAAAAGCAGTAACTTGGGATAATCGAAAATAAACAATTTTAAATTTAAGCAAAAAACAAAACATCTAGTTTTAGAAAAGGAGACTAGTTCAGTCTTCCTAACAGTTTTGGAAACTGTCTTTTGATAACAGGGTTGGGAGCTGTGTGGCTGGCGGTACCTGTGTGTGTGTGTGTGACGCCCCCCTACCTGAGGTCCCCAGAGGGCCGTGGGAGACTGGGGCCTGCCCCGAGGGTTACTGGGAATTGCCCTTTCAACCATTTAGTTTATGGGCTTCCTTTGAAGATTCCAGCCTTGCTGGTCTGCCCCCTGAGAGCTCTTCATCCTGGAGTCCCTGACCTGACAGCGTGGGGTCAGCAGACTGCCCTCTGGGTAATTCACAAAGACGTGAGGACGCCTCTTCCCAAGTGGTAGAAAGGCCAGGGCAAAGTTACTTGCATAATTGGATTACATTTATCTGATTAGCTTTGAAAAAATCCTTTCCTGGCTTTTTGAAATCAAAGACAAATAAAAAGAAAATATTGTCTTTTGAAACATGAAACAGGATCAATCAGGATTAACCCCAAACAGCAACTAAACAAATCATTAGAAGTTACAAGTAATTTACCAAAGAAATCAAACCCACTGCTCTCTAGTTGATTCTGACTCTCAGTGCCCCTAGAAGACAGAGAACTGCTCCCATAGGGTTTCCAAGACTGTAATCTTTACATAAACAAAGCCCCAACAAACGCACTGCCGAGTCAATTGTGACTCATAGCACCCCTAGGGGACAGAGCAGAAGTGCCCCATGGGGTTTCCAAGGCTATAATCTTTAAAAAAAACAAAGCAAAGTCTTTAGCAGCCCCTAGGAAAGAGTCGAACAGCCCCCGTAATGTTTCCTAGGCTGTAAATCTATGTGGCTACTTTGGTTATGTTTTCAGAAGGGACCATTCCCTGGAGAAGGCTATCATGTGTGGCAAAGTGGAGGGACAACAGAAAAGGGGAAGGCCGTCAACGAGATGGACTGACACAGTGGTTGCAACGATGGGCTCAGGTATAGCAATGATCGTGGGGCTGGCACAGGACTGGGCAGTGTTTCGTTCTGCTGTGCACTGGGTTGCTATGAGTCGGAGTTGACTCGACGGCACCTAACAACAACAACAACAACGTCAAATCTGTGTGGAAGCCGACTGCCACAGCTTTCTGTCGTGGAGAAGCTGATGGGTTTGAACCAACAACCCTTCAGTTAGCAGCCAAGTGCTTAATCACCACACCACCAGGGCTCTTTATAATTAATATATACTCCCACAATTTAAATATACTTTCTTAGCTCATTTAATCAATGCATGTAATTGATAGATGAGGTTACACTAGGATTTATTTTTTTAAGTCATTTTCTAACGTGCTTTTAATGAAGTATTTTTGTCTAATGATAAGAGCAGTGTCTGTGTGAAAGCAACAAGGCGGTGGTGTCTGACATCCTCTAAGGATGGTAAGGGGGGAGGAAGATCAAGGTCAGCAGGCCAAGGCTGATTCCTGTGAGGTGGAGGTCAGATCTCTTCTCTCCAACCTTTTCACCAGTTCTGATGACAGCCGTCCTTCCCCGGGCACCCTCTACTCCGCTGGGTTTTCAGGATCAGTGAGAACTCGGTGCAGTTCAGGACTCAGGACAGCTTCTTCTCAGCTGTCCCCACAGAGAGGTCTCTCTCGGACCCTTAGCCCCTTGGCCTGGCCTTTGGCCTGCTCGGGCAATGGTTACGAAGCCCTTAAGCTCTGCTGATAAGTGCCTGGAGGCACCTCACTCCACGCAAGCCTCTTGCCCAGGCCTGCTCAGCTGTGTGGCCGGTGGACCAGGAAGCCCACCCTGCCTCCCGCTGGTGTCCTGCTGCCAATGCGGCCACCATTTCTCTGCTGCTGCTTCTCACTGTCTGTCACTCTCTCTGCTGTGACATCTGTCTGTCTCCCGGATCTGAGAAATCCTCAGCACCAGGATCTCGGGGCCAAAGGGCCTGCAGAGCCGAAAGAAAAGGCCAAAATGGATGTGAGGAAAGATGCTGGAACTTGCTCGTGAACAGAGCGTGGTGGCAAAAGCAGGTGGAAGAAGGGCCCAGAAGACCCGACAGGAGGTTTCACACGGCAGCTGGGGGGACGCACTGACGTGGGCACCGGCCTGAGTTAGAAGGAGGGAGTGCCGGCCGGTGCTCAAGTCGGAAGAAGTGGGAAGACTCGAAGCCTCGAGCTGCAGCCCTGAAGGAGTCTGTGGGCGCCCCGCTCACCTGGCAGCTGATGGTCCTATGCTGGCTGCATGTTGCCCTGAGGCTGCGAGCCCACATGCCACCGGTATTTCACGTACCAGCAGGGTCACCCGTGGTGGACAGGCTTCAAAAGAGCTTCCCGACTGAGACAGGCTGGGAAAAAGGACAGGGCCCTCCACTTTTCAATGAATTGGCCACTGAAAACCTGATGAATAGCAGTGAAACACTGTCTGATATATTGGTGGAAACTTTATGAAGAGCCACGTGACATTGTCTGATCCAGTGCTGGAAGGTGAGTCCCTCAGGTTGGAAGGCACAACTGGAGAAGAGTCCCTCAAAATACAGTCAACCTTAATGACGCGCATGGACTAAAGCTTCCAGGACCTCTATTTGCTGCTGTGGCATGACTCAAAATGGGGAGAAATAGCTGCAAACATCCATTAATAATCAGAACTGGACTGTACGAAGTACGGAGCTAGGAAAACTGAAAATTGTCAAAAATGAAACAGAACGCATAAAGATATGCTGGGCATTAGTGAGCTGAAATGGACTGGTTTGGACCCTTTTGGGTCAGACAATCACATGATCTACTATGCTGGGAATGACAGATTGAAGAAGAAGGGTGTCTGGTTCCCTAGTGCCACTCTGACAGGAATATATGACAAATGGGATGACTTTAACAAACAGGAGTTTATTCTCTTATAGTTTTGGAGACTAGAAGTCCAAGTTCAAAGTGCCAGGCTCTAGGGGCTGGGTGAGAGCCCCTTGACCTTGGGCTTCAGCTCTGCCTCTTGTTCCCGGTCCATTGAATCTGGAGGCATCTCTTCACTCGGGCAGCTGCTGGTTGCTGAGGCTGACAAACCCAAGGTCAACAAGTAAAAAGGCACAGTCCCAATGTTACCAAACTACACGGTGGGCCATTGATTGAAGTCCATTTGAAGTCCTAAGATTTGTGGAGCATGGCAGGCTACTAAACAACAACTCAGCTACATGCAGGATTCAAGTGTGCCATAAGCTGGAGACCTTCCTCAAAGTTGATTCTTATATACTGGAAGCAGACCACATCCCTAAAGCAACTACTCAGCTGCTCCAATAGGTTCCACCATGGAGCTGTTGTTTCAACAAACAGGTGCTGCACTGGAGGTGCTTAGTCATCTATGCCAAGTAATTTGGAAGACAGCTACCTGGCCAACTGACTGGAAGAGAGATTTGTACCCATTCCAAGGAAAGGAGATCCAACAGAAAGTAGAAATTATTGAATATCTTTAATATCACAACTCACTGCCGTCAAGTCAAATCCTACTGATAGCGACCCCTCCTTGGGTTTCTGAGGCAGCATTATTACAGAAGTAGATTGCTCAGTCTTCCTTCTGAGGAGTGGCTGGTGGGTTTGAACCTCCAGCCTTCTGGTTAGCAGTCAAGTGCCTTAGGCACTGCGCCACCAGCGCTCCTTCTTTGGTCTTCCTTATTCATTGTCCAGTTTTCACATGCGTATGGCTGTTGAAAATACCATGGCTTGGATCAGGCACATCTTAGTCTTCATAGAGACATCCTTATTAAGCCTAGTGAATGGCAAAACTGGCCAATCCCCACGTTACGGTCCCGTACGCCTTATTTCCATAGTCCCACCCACACAAAGTGCCATGTACATTATTTACGTTATTAGCAAGCTCTCCAATTCCCTTGGTGGGACCCAGCACCTCAGTTTGCACAGTCCCACCTGGTCATCTGGTGGGAGTCACTAAGACCATGCCTAGAAGAGCCATGTTAGATCATTCACTGCATCAACTTGGACAGTTACTGGCAGACTGGGTGCTAAAACCTGGTGAGTGGAGACTTTGGGAAACATGAGCAGCGTGTGAAACTGGAATTGGTTCTCCAGGGAAAGCTCACAGTTGTTGGTTTTCAAGGGCTTTGCAAAGAAAGGAGCAGTGCCGGGCTTCTGGGCAGTGGGATTGCGGCCCTTGTTGTTCTCGTCCTGTGAGTCCTGGTTTTCTACGTGGAGCGTGAATTGCTTTCAGAATGGAAGAAAGAAGAGTTTCAGAAGGATATGGGGAGGGGTTCCGGCAAGATGGCGGACTAGGCAGGAGGATTGCACAGACCCTCTTCAACAAAGAAAAGGGAAACCAATTAACACAGACACAGAAGATAATC
>NW_006921593.1:23012065-23017455 GCF_000298275.1 Orycteropus afer afer
TGAATCCCTCACGTGATGCTATTTTCCGTAAACTCTCAAAGCAGCGGTCGGTAAAGGAGACGTGAAGACGAGTGTAGGTTACTCTGAAGAGAAGGCTACAGTCTCTGCTGGGTCGTTGGCTTCGGTGGGAAGTGTTTTAAATTGGATGCGGTCCAAGAAGAGGTGGGATGAGAACCCAGTGTCCCAGCACTACTGCCTGAGGCTTTAGGGACAGCCGCACAGTGTCCAGGAAATCACACATTGACGTCAGTAGCGACAGCAGATGGAATTAAACACCTAGCGGCTCTGGGCTCCCTGGGATGAAAGATAGACCCGGCATTCTCTGGCAAACGCAGTGAACAGATTGCCCTTTCATGAGCCCATGGACTGTTCCAAAAGGAGTCCTGCTGGCACAGTGGTTAAGTTCCCAGCTGCTAAGCAAAACATCATTGATTCAAACCAACCAGCTGCTTCTTGGGAGAAAGATGGGGCAGTCTACTTCTGGAAAGATGACAGCCTTGGAGACCCTGTGGGCAGTTCCACTCTGTCCTCTAGGGGTGCTGTTGGTCAGAATGGACTCCACGGCAGTGGGTGTGGTTTGGGCTTTGCTTCTGTGAAGACTGACAGCCTTGGAGACCCTGTGGGCAGTTCCACTCTGTCCTTTAGGGGCGCTGTGAGTTGGAATCCACTCTACGGCAGTGGGCTTGGTTTTGGTCTCCGGTTGGACTATGCCAAGTTATGCCCCTGAGGCCCACAGTACCCTCTCTTGTCCTTCTCTGCCGTGACTAGATGGCACGCATTTGGGGCCAGGCAGCATTGTGTTCCTGTGCCCTTGGCACCCGTCAAGGCCCAGGCTCAGCAGGGGCACTTAGCAAGCCCAGCTGAGCTGGGTCCCTGGGCAGAGAGTGACTGCAGGTCCCATCCTGTGACTAGCGTTGGCCAGACTTTGCTGCCACTCACCCGTGAGCGGGCATTAGGATCCCTGAGAGCTCGTTACAGTGAGGACCACAGGGCCCTTCGCAGAGGTTCTGACTCGGGAGCCTGGGACGGGGGTCTGAGCGTCTGCATTCCTCGCGAGTTCCCAGGTGGGCTCGGGGCTACTGCTCCTGGGAACACCCTTCAAGGAGCCCTGAGCTCAAGTGCTGCTCGGCTCTGGTACCTTCCAAGGGGCGGCAGGACTCAGTGGGAACTTAAAGCTCATACCGTCTTGGAAATGGGAGACCCCCAGTCTACTCAGTCACAGCCGAGGGCCCTGTAACTGGAAAGTCCCACAACTTCAGAGACATCTCCTTACGGTACTTAGCCACATCTGAAAACAGAACTGACCGCTGGGCAGGGACCATTGGGTGTGCTTTAGCCAACTTTGATTTCTGTGTCATGTTATCACACATGCCAACAGGTATGTGTCAGTCTGCACAGAAACTGTTCTGCCTTTCGACTTCATAAATATGGCGGACCACTTGATTCCATTAGTCAGAGGTCTTCCGAGCAAACCTTCTGACCTCACCGCTGCCCTTTGCCGTAACTCCCCACCTACGAAGAGAATGTACAGTGTCAGTAACGGACAAGCTGCTGACCTGCATGGCTCCTCTTTGGACCATTTTCCAAATTCCTGAGTTAGAAGAAAAGAGAGACAGACAGACCTACTCCTTCCAGGAATCCCCTGTGTGGTGCACGTAGTTAACACACTTGGCCGCTAACTGGAAGATCGGCGGTTCGAGTCCACCGAGAGACGCCAAGGAAGAAAAGCCTGCTCTTCTTCTGGAAACTCAGCCATTGAAAACCCTACGAAGGAAGCACAGTTCTCCTGACACCCAGGGGTCACTGTGAGTCGGAGTCGACTCTGGCTACTGGTTCGGTCATTTAAAGGAGGGAGGACTAGTGACTGAACAGCGGGGTTTGAAGGCTGGAACTGCGGACAAACGCTGACGCTAGAGCATTTGAACAGAAAGGCCTTTGCATTCCTTCAAAATGATTCTGCCCCTTCCCATGCAGTCCTTTTCCTACACAAACAAATATTCAAGATGGAAAAAAGGTGAAAAGAAAGCCTATCATTTCCTCCACAGAAGATCAACCAGAATCCAAATAGCCACCCATGTAATCAGTCCTACTTGTCCCTTTTACAATAAAATAGGGAGGAGGTGTAGGGCAGGGGGCTTCTTGTCGAATTCACATCCCTTCAAACCCAGAGGGAAGCTTGAGGCCTGAGTGATAACTGCTTCTAAAAGCCCCCAATAGGAAGAAAAATCAACGAATAAATCAGATGTTGTGACGCGCCAGGGAAACGGCCTTGTTCTGCAACCTGCTCCTGGCCCCCTCTCCTTGGAGAGACAGGGAGCCCGTCAGTTTCCCGGGGAGGGCTGCGGTAATTAAGTCCATGTGTGGTTAATTGCCTTTATTGAGTGTAAGTGAATTTATAGGCGGCAAGTGACACCTTCGCAGGCTTCTGTGCAGTGGCACACAAGCTGGTTTCCTCAGAACGGGGCCAGATTTATGGGCCTCAGACATTAATGGAGGTGGCTGGGTGATTTGGGGGGGAGCGGCCGGAAACCCCGCCATCCATATATTTTTCATACTTGATGAAACACAGATAAATCTCTGTCCTGCGGGTCGGCCCTGGGGAGACCCTCTGAGGCCCGGTGTCAGGCCTCGGGAGGAAGTGGACCGCTTGGGTCACTCTGCTTTCTAAGTCGCAGTGAGCGCTGGACCTGGTCACTTTCACGTTGTGCCAGAATCTTTGACAGTTGCATAAATTTGTGCTAGGCCCCCACCTTCCTTAATGTTTCGTAGTTCACACGTACTCACTGAGAGAGACAGGGTGTGAGGTGTTTCTTCTCAAGCCGCCCCAAGTGAGAAGACGGAAAGCAAGTAACTTCGATCACCCTATTTTGACAAGAAAATAGCATAAGTCATTGAGTAGACTGAGAAATTAACACTGCCCTCCCCCACCAGCTATGCCATGTATAAATGATGGTTTTCTAGAACTGAAAGAACCACTAGCAGTTGTCTGACAGTAATTGTCTAACAGGCACATAAGATTTAGTTTTTCATGACTGAGTAAACCTAGGTCCGTTCCAGCGTTTTCCGGAGAAGGAACCTATCTAGGGTTCCTGGTGATGCCATCCAAGCCAAATCCACTGCCGCTGAGTTTACTCCGGCCCACAGCGCCCCTAGAGGACAGAGAGGAACTGCCCACAGGGTCTCCAAGGCTGTCAGTCTTCACGGAAGCAAAGCCCAAACCACACCCACTGCCTGGAGTCCATTCTGACTCACAGCGCCCCTAGAGGACAGAGTGGAACTGCCCACAGGGCCTCCAAGGCTGTCAATCTTCACGGAAGCAAAGCCCAAACCACACCCACTGCCGTGGAGTCCATTCTGACCCACAGCGCCCCTAGAGGACAGAGTGGAACTGCCCACAACGTTTCCAAGGCTGTCAGTCTTCATGGACGCAGACTGCCTCATCTCATCCAGTGGAGCGGCTGGTGGGTTCAAACCTCTGACGTTTTGGTTACCTGCAGCAGCAGAGCAGCCCAGGGTAGATTCAGCATTCATCTCCGACACCACAGTTTGAACGCATCCATTCTTTTCCTCTCTTCCTTTTCCATTATCCAACCTTCACACCTATGAGGTGACTGAAGGACCGTGGCTTGGGTCAGACACCTACCAACCCTTATCCATCAACCTCGGGGCCGTTCTTCACTGTATGACTCAGCCTTGGTGGGTTCAGGATACAGGGGAGGCCTTCCCAAGGGGGCTGCCAAAGGCTGGGGAATGAAGGCCCCTCAGTAGGTGGGTCTGTGTGAGAAATGAAATCCTGGGTGGTTGGTAAGGGGCCTTGGGACGGAGCTGGGACACCCACAGGCAGCCAGGAATAAATAGACCAGAGGACACAGTGACGTTAGGTGAAGTCAAAGAGGCCCCGTTGTTTAGGAGACCAGCAAGGAAAAAGACAATGGGCGGAGACACAGTCTGTGGATTTACTAAGAAAGTAACACAAACATTCAGTGCACACGGAAAACAACATGCTTCTGTGTCCGCAGCTACATAAGCACCAACGTAATCCCGCTGGAAGGTGGTTGGCCTTTTTTTTACCTCTCTGACCAAAACTGAGCCTGGTAGCACAGCAGTTAAGGTGCTCAGCTGCTAACTGAAAGCGTGGCGCTGCGGACCCACTGGCTGCTGCCCTGGAGACAGATGTGGCGGTCTGCTTCCGCAAAGATGACGGCCCCGGAAACCCTATGGGGCAGTTGTTCTCTGCCGTATAAGGTCACTATGAGTCAAAACCAACTCAACAGCAATGGGTTCTTTTAATGATTTGACCCAATTGCTTATCTCTGACATGGGTGTGGACCAGGGCCCAGGGACACACGCCCTCACTCCCTTTTCTGCCCCTGTGGTGGGTGTGAATGGCTTGCTGCTCCCCGTGGGCTCTTCAGCCCCGTCCTTCCATCCTTCCTCGGAAGAGGGAGCTGTGAAGGCCCCAGGAGTCCTTCTGTAGGGATGTCTCCAAGATGGCCG
The DNA here is from genome assembly GCF_000298275.1 of Orycteropus afer afer. Taxonomy (NCBI): domain Eukaryota; kingdom Metazoa; phylum Chordata; class Mammalia; order Tubulidentata; family Orycteropodidae; genus Orycteropus; species Orycteropus afer. Next base: position 23,016,563 of record NW_006921593.1, read on the forward strand.
TGTTTGGAAGGTGCGCGTCCGTGGGCTGCCCCCCTCCTCCTGTTTTGTCATTCTCCCCCAGGTGTCAGGGAGGGGGACCCAGGCTCTGGCTTGAGTCACTGTGCCCCCTTCCTGACCCTGATGATGAGGGTTCATTTGCTGGCTTCTTTCGTGTCTTTGGGTCGTTAACTTCCAACACGTCTGTCTGTGTTCTTGATGCTTCTGTGGGACGCAGCTCTCATTTCTGAGAGCACAGTCAGGTTCCCGGGAGGTTTAGAACTGGCCACATTGTTGACTCCCGGGCAGCACCAATAGCTGAACGGCAGGAGAGTTCTGTACGACACACGTCAGTGGCTGCGACATGATCACCTCTGAGCAGGCACGAAAGGCATTTGCCGGAAGTAAATAGCCACCTCTTACTTTAAAGATTCGAAAGTTGAGAGGAGTTGAGGCTGAGCGTAATGAAGTGTGAGCCCAAGAAGGCCTGAGGTTTTGAGGTCTGCTGCACACTGTCTGTGCCCTGGGGTCTGGGGCAGAGCCTGGTACATAGTCGCTGTGGACTCGAGAGCAGACCCGTGCCCCACGGGGTCTCCAGCGGGTGATTTTTCAGAAGTAGATCACCAGGCCTGCCTTCCGAGAGGCCTCTGGTTGGACTTGAACCTGTAGCCTTTGAGTCAGCAGTGAGCATGCACCACCCAGGCACGGAGCCAACACTCAGAAACAGGAATGAGTGAAACATAAAGAATTTTTTAAAAAACCAAAACCAATAGCTGTACACTTAATGTTGTTGTTGTTAAGTGCCGTCGAGTCGTTTCCGACTCATAGCGACCCCATGCACAGCAGAACGAAACACTGCCCGATCCTGCGCCAGCCCCACAATCCGTGCTATACTTGAGCCCATCATTGCAGCCACC
>NW_006921593.1:23021615-23027136 GCF_000298275.1 Orycteropus afer afer
GCTGAGCATGTTGGCTTAGTGTGTCAGAACGCAGCATGGCCACAAAGCGGCAGACTTTTAAAGGGACGGCACAGAAGAGTCGGGGAACCTGGTGGTGCGGTGGTGGTGGTGTGCCGCCAAGGCAATCACAACTCAGAGACTCTGTAGAAGGAGCTCTGCGGTGCAGTGGTTGAGGCACTCAGCTGCTAACCAGAAGCTCAGCAGTTCGAATCCACCAGCTGCTCTGCAGGAGAAAGATGAGCCAGTGTGCTTCTGTAAAGATGACAGCCTTGGAAACACTCTGGGTCAGTTCGACTCTGTCCTAGAGGGTTGCTGTGAGTCAGAAGCAACTCAATGGCAGTGGGTAGTGACCCTCTGGCACAGGTTGAACTGCCCTGGAGGGTTTCTAGGCTGCAGTCTGTACGGGACCAGGTTGCCACGTCTTTTCTGCCACGGTGCTGCTGATGGGTTTGAGCTGCCGACCTTTCTGTTAGCAGCCAAGAACTTAACCACTACACTTCCAGGCCTCCTTCCAGTTTAGCCTCGTGGTTCAGCATCACAGTTCCACTGCACACTTCTGCCACCTTCCTCCTCTGGGTCTCCGTTCTCTCGTCTGTAAATGGGGACACTAGTATTGTCTACCCCACGGGACTGATGTAATTGTGGAAAGCGACAATACGGGTAATGTGATGAGAATAGACACTTGTCACGTTGAAATCCTTCAGAAAGCCTGAGTGTGTGCAGCTAGTGTTAGTAATCAGAGTGATGGGAGTGGCAGCAGGAACAAGACTTAGTATGGTTGCAGTCTTGTATGTGAACGGTTTAATTCATGTTTATAAAACTAAAAATGCATTTTTGAAGTGGGCCAGACATTATCATCCGGCCCAGAAGGGGTTGCATTCAGACAGAAGCACAGACCAGTCTTTCTGAGGAGTATTAATGCAAAGATTCCAAATAAAATGTGGCCCACTGACCCCCAGCACATTAAATAACAAAATGCCACCGTCAAATGGTAATGAGGCCAGAATACAAGAGTGGCTTGTCTAGGGGGTCTATGCATATACGTCATCGTATCAAGAGATCCAGAAAGAAGAACCATGGGATTATCGTGGTTTGCTAAAAGGACATTTTAGAAAAGTCCACATCCATTCTTAATCTTAGGAAAGAAAACTCTTAACGGTGGAACTGATGGATACTCTTTAACATGAGATTCTATTTTAGTTCAAACACCAACAGGTAATGAAATTCACTAAAAACCCTTCCGTTGAAGTGGTTTTGAACAGCTAAGGGAGACACACTTGTCTGTCAGTCTGTCCAGCTGTGGTGACGTGCTGCTGTGAGTCTTGAGGCTGTGCCACTGGTGTCGCAAACCCAGCGGGGTGCACATGGTGCACAGGTTTCAACAGCTTACAGACTGAGACAGACCAGGAAGAAGGAGGAGGCCATCCACTTCTCAAAGAATTGGTCGGGGGAGACCTTACAAATAGCAGAGAAACACTGTCTGATACATTACTGTGCAGCTTTATGACTAGCCTGGAAACATTGTCAGATACAGTGCAGGAGGATAAGCCACTTAGGTCAGAAGACTCTCAGAACAGGACCAGGAAAGAGCTGCATCATCAGAGTAGAACCAGCCTTAATGATATGGATAAAGTAAAGCTTTCGAGACCTCCATTTGCTGACGTGGTACGACTCAAATTGAGGAGAAACAGCTGCAAACATCTGTTAATACTCAGAATATGGAATGTATGAAGCATGAATCTAGGAAAATTGGAAGTTGTCAAAAATGAAATGGAGCACATAAAGATTGATACCCTAGTCATTAGTGAGCTGAAATGGACTGGTTTGGGCCATTGTGAATCAGACAACCATATGATCTACTATGCCGGGAATGACAAATTGAAGAGGAATGGTGTTGCATTCATCATCACAAAGGGTGTTTCAAGATCTGTCCTGAAGTACAATGCTGTCAGTGATAGGATAGTATCCATTCGCCTACAAGGAAGACCAGTTAATATGACTATCATTCAAATTTATGCACCAACTACCAAAGCTAAAGATGAGGAAATTGAATATTTTTATCAGCTTCTGCAGTCTGAGATTGACCGAACATGCAATCAGGATGTGTTAATTATCACTGGTGACTGGAATGCAAAAGTTGAAAACCAAGAAGAATCACCAGTAGTTGGAAAATTTGGCCTTGGTGGCAGAAATGATGCTGGAAATCGCATGACAGAATTTTTCAAGACCAACGACTTATTCATTGCAAATACCTTTTTTCAACAACAAAAATGGTGGCTATACCCATGGACTTCACTAGATGGAATACACAGGAATCAGATTGACTAAAAAGATGAGAAAAGAAGAATAGACCAAAATGGATGACAGAAGAGACTCTGAAACTTGCCCTTGAGTGGAGAGTAGCTAAAGCAAGTGGAAGAAATGACAAGATAAAAGAGCTGAAGGGACAATTTCAAAGAGCAGCTCAAGTAGACAGAGCCAATTACTATAATGAAATGTGCATAGACCTGGAATTAGAAAACCAAAAGGAAGAACACACTCAGCATTTCTCAATCTGAAAGAACTGAGGAAAAAATTAAGCCTCGATTTGTGATATTGAAAGATTCTATGGGCAGAATACTAAATGATACAGGAAACATCAAAAGAAGATGGAAGGAATACACAGAGTCACTGTACCAAAAAGCACTGGTCGATCTTCATCCATTTCAGGAGGTGGCATATGATCAAGAACCAATGGTACTGAAGGAAGAAGTCGAAGCTGCACTGAAGGAATTGGTGAGAATAAGGCTCCAGGAATTGACGGAATACCCATTGAGATGTTTCAACAAACAGATGCCCCACTGGAGGGATTCACTTGGTTATGCCACGAGATTTGGAAAACAGCTCCCTAGCCAACTGACTGGAAGAGATCCATATTTGTACCCATTCCAAAGAGAGGTGATCCCACAGAATGTGGAAATTATCAAACAATATCATTAATATCACATGCAAATAAAATATTACTGAAAATAATTCAAAAATGGTTGCAGAAGTATATTGACAAGGAATTTCCAGAGATGCAAGCTGGATTCAGAAGAGAACATGGAATGAGGGATATCATTGCTGATGTCAGGTGAGTCTTAGCTGAAAGCAAAGAATACTAGTAAGATGTTTGTGTTTTATTAACTGCAAAAGCATTTGATTGTGTGGATCATAACAAATTATGGATAACATTGAGAAGAATGGGAATTCCAGAACACTTCATTGTACTCATGAGGAGCCTGTACATAGACCAGGAGGCTCTCATTCAAACAGAACAAGGAGATACTTCATGGTTTAAAATCAGGAAGGGAGTGTGTCAGGGTTGTATCCTTTCACTATACTTATTCAGTCTGTATGCTGAGCAAATAATCCGAGAAGCTGGACTATATGAAGAAGAGCGTGGCATCAGGATTGGAGGAAGACTCATTTATAACCTGTGATATGCAGATGACACAGCCTTCCTTGCTGAAAGGGAAGATAAAGCACTTACTGATGAAGATTAAAGACTGCAGTCTGCAGCAGGGATTACACCTCAACATAAAGAAAACGAAAATCCTCACAACTGGACCAATAAGCAGCATCATGATAAATGGAGAAAAGAGTCAAGTTATCAAAGATTTCATATTACTTGGTTCCACAATCAACACCAATGGAAGCGGCAGTCAAGACATCAGATGACATATTGCGCTGGGCAAATCTGCTGCAAAAGACCTCTTTAAAGTGCTGAAGAGCAAGAACAACTCTTTGAAAACTAAGGGCACCTAACCCAAGCCATGGTATTTTCAGTCGCCTCGTATGGGTGTGAAACCTGAGTCCTGAGTAAGGAAGACTGAAGAAGGGTCAATGCTTTTGAGTTGTGGTGTTGGCAAAGAATACTGAAAGTACTATGGCTGCCGGCAGAACTAACAAAGCTGCCCTGGAAGAAGTGTAACCAGAATGCTCCTTGGAAGCAAGAACGGCCAGAGTTCACCTCACCTACTTTGGTCATGTTGTCAGAAGGGACCATTCCCTGGAGAAGGATGTCGTGCTTGGTAGGGTGGAGGGTCAGCAGAAAAGGGGAAGGCCCCCAACAAGGTGTGGATTCACACAGTGGCTGCAACAGTGGGCTGAGGTAGAGCAGGGACTGTGAGGCTGGCCCAGGACTGGGCAGTGTTTCATTGTGCACAGGGTCACTGTGAGTCAAGAGCCGACTTGATGGCACCTAACAACAACAAGAAGGATCAGCAAGACACAGTGCTGTCTCCTGGGAAAGGAGGAGCAGGAGTGTGCGTTCAGTGTGGTGCCACTGTAGAAAACGGGGAAGTTAGGTGTGTGATACCAGTCATGTACAGATGTGTGCACACGTGTGCCCCTTGGAAGACTTCACTGTGTGTAAGAAGGATGAGCAGAGTAACTCCAGTACTGCTTTCTTCACAAAGAAGACCTGCAGTGACACACCCTTTCCACCTGTGTGACTGGTGAACATCACCCAACGGCATCAGTGTACTTTATGTGTGTGTGTTCCTGAACATGCACAGATTTGCTGATTGATACATGTGCATGTATGTGGTTTTTTTTGTGTGTATACGTGTACACGCATACATATATATGTAGATATACACACATATTAAGAATGTCTTTGGATGGATAGCTAAGGTGTTCGGTGCTGGCCTTAGGGCGTGGAACTTGGTGGAGCAAGGTGACGGAAAACCATCTCATCATACACTCTTCATAGGTTTTGAACTGTGTACCACACAAACATATTACCCAAAGAAATCAAGTGAGGAAACTTAGTAAGGATATGTTGTTGTTGTTGTTATGCTCTGAGTCGGACCCAACTCATAGTGACCCCTCCTTGGGTTTCCGAGGCAGTATCGCTACGGAAGTAGATTGCCCAACTTTCCTTCCGAACCACCAGCCTTCCGGTTGGCAGTCAAGTGCCTTAGGCACTACGCCACCAGAGCTCCTCAGTAAGGATATAGGTGCGATAAAAATATGGAATTGATAAGGCTTTAAAAGTGTCTGGAAGTGTGTGCCCACAAATAAAGGAGTTCATCTTTTTCTCAGCTGCTCACTGTTTCTGTATTAGACTCTAAAAAGAAAAAACATCTTTATGTCTTCAAAATTTGCCAAAAGTTCAAGGACCCAGTAAAGCCCATAAACTGTGACTGCCCCAGAACTCAGAGTCCTGGGCAGCTGCAACTTGCCTCTCTGACTTGTAAGCCTTTCCTAGGTACACACTGCTGTGCGAACAACAAGGGACCTTTAACCCAGTCTAAAACCACCCATTTTGTTACCAGATAATGTACACAACACATACGTCACCTGTCACCTTCCCCACCCATCCCCGCCTCACCCCTCTGAGCTCTCCAGGAGCACCTGGGGGCGGGCAGCACAGGGAGCTCATCGCTGACCGCTGGGCACTTCACCGAAGTTTGTTGTTGTTGTTGTTGTTATGTGCCATCGAGTCGGCCACGACTCATAGCGACCCCTCCTTGGGTTTCCTAGGCAGTATCACTAC
>NW_006921593.1:23027236-23039744 GCF_000298275.1 Orycteropus afer afer
CAATCAAGTGCTCGGGAATTCCCATTCTTCTCAATGTTATCCATAATTTGTCATGATCCACTCAAATGTCTTTGCATAGTCAATAAAACACAAGTAAACATCCTTCTGGTATTCTTAATAGAAAAACGCTATAGGCCTTCTCACAGAAAGAAAAACAGTACAGACAACAACATTATCATTAATAGTAATAATTAGAACAATTCCAAACCCCTCCTTAGGTTTCCAAACAATTAGTGACATCATATAAATTTTTGTTAACATTATAACAATATTAACAAAATGAAAATAAGATGAGGCATAAATATTTTAAAGAGGCAAAATGCATTTTAAAACCTTAAAGGTAGATAACTAAGTAGTATTAAAACAGTCAGTGGTGGGTGAGGCATGAGGAGGAGGAGGAAGGCCCGTGAAAGCATGAGGAGTCGTAAAGGGGAGAAGTGGGCAAGGGCATGCACAGGTGGCGAGACGGGCCGTGTTTCTGGTTTAAGGAAAAGATGACGGGTCCGCTCTGGGTAATTTATAGAGATAACAGAATTTCAATTAAAATCCCAACAGGATTATTTATTGCATTTGAAAACACAATTATGAGAGTCATTATGATTAAAATAAGAACAATGAGGAAGAACAAATGGGCCTGGATTTTCGAGTCCATTATAAAGAACAAGAAGTTAAATGCGTTGTACAACTATGAAAACATAAGCATAGATCAACAAAATGAAGTAGGTCGCCCAGGAACTGACAAAACCGACGGAAATAAAGAGCATGTGATACATGAAGTCAAACGGCGATGGGAGACGAACGAATACAGTGTCAGTGCCCAGACTGCCCAATTAAACGTTGTTCGCGCCAACAAGGAACAGGAGGCAGAGCAGGAAGCTTAACTCCCCGCTGCAGGGGAGTAATTTTCCCAACTCCAGAAACAGTGAAAACACTCAGAAAGAACAACAGACTAACTTCACGGTCTAAATAATACAACCTCCAAGCATAAGATGCAAAAAGGAAACCAACTGAATGCTGGAAATTATTTTTACTATAAATTATTTCTTTATTGTTCTACATTAGTAGGATCATAATTCTTATTTGCTGTAGCAAAGAGAAGCAGTGCTGAAACGTCTGAAGAAAACATCCCTCTCTTCCCCGTACTCCCTGCAGCCGAAGCTGCTAGTAATTTCAGGTGGAGTCGGTTTCGTGTGGTTCCTCACCTGTCTCCACACTCCTGTGACACAAATGCAGCCCTGTGGGGTTCTCCTCTGTCCCCTTTCCAACAAAACCAGAAGCATACCCCATTATCACCCCAGGCCTGGGGCTTCCCCTTAACTGTGTTGTCCACACAGAGTAGTTTCTGTGAGAGCTAAGTCTAGTAATCCATTAATATCCAGACCTGCGAAGTTCATGAGGCACTGGGGTTACATGGTAGTATCAGGTGATCCTAATTTGATTCCAGGAGTCCTGGTAAAACAATGATTAAGATGTTCTGCTGCTAACCAAAGGTGGGCAGTTCGAATCCACCATCCGCTCTCCCAGAAAAACACAAGGCAGTCTGCTTCTGTGAAGACTGACAGCCTTGGAGCCCCTGTGGGCAGTTCCACTCTGTCCTCTAGGGGCGCTGTGGGTCAGAATGGACTCCAGACAGTGGGTGTGGTTTGGGCTTTGTTTACGTGAAGACTGACAGCCTTGGAGGCCCTGTGGGCAGTTCCACTCTGTCCTCTAGGGGCGCTGTGGGTCAGAATGGACTCCAGGCAGCGGGTGTGGTTTGGGTTTTGCTTCCGTGAAGATTGACAGCCTTGGAGACCCTGTGGGCAGTTTCACTCTGTCCTCTAGGGGCGCTGTGGGTCAGAATGGACTCCACAGCAGTGGGTGTGGTTTGGGCTTTGCTTCTGTGAAGGTTGACAGCCTTGGAGACCCTGTGGGCAGTTCCACTCTGTCCTCTAGGGGCGCTGTGGGTAAAAATTGACTCCGTGGCACAAAACAACAACACTGTTGAAACACAGCCACAACATGTGCGTTTGTGTTTGCGTTTCACTCTGTTAAGGAAGTGAGCTGAGTTTTCACAGGGTGTCCCTCCATCCTACTTCCACTCCAGAAAAATCGGTTGGGGGTGGCTCTGGGTTAACATGTAATGCATGGTAAATCATGATGCATGGTAGTGCATGATTTAAATCATTGGTGAGAACCACGGCCTAAAGCTTAGGAGTCCTGCCCAAGCCCTCGTGCTGTCCAGGGACCCTCTGCCAAATGGGCTCCCCGGGGTCTCTTTGTCCGAAATGGTTGAGGGGCGAGCCGGCCACATTTTAGGGAAGTGTGCTGTGTTTGGAAAGCAGCGGCCCAATTGCTCAATCTTGACCGATGCTACGTGGCGTATTCGGTGTCCTAAATGCCCTCAGGCACTGTGAGCTGAGGTCCCTCTCTGAGATGCCCAAGGTTAATTCAAATTAACCATGGTTCCAAAGGAGCCCTGGTGGCACACTGGCTGAGTGCTCGGCCACTAACCGAAGGTCAGCCGCTAACCCCTCTACGAGAGGACGATGGAGCACCCCACTTCCAAAAGGGGACAGCCTGGGAGACTCTTTGGGGCAGTTCTGCTGTGTCCCACACGGTGGCTGTGAGTTGGAATCCACTTGATGGCAGTGAGTAACTATAGTCCCAGAACACTGAGTTCTTGATTAAAAAATGTCATCCCCATGAAACCATGAAAAGAGCCAGAACCTGCTGGTGACTCCGTGGTGACCAGTTGCCCAGAAATGTCTGCAAGGTCCAGAGTCTTCTCCAGACAGACGCCCGTGTGCTGGGCGCCCGTGTCCCCGCACTGTGCCACTGCCCGCTTCCTCCAGTTCCACTGCGTGTTCTGAGGCTCTGGCTCCAATGAGGAAGCCCCCGTGGAGAGCCCAGGTCACTTTCCGTGCCGTCATGTGAAGGGTCAAGTTTGCTGCATCACACGATAAGTCTGGTGACTTAGATGCCCCATTGAACAGCCAGCTTTCCCCTTGGCAGCAGTTAGAGGCCAAAGGACGTTGGGGGCAGTTTAGGGGATGGCCGTCTAGCAGGAGCTGCACGCAGACCTCGTAATTCAGCAAAGAGATGCAATTTCAGAGGCCGTCGAGTGGCTCCGGGACAGGATTCAAAGCATAAGGAGGAGAACGCTGACATTTGAATAGTCATTAGGCACAGAGCAGCTTCATAATATTGTCCAGGATTCGGTGTTAGAAGGTGCTTGGTGTCTGTATCTGGCAAAGTCCTTTCTAAAACACAGAGAAACTGAGGCAGTCAGGGACAGGCAAATGACCACCCCCCTTTCTCCTGCTCCCCAGATGCACACTTCTCAGCAGGGCCCAGCTAAGGGGGAAGTGACTTCAGCAGGTTGTGATAGTTGGAGCTGTGGGTCAACTTGGCTGGACCACAATTCTGTGTGGTTAAGCAGTTGTGATGTGGGTTATTCCCATGATGGGATCGGATATATATTTTCTGAGCAGCCCATCATTGAAAGGGAGTTTCCCTAGGGGTGTGGCCTGCTTCAATGCATTTATGGACACCCTGGGAAAAGAGACACTCTTCTGTGGATCGGGATCCTGTAGTGCTGCCTACAACTATTCGTGAGCGAACAGTCCACCATTCAGCCTGGAGATCTTGGATTCTCATTCGTTGGAGTCAACAGCTGGTGTATTGCCTGCCAGTAGCCCCTGCAGCTTCATGAGTCGGGAAAAGCCTCCAGCTTGACGTTTGATCTAAGAACTTGGGATTGGCAACTTCTATAAGTGTGTGAGCCATTTTCCTAAGATAAATTTCTCTTTCTGTCTCTCTCTATATAAGCTTTACTGGTTTTGCTTCTCTAGAGAACCCAGCCTAACACACGAGTCAAAAGCTGCTTTTGCCCAGGCTGGTGGGAAGACCCCTGTGACATGAGGACTTTGAGCAGAACCTTAAAGCAAGAGAAGACGTTATCCAGATGGGCCCTAAGAAAGCACACAGGCTCTGAGGAGGAAGCGTGAGGAGGGTGCCCAGGGGAGGTCCGAGGAGCTGGAGCAGGGCCAGCAAGGAGGAGCATGGGAGAACATGGGGTGGGTGCCACATGGGCCGCTCTGAGCGGCGTGTGCTCGTCCCTGGGGCTGCTGTAGCAAAGTGCCACAAAGTGGATGGCTTAAAGTGGCAGAGGTTCATTGTCTCACAGCTCTGGGTCTCGGGAGGCCCCTGCCCTCTCTGAAGGCGCTAAGGGCAGATCCTTTCCTGTCCCTCGCGGCTCACTAACCCTGGGAGTTTCTTGGCGGGGGGCTGTGACGTAGCCCCTTCTGCAGCCATCATGAGCCCCCTTCCCTCTGTGTGTCTCTCTGTGTCTCCTCTCCTCCCTCATGAGGACCCCACTCATGTAGGATGGGCACCCGCCTCACGGCAGCAGGGCCTCCTGTGAACCTAACCGGTCGCACCCTCACAGACGCCTCCAGACAAGGTCACGTCCACAGGCACCGGGGTTAGGACTTCAGCGCAGCTTCTTTCTCTCAGTGGAGGGGATGAGAGCAAAACTAATCATCACATGCTTGGCAGTGGAATGTAATGGCCAAACCAGTCCCTTTGAGGATAAAAAGCAAAACAAAAACCAAACTCGTGGCCATCAGGTCGGTTCTGACCCATGGCGACCCCACGTGTCAGAGCAGACCTGTGCTCCTTGGGGTTTTCTCGGCTGTAGTCTTTATGGAGGCAGAGTGCCAGCCCTTTCTTCTGAGGCACTCTGGGTGGCCTTAAACCGCCCATGCAGTTAGCAGCCAAGTGCATTAACAGCTCACACCACCGGGGACTCCAGGTAGAAGAGGAAGAGCCAGAAGCAGATAGGGTGGTGGAGGAGGTGGCAGGTGTGAAGCGGGAGGGTGCTGGCCATGGAAGCCGGTGCCACCTGATGGCTGACGGCTGAGAGCCCCAGAGAGGCAGCGCCTGCCTGCTCACCGTCGGAGACGGTCCACTGGGCAGCGCCTGGGCTGTGGAGGACAGCAGAGCAGTGACGGAGTGGAGGGGGCTGGAAGGTCAAGGGAGGCGGGCGTTCTTCAGTGAGACCAACAGGAGCACGTCTGACATCTTCAGGGAAGGGTCAGGCGGAGGGCAGCCACTGGAGAGACAGAGGACACTGGAGCACGCGTCTGAGGAGGCGGAAGCTGAGACACCCAAAGGCAGGCTGGCCTCAGGCAGGGAGAGCCCAGTGCTTCCACCAGTGGACGGGCACCAGGGAGACTGCAGATGAAGGGGTGCAGGAGGCGTTCTGGGGGGGATGGGGCTCCCTCTTCCCCCTCCCTGTGACTCATTCTGGAAGATCCTAGTGGAGCCCTGCTCTGTCCGCGGAGGGACCTCCCAGGACCCTCTAAAAAAAGGAAAAACTCAATTGCTGTCAAGTTGATTCCAACCCACAGCGCCCCTAGAGGACAGAGTGGAACTACCCCTGAGGGTCTCCAAGGCTGTCAGTCTTTATGGATTGAGACTGTCCTTTCTCCCACAGAGCAGCTGGTGGGTTCAGACTGCTGACCTCTCAGCTAGCAGCCGAGCACTTTAACCACTTTGCCTGCCATTGTGCAAGTGCGGGGGCTTGGATTGTGTGAGGCCAGCACAGCACGCCAGACCTAAGCCAAGTGGTGAATCTCCCCCCAGGCGGCCCCCAGGTCCCAGAGACCATGTGTGCATTGAATGTTGTCCCCGACACCTGTGCTGACGCCCGGACCCTGTGTCTGCAGATGTGGTCCTGTGTGGATATGGGGTTTTCTTTGATAGGTGGGCAAGGACAGACTCGAGTAGGGTAGATCTTACGCCTAACACCTCCGAGTAATCCAAAGAGCCCAACAGGCACTGGGACGCATGCAGGGGAAGACAGATGACGGAGATGAACACACCTGCATGTCCCGGGGCACAAAGATCACCATGGACACCAGGAACCAGGCAGAGGGCAAAGACAGCTGACAAGGCTGAGGCCCCATGGGACTGACTGTCAGCCTCCAGAAGCCTCTGTTCTTTGAAACCGCTCCCTTGTGGTCTTTTCTGTGACAGCAGCCCTCGGGAGCTGTGGGTATCCAACAGGCTGTGCGCAGGGGGAAAGGCCCATCTCTACAATGCCATGGGGGGACAGAGGCTGGAGCCCAGTGTCTGCAGGGCTGGAAGGAGGGGCTCATGGGTCAGAATGAGCACTTCCATGTTTTGTCAGAACAGTGGTTCCTGACACCATGTAATTTGAGGTCCTTGGTCAAGCTCCTGGCAGCCCCCAGACAGGCTGTCACCGCTGCCAGTGCCGTCAAATGCCGGCTTCTGCACCAGCAGCACCGTGAGCACCAGCGTGGTGTCCTCGGCGCCCATTGCCTCACCCTGCTTGTCGTGAGGAGTGGGCACGGGGAGCGGCTGCGTCTGTCTGAGGGCCTGGCCTGGGGCCAGGAGGTCTGCACAGGCTTCCGTTCCTGCGTGGTGTGCAGCTGAAAATGCAGGGGGTGAATGTCCGAGAGGCAAGGTGACGAGCATCTAGAAATACAAATCAAATTTGCAACTGAGTTCCTCTAGCGTGCTCTAAGGGACTAGGTCCCAAGGGATAGGGACTAGGGAGAGAGTCCTGGCCAGTGCAAACCAGGCGACCTGGGCACCTCACAGAGCAGTGTGCTTCAGCAACAGAAACCAGCTTACCACATGAAGGACAGCCCGGGATGGAGTGTGTACACAGGGAAGGGGGAGGTGCACATGTGTGTGCATGCAGGCATACGTTTGTGCATGTATGCACGTGCATCTGTGCATTTGTGCATCTGTGCATGCAAGTGTCCTTGTATGTAGGTGTGTATGTATGTTTGTGTCTGCATGTGCATATGTGCAAGTGTGCAGGTGTGTATGTGTGCATATGTGCACATGTTTCTGTGTATGCATGTGTATATCTTCATCTCCACATATGTGTAAGTGTCCATGTGTATGCATATATGTGCATGTGTGTGCATGCTTGTATGTGGCAAATGGCTATCAAGTTACACTGTCATTTTCTACATTCAAATTTTAAAACATATTTTTAAATATTTGCCACATAACAAAGTTTATATCCTTTAAGGATACAACTAATTCCATTTCAGATTATAACTAATCATATAAACTAAGACAACTAAGAATAATTAAGTATATTCATTTGTCTATTAAAAGCAAATGTACGATGCCTGGATGCTCATTTGCACCAAGCACTGTGGAAGTGTCAGCTTGTTAAGTCTAGTGTGGTGGTGAACGGGCTACATAATTAAGCATCCCATTTTACAAACAGCGTGTGTAAATCCTTTTTAATTTTTCTTTATAGAAGTTGCTAGGTTTGTATTTAGTCCTTAGAACACTCAAACATTAAAATAATCGAGAAAACCAGGCAATGGAGTCGCTTGTGAAGATGATGGTTGAAGGAATGCCATGAGTAGTGAAGGCGTGCTGCTGAGATTGGCAGCCGGATGGAGCCCAGATCTGAGTGGGAGCCGGGCGGGCAGCCTAACGAGGCTGGGAGGGAGGGGCTTGCTGACCAGCAGCATCTGAGACCAGGGTGTGCAGCAGCCCTCGGATGGCAGTGAGCTGCAGGAGGCGAGGTCCCTCTCTCCTCATCCTCAGACCAGGTGCCCCCATTCTGCGTCGGGATCTAGTTGGTACAAAGCAGGTGTTTGTTGAATGAATCTTCTGTGAGTGAGTGAGTGAAGAGGAAGCAGGTAGGGGCTGGGCCAAGTGCCAGGTTCAGCATCAGTGTCCACAATTTTGCTTGGTGCTCCTGGGAGTGAGTGATCGATTGAGTGACTGGGTGAATGAGAGAATAAATGAGTGAGTGAGTGAGTGTGTGAACAAGCAAGTGAATGAATGAATGGGTGAATGAGTGGATGAATGAATTAATGAGTAATGAATGAGTGAATGGATGAATGAGTGATTAAACAAGCAAGGGAGTGAGTGGCAAGGACAGAGTGCCCAGTAAGCAAAGTAAGCGCTGGCCGACCTGTGTTTACTTCTGAATCTGTAGTGAACAGTACCACCTGCAGTGGAAAGCATGAGACACTGCTCACTACAGATTAGGAAGTAAGCACAGGTTAGCCCGTGCTTACTTGGCTGACTGGGTACCCCGCCCTGACAGGTGGCCGTGTGGATGAGCACCAGGGAACCAGCTAACGGGGGTCGTCGGACAGGGCTGCGGCTGTGGCTATTTTAATCTGCCTTTTTTCCTCCTCAGGAACTTAACCGGCGCGTTTCCTGACTACCCGAAGGTGGAAGAGGGAGGCTCGGCTCTTCTTTTTTCTAACAAGACCCCTCAACAGGTACAGATGCACTTGAGAAACAAAACATAAACATACCACCCTCACATTGCTTTCCAGTTTAAAGTCCATGGGCTTCTAGTGGTGGTGTTAGGTGCTGTTGAGTCATCCCGACTCAGTGACCCTGCGCACAACAGAACGAAGCACTGCCCGGTCCTGCTCCGTGCCCACGGCCCCTGAGCCCATCGCCGCAGCCACGCTGTCAACCCATCTCGCTGAGGGCCTTCCCCTCTTTCTCTGACCCTCTGCTGTACCGACATGACGTCCTTCTCCAGGGACGGATGCCTTCTGACCATGTGACCGAAGTAGGTGAACGAAGTCTGGGCCTTCTCACTTCTAAGGAGTATTTGCTGGGTACTTCCTCCAGGACAGATTTGTTCATTCTCCTGGCAGTCCATGGTACATTCAGTATTCTTCTCCATAATTTACATACGTCAATTCTTCTTCAGCTTTCCTTATTAACTGTCTAGCTTACACATGCATATGGAGCAATTGAAAATACCATGGCTTAGGTTAGGTCTTCAAAGTGGCATCTTTGTTTCTTAACACTTTAAAGAGGCCTTTTGCAGCTGATTGGCCCAATGCGATGCCATTTGATGTCTGGGCTGCTGCTCTCCTGGGCGCTGATGAAATGAGATCTTTGACAACGTCAGTTTTTTCTCCACGTATCGTGATGTTGCTCGTTGGTCCAGTTGTGAGGATTTTTATTTTCTTTGTGTTGAGGTGGAATCTGTACTGAGGGCTGTACGAGCTTGGCTCTTCACCGGTGAATGCTTCAAGTCTTTTTTACTTTCAGCAAATGAGGTTGTGTCATTTTCATATAGCATGTACCAAAAAAAAAACAAAAACCCAAACCCACTGCCATCAAGTCAATTCCAACTCACAGTGACCCCCACAGGGTTTGCAAAGCTGTAAATCTTTACAGAAGTAGATTGCCTCATCTTCCCACTGAGCAGCTGGTAGATTTGAACCACCAACTTTCTGGTTAGCAGCCAGATGCCACCTGAGCTCCCTGTGTTGCATGCAGGGTTGGCAGAATTTTTAAAGCATGTTAATAACTCGAGCTGGTGAGCATTCGGGAGAAAGGGGGGCTCAGACATTGCCACTGGAGACGTAAATTTCCAGGACGTTTTTGTTATGAAACAAACCAAGGACGTACCCACATTGTTCACGTGTGTGCCCTTTGACCCACCAATGCCACCCGAGGAGTGTACACTAAGGAAATAACAAGATAGGTTTCTCGTAGATCAAGAATCAACAAACTTTTTCCATAAGGGGCCAAACAATAAACATTTCAGGCTCATGGAATGAGTACACAGCCTGTATTGCAATCACTCAACTCTGCCATTGTAGTGTGAAGGCAGCCATGGACCATATGTACAGAAATGGGCCTGGCGGTGTTCCAATAAAACTTTATTTACAAAAACAGGCGGCAGGCCAGGTTTGGTCCATTGCCCGTAGTTTGCTGGCCCCTGCCATAGATGACTGAAAGAGCCGTTCACACGTGTCTGGTTTGTAGCTGGGAAAGAGATAAAACGACCTAGCAGGGAGTTAGCTGGGAGCTCTGGTAGCATAGTAGGGAGTTAGCCAAGTAGCGTGAACTACCAAGTGGCAATACAAGCGGTGCTGAAGGTTGGCGTCTCTGCCCTCAGCTCTATCAACCCAACCGTCAGCCTCCCTGACTCCTGCCCTCCCCTGCTCAAGCCCTTGAGGTCAAGCACACAGGTGTCCGCTTTCCAACTGGAAGAGCCAATCCCAGCCCCCAAAGTCTCCCCCTGCTCCACAGCCCCCTCTCCCTGACTGGGAGCACGTACACCCACCCTGTGGTCTGGCTGTCCATCACGTACTGCCTCGGGTGGCTAACTTTCGTTGGTATGACCTCACTTGGTTACGTGTTCAGGCTTTGTCCCTCCAGCTGCACCGTCAGGCCAGGTCATGCCTTGAAAGCATGTACCAGCAGCCACACACGCCCCGGGTTTGTTTGAAAGGTAACAATCACCTTTGACAAGAAAACCAAAACCAAACCCACTGCTGTCGAGTCGATTCCAACTCACAGCGACCCCCATTGGGTTTCTGAGGTGGTCAACCCTTACGGAAGTAGACTGCCCAGTCTTCCTTCCATGGAGTGGCTGGGGGGTTTGAACCACCAGCCTTCTGGTTACCAGCCAAATGGCTTAGGCACTGTGCCACCAAACTCCTTCCTTTGACTGGAGGGTGGCTGAAAGTCTCTCACTTGCTCCAGAGAATGTGAAACAATGGTGCTGTCTTCTCTTGAGGCCGAGGAACGGGTCAGCTGAGCATGTTGGCTTAGTGTGTCAGAACGCAGCATGGCCACAAAGCGGCAGACTTTTAAAGGGACGGCACAGAAGAGTCGGGGAACCTGGTGGTGCGGTGGTGGTGGTGTGCCGCCAAGGCAATCACAACTCAGAGACTCTGTAGAAGGAGCTCTGCGGTGCAGTGGTTGAGGCACTCAGCTGCTAACCAGAAGCTCAGCAGTTCGAATCCACCAGCTGCTCTGCAGGAGAAAGATGAGCCAGTGTGCTTCTGTAAAGATGACAGCCTTGGAAACACTCTGGGTCAGTTCGACTCTGTCCTAGAGGGTTGCTGTGAGTCAGAAGCAACTCAATGGCAGTGGGTAGTGACCCTCTGGCACAGGTTGAACTGCCCTGGAGGGTTTCTAGGCTGCAGTCTGTACGGGACCAGGTTGCCACGTCTTTTCTGCCACGGTGCTGCTGATGGGTTTGAGCTGCCGACCTTTCTGTTAGCAGCCAAGAACTTAACCACTACACTTCCAGGCCTCCTTCCAGTTTAGCCTCGTGGTTCAGCATCACAGTTCCACTGCACACTTCTGCCACCTTCCTCCTCTGGGTCTCCGTTCTCTCGTCTGTAAATGGGGACACTAGTATTGTCTACCCCACGGGACTGATGTAATTGTGGAAAGCGACAATACGGGTAATGTGATGAGAATAGACACTTGTCACGTTGAAATCCTTCAGAAAGCCTGAGTGTGTGCAGCTAGTGTTAGTAATCAGAGTGATGGGAGTGGCAGCAGGAACAAGACTTAGTATGGTTGCAGTCTTGTATGTGAACGGTTTAATTCATGTTTATAAAACTAAAAATGCATTTTTGAAGTGGGCCAGACATTATCATCCGGCCCAGAAGGGGTTGCATTCAGACAGAAGCACAGACCAGTCTTTCTGAGGAGTATTAATGCAAAGATTCCAAATAAAATGTGGCCCACTGACCCCCAGCACATTAAATAACAAAATGCCACCGTCAAATGGTAATGAGGCCAGAATACAAGAGTGGCTTGTCTAGGGGGTCTATGCATATACGTCATCGTATCAAGAGATCCAGAAAGAAGAACCATGGGATTATCGTGGTTTGCTAAAAGGACATTTTAGAAAAGTCCACATCCATTCTTAATCTTAGGAAAGAAAACTCTTAACGGTGGAACTGATGGATACTCTTTAACATGAGATTCTATTTTAGTTCAAACACCAACAGGTAATGAAATTCACTAAAAACCCTTCCGTTGAAGTGGTTTTGAACAGCTAAGGGAGACACACTTGTCTGTCAGTCTGTCCAGCTGTGGTGACGTGCTGCTGTGAGTCTTGAGGCTGTGCCACTGGTGTCGCAAACCCAGCGGGGTGCACATGGTGCACAGGTTTCAACAGCTTACAGACTGAGACAGACCAGGAAGAAGGAGGAGGCCATCCACTTCTCAAAGAATTGGTCGGGGGAGACCTTACAAATAGCAGAGAAACACTGTCTGATACATTACTGTGCAGCTTTATGACTAGCCTGGAAACATTGTCAGATACAGTGCAGGAGGATAAGCCACTTAGGTCAGAAGACTCTCAGAACAGGACCAGGAAAGAGCTGCATCATCAGAGTAGAACCAGCCTTAATGATATGGATAAAGTAAAGCTTTCGAGACCTCCATTTGCTGACGTGGTACGACTCAAATTGAGGAGAAACAGCTGCAAACATCTGTTAATACTCAGAATATGGAATGTATGAAGCATGAATCTAGGAAAATTGGAAGTTGTCAAAAATGAAATGGAGCACATAAAGATTGATACCCTAGTCATTAGTGAGCTGAAATGGACTGGTTTGGGCCATTGTGAATCAGACAACCATATGATCTACTATGCCGGGAATGACAAATTGAAGAGGAATGGTGTTGCATTCATCATCACAAAGGGTGTTTCAAGATCTGTCCTGAAGTACAATGCTGT
>NW_006921593.1:23045019-23046177 GCF_000298275.1 Orycteropus afer afer
GTTCCATCTTTTCGCTGTTGTGAATGGTGCTGTGGTGAGTGACTCTCTGACGGTTACCAGGTCCAGGTGGAGAAGGGTGGGTGAGCTACTAACTAGAGGGTTGTTGTGGTTGTTACATGCCTCAGAGTTGGACCCAGCTCATAGCGACCCCTCCTTGGGTTTCCAAGGCGGTATCACTATGGAAGTAGATTGCCCGACCTTCCTTCCGAGGAGTGGCTGGTGGGTTTGAACCACCAGAAGGAAAAGAAAAAAAAAAAACTATTAGGGGCAAAAAAGAGGTTTCTGCAGCTGATTTGCCCAATGCCATGCCATCTGATCTCTTGGCTCTGCCTCCGTGGGCGTTGATTGTTGTCTACGCAGAATGAAGTCCTCAGCCACTTGGATTGCGTCTCCGCAGTCGCGGTGTTGCTTCCCGGCCCCATTGTGATCTATGTGGATGAAATCCTCAGCCACTTTGATTGCGTCTCCGCGGTCACGGTGTTGCTTCCCGGCAACATTGTGAGGGTTTTCGTTTGCCTCACCTTCTGTGGCCTTTGCCCTCATCAGTCACCGTAGGAGACACCAGCTGAGCCACGGGTGACAGAGATGCACTCTGAAGGGATGTGCGAGCGTTTACGGGCAGGGAAGTTAAGAGGAGCGAGTGCAGTGACTGAGTCCGGTCAGGAAACAACAGGAGCGCCGGGCTGGGGTCTCGAAGGAGCTGTGGGCAGGGCTGACACCCTCACTGCTGCTGAGGTTTGGAGGCCACAAGAGGAAGCCGGAGTCTCTCCAGCCCTGGGGCTCAGCGAGGGCCGAGGGTTCTTGGAACCCCGAGAGCTCCGGTGGCTGGGAACGAGGGAGGCAGCAGGGTTGGGAAAGGCCCCACCTCCCTCTCCATCTGCCCCCGGGTCCCAGCACTGCCTTCTGCTGATGGTCTGCCAAAGGCCCCTGCTGGCAGGTGGGAAGCCCCAGTGATGCCCAGGCAGGGGTCCTCGTCAGGCCCAGAGCGGGCACAGTGGGAGTCCCCAGCACGAACTCTTCCCTCCAGACCAGAAGGAGAGGCCGCCTGCCAGAGGCATCTGCTCACGCGCCATGATTCTTTTCTTTCCATCAGGTTATTGCCGATATTATTGCAAGCCAAGAAGAGGAGGAAAGAAACAAAAAGAAGAAAAAGGAAAA
>NW_006921593.1:23047052-23048024 GCF_000298275.1 Orycteropus afer afer
TGAGTCGGATCTGACTCGACGGCAGTGCGTTTGGTTTTTGGGGGCGTTTATTAGTCAAAGGAAAGACAAGTCCACAGAGTGTCCCTTTGAGCCCCACCCTACCTGGTGGCATGGGGCTGGTAGTAGAGGTGGGGCGGGTTGCCAGCTGTTACTCTCTTGGGTACGTGGAATTTGAGGGATCTACGTCTTCCACTCTGAGTCCCTGTGTGGTGAAAGCAGTTAATACACTTAGCTGCTGACTGGAAGGTAGGAGGTTCGAGTCCAACTGGCAGTGCCTGCACCAAGACAGGCTTGGTGCTCAATTTCCAAAACCCTACAGAGCACGCTTCCACGCTGACACCATGGGGCACCGGCAGTTGGAGCCAATGGCTGGCAAGTGGTTTGGGGGTCTTCCACTGCGTAGGAAGGGGTACACACAGGGCTGTCGCAGTCTCTTGATAAACTCCTCAGGTGGGTGATGGAGCTTCAACTAGAAGCCTCGGGTCTTAGCCTCAGAGCTGCTCTAACAGAAACACACGAGCGGGTGGCTTTGACAAACAGAAGTTTGTTCTCTCACAGCTGGGAGGCCAGAGTCTGACTCCAGGGCCCCGGCTCGAGGGGAAGCTTTCTCTGTCGGCTCTGGGGAAAGGTTCTTATCTCCTTCCAGCCTCTGTTCCATGGTGACCATGGTGATCTTCACGGGACCTGGCATCTGCCTTCACCCATCTCTGCTCACACAATCTGCTCTTTCATACCTCAGAGGACGTTGACTTGAGACACATCCCACACTAATACTGCCTCATTAGTGTATCAGAATCCTATTCCCAAATGGGATATAACCACAGGAATAGACACTTTGCCTTCTAGTGGATTCTGACCCACAGCGCCCCCAGAGGACAGAGTGGAACTGCCCACAGGGTCTCCAAGGCTGTCAGTCTTCATGGAAGCAAAGCCCAAACCACACCCACTGCCTGGAGTCCATTCTGACCCACA
>NW_006921593.1:23049154-23050147 GCF_000298275.1 Orycteropus afer afer
GGCAGCCCAGGTCTGAGGGGCCCTGCGCCCTAGGGGTTCTTGAGTGTGATCGCTACGGAAGCAGGCTGCCAGAGCTTCTCACGCGAGGTACCGCTGGTTGGGTTGGAACCCCCAACGTTTAGGTCACAAGTCGAGTACAGACTGTGCGCCACTCAGGGACCTTCGAGAGTGCCGCTCCTTGCTCTTCTCCTCAACCCTGAAAATTCCAACTTGTTCCACGAAAAAAAAAAAAAAAAAAGACAGCCCACTCAATAGTTAATTTAAAAAATCCTCTTCTCACTCTGCAAAATGATTTTGAAGACGTGCCAAAGAGCAAAGAGAATTGGAGGAGCTTCAGTTTTGTTCTAAGCATGTCTTCCTCTCAGTATGCGTGAGGGCGTTTTGCACGTGCAAATTAAAAGCCCGTGCTGGCGAAGCAGCTTCCTGAAACCTGAAATGAGCAGCCCGTAGACTGCACTTCGCCGTGGGAAAGCGTGCTGCTCACTGGCAGCTGCAGAGCCGCCGTGTGGTGAACAGTCTGCGACGAAAAGCCGAGTTTGAGAACATTAGCGTTTGTGACGTACTTGCAGACAAAGGGGAAGGTTCTTCAGAATTGCTCAGGAATAATTTATTCACAAAAAGGACTGGTTTGAAAATTGAACTGTGGGTGTTCCAAGAAAAACCGTCGCAAATGATAAGCTTGGATAAACACTGCTGTGTTCACATGGGTACGTTTCTTTGAAATCGTAGCCTCTTTGACACTGACTCTGAAGTCTTACCGGGCACTCATTCCTGAGGCATCGGGATGCACCCCTGAGACCGGCTATTCAAATCCTCGTGTGAGAATTGATATCCTGACTGCAGAGAAAGACATCTCCCTTTGGAGGGCAGGTCTGCTCCGAAACGCCAGGGGTCGGCACGAGAAAGCATCGACTGGACGGCAGTGGGCTTCTGTTTGTGTTTCTGTGCGTCATGGTTAGGGGGCAGGCAGGGGAGAGAGGAGTGTAGTCCTCA
>NW_006921593.1:23052452-23056332 GCF_000298275.1 Orycteropus afer afer
GATGGGCTCACACTGGGGAGTGATTGTGGGGCTGGCACGGGACCGGGGAGTGTTTCATTCTGTTGTACATGAGGTCACTGTGAGTTGGGATTGACTCGATAGCACCTAACTCAACACAATAGTTAAAATCCATAACGCTGCCTGATGGTGCAGTAGTTCAGTGCTCGGCTGCTAACCAAACAGTTGGTGGTTCAAACCCCCTAACCATACCACAGGAGGAAAGACGTGGTGACCTGCTCCCATAAAGGTGGCACCCTCGGAGACTCTGGGACAGGTCTACTCTGTCCTATAGGGTTGCTGTGAGTGGGAATCAGGTTTGGTTTGGTTTGGTTTGAAGTGTCATCAGAAGACCTTTTGAGGCAACTTAACATTTAAAGTAGGGGCATTCTCTATCCCTTTCCCAGGTCTGTCTTTGGGGACACGCCATAGCGAGATACTTAAAGACCAAGGAAGGCTGACTGATCCAGGAGTTTGCATCTTTAAGTTTAGGGCTAGTGGTAGGAACAGCAGAAAACTTCAATTAACACCTTCAATGATGAGCTTCCAAAATCAGTCTCCCTTATGAAGGAAAAACATGAAAATGAACCTTGATGTAAACCTCACACCTTATGCAAAAATTAGTTCAAAACGGATCACAGACTTCCATGCAAAACTTTTAGAAAAACATCTTCAAGATCTATGCCAAGCAAAAGGTTCTCACTCAGTCTTGACACCATAAAGAACAGTCCATAAAAGGAAAAAATCAATCAACTGGACATCAGCACTGAAACTTGCTTTGTTTTGTGAAAGCCCGTCTGAGGAGGCCGAAAGGACAGAACGCCGACCGGGAGGCGAGATGTGCAAACCTGCATCCACGAGGGGCTCGTACCCACAGTACACGGAGAGCTCTCCGGGCTCAGCAGGAAAACCCTAGGCTTTCCTTGGAGCCCTGGTTTTAAAGCAGCATCTTACCCCAGACAAGGCGGACCCCCGTTAGGAGTGGTTTCATGCAGCAGAAAGCTGATGCCAGACGACGTTGGCTGCAAACGACGGCACGCTCTGAGGATTGCTCCCAATAGCCGTCATTGCAGTTGGCTCACGGCCAGCAGTGTGGATCCTGTGTTAGCTTTTGAAACGGAAATAAAGAAACATAGCACGAAGCACACCCTCTGTACCACGGTTTTAGTTTTGTTCTGTGACAAGCCTTATGTTCCTCCATTTGGAACTCTGTAAAATGGCATTGACCTGCCCATGATTGCACCATCGCGAGGAGAGTCGTCCTGCAGTTACTCCAGCCACAGACGCCTAGCCCTGCGCAGACTCCCCTGGCCCAGCCGTGGGCCCGCCCGGCCCGCGGCACCATGACCTTGAAGCTGCCCTGCCTTCCAGCCTCTCTCTGGCCAGGCTCCTCTTCTCTGCTCTCTCAGCTCAAGTATGTGCTTGGTGTTTGACCACTGAGCCAACCATGTCCTTCTGTTACTTTAGGGAGCTCTGGTGGCGTGGTGCCTGAGGCATCTGGCTGCTAACCAGAAGGCTGGCGGCTCAACCCCACCAGCCGCTCCTCGGAAGGAAGGTTGGGCAGTCTACTTCCGTTTTGCACAGCCTCACAAGGATGGGGAAGTGAGTGTTTGTTCCATGAGGATGTCATCAGAAACAAGATGTCATTGTGGACATGCACATATGGGGCATCTTTGGCCCAATTGAAATGAAGTCAGAGAGGAAGGCATGAAGGAGTGGGATGCCTGGCTTCTGGACTGCAGAGAAACCAGGGCCCTGACCCTGCAGTAAGTGTTTATGTGAGAGTGCATTCCTCCAGGGAGAAGTGACTGGCCTTCCCCGTGATTTCATGGCCTCCCTTTCCCCACAGAGCTTAAGAGCCACCATGGAGAGAACGCTTCATGCGGGACCTGCTGGTTAGGATACTCGCACAAGTCTCCACTCAGATCCTAAATCCGCCCGCATCCCCTTGTCTCCAAGGCTACCACCCAAACACAAGGCATCGTGGCCTCTTGGGGAGAAACCGCAGGAGCCTCTTAGCCAACGCCCCTGCATCCACGTCTAGTCTCATCCCTAGTGTCACCGTGTCCACGTCTAGTATTGTCCCCAGAGTCACTGCCTCCACGTCTAGTATCACCTCCACTGTCCCTGCGTCCATGTCTAATCTTGTCCGTGGAGCCCACGTGTCCATGTTCTGGTCTCATCCCTGGTGCCCCCACATCCATGTTTAGGCTCAACCCCAGTGCCCCTGCATCCGTCTAGACTTGCTCCCACACAGCAGCCAGATGACCTTATTAAATGTGCTCAGTCAGCGCCTTGAACAGCGCTTGGGTCTCTGTGGCTGGGCCATAATTATTTCTGAATTAATGAGTAAATGCTCAGATGAAGGCCTGCCCCAGGGTGGAGTGGGAGCTCTGGTGGCGTAGTGCCTAAGGCATCTGGCTGCTAACCAGAAGGCTGGCGGTTCAACCCCACCAGCCGCTCCTCGGAAGGAAGGTTGGGCATCTACTTCCATAGAGATACCGCCTCGGAAACCCAAGGAGGGGGGTGGAGGCAGCAGATAGGAAAAGATGGTGCTGATGCAGAGACAGCAACAGAAGGATGACCTGTTGGCTGCCTGTTTGAGGAGGAGGCCAGGGACTTGAGCTTGAGTCTAAGGGCCTTGAGTAGAACCAGTGGGAGGAATGGGGGCAGCAAGGCAGGGGCTGGCTTTGGAGCTCGTCACTTTTGATGGTGGTGGGACAGGGGGTGGAGGTGTTGAGTTTTGATGGTGGGACAGCAGGTGGAGGTGTTGAGTTTTGATGGTGGAGGGACAGCGGGTGGAGGTGTTGAGTTTTGATGGTGGGACAGCGGGTGGAGGTGTTGAGTTTTGATGGTGGGACAGCGGGTGGAGGTGTTGAGTTTTGGTGGTGGGACAGCGGGTGGAGGTGTTGAGTTTTGGTCGTGGTGGGACAGCGGGTGGAGGTGTTGAGTTTTGATGGTGGTGGGACAGTGGGTGCAGATGTTGAACAGCTCACTGGTGTTGAGGACAAAAACCCAGAGGAGCTCAAGGCTGGTGGTGTAGTTACGGGAGTTACCCCCATTGAGGAACCTTAGTTGAAGGCAGGGGAGGGGCTGCATTGTAGGACGTGCCCTGTGGGTGTCAGGACAGAGTTTAGCCTCCATCCACACATTGGGGTGGAAGGGAAAGTGCCACCAATGCAGGAGGCAGAGCAGCTGGGGACACAGGAAGAGGATTGGGACAAGATGCTTAGTCATCCCCCACCTTGTTTTCTCTGGAGGGATGGAAGGAAGGCTGTCCTCTGTCCCTTCAGCCCATGCACCATAAGCAGTGAGCATATGATGGAGACCAAGGGGTCTTTGGGCGGCTGTAACAAAGTGCCACCTACTGGGTGCCTTCTAAGAACAGTACCGCGCTGTGTCACAGTTCTGGAGACTAGAAGCCTGCAATCAGTGTCAGCGGGGCCCTGCTCTCCCCAAAGGGTCTAGGAGAAGGCCCTTCCTTGTCTCCTGTAGCTTCTGGGGGCCTGGGTGTTCCTCAGCTTAGAAACGCAGCCTAACTCCATCTCGGCCTCCATCATCACAATTCCATCTGTGTGTCTGTGTGTCTGTGTGTGTGCATGTCTGTCTGTGTCTCTGTGTATCTGTGTCCGTGTGTGTCTGAGGGTGCTGAGTGGGTGTCAGTGTTGCTGTGTGTATCTGTGTGTCTGCGTGTGTGTCTGTGTATTTCTCTGCATCTGTGTATCTGTGTATGTGCATGTCTGTGTACGTGTCTCTGTGTGTGTCTCTGTATCTCTGTGAGTCTCTGTGTATCTGTGTCTGTGTGTATATTGTGTGTGCACACATATCTGTTTACCAGAGAGAGATACAATGCATATATTGCATGAGGATCCCCCCAACTCCA
>NW_006921593.1:23057652-23066781 GCF_000298275.1 Orycteropus afer afer
CCACAGGGTCTCCAAGGCTGTCAGTCTCCACAGAAGCAGATTCCCTCATCTTTCTCCCTCAGAGCAACTGGTAGGTTCAAACGACCAGCCTTTTGGTTAGGAGCCAAATGCCTTAACCACTGTGCCACCTGAGCTCCTTTTTTATGAGGTAGGATCATATAATACCTAATTTCTGTCACTACTGTTACGCATGCCGACCTTCTGTGTGACAGAATGAATGCTTGCCCAGTCCCACACCATCTCCATGACCCCTGGTAGGTTTGGTCCACTATAGATGCCATTGTGTCCATACCCTAGGACCCGATGCCCGAGTCCAAGTGAGACTAAGGAATCCAGGTGAGGCATCAGTCTTCCCTTGGGTCCAGGAGGTTCACAGCACAGGAACCCAGATCTAAAAAACAAGCATCACTCCTGGCTCTGCTTTCTGGGTGGTGCTGAGGTCCCTCCATCTCAGCAGGTCTGTTGAATCTCTTTTATATCTCACAAGAGATTCACTCAAGGTACAGCCTCATCCTGTAGATTACATCCTGCCTCATTAACATGACTGCCTCTAATCCTGTCTCATTCACATCATAGAGGTTGGGATTTACAACACAACACATAGGATAATTGCATCAGATCACAAAACAGAGCACAGTTACATAATACTGAGAACGACGGCTCAGCCAATATTTCGGGGGGACACAATTCTGTCCATCAGAGTGGATGTCAAAACACTGACTATAAAGTAATAAAGATCTATGCCTCTTGGTAATTGAGAAGGGAGTCAGACAGAAGGAATGCAGACAGTGACCGGCATCCGCAGACACCACTTGGGGCTGTGGCTTCCCTCTGTCTGGAGTTTCCTCTCTCTCCTCCAAGGACCTGCTGCTCTCTCTCTGGCCTCAGTTGCAGGGTTTTCTCAACTGCCTGTGTCCCCCAGAAGCCATGCACGGGCAGTGGCCAACTCTGAGCTCCATGTATGACCAGTGCTTCTTAGCCAGTGAGCTCTGCTTTGCTGGGAGTCCAGGAGGGCGGGACTCCTTGCTCCCTGGGTTTTCAGGTTCTGCAGGGTAGGTGACCTCATCGCCTGGTGACAGCCTCCCAAACGTTTCATACGCTGTGGTTCCAGGGAGGCCTTCCCTCGCCCCTCACAAAGTGAGCACTCCCCTGGACTTCCCTTTGTCACACTGAAGTTGCCAAGTCCCAAGAGACCCCCCACTTCTCTGAGAGCTCTGGGAAGACAGGAGTCCCTTGTCCATTGGAGTGTCCCCAGGGCCCTAACTGCCGGTGTGGAAGTAAGAAACTACTAAGCAAAAGCCAAGCTGGGACACGCAGAATGGCCTCAGAGCTTGGCCAGGAGTCCAGGGTGGAGCACACAGAGGAGGGCTGGGGGTAGAGGGAGGCATAAACTGGCACCAGCCATGCCCTGTGCATTGGGTTCTGGGAGGCAGTGGGGAGCCACAGCTGGTTCTTGAGCAGACATGTAGCCTGATCCGAGTTGTGCTTGTTGGAATAGGAAGCATGTGGCCGAGTCTGCATGTGCTCAGGCTGTGGATGGGAGCAGCCTCGTGCCAGAGGTCCGCTTCGCATGGTCTCACGCTTGCTCATGAAGCCGGAGAGATCTCCAGGCCCTGCAGTGAGCATTGTGTTATCATCCGCACATTATTCCATGTTTGTGGAGTAAAATTCCCACCAGCCTGGGACCGAAGCAGGGACCAGCACAGCACTTGTCAGCACATGGGACACACACGGGGATCCTGGAGGCTTTCACAATGACGTCTCCCATTTCAGCAGTGACATGTCACACTAACGTGCAAGCACGCTGCAAAGTGCTGACAGACAACATCCCTTTTCTAAGGACATGACTCACAAAGTGAGTTAAAGGCTGGTCCCTGTGCATCCAGAGAGTGTAGACAAAACACTAACGAGGAAGCTGTGTCCATATACAGCAGGGCAACGTGCAGCCATGAAAAACAGCCTGCTCCCAGACCATGGAAAGGCACGGAGGAACCTGACTGCCAAGTGAGGGAGTCAGTCTGAAAAAGCCACATACTGTTGATCCCAAGCCTGTGACATTCTGGAAGGGACAAGACTGCAGAGACACCTCAGGGGTAGATGGACAGGGGGCACATGGGCATCTTCAGGACAGCGAAGCTGTCTTATATGATGTTGTCATGGTGGACTGATGACATGAAGCATTTGTCAAAGCCCACAGGACCATACAACACAGAGCGTGACCCCTGCTGTGCACCGTGGGCTTCAGTGAGTAACAGTGTACCGACAACGGTTCATCAGTCGTAACACACATGCCACAGGCACCAAGACAGGATATGGAGAAACTGCAGAGAGGGGCATGTGGGACCCTCTGTGATGTCTGCATAATTCTTCTCTAAACCTAAAATGGCTCTAAAAATAATGCTAATGAGCAGACACAGTGGACTGCGGTGACATAAAGAGGACTTGGGACAGCGAAGAATAACCACACCCTCCAACAGGTGTCAGCTGGCCAGCGTTTACTCCAGCTGAGCAAACCAAACACTCAGAGGCCCAGAGGGGCTGTTCTCGGGATGCACATGTACTTTTAAATTGTGGTAAAACTCACCAGCAAAGAGATTGCTGAAAAAGAAATAAGGAAATCAGTACCATTTACAATAGCTACCAAAAACATAAAATACTTGGGAATAAATCTTACCAGGGACGCAAAAGACCTATACAAAGAAAACTATAAAAGACTACTTCAAGAAATCATAAGAGATCTATGTAAGTGGAAGAACATACCATGTTCATGGACAGGAAGATTGAACATTGTGAAAATGGCAGTTCTACCCAAAGCAGTCTATACATTCAATGCAATCCTAATCCAGATCCCATCAACATTCTTTAAGGATATGGAAAAAACAATCACTAACTTTACATGGAAAGGAAAGAGATCTCAGATAAGCAAAACACTGTTGAAGAAGAACAAAGTAGGAGTTCTCACACTCCTGGATCTCAAAACCTGCTATACAGCCACAGTAGTCGAAACTGCCTGGTATTGGTACAACAACAGACACATAGACCAATGGAATAGAATTGAGAACCCAGAAATACATCCATTGACCTATGGTCAGCTGACCTTTGACAAAGGGCCAAAATCCATTCAGTGGGAAAGAGATTGTTTAACAAATGGTGCTGGCAAAACTGATATCCATTTGCAGAAAAATGAAACAAGATCTGTACCTCACACTATTCACAAAAACTAACTCCAGATGGATCAAAGACTTAAATGTGAAACTTAAAAACTATAAAGCTCCTCAAAGAAAAACTAGGGCCAAATTTAGGGGCTCTAAATATATGGCATAAATAGAATATCAAGCATAACGCAAAATGCACAAACAACAGAAGAGAAACTAGATGAATGGGACCTTCTAAAAATTAAAATTTTATGTGCTTCCAAAGACTTATCCAAAAGAGACAAAAGAGAACCTACAGATTGGGAAAAAAATATTTGGTAATGACATATCTGACAAGGGGCTTACCTCTAGAATTTATAGAAAACTCTGACACCTCAACTATAAAAAGACAAATAATCCAATTAAAAAATGGGCAGAAGACATGAATAGGCACTTCACCAAAGAGGATATTCAGGCAGCCAACAAACATATAAAGAAATGCTCATAATTATTAGCCGTTAGAGAGATGCAAATCAAAACAATGAGATACCATGTTGCCCCAGCACTGGTAGCAAAGTTCAACTAGACAGAAAATAACAAATGCTGATGAGGATAAGGAGAGATTGGAACTCTCATGCACTGCTAGTGGGACTGTAAAATGATAGCACCATGGTGGAAAGCAGTATGGTGATTCCTTAAAAAGTTAGAATTAGAATTACCATTTGAGCCAGCCATTCCATTACTAGGTAAATATCCTAAAGAAGTGAGAGCCATGACAAGAACAGACATATGCACACCCATGTTCATCGCAGCACTATTTACATAGCAAAAAGATGGAAACATCCTAGGTGTCCATCAGCAGAAGAATAGATAACCAAACTATGGTACAGCACACAATGGAATACTATGCAACCCTAAAGAATAACATAGAAGTTGCAAAACACTTCATAACATGGATGAACTTGGAGGACATTATGCTGAATGAAATAAGTCAATCACAGAAGGACAAATATTGTATTTAGTCCATTATTGTAAAAAGTCAAGGAAAGGTTTATATATGGAAGGAAATTTTCTTTGTGGGTTACCAGAGGTGGGAGGGGAGGGGAAGGAACACTGTAAGACAGGTAGAGACAAGTATTGATTTGGGTGAAGGGAAAGGCAACGTACCAAATGTGAGTGATCAACATGGTGGCATTGAGGAAGAGGAAGACAGAGAGGTACATGGTAGGTACAGACAACAAAGATGAACCGTTTTCCACATACAGTACTGCATTGTCAGTGAAGGCAAACATGGATATACGGGTGGATAGATGGGTGGACAGGCTGAACTATTAGGTATGTCTATGCAGGGGGGAGTGTGCCCATGACTATGTATAGGGTTGGCAGACAATGTTTCAAGTGTATTTGTATGTTCTGTAAGAATTCCCAGGTATATAGTAGAGCTGACAAGGGACAAGGTTGTAGTCACTTCTTGGCCACAGTGAGCTACCCAGAGGGAGTGAGTAGTTGGACCTGTGTGGGCTCAGGACCATAGTCACAGAGGACATCAAGCTCAGTTAGCATAACATACTACACAAAAAACATTGTTCCACCTCCTACTTTGGCAAACAACGACTGGGATCTTAAAAGCTTGCAAGTGGCCATCTAGATGTGATGGGTCTTGTCTCATCCAGAACAAAGAAGAATGAAGAAAACCAAAGACACATGGAAACAATTAGTCCTAGCGACTGGTACACCATGCGATCCTCAGCCTATACAATTATAAGACCAGAAGAACTAGATGGTGCCTGGCTACCACTGTCAACCACTCAAAGGGGGATCGCAGTAGGAGATCCTGGATAGAGTGGGAGAACAATGTGCAACAAAACTCAAAGTCATTAAAAAAAAAAAAGGACCAGGTTTGCTGGTCTAATAGAGACTGATGGACCCCTGAGACTATGACCCCTAGCTGCCCTTCAGGTCTGGAATAGAACCCATACCTGTGACTTCCAGCCAAACAAAAGACAGGCATATGAGCTGAATGTTTACCTGAGGTAGATACCTTCCTTGGAGACAACAATCATGGGAGAATAGAAGGGCTGTGTGTGCACAGGGAGACAGCTCAGGGGGCAGGGGTGCATGGAGGGAAGGACACAGGGAAGAGGTAACTATGGGGAATAAATGGGAGGGGAGCTGTTGCACTGTGAGGAATTGTAGTCAATGTCATGAGACAAAGTATAGTGAACTGCTGTATGGAAAGTGAATTTGTTCTGTAAACTTTCACCCAAATCGCAATAAAAATTAAAAAAAAAAAACAGTGGTAAAATTCACATAACGTAAAATGAACCATTTTGAAGCATGCTGTTGTTGTTGTTATGTGCCATCAAGTCAGACTCGACTCATAGTGACCCCTCCTTGGGTTTCCAAGGCATTATCACTACAGAGGTAGATTGCCCCATCGTCCTTCCAAGGAGTGGCTGGTGGGTTTGAACCGCCAGCCTTCTGGTTAGCAGTCAGGTGCCTTAGGCACTACTCTACCAGAGCTCCCATGCAGTTCAGTAGTATTCAGTACATTTATAATGTGCAACCACCCCGTCTAGTTCCAGAACGTTCCGTCCACCAGCAGAGACTCTGTACCCACCAAGCAGTCATCCGTTCCCCACCCCCGGCCCTGGAAACCACCAGTCTGCTTTCTCTCTCTGTGGATTGGGCTGTTGTGGACACTTCACATGCAAGCAGTTGTGTGAAGTGCGGTTTTTTTGTGTCTGGCTTAATGGGTTCTGAGTTTCCACTGAGGGGAATTAAAAATGTTTGAAAATGGACAACACAGAATTGTGCGGTTAAAAATCGTTACAATGATGTGGAAGATCAGATCAGGAAGTAACTTACAACCGAGTCAGACATTTCTGTTCCAAGAAGTCTCTGAATTCGGTCCCAAGCCTCGAGCTCATTGCAAGTTCAGGCCCCTGGGCTCACTGCCGCCCACATCCCAGCTCAGCCACCTCTGTCCAAAGCAGAAACTGGCTCTGCTACACACTAGCTTTGTGGCTTTGGGTGAGTCACTTCACCTCTCTCAGCCTCGGTTTCCTGGTTTATAAAGTGAAAGGCATAACGATGGGGCTTCCCTTATGAGATTATGTGAAGAGGAAATCAAGCCTTAGGGGGTAGTGAATTTATGCTAATGAGGGAGGAACTGCAAAGAAGGGTGAGAACGGTTATACAATTTGAAGAATATAATGCAAGTCAGTTAATTGTATGGGCAGAAACTGTTGAGTTGACCTATATTTTGCTGTGTATATTCTCAACAACAAAATAAATGAAACTTAAAAAAAATAGTTAAAATGGTAAATGTTTTGTGATCCATGTTTTGTCACAAAGAGCAAAAAAAATGAAAAAGGAAGAAGAGGCTATTCCTCGCTGACGGGAGGTCTGTCGAGTGGTTCTGCGTCATCACGACCTTGTATGTAGACATTGACCCCTAGGGTTCCCTGGGCTGTCATCTTTATGGGAGCAGATCACCAGCTCTCTCTTCTGCAGAGTCGCTGGGTGGGTCCAAACCAGCAGCCTTTCCGTTCGCAGCCAAGTGCTTAATTGTTGCACCACCAGGGCTCCCAGTGTGCTTTACTACCACACAGTAATTACGACCCAACCAAACTCAGCACCATTGGGTCGATTCCAACTCACAGCGATCCTCATTGGGTTTCCTAGGCTGTCAGCCTCTACGGAAGCAGACTGCCTCATCTTTCATCCATGGAGGGGCTGGTGGGTTCAAACCACCAACCTTCTGGTTAGCAGCCAAATGCCTTAACCACTGACAGCCTTACCTTTTTCTGTCTCGCTTCCATAGATGAAGTCGGCCTGTGATTAACAAAAATACGGTTCTGCTTTGAACAGGAAGAAGAGGAGGGGTGGAAAATGTCCCCGAGCCTTTTCCTTCAGGCAATGGAGGAAGGAAATAACTTATACAAAGGTAGGTGTGGGTGAGACGCAGAGTGAGGGGTGTCTTTCTCTCAGCCCAGCCCGCGGCACAGGCTGGGAGTTCAGGTGCCCAGTTAGAAGAGGCTGCAGGCATCCAGTCACAGTCAAGAGTGCCTGTGCCTCCGTGTTTGGAGTTCCTTCTAGTGGGTTAAAGGCATGTCTTTAACCAGAGACCCACAGGATGAGAGCATCCTCTAAATCTCGGGCCTGTCTTGACCTGTAAGATTTTAGCTAAACATTCTCTTGCTCAGCGGCAGTGATGCGAGGGATTTCCTAGGTGGTTGAGAGCATGGAAATCAGTCCCGTGTGTACAGGAAAATGTTCTAATCCTGTTAGACTAAGACGTGTGCCCAGTACTGACACGTAATTCTTTTCTCCCTTGTTCAGCGCAATTAGCATAGCTCTCATCTGGTGAGAACTGCGAGTGTGTGAATTGGGCTTTCAAATATTTCCATTCTAATTTGCTGGAACTATTATCCAATTCCTTTAGTTCCACTCCGCCCTCAGGATAAATCCCAGCACACGATGACCTGCCAAGGTGACCTGGTTATTAGTGCCACTGTGGAAAATGCCTGAAAAATGCAGTAAGGACACAAAGTCAAGTATTTCCAAACGGCAGCTACCCCCATGCCTCCTGCGTCTGCTCTCATCTGGCCAGCACTGGTGCTGTTGTTTCCTCAGAGAGTTTTTAACTCTGGGGCTTTCACCCAATCAGTTGCATCTCGTCCTAAGAACCATGCTGATAAAGTCACAGGTCTGGTACTCTAGGAACAGATGAAGATGTTTGATCCTGTACCACTTAAAAAAATTTTTTTTATATAAAAATTCTTTTCCATAAGGGGGGCATCCCTGAGCACTTAACAGTTAAAGCATTTGACTGCGAATCACACGGCTGGAAGTGTGAGTCCACCCATAGTGCCTTGAGGAAAGACCTGGTGAGCTAGTTCCAAAACATCACCCATTGAAAACCCAACGCAGGCCAGTTCTGCCTGGACACACGTGAGAGTGGGAGTTGACCCCACGACAGGTGGTTCTTCAGATGGCAGGACACGATGCAGGGACCTGGGGATGGATTAACCGAGGAGCTGTTAATCACATTTCCCAAGGAGAGAAGGCTGCCATTGCGGGCACCAGGGGGTGGCACCTGGGGACAGGTAGCTGCAGGCAGGAGCCCTGGGACTTGGTAACTGTGGCACTTCGGATGGGGTTTGCTAGACTTCCTGATCCCTGTGGATTGTCTAATTAGAATAATCACAGCTGTGGGGTGGCAGGGGGCTGTCCCCAGCTATTTGACACGTTGCCCTAGAGCAGGTGGAATGTGAGCATTCTGGGATGGGGTGTGGACTGAAACAGCAGGCCCAGAAGGGGAACTGACTGGCCGCTGTCCGGGGCCTCAACACAGGTCAAGACAGCATCCCACAAAACTGTATCACCCTCCGTCCGCTGGCCACATGATGTCTGCTGTTCCCTACACGGACGCCCTCTCAGACCGCCCATGTGGTGTGACCACGTGCCCTCCCCTCGCCTGCTCTGCCCGCCCCCAGCACTGGCACTGTCTGACTGCCTGTGTGGATGGCGCACAGGGCAGAGGCTCCTCCATATCGCGGAGCCAAGACAGCGTGGGTGCCGTAACTGGGCCCCGGCAGTCAGAGTGTGGTGAGGGAGTCCCTCCAGCATATTCTAAATGAACGCGTGGGCGCTGTTAGCAGAGTAAGGGGTAGAGGGGAGGTTCAGTTTTCAGTGGGATCCTTTAAGTAGGCTTCCCTTTGTGTACAACTGTGCGCGTGCATCATTTCCATAAAAGCAGGAGTTCATGTTTGGAAAGTGGAATGTTCCTGCAGGAGGCAGAGTCCAGCAGCCTGCCCACGTGCCCGGGAAACCGATAGTCCCCCAGGCTGTTGCACAGCATCTGTGTCCCTGAAGCCCCCAACGCCGCCCGGTGCACCCTCTGGAGAAGGGAGACATCAGGTGTCCCGTTCCCAGTTTGCTGCTGGACTCCACTTGGGGCGTTTTCTGCCAGGTCTTTGGTCATTGAAAG
>NW_006921593.1:23067146-23067717 GCF_000298275.1 Orycteropus afer afer
GAGGTGACATGTCAGGCCTGCAAAAGAGGGCGTGGCCAGCGGAGCCTGCAGAAGAGGGCGGGGCCGGCGGAGCCTGCAGAAGAGGGCGGGGCCGGCGGAGCCTTTAGAAGAGGGCGTGGCCAGCGGGGCCAGTGATTGCACAGTAATTGCCCCACGGCTGTCTTTCTGTCACCTGCGCCGAGCGCCTGCTCTGCCAAGCGCACCTTTGCCTGTCTTGGCAAATCCACCCAGTGAGAAAATCAAAGCCCCCTCCTCCAGCTCGCAGAGCCACTCTGCTCTAAAACTCTTCATGGAACAGGCACGTTTGTACACAATGTAGTAAGCGTACAGGGAAAAAATCTGTTAGGAAGGAAGTTTGGTTGTTGATGTTTTTACTGAAAATAGACGTGTCCACCGGTTCGCCTGTCCCATTCGGTGACACTGAGTCCATTCCCCAAGTTGTGCGGACATTCTCACGCTTCTTTTCTGAGTTGTTCCTGCCCCATTCACATACACTCACTGCCCCCTAAGGTCCTTGTGTCCCTCTCCAGTTGTCCCTGTCAGCCTCAGCCCAGGTTGTTGTTGTTGTTGT
>NW_006921593.1:23070422-23076391 GCF_000298275.1 Orycteropus afer afer
GACTGGGTGGATGACACCCCTGAATTTCAGGCCTCACCCCTGGGGCTGCCCTCAGACACAGTCCGGTGACCCCTCAGTGCCCCCCCCCCAGTATCTGTCCGGTCTGTTGTGTCTGAGGGGCAGGGCCACCTCTCAGTTGCCACCCTGCCTGGGGAGGGACACATAGTGACTCAGTCTATGAAAAACATGCCACCTTTGTGTCTTAATTGTGGTCAGCTTCTTGGCAGCCCACCTTTGCCTCTCCAGAGGGAAGATGGGTCCTTCTGGCATCAGCGTCTTCAAAATCTGCCCCCACAGCTTTGTGTCACCCTTAGCTGACCCTGTACATCGTCTCATCAGACACCGTGTCGACCAGCGACTGAAACAGCTCCAGCTCAGGCCACGTGCCCCTTGGCTCGTTGGTGGGGGTCAGGTGGGCCTTCACGCCCCCACGGGGTCTGGCTGGAACCCTGACGGGCTCTGCCCCACCCCATGGTCCTGCGTAGCCCAGTAAGGTGGGCCCCCGACTGGGGTGGGGAGCGCCTTGCAGGAACCGTTTCCGCCTGCAGAGGGCTGTGTGGACCCCGGGGGTCGCTATCAGGCGCTGCCTGTGTTTGTGAGACTGCCTCGTTTGTGAACGCTGAGCTGCGTGTCGTCACCCGCTTGCCTGCGGCTGTCCTCAGGCCAGCTCAGAGCTGACCCTCGGCCCCCACTGCAGCCCTGCTCACACAGCCCTGCTCTGCAGACGCAGTTGTTTCCCGAGCCACCACTGTCCTCGGTGACTCCTCACCCCTCGCTGTCGGGTGTCAGGTTAGAGCCATGCCCCACAGGGTTCTCGGTGGCTGTTGTATTCAGAAAGATCGCCAGGCCTTTGTTCCAGGGCGCCTCTGGGTGGACGTGAACCTCCAGCCTTTGGATCCGTAGCTGAGCACATTGACTGTCTCCTCCTCGGGGAAGAGATGATCAACAAGGAATGGTCGCAGCTAGTGGGGCTGAGCTGGGGGCTCTCCTACTTCACCCTGGTGCTAGGGCTGCGGGGTGGGGGGCGCAGGGGTTCATTCCTCAGGAAAGGAAGTTGGGCTGAACAAGGCTAAGTCACGTGGATTAGTGTCCCAAGGCTGCTGAAACGAAGGACCACTAGCCAGGGGGCCTCAAAGCAGCAGGAAGTCACCACCTCCCTCAAACTCTGGAGACCAGCAGTCCAAAATCAGGGTGCCGACAGGGCTGTGCTCCCCAGGGCTCTAGGGGAGGCTCCTGCTTTGGCCTCTGAAGGTCTGGTGGATCCTGGCCACCCTTGGCCTCCTTGGCTTCTGGCAGCAGTGTTCCAGTCTCTGCTTCACACAGCGTCCTCCCTCTGTGTGTCTGTCTGCCTTCTTTTACAGGACACCACCCATACTGGATTAAGACCCAGTGTGTCCTCATGTTAATAACTGATTAAGAATTCCCTTACTCTCCAAAGGTTTTATTCAACCTTGAATTATATGCAACAGGATAGGAAGTTAGATGTATGTTTCCTAGTGTGAGAATTGCTTTTTACTAAGCTGTATGTTGATTTTTTTTTTTTTTTGCTTTCTGGACTATAGATATCTGGAAGAACAAAGATGAATCTTGGAATTTCCCCCAGGACTATGATCCAGAACTCATCAAACAGGAGAAACGGAGAGAGTTAGAGTCAGAGATCAGGGTGCAGGTATTACTACATTTATGTCATAGTAGGAGCTCTGGTAGCATAGTGCCTAAGGCACTTGCCTGCTAACCAGAAGACTGGCGGTTCAAACCCACCAGCCACTCCTTGGAAGGAAGATGGGGCAATCTATATCCCTAGTGATACTGCCTTGGAAACCCAAGGAAGGGTTGCTATGAGTCGGGTCCAACTCGACAGCACAATAACAACAATGGCAAGTCAACAGCTGCAGAGATGTGCTTTTGTTACAATTTCCTGTTAATGACCTTAACTTCAGCTATTTTTAAGCTTCGCCAAGAACAAACGTGGCAGCCAAAGTCACTGAAGAGTGGTGTGTATTTTGTATTCACCTAGGTTGATGAATTGATGAGGCAGGAACTGAAAAATTTAAAGCTCGCGGTGGACAGAGAAAAGGAGTTACCAGCCAAAGCAGGAAGGAAAAGAGGTAAAAAGGTGAGTTGGGAATGATCACGAGAGAGGTGGCAGATTCCCGTGGCACCAAGAAGCCCAGCCCGTGCAGCCAGCGGCAATGGCCAAGAGAGCCACCGGAGAAGACCAGCTGGCCACCCCAGAATGCCTTTCAGGACTCATCCCTCCCCGGTGGGGTGAGTTGGCCCACCACTCAGCTCTCAGGGTTCTACTCTCAGAAAGTGCAGGGAGTCAACAGCCTGCTCCCACGACTGCAAATGCACATTGTCCAAGCCCTGGGATGAGATGGGAACAGTCTGTCCCTGCAGTTAGATCAGGGCATCAGTCAGTGGGCGGATGGTAGAGAGCTGACGTTGAGTCAAGTCGACTCGACTCCTGGCAACCTTGTCTACAGGAGACCGAAACGGTCCTGCTTCGTCCTCAGTCAGCGGCGTGTGCAGTCCATTAGCCCGTCCATCTCCCAGAGGGTCTCTTCTCCTTCACTGGCCCCCTGCTTCACCAGACAGGACGTCCCCTCCAGCACTGGGTCCTTCCTGATGCACCCAAAGCAGGAAGCTGGACAGGCCTGCTGGGTCCCCGGGCCCTCACTGGCTGGTTCTCAGCCCTTTCTTCCCGGTCTGTCTGCATCTGGGAGCTCTGCTGAGCCTGCCCACCATGGGGGACCCTGCTGGCATTGAAACACCAGCGGCGTAGCCTCCAGCACCACAGCCACGTGCTGCCACAGGACGGACGAGTGCTGGAGTCGGAGCTGTAGGGAGGCCAGTGGCAATGGGCAGTTCCTTGGGCCGGTCAGAGCAGAAGGAGTTCAGGGAGCTGAACTGTAACCTGGCACCAGAGGCGTCCCCCCCGGACACAGAGCAGCCAGTCGGCTCAGACTGTTCAGGGCTCGTGTACGAAGGCACTGCCTCCACTTCTGCCCCAGAGGTAGCCCGTCACTGGGGCCAGAATGCTCAAGGAGGGGGACCAGGCCTCCTCTCCCTGAATGGCACTGCCTGAGCTGAGACAGCCCAGTGGCTGATGGCCCTTCTTATAGTTGACACATCTCTGTGGCACTGTTCATACAGTCAGCTGGATTAGGGTCTAGTTTTGCCAGCCCAGGGGCCTTGGGGTCTCTTCACAGTGACTCTACGATGATCCCTTGCGTTCTGATTTTCCAGTTTAACTCTGAAGGCAATGGAATTCCCCTCCTGGCCCTGTTATCAGGACATCCCCTGGCGAAGGTCATTCCAAGGTTAATTTCGGCCTCATGGGGTCACCTGTTGCTGCCCCCCTTTTAGTGCATTGTTGTTGCCGCCGCCCCAAGTCAGCTCTGACTCACGGCCCCCATGTGTGCAGAGCCTGCCTAGTGCCGCGTGGGCTTTTCAAGGCTGTGACCTTTGGGAACAGACAGGTGGGTGGTTTGAGCAGAATCATGGGGAGGTCAGAGCAGTCGTGAAAGGTCACATGGGGAGCACATTGCTGCAGGCCATCCCAGGGCCTCAGTCAGAGCCCTTGGGAGGTGGAGGTTAACAGGGGGAGTGACTGGGCCCCAGAGGCAAGCCAGAGTCCTCCGTGTGCACGTGGCACCCCGCTCTGCACAGACCCTGCACCTGCGCCAAGGAAAAGCCAGATCACAGACTCGGTGGGAACCAGCCCCGTGTGGGGCCCACAGGGGAGACCTCGCCCTCTGTCTACGGGTGTGGCCTTCTCATCACCCAGGGACTTTGGTGCCAACTCCTGTCCCCATGGAAGCATGGCACCACCACGTTCAGGGTGCCACGGTTCTTTCACCTTCTCCCCACCCACGCTCCACCCCAAAAAGCTTGTTCAGCTGATGCCTGGAGCCAGTTTGCTTCCTTGTTTTGACTCAATGGTTGGGTGTCCCCATCTTCTTTCAGAAAAAGAAAGGGAAGAAAGGAAAAAAGGGGAAAGACAAAGACTTGACCGCTAACAGGTAGGGGTGCGCTCATCTCCTTGTCAGGAAGGGGCTAAGGGAGCCCTGGGGGGGCGGGAGGATGGCAGAGGGAGCCCTGAGTCGCAGCGTGTCCTCGCGGAAGACACATGTGTGCGAGTGGTGTAACACGGTGCGGGGAATCAGCGGCAGCGGAGCTGACGTCAGTGCATGGCGACCCCCGTGTGTCAGAGTAGAGCTGCCGCCGTCAAGTCGCCTGCACCACAAGGTGGCCGTGGCTGGTTTTTCAGAAGTCGATCACCAGGCCCTTCTTCCAAGGCACCTGGGTGGACTTGAACTTCCAACCTGTTGGTTAGCAGCCGAGCATGTTAACCATTTGCAACTCTAGAAGCTCCGTCAGCCACACTGCGCAAGAGCTGACACCCTACACCTGCCACGAGGACAGCCCACGAGGACAGCCCAGAACCAAACGGGCCTTCATGCTTCTGAGTTCACCTGACTTCTTGTGTGTTTGTTTTAAAACCCAGAAGTTTTCCTAAACTTTTAGGAAATACTGTCCTGACAAAACTTCTCAGGAAACACCCAGACACTGAGTTCCTGAGGGCAGAGAAGGACCTGTTTCCCTGTGCGCCCCGGGCCCAGCCCATGGGGGCCTCAGAAGCAGGTGCTAAACGGAGCCAGGCTGAGGATTTAGTCTTTTAAAGGAAGGTCTGCTTTGCGCTTCGTTGGCCAAACTCTAGTCCTAACAGATCGTTTTCAGTGCTTGTCGTTTTCCAAGCTGAGATGGCCATCATGTGCTTGAACATTGGAGAGAAAGAATGCCTAGGTTTTCAGATCTTTCCAAGGAATTTAATTAAAATCCCTAATGTATGTGAACTCTAGTGGCATCATGCCTAAGGCATTTGACTGCTAACCAAAAGGTTGGCAGTTCAAATCCACCAGCCACTCCATGGAAGGAAGACTGGGCAGTCTACTTCCATAAAGATTTACCACCTCGGAAACCCAAAGGGGGTCCTGTGAGTCAGAACCGACTGGATGGCAGTGAGTTTGGGTTTTGGTTAATGTATGTGAGAAGTCATTTTGACCGTAGGCCTTTGTGGATTTTGTCGATGGTCACTGTGGTGATGTGCTTGCGTATTTTGGGGTGCTTGCTCACCCCACTTGGGTCTCAGCAGTACACTTGTGAGATGCTGGAGAGAAGATGCAGGTCAGAAACCCCCAGAATCACTGTGACAGAATCTGTTTACTGTGCATAGATACAACTCAAATTGGGCAACATCAACCCAGAGGTGTGGACCAGGCGCTCAGAAGAGGGCATAGTGAAAGTGGGTTCTGTGGGAGGGTCTGGGCAAGGTGTCTCCAAAGGCCATTGCAATTCTCCAAAAGAGCCCAATGCCTAAGACAACATGGTCTTCACAAAGCTGCTCATGAGGCCATTGCACTTGAGGGTAACGTTAGAACAATTCCATACAGGCTCGGGGTTCAAAAAGACGCTGAAGGCCACATGACCTGGATAAGTCATCCCAACTCTACACCAGAAATCTGGATTCCAGGAGAATGGAAACAGTTTCTCACAGGACAGAGGAAAGCCACAGTCAGCTTAGACATCTGAGGGGAAACAGCCAAGTGCTGAGCCCAGCAGAGGTTTGCAGACGTCTTGACGGCTCGTAGCATCTCCATGTGATAGAGTGGAACTGCCCACAGGGTCTCCAGGGCTGTCAGTCTTCACAGAAGCAAAGCCCAAACCACACCCACTGCTGTGTAGATTCTGACCCACAGCGCCCCTAGAGGACAGAGTGGAACTGCCCCACAGGGTCTCCAAGGCTGTCAACCTTCACAGAAGCAAAGCCCAAACCACACCCACTGCCTGGAGTCCATTCTGACCCACAGTGCCCCTAGAGGACAGAGTGGAACTGCCCACAGGGTCTCCAGGGCTGTCAATCTTCACAGAAGCAAAGCCCAAACCACACCCACTGCTGTGTAGAT
>NW_006921593.1:23076986-23125168 GCF_000298275.1 Orycteropus afer afer
TCTTCACAGAAGCAAAGCCCAAACCACACCCACTGCCGTGGAGTCAGTTCTGGTTCACAGCGCCCCTAGAGGACAGAGGAGAACTCCCCCATGGGGTTTGCTGTAAGCACACAGACATGGGTCATAGAATAATGGAGAGGTGTTTCACTATAGTTTCATGTAAAACTTTCAGGCTAAAGAAAGACTGGGGTGGGGCAGAAGAACAAGGCCCCTGGGAATGGAGAAGGAAGAAACAAAAGATCTCAAAAATCATACTGAAGAGTCGCTGAGCGTGACCCACCAGAGTTCCTACACGCCAAGTGCAGTTGATACTGTTGGGAGGTTCGCGCATTAGATGGGAGACTGCCTAGTTTTTCTCAGTCAGTACAAACTGCTAGGGTGCTGGCTGTCTGCGGCCGCCCGTTTAGGGAAGTGGTTCCAACAGCTGTCAGAACTGGGGCAGAGTAGATCGGCCTCGTAACCATAATCACTCTTAAAGCTTTAGCCATTTTACCTTCTGGCTGAGGATGGTTTCCGGCATAAACCTGGGTTCGTCACGGATGTTTCTCTCACGTGACCATGCTGTCGGGCTAAAATGAGACATACATTTCATGAAGGACTGATGAGCCACTGTAGCACGCAGTGCTAGCTGAATACACAGTTATGGGAC
Source organism: Orycteropus afer afer (assembly GCF_000298275.1). Lineage (NCBI taxonomy): Eukaryota > Metazoa > Chordata > Mammalia > Tubulidentata > Orycteropodidae > Orycteropus > Orycteropus afer. The sequence goes on from NW_006921593.1 coordinate 23,077,636, forward strand.
CATCACGCCACTACGACTGGGTAACTTCCAGTTCCTACTGTGCCTCTGTGAAGGCGATGGAAAGACCAGCCAGAGGAGTTACGGCTGGTCTCAAATGCCCAAGGACAGAATTCTTATTCATGGAAGGCATGAGGTAGACACGTGGATGGGTCAATGTATTGTTTTTTAAAAATTAGGAAATTAGGACATTTCCAGATAAGCAGAAATTAATGGAATTTGTTACAACCAGACCAGCATTACAAGAGGTGCTAAAGGGAGTCCTTTGGACAGAGAACCAACCACAGCAAACAACCACCGACCGTTAACACACATGATGACATAACCCAGAAACCAACCCAGTTATGGAAGTATCCAAAGTAAAATAAGCCTACAAGATTGTAAACAGGAACCAGAGACATCATTGGCAAATGAGGACAACTACAAACCAAAAAAAGGGAAAATACTGTGTAGTTTTAGAACTTCCAGATGGTGAGCAGGTCAAGAGAGTTGCAAGATAGAATTGATTATTCTAAACTCGGGGAGAAAATTCTGAATCACAGGGTGACCTCAAAGAAAAATGACAGTGACCTTGTGCAGCAGTTCTAGTCTGACCCATGTGGGCTCGCCATACCAGCAGCTGGTAGTGCTTATTGGTAAACCAAAAAAACCAAACCCATTGCCATCATATCAATTCCAGCTCACAGTGACCCCTCCTTGGGTTTCCGAGGCAGTATCTCCACGGAAGTAGATTGCCCAATCTTCCTTCCAGGGAGCGGCTGCTGGGTTTGAACTGCCAGCCTTCTGGTTAGCAGTCAATGCCTTAGGCATTATGCCACCAGAGCTCTTACTGCTAATCCTTAAATGTTTACCTTCTCTATACCTGAGCTTTCTAAATTCAAAAAATCATGCCTCGTTTGACTTTGCCAAAAAACAAAACAAAACAAACCCTAGTTTAACCATTTATCCCCACGTTGGAGAAGCACTTCCAAGTGTCCCTCCCTTGCGTGCGTGCAGGCGTCCTGCGCGGTAGAGCTGCTCAGTTCTCCGTATCCGCGCCGCTCTCCGAGTATGCTCACCAAGCCCCGTCTGCTTCCCCCCAGGAGCATCGAGTCTCTGTACAAGGAGCTCGTGGAGGAAGGACTGCTGGTACAGGCGCTGAAAGTCAGCCTCTCCGACTACATTGGTAACGTGCATGGAGAAGAAGGGATGGAGCGCGTGCCTCCCCTTGCATTTCAAGGCCCCAACAGCCGGAAATAGATCCATTTGTGGTTTTGCCCAAAGCGGCCTGTCCTGGCTGCCAGTCTGTGTTTGTTGGATTCAGCTGAGAGGAGGCTATGACTTAATCAATTATCTTGACCAAGTGGATCGATCTCTCACCCCTTATGTGGTAGAAGCTGAGTTTAAGCCTGCTAGCACACTTCCTAGGAGCTCTGGTGGCGTAGTGCCTAAGGCACTTGACTGCTAACCAGAAGGCTGGCGGTTCAAACCCACCAGCCACTCCTCGGAAGGAAGGTTGGGCGATCTACTTCCTTAGTGATACTGCCTCGGAAACCCAAGGAGGGGTCGCTGTGAGTCGGGTCCGACTCGACAGCACATAACAACAACCACAGCGAGCTCCTTGGGACTGGCTGGCTTTCTGGCATACGTGTGAGGGAAGAGACCTTTCCTGTTTAAACATAAAGCCCCCAGGGGGCCTTCCACAACCAGTAACCAGTTGCCGTGGAGTTGACCCCAACCCCTGGTGACCTGCTCAGGGACCCACTGACCATTCTCCTCTCCTTGGTCCAGGGACATGTCCTCTTCTTCCCTGCCCTCCGGAGCGACCTTTGTGTCTAGGGTGGTGTCCTTCTCCTCCGTCATCTCATTTCCTCAGTCACAGGATGGGGCTGATGGAGCACCTACCAACCCCCTCATTAAACTGCATGACTATTTGTGAACTAGTCTGAGAGGACTCAAACTGCCAACCTTGTGGCCAGCAGCTGAGCCCCTTAACCATTTGCAGCGGCTATTTGCAGTCGTTGAGGTCGAGGGCAGGGGGCGGGAGGATGGTGAGTAATGAGCAGGCCTTGCAAGGCCTGTGATCACTGCCCCCATTTCCTGGTGAACCTTATACAGGAAGCTGGTGGTTTATATATGTAAATGGCCCCATTGTCCATTCTCTACAGTGGAAACGTGAGAGATTGGTTGCACCTCGACCTCTGGAATCCCGATTCCTTACCTGGGCTGGTGCCCCTGTCCTCTTCACATGTCTCTCAGCTCTCTGCTGCTTTGCCTTCCGGTGGTCAGGCTTCTTTGGCTCTTGGATGCCCACTGTCTCAAATACTGCTCCTGCCCTCGTTTCGTTTCCTTCTTCTCTCTCTTTGAAAGACCCAATGTCTCTCCAGGAATCCTAAACTAAGTGCTGAATGAGTGGATAGAGTTCCTGGGTGGTGAAACAATTAAATGCTTGACCATGAGCTGAAAGGTTGGTGGTTCAAATACCCCAGACAAACGTCTGACAGCAGGCCTGCTTCTGACAGGTCAGTGATCTGCTTCTGACAGGTCACAGCCTGGATAGCCCTATGAGCAGTTCTACGGCAGTTAATTAACAGCTCCCACATGGGACAGTTGCCACACACGGTAACGTTTTCCCAAGACTCAGCAAATGACCCAGGCTAGCTGTCCTTAGCACTACTGGACCCGAAACCCACTAATTCAGCTTAAAACAATTTCTTTAGATCAAATGTGTTAGGCTCTAGAACCACTAATCATCTGTTAGTTTGTCATACTGTGGAGGCTCATGTGTTGCTGTAAGGTTGGAGGCTATGCCACCAGTATTTCAATATTGCTGTCCACCCATGGTGGACAGGCTTGAGCACAGCTTGCAGACTAAGACAGACTAGAAAGAAGGATGTGGTGTTCTATGTCTGAAAAAAATGGGCCACTTAAGACCCAATGAATAGCAGCAGAACACTGTCTCAGGTGGTACTGGAAGTTGAGCCCCTCGGGTTGGAAGACACTCAGAAAAATGACAGTCAACCTGGGCAGCAGTTCTAGTCTGACCCACGTGGGCTCGCCGTAACAGCAGCAGGAGTGCTCCTGGTAAACCAAAAAAAGGTGCTCAGACTAGGGAAGAGCTGCCTCCTCAAAGCAGAGTAGACCTTAGTGCTGTAGGGGAGTAAAGCTTTGGGGACCTTCATTTGCTGAGATGCCGCAGCTCAGCAAGAGAAGAAACAGTTGCAAACACCCATTAATAATTGGAACATGGACTGTACGACGTGTGAATCTAGGAAAATTGGAAGTTGTCACAAATGAAATGAAGCTCATAAAGAGTGATATCCTAGGCATTAATGAGCTGAAATGGACTGGAATTAGCCCTTTGAATCAGTCATATGGTCTACTATGCTAGGAATGACAGAGGAATGGTGTCACATTCATTGTCAAAAAGAACATTTCAGGATCGATCCTAAAGTACAGTGCTGTCAGGGATAAGATAATATCCACATGCCAACAAGGAAGACCACTTAATACAACTCAAATTTGTGTCCCAATCACTAATGCCAAAGGTGAAGAAATTGAGGATTTTTACCAATTCTGGTCTGAAATTGATCAAACATACAATCAAGATGCATTGATAATTACTGGTGATTGGAATGCAAACAGTGGAAACAAGAAGGTTTGGTGGTTGGAAAATATGGCCCTGGTGATAGAAGTAACACTGGAGTTTGCATGATAGAGTTTTCTAAGACCAGTGACTTAGTTTTGCAAATACCTTTTTCCGACAACATAGATGGCAACTACACACGTGGACCTCATCAGATAGAATATGCAAGAATCAAATCAACTACACTTGTGGAAGGAGATATTGGAGAGATTCATTATCATGAATCAGAGCAAGGCCAGGGGCCAACTGCTGAACAGACCACCAACTGCTCACATGCAAGTTTAAGATGAGGCTGAAGAAAATTAAAACAAGTCCACAAGGGCCAAAATGTGACCTTGAGTATATCTCACCTGAATTTAGAGACCATCTGAAAAGTAGATTCGATGCACTGAACACTAATAACTGAAAACCAGACAAGTTGCGGGGTGACATCAGGGACATCACACATGAAGAAAGCAGAAGGTCATTAAAAAGACAAGAAAGAAAGAAAACATCTGAAAATGGCTATCAGAAGAGACTCTGAAACGTGCTGCTGAACATAGATTAGCTAAAGAGAATGGAGTAAATGATAAAGTCAAGGAGCTGAACAGAAGACATCAAAGGGCATCTCAAGAAGACAAAGAGTTGCAACGAAATGTGCAAAGACCTGGAGTTCGAAAACCAAAAGGGAAGAAAATACTCAGCATTTCTGTAGCGGAAAGAACTAAAGAAAAAAATTCAAGCTGCGAATTGCAATATTGAAGAATTCTATGGGCAAAATACTGAACAACACAGGAAGTGTCGAAAGAAGGTGGAAGGAATACACAGAGCCAGTGTATCAGAAGAATTGGTCACTGTTCAGCCATTTCAGGACGGAGCATATGATCAAGAACTGATAGTTTTGAAGGAAGAAGTCCAAGGTGCACTGAAGGAATTGGCCAAAAAACAAGCCTTCAGGAATTGATGGAATACCACTGAGATGTTTCAACAAACGAGTGCAACGCTAGGAGTGTTCATTTCCTGATGCCAAGAAAGTTGGAAGGCAGCTACCTGGCCAACCAGCTGGAAGAGATCCATATTTGTGCCCCTTCCAAAGAAAGGTGATCCAACAGAGTGCAGCAACTATCAAACAATATCATTAATATCACATGCAAGTAAAATTTTGCTGAAGATAATTCAACAACAGTTGCAGCCATACATTGACAAGGAACAACCAGAAATTTAAGCTGGATTCAGAAGAAGATGTGGAACGTGGGATATCATTGTTGATGTCAGATGCATCTTGGCTGAAAGTAGAAAATACCAGAAAGATGTTTGTCTGAGCTTTATTGACTATGCAAATGCATTTGACTGTGTGAATCATAACAAATTGTGGATAACATTGCAAAGAATGGGAGTTCCAGAACATTTTATTGTACTTACGCAGAACCAAGAGGCAATTGTTCGAACAGAAGAAGGGGATATTACATTATTTAAAATCTGTGAAGGTGTGTGTCAGGGTTGTATCCTTTCACCATACTTATTCTGTCTGTATGCTGAGCAAATAATCCAAGAAGTTTAAGTGTATGAAGAGCACAGCACAAGGATTAGAGGATTAACGGCCTGCGGTACAGCCTTGCTGTTGAAAGTGAAGAAGACCTGACACACTTACTGAGGAAGAACGACTGCAGTCTTTGGCGTGGATTACACCTCCACATAAAGAAGACAAAATCCTCACAACTGGACGATAAGCAACCTAATAGTGAACAGAGAAAATATTGAAGTTGTCAAGGATTTCATTTTACTTGTATCCACATTCAACACCCATGGAAGCAGCAGTCAAGAAGTCAGGCAGTGTATTGCATTGGACACATCTGCTGCGAAAGACCTCTTTAAAGTATATTTAAAAACAAAAAAAAACAAAAAAAGGCAAGATGTTACTTTGAGGATGAAGGTGCACCAGATCTAAGCCATGGTATTTTCTGTCGCCTCATATGCAGGCGACAACTGGACAGTGATTAAGGAAGGAAAAAAAGGGATGCCCTTGAGTTACTAGGTTGGCAAAGAATATTGAGTATGCCATGGACTGCTAGAATGAACAGATCTGTCTTGGAAGAAGTACAACCAGAATGCTCCCTAGAAGTGAGTATGGCAGCACTTGTCTGAGTAGTCTGGATGGGTTATCAGGTGGGACCAGTCCTAGAAGACATCAGGCTTAGTAAAGTAGAGGGCCAATGAAAAAGAAGTGGCCCCCCAAGAAGATGGATTGACACAGTGACTGTGACAATGGGCTCCAATACAGCAGTGACTGTGAGGGTGGCCCAGTGTTTGGTTCTGTTGTACACAGGCTCACTACGAGTCAGAACCGACTTGGCGGCACCTCACAACAAGGACAACAGGTTCATCTGAGTATTAATACGGATTTACTCTAAGAGGAAATTGGGGTCACTTTCACATCACCTCTAAGGTCCTGTTTACTGGCAGTAAACACTGGATTTGTGGTTGTCACAGGATCGCTCTCTACTCTGGCTGAGGCTAAATTAACGCTCCTCTGTTTATTACCTGCTCATTAGAAAGCGCCAGTCTCCGAAGCCATAACCGAAGCTTGCGTGATCACTCATCTCCTACCAGCACCCAGTGTCCTTGCCAAGGACTCTTGCTTTCACACGGAGGGTTGGAAAGGCTGCCCCCCACAGTAGCCCAGCCATCTTTGTCTGGTTTTTGACTCTAATTTTCGGAGTGTTTGAAAATGCTTCAAAGCTCTTGATACTGGGCACTCAGGTACACACAGACGTGTGTGGTGTTTGTCCTATGGACCTAACGCTGGACACTCAGCAAGGTTCGTACTTCGTGTGGGAAGAAAGGGTCCAAAAACGTAAAGATTCTGTGACTCCTGCAATGAATATTTTCACTCCAGATTCAGGTACAAATCAAGGGAGAATCCTGGGAGCTAAGATTCGGAGCACCTGTCTTCGTGACCAATGGAGATCCGCCAGCTAATTTTCTTGGCGACCTTATCTAAATTAGTCAGAAAATAACGGTTCAGATTTATGACCAGTTATAATTAAGCCCTTTGCTACCTTCTAATTAAAGCTGTGAAGATTTATTTCTGTATCACCCCACTGCTGCTCGTTGAGAAGCCATAGGAATGTGCATGGATAATGCCTTTGAAAGGAGAGCTTTCTGTTTATAAACAGATTTGGACCCCTCCTTTCAAGTGACTGCGTTTCAGATTCCAAGCCACATGGCTCCAATACAGATTTCAGATGCATCTTAAGTAATTTACCCCAAGTTTATGCGATTGTCAGACATAATCTTGTGGAATATGCATAAAGCAGATGCCAGTGGTTCTTCATCCTATTTTGTATGGCCTTCATTTTAGAACTTTGCCCCATTTCCCAATATTCAGCTGTTATTTTTAAAACGCTGGGTCCCTGTCACAACCATTGCGATACTGAGTTTACGGCGCTGGTGTAGCAAGGCTTTCTCAAATGCATGGCTTTAGCCTTCATGCTTTTATCTGAGAAGAGGCGTGTCCTTCCCAACCTCTTCCCATAACCTGGTTGAACCAGTTGCCGTGGAGTTGGGTCCGCCCCCCTGGCACCCCGTGTGGGTCAGAGCAGAACTGTGTTCTGTGGGTTTACAGTGCTGATTTTTCATAAGTGGATGGCCAGGCCCTTCTCCCAAGGCGCTCATGGGCAGCCTCGAACCTCCAGCCTTTCAGTCGGCACCCAAGCATGTTAACGTTTGCCACTCCGACTCCGTAATACAATTCTGTTTGCTGAGAACTGTTAGGTTTGTGTCTGTGCGCGGACCCACAGCACTTCATTCCCTCACCCGTGCTGTTTCTTCCCTGCCCAGGGGAGTACAGCTACCTGGGGACCACTCTTCGCCAAGTGTCTATTGAACCCATGCCTTCCCTGCTGGACGTCAGACAGCTCATCACACTGTACGGAATCCTACCCTTAGGTAACAGCCCCCCACGTCCTGCTGTGCTGTCTCCAGGCGGGGGTGCACTGCTCGCCGGCTCTGACGGTCAAAAGTGTGCGCAGCTAACACGGCCCCGTCAGAACGGCACTGCTGGTCTCGCCGCTCTCCCCTGGGTTGTTGGAGGGGGCCGTGCCTGGCATTCAGCCTCCCGGGTTAGATTAGAGGTGTCACCGAGCCAGCTGAGCCCAAGGCTGGCCTCTGGTTGGAAACCCTTCGGACACATCGTACCACTGTTTGCAGGGTCTCACCAGGGAGTGAGGGCCCCCAGGAGGCCTGGCATAGGACGGCCTTGGCGTCGGGGGCGGAGTTTTGAGCCCTCGCCTTTGACCTTGCAGGGTCTGCAACAGTGCATGAGAAGGCTCCTATGGTGAAATCCCTGCTGCTGGCCGGGCCCTCCGGGGTGGGGAAGAAGATGCTGGTCCACGCCATCTGTACCGAGACCGGCGCCAACCTCTTCAACCTGTCCGCATCCAACATCGCGGGGAAGTACCCCGGCCGCAGCGGCCTCCAGATGATGCTGCATGTGGTCTTCAAGGTACCCACGCCCTCCTGGCTCCCCTTCCCGTCCTTCCTCTGAATTACAGGCCCGGGGCCTGCGACTACAGCGCCTTGCACTTTAATTCCTTAGGCCAACAGGCATGTCTCCCTTAAGTTTCCTTGTCACAAATTACATCCTTACAGCGTCTGGCTGAGCACTTGGCAGTTAGAAACAGCTTCTTTCTGTGCGTAAAGACCCCCCCGTGCCACCCAGAGCAGCCTCCTTCTGCCAAAGGAGCTCTTCCCAAAATGCTTGCTCGTCTCATTGGAAAATAGAACCCGTGACTTCTTTGGTTGGCCCACTTTGCTCCACCGACGTTGGCACTGCCTGGTACTCACTCTTAGGTGGCAGTTCTTGATTGCCGAGCAGCGGTGTCAGCTCGGTGTCGGCTCCTTGCCCAGGTGTGGAGGGCTGGCAGGGCTGAGCCGACCACAGAGGAGAGGGTGCCGAGATCAGCTGACTGACCGCTGTGGGAACCTGGGTAACCTCTCAGCCTCCCTGGGTCTCTGTTTCCTCATCACCAAAATGAAGGGGTAGAAACAAATGATGCTGAGGTGCCCCACAAGCTCCAAGAGCAATGGTTCTCTGACATGGTTCCCGTGGCGAGCCGGGTAGCTAGAGACACACACCATACGTCCTGACACGGTTCCTGTAGTGAGCTGGGTAGCTGGAGATACATACTATACATATACACACGGATAAACACAAAGATCACCAAGTTGTGAGGAATTTCTCTTTTTGAGCCATGCCACATCAGCAAATGAAGGTCTCGACACCTTCTTCACTCCATCCATGTCGTTCAGGTCACCTCTACTTTGAGGGGGGAGCTCTTGCCCAGTCGTATTTTGAGTACCTTCCCACTTGAGGGCCTCCGCTTCCAGCACTATATGAGACGCTGTTCCATTGCTGCCCATAAGGTTTTCACTGTCCAATTATTTTATTTTTAGAAGTAGATTGTCAGGTCTTTCTGGTCTGCCTTCTCTGGAAGCTCTGCTGAAACAAGTCCACCATGGGTGACCCTGCTGGTATTTGAAATATCAGTGGCAAAGCCTCCAACATCACAGCAACATGCCAGCCACCACAGTATGACAAACTGACGGACAAGGGGTGGCCTCAGTGAGCTGATACGAACTGTTGTTATTGGCCATTTTGAATCAGACAGTCATATGGGCCACTGTGCCAGAAGTGACAGACTGAAGTGGAATGGCATCATATTCACTATTCCAAGATCTGTCTGGAAGTATAACACTATCAGTGATAAGATAATACCCGTATGCCTCAGAGGAACAACAGTTGATACAACTATTATTCAAATTTATGCACCAACCACTATTGCCAAAGATGAAGAAACTGAAGATTTACCAATTTCTACAGTCAGAAATTGATCAAACATGCATTCATAGTTACTGGTGATCAGAATGTGAACACTGGAAACAAAGAAGAAATATAAGTGTTCTGGTTCCCTAGTGCCACTCTGATGAGAATATACCACAAATGGGATGACTTTAACAGGCAGGAGTTTATCCTTACAATTTGCAGGCTTTAAGTCCAAGTTCAAAGTGCCAGGCTCTAGGAGGTGGGTGAAAGCCCCTCCGCCTTGGGCTTCAGCTCTGCCTTCTGCTCCCAGCCCACTGAGCTGGAGACTTTTCTTTACTCAGACAGCTGCTGGCTGCTGAGGCTGACAAGACCAAAGTGGACAAGTAAAAAGGCACAGTCCCAATGTTACCAAACCACACAGCAGGCCATTAATTCAAGTCCATTGAAAGTCCCAAGGTTGGCGGAGCATGGCAGGCTACTGAACAACAACATGGCTACATGCAGAGTTCAGGCATGCCAAAAGCTAGAACCCATTCCGAAAGCTGTTTCTTATATACAGGAAACAGACCACATCCCTAGAGCAGCTACTCAGGTGCTTGTGGTAGGTCCCACCATGGAGCTAATTGCCAGTCTCATCATGGGGAATAACTACCACCAGCTGCCCAGCCACTCAACCGGGCCCAGCTAAGTTAACACACAGACATAACCACCACACTAAGTATTTGGAAAATATGGCCTTGGTGATAGAAATTATGCCAGAGATCACATGATAGAATTTTTGCAAGATCAATGACTTATTTATTGCAAATACCCTTCTTCAGCAACATAAATGGTGACCATGCACACGCGCATCACCAGATGGGAAACACGGGTCGGATTCACTGCGTCTGTGCATAGAAATGAGGAGACGCTCAATAGCAGGTCCAGACAAGGTCAGGGACAGACCGTCAGTTGCTCCTGTGCAACTTCAAGTTGAAACTGAAGAAAATTTAAACACGTCCCTGAGAGGCAAAGTATGACCTTGAGTATATCCCACCTGAATTCAGAGACTAGAATTTAAGTTTGAACACTAATGACTGAAGACCAAATAAGTAATGGGATGACATCAAAGACATCATACATGAAGAAAGTAAAAGGTCCTTTCAAAGGCAGGGAAGAAAGAAAACACCAGAGTGGATGTCAGAAGAGACTCTGAAACTTGCTCTTGAATGAAGAGTAGCTAACAAGAATGGAAGAAGTGACGGAGTAGAAAAGCTGGACAGGAGATTTCAAAGGGTGGCTCAAGAAGACAAAGTGAAGTATTATAATGAAATGTGCAAAGACCTGAAGTTAGAAAATCAAACAGGAAGAACATGCTTGGCATTTCTCAAGCTGAAATAATTGAAGAAAAAAATCATGCCTCAAATTGCAATATTGAGAGATTCTATGGGCAAAATATTGAACAATACAGGAAGCAACAAAGAAGGTGGAAGGAATACACAGAGTCGCTGTACCAAAAAGAATTGGCTGATATTCATCCATTTTAGGAGGTAGCATGTAACCAAGAAGCAATGGTATTGAAGGAAGAAGTCCAAATTACACTGAAGACATTAGTGAAAAACATGGCTCCAGGAAATGACGGAATACAAACTGAGATGTTTTCACAAACAGGTGCAAAGCTGGAAGCACTCACTCATCTATGCAAGCAATTTGGAAGACAGCTACCTGGCTCGTTGACTTAAAGAAATCCATATTTGTGTCCATTCTGAAGAAAGGTGATAAAACAAAATTTGGAACTTACTGAGCAATATCATTAATGTCACATGAAAGTAAAGTTTGGCTGAAGATAGTTCAAAATTGGTTGTCGCAGTGTATTGACAGAGAACTGCCAGGAAGTAAAGCTGAATTCAGAAGAGGGCTTGACTTGAAGGATATCTTTACTGATACTGGATGGGTGCTGGCTGAAAGCAGAAAATACCACAAAGATACTCGCCTGAGCCTTATTAACTATGCAAATGCATTCAGCTGTGTGGATCGTAACAAATTATGGCTAACATTGCAAAGAATAGGGATTATAGAACATTTCATTTTACTCATATGGAACCTGTACATTGGCCAAGAGGCAGTCATTTGAACAGAACAAGGGTGTACTGCGTGGTTGAAAATCAGGAAGGGTGTGCATCAGAGTTGTATACTTTGACCATACTTCTTCAGTATGTATCCTGAGCAAATAATCGAGAACTGAACTATGTGAGGAAGAACATGACATCAGGATTGGAGGAAGACTCACTAACAGCCTACAATATACACATGACACAACCTTGCTGGCTGGAAGTGAAAAGGAATTGAAGCACTTATTGATAAAGAGCAGAGACTACAGCCTTCAGTATGGATCATACCTCAACATAAAGAAAACAAAAATCCTCACAGCTGGACCAATAAACAGCATCATGATAAGTGGAGAAAAGATTGACGTGGTCAATGATTTCATTTTACTTGGATCTGCATTCAGCACCCATGGAAGCAGCAGTCAAGATACCAGAGGACATATTGCACTGGGGAAGTCTGCTGCAGAAGACTTCTTTAAAGTGTTAAAAAGCGAAGATGTCACTTTGAGGACCCAAGCCTGACCCAAGCCATGGTATTTTCCATTATCTCATATGCATGGAAAAGCTGGACCGTGAATAAGGAAGACTGAAGAAGAATTGATACCTCTGAATTGTGGTGGCAAAGAATGTTGAATATGCCGTCGATTCCCAGAAGAACGAACAAATCTGTCTTGGAAGACATACAGCCAGAATGCGCCTTGGTGGTGAGGTTGGGGTCTGTCTTGGAAGACATACAGCCAGAATGCGCCTGGTGGTGAGGTTGGGGAGACCTTGTTTCATGTGCTGTGGGCATGTTATCAGGAGGGACCAGCTCCTCCTGGAGAAGGATGTCATGCTTGGTAGAGTAGAGGGTCAGCGAAAAAGAGGAAGACACTCAATGAGACGAAGAGACACAGTGGGTGCTATGCCGGGCTCAAGCATGGCTGCATTGGCAAGCTCAAAGATAGAAGTGGTTGTGAGGATGGCGCAGCACAGGCCAGTGTTTTGTTTTGTTGTACGTCAGGTCAGTAGGAGTCAGACCATCCTGACAGCACCTGATAACAGCAACAACAAATTGTGATGCTGGACATTTATTTTTCATATTAAAACTTTACAAGATTTAGCTTTTATTTTGTTGAGTAGTTATACTCTTGCTCTCTCTGGTTCTCACACTGGATGATTTCTGTTGGTCTGTATTCAAGCTCACTGACGCTTTCTTCTAGCATCTTCTGTCTGCTATTAAGCCCATCTTGTGGAACTTCCCTCCCTCCCCAGATATTTGTGTTTTCAGTTCTAGAATTCCATTTGATTCTCCTGGTTTTCACTTCTCCGCGGTGGTTCCCTTCCTGTTCATTCCTCATGACTGTCTTTCCCTGCAAATCTTTGCACTTAATAGCTGTCTTATACACATACTCTACTACTTTCAGTACTGGGTCATCTTGGGGTCTGTTTCTGTTTAGCTGCTTTTCCTTTGATTGTGTGTTACATTTTTATGTTTTCTTCATATGATCAATGGTTTTATTGTGTACCAGACATTGTGAATGGTATGTTGCAGAGATTCCGCAGCATGCTGGGCTTTGAATTACTGATGAATCAGCTTGAACTTGCAGCGGTTTGTGTTCTGTTTTGTTAGGATGGGTCCGTTTTGGTTTTGTCCTTGGTCTGAGGTACACCCCTCAGTGTAAGACATGGGCATTACTCTGGAGCTCTATTGGAAAGCCCGAGGTGTTTACAAGCTGCTCCAACGTGGCAGCAGCTGAGGTATCTGCTCGGTTGCTCTGACCTTCCAGCGGTTGCTTTCCACTTGTTTGACAACAAGCTAGTGTTTGAAGCCAGAATCACAGCCTCTGTGCGCAGCCACCAAGCTCCAAGCACTAAGTTCTTCAGAGGAAAAGTAAAAGAAAACCATCCTGTCTCTCAAAAGAACACCTACATTTGTTCATCCTGAACACCAAACTTTGTTGACTTTTGACATTGTCAGGTAATTGGGTAACTGATAGAAAAAAAAAAAAAAAAAATTCTAACTCATAGCGACCCTATAAGACAGAGTAGAACTGCCTCATAGGGTTTCCAAGGCTGAAAATCTTTACGAAAGCAGATTGCCTCATCTTTCTCTCATGCCACTGCTGATGGGTTTGAACCGCCAACCTTTTGTGGTTAGCAACTGAATGCTTTAACCACTCTGCTTCCAGAGCTCTCTGACAGAAACACATAAATATATATTTTAAAAATAGTATTTCATTGCTACTGCATATTCCAGACACTGTCCTATGCTTCAGTTGTATCAATTCATTTAATTCCCCACGAAGAACCCAGCAAGGTCGGTACTATCATTAGCCCCATTTCCCTGGCAGGAGCACTGAGGCCGGGCCTTCCCTGGGCTGCTGTGCTGGGATCCGGCTGCACAGTCTGGCCCACTCCCTCCATGTTCAGTGATTGCGTTTTCAGCCGCTGACACGCACTGAATCAGGCTCTCCGTGCCCCTCACCACGTTGCTCAGTCGCTCCTGGCATGAATCCAGGACAGAGGTAATGTGATCTCTGGCTCTCGGGAGGTTCCTTGTGCCTGCTGCCGGGGGGTCTTGTCTTGGTACCAGATGAGCTAGTCCTTTGCATTTACGGGAATTACAGGAACCTGGCATCTTGTGGACTCCACGACGCTGGGTGTCTGAGTGTCAAGATAAGGGACAGCATGTACTCACCTCGGCTGCTCCTTGTCAGAGCCAGACACACACCTCAGTCAGCCTCACCTTTACTGCGTGCATAACTGATTAATGAGAGACCCAGAGGTCTGCGTGCGGAAGGCCAGTCCTTCAGTTAGAAACTGCACAGTGAGGCCACTGTGTCGCAACGTGGCTGACAGAGGCACTCTCGGCATTCCAACAGGTGTTTGCTTGAATTTACCCAAGGAAGGTGGGATTCTGTGCTTATGCTGGGAAGTCAGGGGCAGGAAGCTGTGTGTGTGAGTGTGTGGCGTGGGCCATAGGACCAGGGTCGGGGCTGGGGTGCCTCAAAGTATGGATCAGTGGTTTCTGCTGGAGGAGACAGAACACGTTTCACGTCTTTTTTAATAATAACAAGATTTTATTATGAAATTAAGGGGCTCCAGTGGTGTTGTGGTTAAGGCATTTGGCTGCTAACCAAAAAGAAAAAAAATGTCAGTGGTTTGAACCCACCAGCCACTCCAACAGAAGAAAGATGAGGTAGTCAGCTTGTGTAAAGATTTACACCCTGGAAACCCAGTGGGGGTCACTGTGAGTCAGGATTGACTTGACCGCAGTGAGTTTGGTTTTGAGTTTATTACAAAATTAATCTCAAGAGCGTAAATAATCCACCTCTGTTAGGAGACTTGGTCACTGAATGTCTGGCAGGTGGCATTTGCTTCACACGCCACACCCTGCACAAGTGAAGACACACTGGACATTAGAGTCTATGCTGGTGGTACAGCGGTTCAGCACTCGGCTGCTAACCAAAAGGTCAGCAGTTCGAATCCACCAGCCGACCTGTGGGAAGAAGACGAGGCACTCTGCTTCTGTGAAGATTGACGGCCCGGGAGCCCTGGGCCAGTTCCGCTCTGTCCTGCAGGGTCTGTGAGATGAAACCAACCAGATGGCAGTGGCTTTGGCTTTTTCGGATTTGCTTCACAAGCGTAAAACCAAATGCACTTTGTTGTCATTATTTTTGGAGGATTCCTTTATTTTGCATGTTTTTGCGTTACTATTGTTAGCATAATTCTTCTAGTGGAACAGCTAATTTGGAGTGAAGGAGTGTTTCCTTGAAGATATGTGCCTGAGTCCTAAGCAAACAATGAGTATTTAACATCCTTTCTTCTACTAAACTAGCATGTGAAAAAGAATAGCCATCTGCTTGTGGAGGAAGTATTAGAAACACATTCTTCTCACCAATGAAGAGGCGTTTTATAAATAACTAAGCCTGACTCCAGTGCCCAGAGACCCCATGGGTGTCAGAGTGGAGCTGCCCTCCACTGGGTGGGTCGTCAGGCCATTCTTCTGAGGTGCCTGGGTGGGTTCAGTCTGCCCACCTTTGGGCTAGCAGCTGAGCGCCTCACTGTTTGTGCCACCCAGGAGCCTAGATGGTTCCACTTAATGCATATTTCACAGACAAGAAGTCATCGAGGCAGGGCCATCATGGCCACTCTCCTCAGCCACCAGCATCCTGGTTTATTCTAATAGCAAACCAAAGGGCTGAGAAGAAGGGATGTCCAATGACCTCTGGCAGGAGTCAGGTACATGATAAGGAGTTGAATACACACTTCCTCTTTGAATTGGACCAGAACTTTGATGAGGCAAGAATTGTTTGTTAGGTGCCGTGCAGCCGGCCCCGACTCACAGCGACCCCATGTACCGCACGACAAAACACGCCGGGTCCGGCGCCAGCCTCACAGTCCCTGCGGCGCTTGAGCCCATCGTTGCAGCCACTGTGTCAGGCCGTCTCGTTGAGGGCCTTCCCCTTTTTCGCTGGCCCTCCACTTTACCAGCATGATGTCCCTCTCCGGGGAATGGTGCCTTCTGACAACGTGACCAAGTAGTCAGATGAAGTCTGGCCACTCTCACTTTCAAGGAGCATTCTGGCTGCACTTCCTCCAGGACAGATTTTTCCGTTCTTCTGGCAGTTCATGGTACTCTCAGCATTGTTCGCCAATACCACAGCTCAAAAGCATCATTCTTCAGTCTGCCTTACTCATTGTCCAGCTCTCACATGCATATGAGGTGATTGAAAACACCACGGCTTGGGTCAGGTGCACCTCAGTGTTCAAGGTGACATCTTTGGTCTTCAGCACTTTAAAGAGGTCTTTTGCAGCAGATTTTCCCAGTGCAATATGACGTCTGATTTCTTGATGGCTGCTTCCATGGGTGTCAATTGTGGATTCAAGTAAAATGAAATCCCTGACAACTTCAGTCTTTTCTCCATTTATCATGATGTTGCTTATCGGTCCAGTTGTGAGGATTTTCATTTTCTTTATGTTGAATGTAATCTGTACTGCAGACTGTAGTCTTTAGTCGAGGAATTAGTGTCTCCATTTTACAGATAAGAAAACTGAGGCTCCGAAAGGTTAGTGTGACCAACAATACAAGAGAACGAAGGGTCTGGAATCTGGATGCCAGCTGGGATCAGATGCCAGGGCCAGCCCTCCGGGACCTCTGGGGCCTGTCGTGCTGAATGACAGCCCGGGGCATGGCCTGAGTGTCCTCTAGCATGAGGAGTGGAGGGAGCTGAAAGTTATGAGTCCCCTTGGCCTGCTCCCGCAAGACCGCACTTCCTCCTGAGCCTCCTTCTGTGGTGTTCCCTCTGCCTAGGAAGAATGGCCATCAGAAGTCAGGGGTCCAGGGCAGAGCCCTGATCGAGAGCTCTTGGACCGGCTGCTTTGAGCCTTGGAGACATGCCCTCCTGTCCGCTGAAGGCCGTGAGTCCTTTCCTCCTTCCTCTCCCACAGCTATTAGGCCCTGAGGGCTAGAAGGAACAAGGGCCAGGAGCCGCCAGCCAGTGTCCCGGCTGGGCCACGTGGCTTCCTCCCCGCTGGGCTCACAGCCAACAGCCCGGTGGCCCGGTGCCAAGGGACCCCAGATGTGGTATGGACAGCTGGCCCAGCAGCCAGGGGGTGGGGACTTCTCTTGATTAATAATCCACCCAAAGACATTGCTGCTGCTCATGGATGATTTTTAAAAGGCAGACATTTATTTAATAAACACGTGTGTCCCACCTGCATAAGGTGACATTCAGTGCGGATAATGCAAAGCCGGCACCTGGCCCCAACACCAGAGCCACTCGCTCACATGACAGAGAGGGAGGGAGACCAAGCAGCTTAGGGCCAGCCCTGGGGGTGACAGTGGAGGGGGAGGGGCTGGTGACTGCACAACCCACAGGTGTCTGTGGAAGGAGGCCTCATCTCCTTCCAGAGTGAAGGTCACACACCTCTGAGGCCCACCTGGGTACCCTCAGAGAGGCCTCCAGGCTGAGACCACACCCCTCTGGCCCTCCTCTGGGCTGTCTGTACCCCACTGAGGGGCCCAGGGCAAATCAGGGCCCTGTCACAGTCTGTCAGCTTTGCCCAGCCTCCCCCATGAGACCCTGCACCCCAGCCCCTCCTGCTGCTCTCTTCCGCCTCAGTTTACCATCCTGTTCCCACAGGGTCAGCCCAGCGGGCTGCTGACCCATCAGTCGTCCTCCACTCTCCTTTTGATTGTCATCAAAGCCAGATGGCCAGCCAGCTTCCAGCAAAGACTCACGTAGCTCCCACCGTTACACTGAAAGGCAGCACAAGACAATGAAAACAGAAAGTCCAGTTGTAAAACAGTGCAAGGGCAGGCCCAGAAATCCTCTCCAGGTTGAGTGTTTAAGCGGAGTTCAGATGACTAAGGGACAGGAAAGGAGCCCCCACCCAGGCCGTGGCTCAGACCCTCCAGGGAAGCCCCCTCGATGCTTCCTGGCCACGCTCAGCCCCTCCAGTTTACACCCAAGAAGCTATCCAGCCTGCAGGCAGGGACCACATCTTTCCACCCAGACATCCCACCTCTGCCACGGAGCCTGACCCCACCCAGGGGCTCAGGCAGTAGGTGTGGAAGGGAGGGAGGGGTGAGGGAGTGAAGGGGTGGTCCTTTCAGCTCGGTGACTGAGACAGGACAGCTGAAGAGGACCTCGTCTGTTGCCTTAGGTCATTTATGGCTGGGCAACTAGGTCTCACTCAGGAAGTACTTCCAAAGCTCCAGAGTAGCACGTGTTCCTCACGCAAAGGCGCCAAAACACAAACAGGCAGTAACCTTGAGCCATTATATCCTAGCCCAACACGAAGCCACACCAGTGGCCGTGGAGTCGACCCAGACTCATGGTGTCCCCGTGTGTCAGACACAGTAGAGCTGGACTCCATGGGGCTTTCAGTGGCTGGTGTTTTGGAAGTAGCCAGCCAGGCCTTTCTTCCGAGGTGCCCGCAGGTGGACACAACCCTCCAAGCTTTGGGCTAGCACCCAAGAGCACTCAACTGCAGCGCCTGTCCCAACCCGAGAGCATCTCGTTGTGTCGGTGAAGGTCTGACAGCGTTTCTTCTGACAGCCACGAGGCTCCGTCGTCTCATAGAGCTCCCCAGGATTCGGAAGGACGCATGGTGGTGGCGAGGCCATGGAGATGGTCTTCATGCGTAACATGACCCATCCATGAGGCCTGCATTTCATGGGCCTGAGAGCCCTCTACTGGCAACTGCTGTAAACTCTCCTGTGTCACTTGTAAAGTTCAATTATAAATTAATTACATTTAATTGTGCATGACCTCAGATCATCTATGGGTAATTTAAACAAAGCCTTTTCATCGCTAAATGAAAATTAAAAGAGCAAAGAATACCATTTTTCATTAACAAATTGGCAACTGGTTTTTTAATCTTGGTACTTGTTGAGGAAAAGAGTGGACAAACAAGCCCACGTTGTTGGAGGGGCTGTAAACAGGGACCCCTTGCAGGAGGGCGGCTTGGCAACGTCTGTGAAGATACATCCCTGTGTGACACAAATGAACGGTTAAGCACTTGACTGTTAGCCGAAAGGCTGGAGGGCGCCTCGGAGACAGTTCTGACGATCTGCTTTGAGGAGCCTGGAAACCCTGTGGGTCAGGTCTGTCGGTAACACAGGGGCACCATGCCTCAGAGTCAGCCGGACGGCAAACCACAGTGGATGGCGGTAAGAGAACGTTCAGGTCCCACCTGAGAGTGACTATTGGTGTCTCCCCGTTCGGAGCACAGAGAGTGAAGAGAATCAAAGACCCAAGAGAACAGTGAGTCCAGAGGACTAATGGGCCACGCAAGCATTTAGCCTCCACTAGCCAGAGACGACTCGACAGCACATAACAACAACAACAACAACAACACCCAGAGACGAGAAGAACGAGATGGTGCCCGGCTACCACACGCCACAACTCTCATCAGGACCACAGAAGGTCCTGGACACAATGGGAGAAAAATGTAGAATAAAATTCAAAATCGTTAAAAAAAAAAAAAAAAAAAACAGACTTACCAGTCTGATAGGGTGGAACCCCTGAGACTGTGGTCCGTAGACACCCTTCAAACCTGGAACTGAGCCCACCCCTGGGGATCACCGTCAGCCACACCACAGACAGGCCTATAAGGTGATGCTCCTCCAAACCATCAACCCAATGAGGCCAAAAGTGCAGCATTTGCCCCAAAGCAAACCTCAGAGAAGGCAGGAAGGAAGGAAGGAAGGATGGATGGTAACAGAACCCAGGGAGGAGAGGGAGTGCTGTTACACTGAGGGGATGGCGCCAACGTCAGGGAATTAAATACGTAAAAATGATCGACTGGGAGACTAATGTGCTCTGTGAACTTTCACCCAAACTCCAATGTAAGAAGAGGACCATTGATGCCCTTCTGCCTGCTGGGGACAGTCCTACAGCAGTGCGCAGACGGACACCTCAACGTGCTCAGCTGAGCACTGCTTGAAAAGGTAGGGCCCACTCAGTGTTCAAAGGCAGGGGTTAGATCATTCAGCAATGGCCATGACGTTAAAGTGATGCTGGAGCGACATTCACGAGGTGCAAACAAAGCAATGTCCAAAGCAGTGTATGTGGAACAGTCCTGCTTCCGTGAACGTGAATGTCGGACGGTCTGCAGAGACAGGAGCTGTGTGGCATCAACTCAAGGCGGCGGGGCCAGCGGGTCTTAGTAAGGTCAGTCTGCTCTAAAATCGATAATGATGAATACCGCTTTTGACAAAACCCACAAGAAAAGAACAGCTCAGAGAAGGAGGAGGAGAGTGGTCGCACGACTCCGAGAAGGGAATCGGTGCCGCTGACACGTACGTGGAAAAGCCGTGTGTGTGTCAACTGTGTGCACTGTCAGCATCATCAGGCAGGACCAGTCCCTGGAGAAGGGCCTCATGCGTGGTAGAGCATCATCAGAAAAGGGGAGACCCTCAACGGGGCCTGACACGGTGGTGGCTCCAACAGTGGGCTCCGGCACAGCAAGGACCGTGAGGCTGGTGCAGGGCCAGGCAGCGTTCCATTCTGTTGCACACGGGGTCGCTGTGAGTCGGGCTGACTCGATGGCACCCAACAACAAAATTAATAGATTATTTTTTAAAAGGAAGAAAAAGCAACAAGAAAAGAATGTGTCCTCAGAGGGCGTGTTTTCCAAGCTCACCTGTTGGCCTCCTGCACCTGCAGACCTTCCTGTCCCATCCGCACACTCCCTGCAGGAGCAGCCATCCCTCCCACCAGTGTCCATCCCCTCTGCAAGGATGACAGGGCCTGGTCCTCGCCAAGGCCATCCTCTGCCTCCCTACCCCGGCCCATGCCACCTCCCCCTCCTGTGCCCTGCCTCCTGTCCTCATCCTGTGAACACACCTGGCTGCCCCAGAAAGGCCTCAACAATCTTTGTGCCCCCAGTACCCCACATGATGCCTAGCGCATCAGCGGTCCCTCTGAACTGTTGGTGGAGGAGGAAATGAGAACAGCCCCTGGGCCACGTTCTAGGCCAAAAACAACTAAGCAACCTTGTGTGAAGGCCACCAACTTGTCCCCTTGCGTCTTCTTCCCCCCTGAGAGCTCCAGGATTCTGTGCCTCCCCTCTCTGCGCAGAGCTGGATAGAACCCAAGTGTCCTCTGGCCAGCCCATCACTGTCCCCAGAGGAAGGTCAGGGAGGTTGGAGACCCATGTTCTTCCTGGAAGGAGGGTGATACAAAGCTAGGGTAAAGAGATGCTCACAGGGCAGCCTGTGTCCTGTGGTGATGTGACAGGATGCCTCCTGGTTACAACAGGCCTGGGGTGGGAGACGGAAAACAGAACCAGACCCTCTGCCGCCGAGGTCATCCTGACTGCTGGTGACCCCTGTGTACGGAGGGTGCTGCTGCATCGGGCGTTCTCGGCTGTCATCTCTGCAGAAGGCCACCGGCAGGCCTTTCTTCCGCAGTGCCAGAGTGGGTGCTTAGTAGTACCACCAGGGACCCGGTGTCAGACAGACCCACATCTAGAGCCGGACTCCACCACTGCTCTTGTGATGCCAGGTGGGTTACCTAACCCACTCTCTACCTCAGTTTCCTCATGTGTAAAAGGGAGCTAAGGCTTGGCGCAGCATATGCGTACGATAAACACAGGCTACTCGTGAGAACAGAGGTGATAGAGGTGATACGATGGCTGTCAAAGTGCTTTGTGACAGAACGGTAGCTGTATTACTGTTGTTGAAGAACCCTCTTGGGAAATGTGTTCCATTTCAGTTGATAATCTTTGCGCCCTTCCAAAGCAAGCCACTTCCAAGAAAAGGTCCTTCACACAGCCCTGGCTGCCCCAGAGCACATTAGCGCCCTGGGAAAAGAATTCTTTCCCAGGTGTCTGTTAAAAAAGAAAGGAAGTGTGGAATTCCCCCACTCTGTTCGAAAGACCATAGGAGTACAAGGAACAGTGTTAGCTTTCACATCCAAAGGAAACATGGAGCCACATTTTCAAAACAATCTTAAACCAGTACCAAAATTACCCCAAGTTAGTGAGACTTCTAGAACTCAAGTTTGACTTTGCTACAAGCAGAAGGAAAAAAGGAGTGCTCATTACTGGGCAGTCACATCTGTAATTCCCATTAAGGAACGCTGGATTGGGACAATAGGGCGCACAGAGAGGAACATGGAAAACCCATCACTCGCCAGCTGGGCGTGGAGAGACATGTGGCTGCTCACCATTGCCTAAGACAAGAGGTGGTGGTTCATGAGAGAATTGTTTTTCTGTTGGTTTGGGTTCTAACACCGATTTTTAAGAGGGACTGAAAAGAATAAGATCTTGCCTTTGTTATTATAAATGATTTTTTTCTAAGAAGCTTAAAGCCTTCTACAAGTGCCGTCACATTTTCTTATATCATCTTGGCGCTGGAAATAGGGACGCTTTTGACCTAACCTCAGTGTAGCTTTTAGTGGAACAGTGGTTCTTTGGTGCTTGCCTTCCTCAGGCAGGTTAGCCAGATCCTCCCGGATCACAGCACACAAGCCATATTGGAGAGAAAGCTGAGAAGCCAAGAGACTAGAAGGCTCGATGGAGCTGAAACCGAGGAGGTGGAATGGATGAATAATAATCTAGGATCATTAGACGTGACGGGTGGCTACTCAAGTCTCTGACTTGGGAAATGTATGAGGGGATCCTTAGGGAACATGAGCAGGAAGCAGGCCTGCAGGGTGAAGAGGAAGTGGTGAGTTCAGCTTTGGCCATCTGGAGTTCGGAGGCTTCCAAGAGGCTGACAACATGGAGGGGTATGAGGCCCTGGGGAAGGTGTGACCTGGAGCTGGGGAAGGTGTGACCTGGAGCTGGGGAAGGTGTGACCTGGAGCTGCAGAGCTGGGCTTAAGACGTCATCAGCAGACAGGAGGTAATCTGAAGCCACGAGAGTGCATGATTGCATCGGAGGGGTGGGTACAAAGAAACCAAGACAGGGACTTGGGGAACCCAACCTCAGGACTGAGCTGAGTGTTCTAAGTGAGCGTGTGGTGGGAATCCCCTGCGGTGATGACTCCCAACCACGGCTGTGCACCAGGGCCAGCCGGGAGCTTTAACAGCTCCAGATGCCCAGCAGCACCCCATACATCAGCATCTCCGGGGTGAACCTGGGCATCATTATGTCAAAGCTCCCAGGTGATCCTAATGAGGACCCTGAATGGTTACGAAAAGTGGAGGCTGTCCCCTTTATCCAGGGTGCCCTCCGCCTACTCCTCACTTACTGCCCTGTCTCCATGCAGTGGCCTCTTACCTGCAAAGTCCACAACATGTCTCCAGCAGCCCCTGGTACTGAGGCCCCCCTCTGACTGGGTGTCATGTCCCATGGCTTCCAAGTTGGAGGTCAGCATGGCTCAGGGAGCACCCATGCCCTGTCTCTCTGCCCGGCCCCAATGTGTAGCAGAGACTAGGTATCCAGTAAGTAGTCATGACAGGTTGGCTCAGGGAGCACAGGGGAGCTCTGGTCCTGAAGGGCCTTGACCTTGCCCGCATCCCTTGCTGAGATGCCCTTTTACCTGGGCCTGTCAGACGTATCAAAAGCTTGGAATTTCCCTCATGGCCGTTCTGAATCTTTCAGGATTTTTAAGCTGGAGAAAGACTTAATAAATTGGACACATAAGAGTGTTGATTTTTGTTCAAATCAACTCCAACGCAAATGCAATGCAACATACTGCCGTGGAGTCAGATCCAACTCATAGCAACCCCTGCTTGGGTTTCTGAGGCAGTATCACTACAGAAGTAGGTTGCCCAATCTTCGAGAGGTGGGTTTTTGTCAAAGCAAGGAGTTAATTTTAATAACAGTTCTGAATAGGCGATGGGGAGGAGACAGAGGAGCTCATTTCAGTTGCGGTGTTTTCCCTCCTACAGATGCTGTTGTTGGGGACCGAGCAGCTGGGCCAGTGTGAGCATAGCATCAGCTGGTTTGATGGTTGGTCTTTAAATAAAACAGCTTTGTGATTCCAGAAGCACCATAGTATAACTGGATTTGAGGAAACAAGATCTCTGTGTGCAACAAAAATTGGGTTTTTCCTTATTTAACTTTTTATTGTGATTTGGGTGAAAATTTACAGGGGAAAACTGGTTTTCCATTCACCAGTTCATACACATTTTGATTCATGGCATCCGTTGTATCAGTACTCTTCATGCTCCTCCTCCTGTGGTTGCCGTCTGTCCTTCTTTCCTGTCCCTTCCTGCCTTGAAGCTCTGTCTCTGGGCCAGTGCTGCCCTTTTGCTCTCCAAC
Organism: Orycteropus afer afer; assembly: GCF_000298275.1. NCBI lineage: Eukaryota > Metazoa > Chordata > Mammalia > Tubulidentata > Orycteropodidae > Orycteropus > Orycteropus afer. The sequence goes on from NW_006921593.1 coordinate 23,101,853, forward strand.
GGTTGGTGGTTCTCGGGAGTGTGTTACCTCCCCATGTTACTGCTCACTCATGGGCCTTTCTGTCATCTGCTTGGAAGTTGAGCCACAGGGGAAAGGGTGAGTTCAGTTCCAGGCTTGCAGTGCGACTAAGGGCCACAGCCTCCATGACTCTCTATCAGACCAATAAGCCTGCTCTTTTCATCATTTGGAGTTTTGTTCCATGTTTTTCCCCCACTCTATCCAGGGCCTGCTACAGGGATCCCTTGCAGAGTGGTCGGCAGTGGGAGCTGGGCACCATCTAGTTCCTCTGGTCTCCGGGTCGTGGAGGCTGCGGGTCGTGGAGGCCGGGGTCCGTGTGCTCCCTCAGTCCTGTGAACTTGTTGTTTGCTTGTGTCTTTGATTGTCTTCACCCTTCTTTGCTCCGGTCGGGGAGGGGCCAACGGTTGTTCCTCGGCTGGAACTTTGTGTAAATCCATTATGATGACACTTGTACTGAACATATGATGGCCTTTTTCTCAAATGCTTTCAACCCAGAAATGGGTTACTACCAGTTCAGATTCTGGCACCAGAACTAAACTCCCATGTCAAGGCCAAAATAAACCACCCCCAAGTGTAGGCCACCCCCAAATCCAGCAGAGTTGGGGGTAGAGGTCTCTCCCTGATGTAGGAAAGAGCGAGGCCTTTGGGACGAGGAGATCCTGGCTTCTGAGTCCGCCTCAATGCTGCCCTTTACTGTCCATCGGGGCCTCAGTGTTTCCACCTCTAACCAGGGGCCCCGAGGCTCAGCCCTCCTCTTCTGTGGTAAAGACTAAACAAGACGGTGTTTGTATGTAGCCTCGTGGTTCCAACAGGTGCCACAGCCGTACCTGGGCTGGACTCCCGGCTCTGCCCCTCTCTGGCTGTGTGACTTTGACGTCTTCGAGCTTCAGTTTTCCCATCTATAAACAGGGATAGTAATGCTGCCCACTTCGCAGGACTGTAGTGAGGACGACCACAGCGTGTGGTGCGGGCTGGCTCTTACGGAGCGTGCGGCTGCACGGGACCAGGTGGCTGGGCACCCTGGCACTCCTCCACTCCTGGGGCTCCTGTTGGCATCACACCCGCTGCCTCACCTGCTGGGGTGGGAACGTGGGACTCAATCCTTAACCCCTGCAGCTCTGGCTCTGAAAACTAAAGGCAACCGAGCGGTGCTGGCTGCCCTCTGTGCCCCCGACGATTAGGGCTGGGGATGCGTGAGGCCAGGCGTCGCACCAGTGGGGCGTCAAGTCCAGCCCGTGACCAGTTTTGTCTTTGAACGTGTGTGATGTGCTATGGCGTCCTGACAGTCTTTGCTATGCCAGACCCGGAGAATCAGCATCCCTTGACTGGCTGTCAGTTTAGAATCCGACCCGCTGCCTTAATGATGTTTTTAAAAACACAAAAACAGGCGTACGTAATGCCCCACTCGCTGTGGCTGGGCCAGCTTTTATCTGCCACCGCTTCCCACAAAGCCAAAGGGCTGCAGAAATGTCTGCACTGCGCTGGCCTGGGGCGCTTTGAAAAGCCTGTCAGGTGTGCGCGATTATCCGCGGGCGCGCCTCGGCAGGGCCGGCCACTTCCGGGGCGGAGCCTGGGCCACCACAGCACCGCCAGACCCACAGGCACCAACAGCATGGCGGAGCCCTGCAGCAGGAGCGGACTTCCTCGTGGTACCCAAGCTGCACAAACCTGCGAACCCCAAGTAAACTGCAGTGAACACTCGCGGCCCTGTCCCCTCCATTTGCACTGACTTCGAGCCAAACCAAGGGGTGCTCGAGGTGCCGGAGTAGGGTGCGCCCGCCTGCCCAGGAGGAGGTCCCTGCGTCCGGCAGGTTGCGCACCAGGACGCACGCCCCGTCAGCAGGGGGCGCTGCCTCCGTGCACGCGCATCCCTCCGCGGCTCTGGCTGCTGTCACGGCCTGTCCTGGGGCGCCACCAAGTGTCGCAGACCCCGGGTGATGGGGTGTCCACCCAAGAGCCAAAGGCGTCCTCAAGAGGCTCTCTTCCTTCTTCGTAGGTGGCGCGGCAGCTGCAGCCGTCCGTGCTGTGGATCGGAGACACGGAGAAGACCTTCTACAAAAGAGTGCCCAACAACGAAAAGAAGGTGAGTGTGTCCGTGGCGACGCCGCGGGCCTCTGCCTTCCTCCTGGTGGGCCGGCGGGGCCCACCTCTGCGCTTTGAGACCCGCTTCCATTTCGGGAGGAAGGTAGCGCGTGGGCTTTAAGCTCCCTGCATTGCTCTCTGGCGTTCAAGTGCTCGTCTGACTTTACGACTTACCATCCAGAAGAAAATGAGAGTGGGTGTGGAAGTGGGGGGCCTGGGGCTTTAAAACCAAACACATGAGTCCCAAGGGAGAGAGCCCTGCTCGGGGAAGCAGATGGTACCCACGAGGCTAAGGATTCGGCCTTCCAGGTGTTGGCAGTGTAACTACCAGACGGCCGGCAGCACAGGAACCACGCACCAGGGCCCTGGGCCGGACTGCGGAGCGGTGCCCCGGCGCCTCCAGCCGTCTCCCATGGCATCTTCCTCCTCTTCTCTCCTGCCAGCAGCCCCTTCCGCACGCTCCCTCCCTGCACCAGCGTATTTCCCACAAGTTAGAAAAGGTGCCCATACGTAGCTTGTTATTCCACACGGAGTCGCACAACAGCAGGTAGTGGGACTATGAGCTGAGGAGGACATTCACGAGGGCTTGCAGGCTCTGCCCCTATGCAGTGGACATGGGCTTCGCAGGCCCAGGTGATGTGGGCTAAATGCAAGCCCCATCTCTTTCCCACATGAGCCTTGATTGCTCTGCGTTTCAGAAAGTGCTAAGAGACCCCGCTGATGACTGGGTCTGCGGCTCTGGGGGTGGCTCCCTCTGCTGACTAAATGGCTACACTGAGAAAATACAAAATCCACGGCTGCCCTTCATGCCAAGGGGAGGAGATGATGAGCCTCAAGTGCAGGGCTCTGCTCAACCCTAGGTCAGAGCTGCAGCCAGCAGAGCTCGGTCTCCCACAGGCGCGTCAGAGTGGGTCCCGGACAGACTGGCCTGGCGCCCAGAGACGTGAGTGCCGGGCCTGCTCTGCTGTTCGCCTCACACTGTGGGTCCTGGGGCAAGCAGCTGAACCTCTCTGAGCCTCTGCTTCCTTACCCTGCGGCTGAAAGGCTGGCCGGAGGGTCGGTCAAACCCCTCACAGCTGAAAGACTCCAAAGGCACAATACCTCCCTCACCTTCCCGCTGTCTCAGGGTCCTTCGAGCTGTCGGCTTGCTGTCAGTCATTACAGCCACCTGCTCATCACACCCTGTGCCCTGCTCACCTAGACACCTGAGTCCATGGGGAGTAAAAGGAGTGGGACGTGTTCACTGGTGGGAGGGGCTGGAAGAGGTTTAGGGAGGGGCTGAAGGTGAGGCTGGAATATGATCCAGTGGACACAGCCCGAGAGTCCCAGGGGCACGAAGAGCTGATGTGTTTGGCTGGAAGTTCAAGTCCACCCAGGGGTGCCTCAGAAGGAAGGCCTGACAACGCACATCCGAAAACTCAGCCACTGAGAACCAGTGGGGCCATCAAAGACACACGTGGGGTCATCAGGAGTCGGAGCGCACCGCGGCCGTCCAGGCCCCCAGCTCCGGCTCCCCCAGCACCTCCCCGCTCCACACAGGCTCCGTGTCTGCTCAGACAGCACACTGCACCCGCAGGCCTGCCCCTCAGACACAACAGGGCTTCCTGCAGCCTAGCTCGCCCTGCCAGCTCGGAAACTCCTGCCCTGACCAAGTTTCTCAGCCACCGGGGCCCCAGGCCACCACCTGGCATCCGTGCAGTACCAGACACCCACCCTGCCCCAGCCCCGCTTCTGAAGACGCAGCCAAAGCCACGCAGGAGTATCAGTCAGCCATGAAAAGGACTAAGTGTGGTGCATGCTTCCACATGGAGGAGCCTCAAAAATGTGAGTGAAGACAGTCATGGGGCTGTATGATTCCACCTGTATAAAGTATCTGCCTGGAGGACTGTTAGGAAAGTGGGGAGGTTCCCGGAGCAGGGGAGCGAGGCACGGGTGCTTCTGGGGTGAACGAGCTCTGGAACGGACAGCGGTGACAGCTGCCCGACGTCCTGAGTGCCATGGATGCCACTGGATTGCACACTTCAAAATGGTAAAAGTGGCAAGTTATATATATTTTATCACAGTTAGAAAAGGAATTAGAAGAAAAAGACAGCTGGCCACAGGCAGCAGGCCTCAGGGGCATTGTCTCCCCACATCTCGCTGCCTCACTCGACCTGCTGGATGCCCAGCGTCCTCCTGACCACCCGCCTCACTTGACCCAGCCTCTGCCCCGAAGGCACCAGATCCCAAAGGCGTTGGCTCAGAGAAGAAGGTTCATCTGTAGAGAAACTGAGGGTGTTCTGTTGGCTCCAGCCACGGGACAAGCAGCCACTCTGGACCAAAGGACCCGGAACCCCAACATCTCATCCACGGGGATGGAGGCCACACTCCGGACCCTGTCCTCTGGACCCTGGCTGTGAAAGTTCCCGCCAGTCATACTGCCATCAGCACCAAGGCCTCCAGAGAGGCGGGCACAGTGGGGCTGTCAGGATGGCTGCTGAGCGCAGGCTCTGCCCAGGCCACCAGGTCCCTGGACATAGGAAGACATGGACACCATGAGGCAGAGTGGCCCGGATTGCACACTTGCCCTTCACCAGGCACGTCACGCACACAGGCAGCTCCCAGAGTCCTGGGAGGAGGCGCAGTGGCCCCTGCTCACAGCAAGGCCCCAGACCTCACAGGCCCGCAGCTGGGTGGCCACAGAGCTGGGCTTCAGAATCGGGTCCAAGACTCCAGGCCAAGCCCTGCTCGTCTCCATGATGCAGGGAGACGCTGGACGCCTGCAGGCCAGCCATCTGATAGTCCACCCCCACCCCTGCCAGCCCCTCCCCGCCTGCCATGGCTCCAGAGCCGTCAGGAGGACTGCCTGGGGGACTTCTCCTCCCCCGGAGCCCCCCTCCCCCAACCACATGCCTGCTGCGCCCGCGTGTCCTCCACAGCCTCCGGTTTTTCCCCCAGAAGGCTTACAGCTCTAGGATTTCAGGAGGGTCCAGGTCCAAGCCCACCCCTGCTGCCACTTCAGCGAGCACCCCCTGGCCCTGCCTGGCGCTGGCCCTGGCCCGATCCTCCTCCTGAGCGCACGCCCTGGCCTCCAGGCTGCAGCGGGGGCCGTCGGCTCGCTGTGCGGGTGCCCGGCACAGCGGTGAACAATGAGGCTCTGCCGTGGGCGCCTGCATTTTCTGCACCATTAGCCTTTGTTACTTCATCTAGCGAGCCTTGCCTGGCACCACAGTAGGGCCTCCGCCAGGGAATTGCCTGCTTTGTTAAAGCTGGCTGCCGTGGCTGTTTTGTGGCACTAACTGCAGACAAGCAAATTGAAATTGTCCTGTGGATGCTAGCCACTAATTTGAAATGGCCCACGGTAATACAGTTGTGCCGGCTGGCAGGTCCAGCAGCTGGGACAGTGTCATGCAGGTTGCCAGGGGATGGTGGGAACATTCGCAGGCGTGATCGATGAGAGCGGGGCTCGTGCATAATGGACGTCTGTGAACTGGAACGGGATGGTCCAAGTGCAGGGGCTACAGGTTGAATGATCTCAGCTTTGATCCTTGTCCCCTCCTAATGGAACTGTGCCGTGTCGTTCTGGACGCAGCCCAGGATCAACATTTGTTATCCAAATAGACTCATTAAGTTCAAGCATCCCGGCTTTTCCATCTTCCACCGCAGGAAGGGCAGGGCTGCAGCTGTATTACCATGGCAACTGGGCTGCTGGGGAGGGCCCCAGACTGTTCAAGGTGGGCCTCTGCCCCCCTGGAGTTCCAGTCTCCAGCCTTCTTCCAGTATCTTTTAGGGAGCTTACACTCGCACCTACATGGCCCAGCCACCCCGCTCTCTGTCTTGCCCCCTGCTGAGCTTCTCCAAAGACCAGTCCGTCTCCTCATGCCCACTCAGGCTTCAGCCCACTGCCATCACCTTGCTGCCCTCAGCACTCATGGAAATTGTTCTCTCAAAGCTCTTCTTGGGCTTCCTTTTGGCCAATGAATGTCTCGGTCTCCAAGTCTCCCTCTCTGCTGCATTCAGCATGGTTCAGATTCACCACTTCCTAAAGGTCTCCTCCCTCAGCGTCCATGACACTGCTCTCTCCTGGGTCTGCTCACACCCTGCCAAGCGCTCCTGCAGCATCTGCTTTCGGTACTTCTCTTCTTGTTAGCTGCCATCAAGTTGGGCCTGACTCGTGGCAACTCATGCACAATGGAATCAGACCTGTGTGATCCATAGGCTTTTCACTGATTTTCAGAGGTTACTTGCAGGCCTTTCTTCCTGCTCTGTCTTATCTTGGAAGCTCTTCTGAAATCTGCTCAGGGCCATGTACTTCTACTGACCCCTGTAATGAATGTGGCTCCCTGAGGTCCCACCTGCACCAGGAGCTGCACTCCATCCCCAGCCTGAGGCTCACATGCACTGGCTGTCACATGCTGGACACCTCCCCACAATGCCTTGAACTCAACGTGGCCCATCCAAACTCTCCTCTTCCTCACCACCCAGTACCCACCACCCCAAACTGCTTCTCCTGCTGCATTTTCAAAGGACTGCTTGAAATGTTTTCAATATAAGCACCTTTCAACTGCCTTCCGTGGGAAAGCTTTGGATCCATCCTGGTGAAATGAACCCAATTGTTGCCTGACTCTCCAAGCCTCACCTCAGGGCTGTGGATTGCTTCCTGGCACAGGTGTAGACACTCCTGTGTGGAGACTCCTCCCAGAGCCTCAGCAGATTGCTTTTCCAGTGGGGCATGTGGTCTGGAAGGTGGCTTCTTAGAGCTGAGTGGTTAAAGACATCCAATCCAATGGAAACTGAAGGAGCTTTGGACACAATGGTTTTGAGCTCTGTTGGCAAGTTTGCTAGCTTCTTCCAGATGGCAAATCCCCTGGTTTTTCTGACTCTCCTGCTTAAAAATGGTACTCCTCAACAGAACAGCCCAAAAACCCGCTGATGTCGAGTGGATTCCGGCCCACAGTGCCCCTAGAGGGCAGAGTGGAACTGTCCCACAGGGTCTCCAAGGCTGTCAATCTTCACAGAAGTAGAGTCCAAACCACACCCACTGCCGTGGAGTCCATTCTGACCCACAGCGCCCCTAGAGGACAGAGTGGAACTGCCCCACAGGGTCTCCTAGGCTATCAGTCTTCACAGAAGCAGACTGCCTCATCTTTCTCCTGTGGAGTGGTGGTGGGTTCAAACTGCTGACCTTTCGGTTAGCAGCTGATTACTTTGACCCCTGCACCACCGGGGCTCCCTCAGCAGAGCAGGCTCGATGTGGATCTCTCATCTGGACTTGTATTTCAGAAGAAAATAGGAATTACCCTCTGCTGAGCACTTATTCCTTATCAGCCAGGCACATTATTTCATATCACCCTCACAGCATACCAGTGAGAGAGTTCACTCATCATCCCCGTCCTTTAAAGCCGGAGACTAAGGTTCAGAGAAGTTAAGCAAGCTGCCTGAGCCCACACAGCAGTTCAGAGCAGAACCAAGACTGGGATCAAATCATCGCTTTCTCTGCTGTGAGTTAAGGTACAAACAACCCCTCTAAACTGAGTCCAGTGGCACCGTATAAATCAGATTGTGGGCCACACCGCAGACCAAGTGGAACATTTCCCAGGAATGCAGGCTCGTTTACTATCTGAACATCAATTAATGTACTAACACTGTATCAGGAGAGTAAAGGACAAATACCGCATAATCCTCTCAATAGATGCAGGGAAGGCATTTGACAAACTCAACACCCTTTCATGACATGGGCACTTCCAGAAATTCAAGCTGGATTCAGAAGAGGACACGGTGCAAGGAATAACATTGCTGATGTCAGATGGATCTTGGCTGAAAAAAAGAATACCAGAAAGATGTTTACCTGTGTTTTATTAACTGTGCAAAAGCATTCAGTTGTATGGATCATAACAAATGATGGATAACATTGAGAACAATGAGGATTCCAGACCACTTAATTGTGTTTGAGAGGAAGTTGTACATAGGCCAAGAGGCTGTCACAAGGGGATATTGCATTGTTTAAAATCAGGAAAGGTGTGCATCAGGGTTATATCCATTCATCATACTTGTATCATCATCTGTATGCTGAGCAAATAATCTGATAAGCTGGACTATATGAAGAAGAACATGGCATCAGGATTGGAGGAAGACTCATTAACAACCTGTGATACGCAGATGACACAACCTTGCTTGCTGAAAGTAAAAATGACTTGAAACACTTACTGATGAAGATCAAAGACCACAGTCTTCAGTATGGATTACACCTCAACATAAAGAATACAAAATTTCTCACAACTAGACCAATAAACAACATCACGATCAATGGAGAAAAGATTAAAGTTGTCAGGGATTTTGTTTTACTTGGATCCACAATCAATACCCATGGAAGCAGCAGTCAAGAAATCAGACCTCGTATTGCACTGGGCAGATCTGCTGCCAGACGCCTCTTTCAAGTGCTGAAGAGCAAAGATGTCACTTTGAAGACTAAGGTGTGCCTAACCCAAGCCATGGACTTTTCAGTCACCTCATATGCATGTGAAGGCTGGGCAGTGAATAAGGAAGACCATAGAAGACTTGATGATTTGAGTTGTGCTGTTGGCGAAGAATGCTGAAAGTACCATGGACGGCCAGAAGAATGAACAGCTCTGTCCTGGAGGAAGTGCAGCCAGAACTCTCCTTGGAAGCAAGGATGGTGAGACTTCGTCTCACCTACTTTGTTCATGTTGTCAGAATGGACCATTCCCTGGACAAGGATGTCATGCTGGATAAAGTGGAGGGTCAGCAAAAAAGGGGAAGACCCTCAACAAGATGGATTGATACAGTGATTGTAACAAAGGGCTTACAGTTTGAGAGGCTAGCACATGACTGGGCAGTGTTTCTTTCTGTTGTACATAGGGTCACTGTGAGTTGGAGCTGACTCAACAACACCTAACAGCAACAACAACATCTAACTAAAGGGTTGATGGTTCAAACTCACCAGCAGCTCTGCAGGAGAAAGATGTGGCAGTCCACTTCTGTGAAGATTGACAGCCTTAGAAACCTCATGGGGCAGTTCTGTTCTGTCCTCTAGGGGTGCTGTGAATCAGAATCGAGTCAACAGCAATGGGTTTGGTTTTGGTTTTAAGGAGTCTTGGTGGCATAATAAGAAACTCTGGTGGCATAGTTGGTAAAGCATTTGGCTGTTAACTGGAAGGTCACTGGTTCAAACACACCAGCCACTGCACGGAAGGAAGATGGGGCAATCTAGTTCCGTAAAGGTTTACAGCCCTGGAAACCCAGTGGGGGTCACTATCAGTCAGAATCAACTCAGTGGAAGTGAGTTTGGAGTCTTGATTTGGTGGCACAATGGTTAAGCACTTGGCTGCTAACCAGAAGATCCAGGGTTTGAACTTATCAACCACTTTATGGGAGACCTGGTGACTTGCTCCTGTGAAGATTAAACCTAGGAAACCCTGTGGGGCAGCTCTCTTCTGTCTTGTAGGGTCAATATGAGTTGGTATTTTTTTGATGTGTAAATGATCTCTCAATGAATCTCTTATGTATAAGCTTCTTCATATATAAATATGCACCTGCTCCTCACTTACCGACATGGTTAGGTTCCAAAGACCAGGTTGTTATGTGAAAACTCATCTCAGAGGCAGTCTTATGGGGCTGTTTCCCCCCTGAAGCCACCATCCATCCATATCTCACTTGCCCCCACACCATGACTTCTGCACCTTCTGGCAGGCTGATCAACTTGTGCCATTTCAAATCACAGGCAGAATTAATCGGGTCAGGCTTTGTAGCCAGGAGGGAGCCCACCCTACCCCACCCCATGCTGCGTTCTTGCTCTCAAGAGAAACACTCAGTCGCCTGCGGCAGCCGCCCACTGACCCCAGGGTCCCCAGGTATGCAAACGGTGGATCTCGGGGTTTGTGGCAGAATGACCACCACGTGTCCTGTCTACACCCTTCTGCTGCCTTCTCAGAGGGTGAGCCCAAAGCCACAGTTCTGCTCAGATGGTAAACATAGGGCAGCCACCGGCCTGCCGGCCTGGCCAGGATTGGGTGAAACCATGGGGCATACTTGCAGGTAAATGGTCCGAGGCCCCAGGGTTCAGCCTTTTATTTTCAGTTCAGGTTTTTTTTTTTCCTTTAACTTTATTTGCATCCAAAACTTGGGGAAGAAATCAAGGACTTGAGGTTCAGAAGGGAGGTACTCCCACTCAAAACACATGGGTCCTTACCTGACTTTATGGGGATTTAAGTAGATTTTTTACTGTTCTCATAAATGCGAAATGTCAGATAATGAGGTGGTTGATAAGCGAGGAGTCATCACGGTTGTCAGGCGCCGTCAAGTCATGTCGACGCGTAGCGACCCCTGAACAAGAGAAGAAAACGCTGCCTGCCCTGTGCCAGCCTCACAGTCCTTGCTGTGTTGAGCCCCTCATTGCAGCCACTGTCTCAGGCCATTGGGGGTCCTCCTTTTCTTGCCGCCTCTGCTTTACTAAGCACGCTGTACTTCTCCAGGGCGTGATCCCTTCTGACCACGTGCCCAAAGTACACGAAATGAAGTCTCACCATTCTCACTTCTGAGGAGCCTTCTGGCTCCTCCAAGACAGATTGTCTGTCCTTCTGGCCATGGTTGTTCAGTATTCCTCCCCAACCCCACGACTCAGAGGCACCAGCTCTTCCTCAGCCTGCCTCGTTCACGCATGTAGATTTGCATCTCAGTCTCCTTCTGCAGTCCTTACTGGGGGTGCGTGCTTACCCAGGAAGACGGGGCCAAGACGCCCTCTCTTGCTCAGAGGTCCTCCTTCCAGCCCTCCCATCTCTCTCCACTCTGCTCCAGGGAGCCCCAGAACACCCCCTCCCTCTCCTCCTTATGCCGGCAGTTTGGGTGATCCCAGTTCCAGGGCCAGAGTCTGTGAGAAACTGTTCCAACCCGAAGACCTTCCCCTGGTCCCATGCACGCGCCATCCCCCGTTGCAAAGGCCCACAAGTCACACTCGGTCTTCAGGCACCCCTGCCTGCAGGCTGTGGTCCCAATGCCTGCCGTGACCCACTGTTATTCCTAAGGCTGGACTTCCTCGAACGCCCACCCCTTCTTAGATGGCATCGGGCCCCTTCCTGCGTAAAGGGCTGTCCCATGTGGGCCTGCCATGGGCTCAGTGACCTCCATGCAGTTTGCTCAGCTGCCCGAGCTGAGTGGGGGTGCAGACATGGCCCAGAGTGGCCAGGGCACCTCGCTAGGGGCTCTGCATCGCCTGCCGTCCTCCCACACTTGCTCTTCATCCTGTGCCTGCGGGGCTCAAGTTACAGCCGGCGCGTTGCCCATGGCAGCGTGGCCAAAGCTGCCTCCCCCGGGCCAGGGGCCTTCCCACCGGGGGTCCGCGCAGAGGCCCCAGCACCTCCTGCTCCTCTCCCTCATTAGTGCGGAGACGATTCTAAGAGGACACAGCTCCTCGCTATTTGAGGTCTGCTTTGAGGATGAGTCTCGCAACCTTACGTCACCGGGTGTTTTGGGGACTTACGGTCCTCATTGTTACCCAGGGAGCCCGGGAGGCCTTCGCTTCGCCTTCCCGGCAGCTCAGAGGGAGGTGGGAGCACCACCGGCTAATTATAACCGCATCAAGCCTCCTTCTGCTCAAAAGCCAGTCACCGCTTCCTGTGCTTGGGCTCAAGGTGCTAGGATGCTGTCAGGTGCTTCCTGCCTTTCGGCTTTCCAAGTCTGAATACCAGAGGCGGCGAGTGCCAGCCATTCAAGTCAGCCAGGTGGACAAGGGATGAAGCCCCAAATGGCCAGCCCATCCCAAGCGGTGTCCCGGGACAAACTCTAGGAAGTGGTGCTCGGCGGAGCCCGGCCACTGCTTTAACCACTGATGCTGTGCTGTGTCCTTACGGTCGGTTCCTTTAGTTCTTGATCCTTTTTTCCATGTGTGACCTGGTTTTGTTGTCCCCCTCCTTCTCGGTTTCTCCCAGATGGAACCTAAACGCCTTAAAAACCAGCTTCCCAAAATCCTGAAGCTCCTGAAACCGGACGATCGGATCCTGATCGTGGGGACGACGCAGCGGCCTTTTGATGCAGAACTTCAGTCTTTCTGCAGAGTTTACCAAAAAATTATTTTGGTTCCTAGACCGGACTATGCTTCTAGATACGGTAAGAACTCCCAGCCCCTTCCGCGTGCGGTGACTGAGGCCGGACCACCTGCGGGTTGCTTGCAGGTGTGTGGAGGCAGGGGGTGCCCCGAATCCAGTGGTCATCAGTCATGAGCAGGGGCGTAAGCAGAGCCTGTGCAGTGGAGAGCGTCGGCCCTGGACCCACCACAAAATGCAGGGCTGCAAACACACAGCGATGGAGGCCGTGATGCCTCAGGGCTGCAACCCCAGCCTTCCGTGCAGGAGACCCAGGTCCGATTGCCAGCCAAGGCACCTCCTGCACAACCCCAGCCCGTCGGTCATGGAGGCCTGTGTGCTGCTGTGTGCTGAGCACGTGTCAGTGGAGCTTCCAGACTGAGTAGGAGGAAAGGCCCGGGGACTGACTTCTGAGAATCAGCCCGCCAGACGCTTTGGGTCCTAACAGTCAGTCATGGCGGTGGCCCAGGACTGGGCAGCGTCTCATTCCACATGCACAGGACACCAACAGGCAGGAGCAGGCTGGACACGCAGCCAACAGCCCAACAAAGACTGAAGTGACACGTCTCTGTGTCATATTCCGCTTTACCGAAGACAGAAGGAACCTGTGAGCGTTATTATCCTTGGCCCTGAAGGTGACAGAAATCCACGTGCTGCTGATTTTTCTTTTGATGGTAGGTTCGAGTCCCTCAGCTTGTGTACATGGAGCAGATGTCTTTCTCATGGACCACCATTTCTTTTCACAGCATGGCACCTAGGTACCAAGAGAGAGCCCCTTGAGAGCCTCAGGGAGAAGCCGCAGGATTCTTTGGACCCCCTCAGAAGTCACAGAGTCCCCTTCACCACTCTGTAGTCCTAGCCCTATTGAGGGGCAGCAGATGACACAATGGCGTGCGTGCCAGGAGATGTGGCTTACTCAAGGCCATCTTTGACACCATATCTAACTTCCAGCATGGCGGCTGTAGTGGTGGTAGATTTAGTATTGAGATGGGGATGGTGGTGTCAGGGTTGTAGATGGTGTTGTCCATGGTGGTGGCAGTGGTGTGATGGGGAGGACAGTGACAGTGGTAGAACCGCTGGTGGCAGTGGGGGTGATGTGATGGTGATACTGGACCTAGGTGGTAATAATGATGGTGGTGGAGGTGATGGTATGGTAGAAGTGATGGTGGTGGTGGAGGTGAGGTGGTGGTGATAATGTACTGGTGGGTCTTCTTCCCTGTCCTCCCCATCCCTCTTACTTCTTCCATTTCTTCCTCTCTGCCTCTCTCTCTTGTTGTTGTTAGTTACACTCTAGTTGACTCCAACCCATGGCAGCCGTGTGACAGAATGGAACATTGTCCAGCCCTGCTCAATGTTCATGGTCAACCCGTCTCACCCTCTACCACTGTATCAGGGATCCATAAGGTTTTCATTGGCTTATGTTTGGAAGGTAGATCACCAGGTCTTTCTTCCTAGTTTGTCATAATCTGGAAGTTGAAGCATCTTTGGCATTGCTCCTGGTATCACAGCAACACAGAAGCTACCACAGACAACAGACTGACAGGAAGTACATCTCCATCCCTGCTCCTGTCTCGGTATCCCTCCTCCTCCTCCTCCTTCTCCTCCTCCTCCTCTGAGCTCCCTGTTCTTCTTTTTCTCATTGTAATTTTCTTCTTTCTCTCTCTCGTGTAATGCCTTATGGAATAAGATAGGGTGACATTTATGTGAAGAGGACAGGGTTTTATTCCTGACTTTGAATTGAGTGGGTCCCCCTGTTCAAACAACTACAGGCCCTAAATAATGAAGCTACTGATACGTAGCAGGGACATGGTCAGTCAGTCCTTCTTTGATAAACAAGAAGCGTCACTAAGGACTCAGGTCCCATGGCAGATCCCCACCTGTATCTCTCAAAGAGTAACCTGGTGGAGGAAGGGAAGTGTGTCCCTTCACCTGTGGGCAGATAGCAAACTGCATGCAGCGGTTCCTGTGGGCCGCAGGGCTCTGCCCACTGAACAACACCCTTCTCACATGTCTCTTTCTTAGTGGGTGATTTTTCAGCCCACCCTCGTCACTGCCATCACAAATGCTGTCGACATTTCCTACAGTGATCTTGCAGTTTCCACAGCCTCCAAGGCTGGGGTTTGTCTTAAACAGAGCCTGCCCCTGCTGCTGTCTGTGCAGGGCTCACGGACACTCTCTTCCAGTCCACTGAGCATGCTCTGGAAATCCACACCAGAGCTGAGCACCAAAGGTATGTGGGCTGTGGACAATCCCACTTCTCCCTCAAGGCACGTGAGGGAGTGACAGCGTGAAGAAGTGGAAGTGGATCAGCCTGGGAAACATAGTAATTCAGTTTCTGTCTCCTTTCCCCAAAATCAGCCGTGTTCTTCAGAACTTCTCCGCAAGGTTGATGAGTGCCTTGTCTAGGCCCCAGAAGTCCCTGGGGGCGCCTTCCCTCCACCTTCCCAGTGCTTCCCTCCTCTTGCCTCTTGTCCTTGGGGTCTGTCTCAGTAATGACCCCATTCATCACAGGCCCTCACCCTGGACCCAGCATCCACTCAGAGGGGTAGGTTGATGTCTTAAGGTGGCTCTGGAACCTGGGCTTAAAGAGGGTTCCTAACTCACCCAGATTATATTATCCACATCTCGTACTTTTATAAAAGCTCAAATAACAACATTTAAAAAAAAAGAGAGAGATAAGCTGTTACATCATCAGGAGTGCTGGCCAGGACGGAATCCTCTAGGGGTGTCAAAGGCAGGTGAGTAGGACCCAGAGACCTGGCTTTCCAATCTAAAGAAGGGAACAGGGTTGCAGATGAGCCTGACTTTCACACCCAAGAAGAAAGTAAAATACAGCAGTTGGCTTGGAGAGCACCTCCCCTGTCTTCACCGCCACCACCTGCTGCTGTCAAGGCAACGCCAACTTAGGATGACCCCGTGGGTGTCAGCGTAGAGCTGTGAGGCACAGGGTCTTCAGTGGGCGATTCTTCAGAAGAACTCCAGGCCTTTCCTGAGGTGCCACTGAAAGGGCTTGAACTTCCAACCTTTCTGTTAGCAGTGAATGCATTAACCACTTGGACCACGCGGGGACTGCTCTGCTGCCCTCAGCACTCTCACTTCCTCTGGTCCTTCCCACACCCCCACAGCCAGGCCCCAGGGAAGGCTTGCCCTCCCGTGCTCACTGTAGGACTCCCACCTCCACCCAGCCACCGTGCTGGGACTCACCCCAGCCTGACTCCCCTCTCAGGCTCCATGCGGCTACTTACAGTCCAGAGCCCATGAGGAGGTGGCTTTGTAAAAGCAGTAGAAGCTACTCTTTTAAAGGCTAACAAATCCGGTTCCTCAAACATGAGAGAAAGGCAAGCCTGGTTCTCTTTCCTACTGTCTGAATCTTGAGATGACTGTGGACAAGTGGGCAAGTCCCACACACCCAGCTGTGACAACCTTCCAGAACCCTGCCTCCATGTCCAGGGCGGACAAATGGTGAGCTTTTGAGAAGTAACCAATGATTCATGTCTTCTGAGGAATCTTGACCCAGATTCTACTTGAATACCAAGCATCATACATTTTAAATGGTCAGCATACCATATAAACAGTTAATGTGCCATAAACACTGTTTATCATACGATAAATGCATTGACTGCATATATAGCATGTTGACTACATATATAGCATTTTGATTTTTGTTTTCTTTATGTTGAGATGTGGTCCATACTGCAGACTGTATTCTTCAGTGTTCATCAGTAAGTGCTTCAAGTCATCCTCACTTTCAGCAGCAAAGTTGTGTCCTCTGCATATTGCAGGTTGTCAATGAGTCTTCCTCCAATCCTGATGCCACATTCTTCTTCATATCGTCCAGCTTCTCAGATTATTTGCTCAGCGTACAGATTGAGTAAGTGTGGTGAAAGGATACAACCCTGACACACTCCCTTCTCAATTTTAAACCATGCAGTGTCCCCCTTGTTCTGTTTGAACAACAGCCTCCTGGTCAATGTACAGGTTCTTCATGAGCACAATCAAGTGTTCGGGAATGCCCATTCTTCTCCATGTCACCCACAATTTGTTATGATCTACACAATCAAATGCCTTTGCATAGTCAATAAAACACAAGTAAACATCTTTCTGGTATTCTTTGCTTTGAGCCAATGGTATCCTTTATTCCACGTCCTCTTCTAAATCCAGCTTGCATTTCTGGAAGTTCTCTGTCAGTACACTGCTGCTACTGTTTTTGAATTATCTTCAACAAGATTTTACTTGCATGTGATATTAACAATATTGTTCAATAGTTTCTATTTTCTGTTGGATCACCTTTCTTTGGAATGGGTACAAATATCTCTTCCAGTTGGCCAGGTAATGGTCTTCTAAATTTCTTGTCATAGATGAGTACGTGCCTCCAGGATGGCATCCATTTGTTGAAACATGTCAATGGATATTCCATCAATTCCTTATTTTTCACCAATTCTTTCAATGCAGCTTCGACTTCTTCCTTTAATACCATTGGTTCTTGATCGTATGTTACCTCCTGAAATGGATGAATATTGACCAGTTCTTTTTGGTACACTGACTCTGTGTATTCTTTCCATTTTCTTTGGATGTTTCCTGCATCATTCAATATTTTGCCCATAGAATCCTTCAATATTGTGATTCGAAGCTTCCAACTTCCAACTTTTGCATTCCAATCACCAATAATAATACATCTTGATTGCATGTGTGGTCTATTTCAGACTGCAGAAGTTGGTAAAAATCTTCACTTTCCTCGTCCTTGCCTTGGTGTTTTGGTGCACAAATTTGAATAATAGTTGTATTAACTGGTCTTCTTTGTAGGCATGTTGATATTATCCTATCACTGAGAGCATTGTACTTCAAGGTAGATCTTGAAACATTCTTTGTGATGATGAAGGCCATGCCATTCCTCTTCAATTTGTCATTCCCAGCATAGTAGGTCATATGGTTGACTGATTGAAAATGGCCAAAACCAGTCCATTTCAGCTCATTAATGCCTAGGATATCAATCTTTATCTTTGCCATTTTGGGACAGCTTCCAATTTCTCTAGATTCATACTTCGTACATTTCATGTTCCAATTATTAGTGGATATTTGCAGCTATTTCTTCCCATTTTGAGTCATATCACATCAGCAAATGGGGGTACCAAAAGCTTTACTCCATCCACTTCGTTAAGGTTGGTTCCTCTTTGAGGAGGCGGGTCTTCTCCAGTCGTATTTTGAGTGCCTTCTGACCTGAGGAGCCTATCTTCCAGCACTATATCAGATAGTGTTTCAGGACTATTCATAAAGTGTTCAGTACTATATCAGATAGTGTTTCACTGCTGTTCATAAGGTTTTCACTGTCTAATTCTTTGAGAAGTTGATGGCCTCTTCCTTCTTCCTAGTCTGTCTTAGTCTGGACTCTTAATGAAACCTGTCCACCATGGGTGACCCTGCTGGTATTTGAAATACCACTAGCATAGCCTCCAGCCTCCCAGCAACATGCAGCCACCATAGGACGACAGACTGACAGACGAGTGGTGGAGAGTACTGATAGTTGTTGGTTTTTTGTTTTGTTTTGTTTTGAATTCTGTTACAAATGAATCATTATTTGTAGAGGGATTACTTACATTGAAAGATCAGTTGACTTGCCCTGGGACCTTCAAGGCTGTGACTTAACAGGTGGGTGGGGAGGAGAGTTGAGTGTTTGTCAGGGGAGCTCTTGTCCCTCATTGCTCGAGTCTGCCTGGTCTACTGTCCCCACAGGTGTGGGTTTGGTACATGAATGTCCAAAGCTGAGGCTGTTCCCAGATCCTGGCCTGGGCCGTCTGTTAAGACTTCAGCTTAGGGACCATCACCTTGATGCTTCCATAAAGCAGGCTTCCGGTTTGTTCTTTTTCAGATGTAATAAATTTGGAGAAAAAGTGTGGTTGGTCCCAAGTGGTGGCATTCTTTGGTGGTGGTGGTGGCAGCTGCTGTGGGTGTTGGTGGTGTTTTACCACAGGTTGTACTTTCTAACTCAAGAAAAGTTAAATTTGGATCAGAATAATCCTCACCTACTATAATTTCATCCTTCCACAACTGTGCTTTGAAACATTCTGTAGTTTGTTTTATGTTCTCTTTTATAATCAGTGTTTTAATGAGGGTTAAGGACCTTCAGAGTGGGATGGAAAGACTACACTAATCATAATTACAGTGACAGCAGCGATAGTTACAGAGAATAAAGCCCCCACCATGTGGTAGAAGGGTGCTCTTCCAGGTGCCATGAAGAAGCACGTTTATACATTGCTTATTTCTCACAGCAGCCCTGCAAAGTAGGTCTTCATATTTCCACTTGACAAATAAGACTAATTTGGGCTTGAGCTCCACTAAACCCACCAACAAGGAAGCAAAGCAGATGCGAGGGTTAGGCCTGCTCTTGGAGGCCCCCGTGGACTTTGCTGGCCTCACGGAAGGTCTCCGAAACCTTGATCCCTAACCTTTTATACCTCTGAGAAACCACAGGCCCCAGGGGGAGGTCTGCCCTTTCCCAGCAGCTCAACTTACCCACTCAGCCAAGGACCACAACCACCCAAGAGGACCCAGAAACCATCACAACTCCTCCTCATGACGATCCCACAGTGACGGAGTAGATCTGTACTACATAGTCTTTTCCATGGTTGATTTTTTGGAAGTACAACCATTAAGCCTTTCATCTGAGTTCACTTCTGGGTGAACTTGAGCGTCCCACTTGTCAGTTAGCAGCTGAGCGCGTAACCACCCCCATGAGGATAGTGGAAACACATTGCTGAACTAAGTCACAAACTCACGACCCACAAAGCAGACCCCCTGAAGTGTTCCTAGTTATGCCATGTTACATTCCTTTCAGTAATTAGACCTTTCCTTTCTGTTAACCATTTTTAATCAATACATTTGGGTGATTTAGTCACTTAACGGACCCAGAATTGACCCTGTGGTAGTTAAGTTTGTGTGTCAACTTGGCTGGGCCTGGTTGAGTGGCTGGGCAGCTGGATGTAGTATTCCCCATGATGAGACAGGCAATCAACTCCATGGTGGAATCTACTGTGAGCCGCTGAGTAGCTGTCTTAGGGAATGTGATCTGCTTCCTGTATATAAGGAGAAGCCTTAGGGAACGGTCTCTAGCTTATGGCATGCTTGGAACCTGCATGTACCCATGTCGTCATTCAGCAGCCTGCCATGCTCTGCTGATCTTGGGACTTTTAATGGACTTAAATTAATGGCCTGCCATGTGGTTTGGTAACACCAGGACTGTGCCTTATTACTTGCCAACCTTGGGCTTGTCAGCCTCAGCAGCCAGCAGCTGTCTGAGTGAAGAAAAGCCTCCAGTTTCAGTGGGCTGGGAACAGGAGGCAGAGCTGGACCCCAAGGTTGAAGGGCTTTCACCCAGCCCCTAGAGCCTGGCACTTTGAACTCAGACTTAAAGCCTCCAAACTGTGAGGGAATAAACTCCTGTTTGTTAAGGCCATCCCGTTTGTGGTATATTCCTGTCAGAGGGGCACTAGGGAACCAGAACTCCCTGAGACCAGAAGAACTGGATGGTTCCTGGCCACCATTACTGAACACTGTGATCAAAGATTCTATAAAGGAATCCTGAGGAAGGAGGAGAAATGCAGGACGGATTTTTAAATTCTCACGGACTCCAGACTTTGTAGAGCCATGGAAAGTGGATGAGCCTCTGACATTTCCGAGATGATCTTTACTGTCTGCCTTGAGTATTGAGCTCTTCTAAGATCTATCTATGTGGGATCAAGTGGACAACACAATTGGAAATGTTAGATAGCAACCTTAGGGGACAGTGCGGGTGTGTTCATGGGGGAGGAACAACTCAGAAGTGGAGGGTGAGGACAGTTGCACACCTTGAAGAATGGACTCTGTCACTGAATTGTGCCTGGAAAAGCTGTTGATTAGGTGGATGTTCTGTGTGTATGCCCAACAAGAACAACAAAAGTGAAATAAATTATTTAAAAAAAAAAAAAGAATTTCTAACATTCCTCAAAGCAGGTCAAAATGCTTTGAAGATACTTGACCAGCTTCCCCTGGTGCTGAGACTGTCCCCTGTGCTGAAATGAATGGCCTTGCAAATGCCCTTCCTCTTTCCCCACAGTCTGGATGTGGTTGCCTTACTGCCTGTGGGCCCCTGTACACCATGGATGTGCTTCTCTAAATGTGGTCTGAGTTTAAATGTTGGGCAGGTGTTCAGTTCCTACGAATTAGGCATCGGGTATACCATCCCCATGCCTTTTCATAACATTCCTGTTCCAAGTGGACTCTCTCAGTCTCCCCAGGTCCCACTCTCCCCGAAGACAGCTGGGTGTCTGTCTGGTGACTTCAGTCAGCCTCTGTGTGTGACTGCTGCTGAGCGGAGCAGATAGGGCCAAACTACTATAGTTAATAAAGTGCATGCTAGGGCCCCTTGCACTGGGGGGACCTGAGCCCAGCAGTTAAGTGGACTCCCCACTTGAATTCCAAATACAAAAATAATGTAAAGAGAGAACTTTATAACTAAAAAGCATGTAAATTCAATTCTGTGTATCCAAACTCTGGGGAGTATAACATTCCAATTCTCAGAGGGCCCGTATGTACACCCCACATGAACTTCTAGTGTTTGAAGGTTTTAAACCTCTTCAGAGGTCCCCTGCTAAAGGGACACTAAAAAAAAAAAAAAAAAAAACTCACTGCCGTCGAATTGAATCCAACTCATAGCGACCCCTCCTTGGGTTTCCGAGGCAGTATCTACAGAGGTGGATTGCCAAGTCTTCCTTCTGAGGAGTGGCTGGTGGGTTTGAACTGCCAGCCTTCTGGTTAGCAGTCAAGTGCCTTAGGCACTATGCCGACAGAGCTCCCAGAGCGACACTACCATGATCTCATTCACCCATGGCAGTTCCTAAGGGACTTGGTCTGTAGACCACAGGGTCATGAGTATGTACATCTTATGGCTGAGTTACCGAGAGGAAAGCATTTCAATATTTTCGCTTTCTGTTCATCTGAATTACAGATACACTGAAATAGACCCTTGTATCTTCTTTCTTACGAGATGCAGCTTGGTAGAGGAGCCAGATCCACACTGCTTTCTGTGCAGTAACCCCTATTCTGTCTCTTCTTCCCCATCCTGGACACAACAGTTTTATGGAAAGAAATCATCCAACAAAACGGAGGCATCTTGACGAATTCTCTGAATATAAGTTCCCTGGCGAAGGTAACCGATGGCTTCACCCAGGGACACATCGTCCAGGTGGTCAGAAGTGTGCTTACAGAGCGGAGGGTCCGGCAGCAGACACACAAGCCTCTGAGTGCCGTCGAGTTCATCACGCCCATCGCCAGCATGGACCCTGTGTACCAAGAGGAAGAGGAGAGCTTTAAGGTAAATGGACAGAAATCCCACAAGTGTGTGGCTTCAAAAAAGACAGCTATGTTTTCTCACGGTCCGGGAGGCTGGAGGTGAGAATTCAGAGTGGTGGCTCTAGGGAAGGCTCACTCTGTTGCTCAGCTCTGGGGGAAACCTTTGCCTGCTCCTCACTTCTTTGGCAGTCTCCACATGGCATCGGTCTTCCCCTGTTTGTACTCACTTCTGTATCTCACTGGCTTGTAATATGACTCAGAAATGATTAGGTGTAGGGCCCACCCTACACTGATAGGGCCTCGTGAACCCAGCAAAGAAAACCTTCTTTGCAAATGAGACCACATCCAGGTGTAGGGTCAGGCTTCCAATGCATGTTTTAGGGGACACAGTTCAATCCATAGGAGCGGCCAAGTCTTCATGGCAAACACTTGCCTCAGCCCCTCCCATCCTTTCCTCCTAGCTGCTGTAACCTTGAACTCTGCTAGACACAACAAAATTTGAAAACTTGAAAGAACTGTTTGGATCACAAAATCTTTCACACCTTCACAGCAAAGCATGTGTCTTCCAACCTTTAGAGAACACATGATCGTTGGCCTTATAAATTCACAGCCAAATTGAAGAATTGTGGGAAGAAGCTTCAGAGCCTCTGAGTTCCACTTCTCACCACCCCTTCGGTTTTGCTGTGTATTCCTCACCATGGAATACGTTTTGCACAGGGGAGGGGCAAAATAAAAAGCTGCCAGAGTCAACTCTGATTCCAACTCATGGCAACCTCATGCGGATCAGAGTAGAATCTGCTCCACGGGGTTTCCAATGGTGATTTCTCTGAATAGATGCCAGGGCTTCTGTCCATGGGGCCTCTGAGTGGACTTGAACCTCCAGCCTTTCAATTGGCAGGTAAGTGCGTTAGCCGTTCACACACTCGGGCTCCACATCGAGGAAACCATTCTCTAAACAGTGTGCATCAGTGCTGGTTTTGTCCCGTATTTCCCACAGTACACTTCATTTCTCAGTCTGCTTCCGAGACAAAGCATATTCATTTCCTCTTCACAAAAGAATTCACCAGAATTTAGTTTGCCAATCTTTAAGTATGTTCTGAAAAGTTCGCAGAGCCTTTAGATACAGAGGTAACTTTGAGGACCATCTCCTCCATCTTCCTGTTTTTTAGAGAGTTGTGTATCTCATCCAAACTCATGGCTGCTCCGAGGCACAATCAGGATAGAAGCCTAGTCCCTGACACCCAGGCTGGCGGGCCCTCCTCAAATCCTGCCTGCCCTTCTTTTAAATCAAAGTGAACACACCTGTGCTCCCTTTCTGACACTGGAGGTCTTTTTCTTGACCATCTGGGAAGGCTAGGCAGGAAAATGACATTGGGGAGTCCAGGGCCACCATGACGTCACCAGACAGAAGCACTCCTTCAGGTCCATTATCTCTGGGAGCCTGCTGAAGAACAGGAGAATCTCCCGCTACAGGGCATTTCTGCACCACGTATAAAAACTGTTTCCTTTATGGTTTCACCATTAATGCTTCAGTGGAAGGTGGGAAACAGTAACAATAGTGATTTGTGAAGCAAAGGTCTGCATAGGGGTTGGCAAAGATTTCCCCTAAAGGGCCAGATAGTAAATATTCTAGGCTTTGAGAGCCAGACAGTCACTGTTGCTACTACTGACTTCTGTGTTGTAATGAAAACACGCCCACTGACAGTATGTAAAAGAATAGACACGGCTAGGTTGCAATAAATCTTTATTTGCAAAAATAAGCAAAGTGGGCCACATTTGGCCATTTGGCCCATTGGCCAAAGTTTGCTGATCCCTA
>NW_006921593.1:23129508-23130738 GCF_000298275.1 Orycteropus afer afer
TTCCAGTATTTATGCCAGGTTTTCAACAGTCTCTACCTTCTGTGGTTCACATATAGCCACCCATCTGGCTTCTAGAGGCTGTGTGTGAACCAAGGAGGGACCATTCACCTTACCAAGGAAACCCACACCCTCATGACAGAGAAAGATCACCGCGAAAGCAGGGAACTTAGCTGGAAGGATTGCTAGTTACATCTGGCCTTGAATCTCTGAAACTGTGAACTCCTTGGGTAGACATTTCAATCATGCAGAAATACAGACTGGAAAACTCATTGGCCAGAAGTTTGTATGAAACACACGTTAAATGCCCGGAGTGTAGTGGTTCCTTGTCCCTTGCTTCCTAATAGGATTTCCTTTATTTCAGAGAGTATTCCAGTGAGTTTATGCCATCTTCATATTCTCTTAGACATGTCTCTTATTTCAGAACTGGTATGCCAAAACCCCTCTGGGTAAAAAACGAGCTTTGGCCCTGACAAGGAGTGAAGGAGGAAAAGATAAAGGGAAAAAGAAAGAAAGAAGAGAGAAGAGAAAGTAACATCTTCCTAAAGAACCATCCTTGATTCTCCCTCAGGGAGGGAGGTGGCCCCAACTCTCCAGAGAGAAGACTACTATTGTCTGTCTGAAGAACCATCTTGAGTCTCTCTGAGAGAGAGAATTGGCCCCAACTCTCCAGAGAGAGACTCACCATTACCCATCTGAAGAACCATTTTGAGGCTCTCTCAGGGAGGGAGATGGTCCTAACTCTCCAGAGAGAAGACTCAGTCAGCATTGCCCATCTGAAGACACCTAGGAGAAGACACTTTGAACTGAGCAGCGGTGGGCTGATGCCAGGAGCTCAGTAGCCACTGTATGGCTCATTTGTGCCTTTAACAGGCTGGACATCAGGCTAGTTGCCCATGACAGCTGTTTCTGAAGCTTATTATTGTTTCTTAGTGTACATAAGATTTGTATAAAACCCACATTCACTCTTCACACACTCCATGATCTTTCCAAGTTAGACACTTCATCTCACCAGCACTAATCACCAAATTTAAAATTCAGTGGTTAGAAAATATTGTAATTTGACAACCGGTAAGTAACTTGAGTACATCACCACTGCACTAGCTTTTTATTAATCCATATACACTGTACATTACCTTGCACATATTTTAATAAATTGATTATTTCCTCTATTTAGTATATTGTATATAATAGAATAAAGCTTGTTGTCCTTGAACTGACTTGGTAATTTGG
>NW_006921593.1:23131683-23138911 GCF_000298275.1 Orycteropus afer afer
TGGAAGATGCCCTACTCAGGTTGGAAGGCAAAAATACAACTGGGGAAGAGCTGTCTCCCCAAAGTAGAATCGACCTTAATGACGTGGATGGAGTAAAGCTTTCAGGACCTTCATGTGCTAATGGGGCATGACTCAAAAGGAGAAGAAACCACTGCAAACATTAATAATCAGAACATGGAATGTATGACGTATGAATCTAGGACAATTGGAAGTTGTCAAAAATGAAATGGAATGGATAAAGATTGACATTAATGAGCTGAAACGGACTGGGAAAAGTGCAGCTGGAATGCTCATCGGAAGCAAGAATGGCCAGACTTCTCACCTACTTTGGTTATTGTGATAAAGGTTGTATGTCAACTTGGCTGGGCATGGTTGAGTGGTTGGGCAGCTGGTGGTAGTTACTCCCCATGATGAGACTGGCAATCAACTCCATGGTGGGATCTACCACGAGCAGCTGAGTAGCTGCTTTAGGGATGTGGTCTGCTTCCAGTATATAAGAAGCAGCTTTGGGAATGGTCTCTAGCTTATGGCACGCTTGAACCCTACACATAGCCTGCCATGCCCTGCCAATCTTGGGACTTCTTCTGGACTTGAATTAGTGGCCTTCTGTATTGTTTGGTAACATTGGGACTGTGCTTTTTTACTTGTTGACCTTGGGCTTTTCAGCCTCAGCAGCCAGCAGCTGTCTGAGTGAAGAAAAGCCTCCAGCTTCAGTGGGCTGAGAACAAGAGGCAGAGTTGAAGCCCAAGGTTGAGGGGTTTTCACCCAGCACTTAGAGCTTGGCACTTTGAACTTAGACTTAAAGTCTCAAGAATTGTAAGAGAATAAACTCCTGTTTGTTCAAGCCATCCCATTTGTGGTGTGTTTCTGTTAGAGTGGTACTGGGTAATCAATACAGTCATGTTGTCAGAAGGGACCGGTCCTTGGAGAAGGATCTCATGCTTGGTGAAGTGGAGGGTCGGTGGAAAGGGGGAGACCGTCAGTGAGATGATTGACGCAGTAGCTGCGACACTGGGCTCGAGCATAGCAGGGATCGTGAGGGTGAGGAAGGACTGGGGAGTGACTTGTTCTGTTCCACACGGGGTCGCTGTGGGTCAGAGCCGACTCCATGGCACCTCACAAGAACATCACTTGTGCGTTTTTAACATGGGTAGATATTGCTAGGTTACCCCCAAAAGAGAAGCTCATCCCTGGGCCACGTGTTCACAT
Organism: Orycteropus afer afer; assembly: GCF_000298275.1. Classification (NCBI taxonomy): domain Eukaryota; kingdom Metazoa; phylum Chordata; class Mammalia; order Tubulidentata; family Orycteropodidae; genus Orycteropus; species Orycteropus afer. The sequence goes on from NW_006921593.1 coordinate 23,132,893, forward strand.
CTTCATCCACAGGGCAGACTGTCAATCTGTGAACCTGTTGCCCTCCATGCTTAGAACCCAGACCGCCCAGGAAAGTAATGCAGCGATGCCCTGAAACCCCCATTTCTAACAGACTTGGAGATCGGAAGAGGGAGCCCAGTGGGAGGAAAGGCGAGTGAGAAGGAGTGTGCAGCAGGACGGACAGACGACAGGGCCAGGAGGAAGGGACACACACCCAGTGTCACCACCTTGGAGTTCTGCTGGGACCTACACTATTCCTGGGCCATTAGGTGACAATTAGCTCCTCTTGAGCGTGTTTTTAAGTGAAGGGGACAGTAATTAATGTCATTAACCCTCATTAAGGGAGCGTTGGTACAAAATGGAATCCGATTAAGGATGTGTCCCTCTCAGGTGGCTATGTGGTCAGCCTGTCCTCAGGAACAAGCAGACACTAGGTCCAGAACCATCAGTGATGTCACGACCTCCCGTCAAAGACACTCCTGAGATACCCAAGGCCAAAACGCACACCCTGTTCAGAAATGACAGTTCAAAACACCCCAATGCCTTTACATGACGCTGCTGGTGAAGAATATTGACTGTACCGTGGACTGCCAGTGGAACGAACCAGTCTGTTCTGGAAACAGCGCAGTTGGAATGCTCCTTGGAAGCGAAAATGGCTAGACTTTGCCTCTCGTACTTCGGTCATGTTGTCAGAAGGGACCATTCCCTGGAGAAGGACATCATGCGCGGTAAAGCAGAAGATCAGATTAAAAAGAGGAAGACCTTCAACGGGATGGATTAACATGTGGCTGCAGTGATGGGCTCAAACGTGCAACCATTGTGCAGAGGCTGCAGGACCAGGCAGTGCTTCAGGCTGCTGTTTGTGGACTCGTTACTAGTCCAACCTGACTCAGTGGCACCCAGCAACAATAGTGCCCAAGAGTCCGCTTTTGAGCACCTTCCCTAATGTGTCCCCATTCAGTACAGAGGCAGTGACTGTGGGGAGCCACCTAGCATTGCCTCACAACAGTGACACTGTGTTCAGCTCATAATGACATAATGGGACCCCAACCACTGAGGACATAGCTTCTGAAGTTTTTGAAAGCCCCAAGATTGGAGTTTGAGAGGCGGCATGGGCGATACTAACACAACAGAGGAGTGGTGGGCATGAGTACAAGCTGCAGCTGCCTTCCTGGCCCCCTACAAGGGGACCAGGAGCAGGGAGGGCAGCAGGGCCTGAGAGGCCAGAGGCTGATGGCAGGGCCCACACCGTCCAGCTCAAGGACCGTCAGTCTGCTCCGCCAGCTTTGGCTTCTAGTCCCCTCTGTGCACTGCCCTTTGGAAACGCCTGCTCCATCTCAACGCTGGCCTTGTCCCACCTGCATCAGCCTGTGTGGGAAGGAAGAGGTAGCCAGTGCTGTGAGTGAATCACAGCTTCCCAGAGCAGGCGGGCCATGGGCCAGCCCAGCCACACACACGCACACAATCACTCCCATGTGTACACATGCACACATAATGTGTACCATACATACTCACACATGCATAACACGTTGTTGATGTTGTTGTTATGTGCCATCGAGTCGGACCCAACTCATAATGACTCCTCCTTGGGTTTCCAAGGCAGTATCACTACGGCAGTAGATTGCCCAACCTTCCTTCCAATGCATAATACATACACACCCTTATACACACACACCACACACACACACTCTCATACGTAAACACACACACACATACATAACCATGCAGACATACACATACATACACATTACAAACTACGCACACACACTCCCTCCACTGCCTCTGTCCCCTCAGGAGGCTGGTGGCAGTGCTGGAGTGCAACCCAAGCTGCAGGCCTCCCTGGGGCTATGCCAGGACCAGGAGCAGTGAACCAGAAAGGGCCAGGCAGGTGCTCGAGGCTCCAGAGGGGTGTTTGCTGTTTACACCAAGCACCAGGAAAACATCCGCTTCCGGCCCTCCTGGGAGCTCCAGCTGCGGCAGGAAGGGCTGACATGGCCGCCGAGGCCCAGCTGCTGTTGCGCACAGGATGGGGCCTGCTGCAGCCCGGGAGGGCACAACGCGCGCTCCACCCACGTGGAAACCATCGTCTCCCATGAACAAGGACAGTAGGAGAGGTCGACAGGCATGCCAAGGTCACAGAGCAGAGTGAGAGTCTGGCCAACACCAAGGTCCAGGCTGGCTCCTGCACACCACGAGACCATGACCCACTCCAGAGAGGGACAGAGATGGGGCCACGCTATGGGAGCCAGGAAGCCAGCTTTGTCTCCCCGCCCACACAGCCCTGGCTGGATGCCCTCAACTTTCCTCTAAGTCTAGCGCCTGTCAGCAGAGCCTCCCCGATACGGGGGTCTGGAAACCTCTAACCCATAACGGCCACCAGGGTCAGCTGTGAGAAGAGGCCCAGAGGCCAGGTCACAGAGCCTCGCAAACAAGTCACCCAAATGCCATCGGGTGAGTCCTTCACCTGCTGCGGCGGGATGCAGGCCCCAGTGCTCAGGGAGACACACGCAGCTGGAGGTCGGCGCGCGTGTGCCGTCACGGGGTGATTCTTCAACCACCCAGCTCATTCCAAGCCACGAGTCACGGCATTGGAGCCGGGGCCCTCTCTGAGGGCAGGGACGGTGGCCCCCCGGCTCTTCCCCGGCTGCCATCTTCCTAAGCTCCCTCTGTACCCCCAAGAGTAGGCCCCCAGGGAGGCAGGCTTTGGCTCTTGCTCAAGCCTGGCATGGCTGGCCCTTCTTTCCTAGTTAGATCTGACTCTGGCAGCAGCCCGCCCCTGCCTCCGGCCCCTTGCCTTGCTTTCGTTCCTCTAAGTCTTTGCCGCCACCTGACCTGTGTGTAGTTACCTGTTTACTGGTCATCTTCCCCCACCTCCACTGGAACAGACCCACCTTGACAGTGGGATTCTGTCCGCTCCGCATGCAGTTGCCTCCCCAGGGGCCAGGGGCCAGTGACCAGGGTCCCGCAAACACCAGACAAGTGGTGTACACGGTGTGGGGCACTAGTCCTGGCTGTGCTTACCAGTAGAGGTTTCTCTCTCGGGTGAAGCCCATCTGGGGGTCATTCAGGCAGCAAGGCCATCCGAGGCGCTGACTGCTGGTCACCCTGGCATCAAAACCCAGCTGCAGACAGGGAGGAGGGAGCAGGGAGGACCGACAGGAGGGTTTGTGGCCGGGCCTACAACGGGGTCTGTGTCACAACTGCCTACAGGCACACGACCACGCCGGTGCGAGGAAGCGGGCAAGCCCAGGGGCTAGCAGAGTCAGCTGTGTGCCCACCTGGGCCACAAATGGAGGCCTGGGGGTAACTCCCATCTTACACTGTGGGCTCAAGTGGACCAAGTTTGTATTTCCAAGCCAAGGCTCTAAAGATAGAGGACAGATGTGTGGATGGGTAGATAGGTGATTGATGATAGATAGATAGACTGATAGAGAAATGATAGGTAGATAGATTGATAGATGATAGATGGATGATTGATAGGTGATACATAGATGATAGATCGATACATGATAGATGATAGGTGGGTGACAGGTTGATAGATCGATGATAGGTAGGTAGCTAGATAGACAGGCAGAAAGATACTCCCTTCTGACAGGAATGGATTAGTCCCATTAGCATTTGTCTTTTGCTGTGTCCAAGCCCACCCTGAAGACCTAGGAAGAAAAGCTTGATGATCTTCTGAAAACCCAGCCATTGAGAGGCCCTACAGAGCCCAGCTCTTCTCTGACACACAGGGGTCACCGTGACTCAGAGCTGCCTGCACAGCCCCAGTTTGGAGCTTTGGTGGCTCAGCGGTGGAGTTCTCACTGCCATGTGGGAGACCCAGGCTCAACTCCCAGGCACCACACCTCACGCCCAGCTGCCGTCCCTTGTCAGAGGAAGGTCACGTGCTGCTGTGATGCCAAACGGGTCTCAGCAGAATTTCTAGATGAAGTGGACCTGGAAGAAGGGCCTGGTAGTCTCCTTCCAAACAATCAGCCAGTGAAAGCCCTGTGAGCATCATTCTACTCTGACCCACATGGGGCACCATGAGTCAGGGCCCACTTGGTGACAGCTCATGCACTGGGCCTCTTCAGACCGGGCTTAATGTCCTCATCACACCCCAAGGCCTGTGATTGGGTGTCCAAGCATGAGCTCATCTCAAAGGCAAGAGGAGGCCATAAGCCAACACTGAGCCCCAATACCACCCCACAGGCACGCCCCTGCCCACCCGGCCAAACCCACAGTCCAGCTGGCCGGGCCGGTTGCTTTTGTTCTGTGAGCCAGGTACCCCAATACCTGCTTAATTGTCACCACCCCTCTCCTGCCACTGTAGCTCTCAGGCCCCCAGCACCCTTAGGACAGTGGGAACACTGGGCTGGCTGAAACCCTAGAGAAATGTGACCAGGAAAATGCAAGAAAGATGCAGGACAAGGCTCACCCTTGGCCTGAAGGCCGTACAGGAAGGCCAGCCAGAAGGCTGAGACACAGGGCAGGTCCCACTCTGAACCTCTGACCTAGGACAGGAAGGAACTGGGGGCCCCAGATTACAGACACCCACCCACACCTTGGGGTTCACAGAGTGCCTGCCATTCAAACACTGACCCTGGGGTGGCGTGGCACCAGCCACTTCCAATGCCACACACCCAGCAAGATGGGCCCTTCCTTCATCTCCCCCAGCCCAGCCCCAGTGTTCATGGGGCTCAGAGGGCTGGACGCTGCCACTACTCCCATGGCATACACTAGGGGAAGGGCTCTGCCGGCCAGCCCAGAACTCCCCTCGGGTCCTGGGGCTCCTAAGGCTTGATACACATACACCAGGCTGTCCCCACAGGTAAACTTGGGCCTGGGCTCCAACAGCAGAGCAGGCACGGCCCTCCTTGGAAGACAGAGGCTTTCGCCTCAGCCACTTTCCCAATTTGCTAAAATTCCACCACTGACAGGTGAGCTGGGGGAACTGCCCCCCAACCATGAAGCAGTTAGCCACAGACGTTAAAGCGCTCTCACAGGTAAATTTAATTACGTCCTCCCCTATGAGCCTTCCCAAATACCCTCTCTCCGCTTTTGTGTGCGTATTTATATGAAGCACAATGCCCACATCCTGTGACAATGCGTTTCTTCCTGAAAACAGGAGTACTTTGCGATGGGTTGGAGCGAATTAGAATGCACCCAACCAAGGCCTTCTGTCACTCAGCCTTCAAAGGTGGTTCCTGCCTGGCCTGCTAAGAGCCACAGTGCCACTGAAGTTCACAGGAAAGCACTCCACCCCAAGTTGGTCTTGCAAATTATTTCAGCCCGATGCAGAGAGCTGTTTGATTTCCTCAGAGTGTTGAGGTGCTTTGAATCGCACGCGCACAGACCCACACACACACACGGGGAGTCTTACTGCTTACTAGGACTGCGTACTGCATGTGCTAATGAGCAGCGGCTATAGGGATTGGCCCCGGAGCACTGTGGCGCCAGGCCAGGTGAGGAGGGGCCTCGGGACAGCTGGGACTCGGTCCACTTCCAAAGAGACTGGCTCAGGCCACCCTCTGAACTCTCAAAATCTGTACTTGGCCAGGCAGGTGCCCACCTTCTCTCCTGGACACGTGAACAGGAGGGACAATGGGCCTTTGATGTGGAATCGTGTCCCCAGAAATATGTCTGGGAGCCCTGGGCCCTGACCCTGTGGAGCTGGCTCTGGTACAGGGTCATCTGTTTATTATGTGAATTAGGTTGTAAAGGTGGTGGCTGCTGAGTCATCACAGAGCAGAATGGACACACAGACGCGTTCGAGGGTCGACAGGCACCACGGAGCATGGTCTACAAGCCAAGGCACCAAGAAGACCCAAGGCTGCAGACAAGGGCAGAAGAGACACGGCCAAGACCCCGAGTTGGGCTCTCAGCCCCAGAAGTGCGAGAAAACAGAGTTCCGTCTGTGGGTTTGTGTTATAGCAGCACTAAGGGACTGAGACCAGCTTCAAAAAGTCAACAAACGCTGAGATGACCCCACTAGCAACCAGGCTGTGTTCCGGCTGAGGTTTGTTGCCAGCCTGCC
>NW_006921593.1:23141851-23152995 GCF_000298275.1 Orycteropus afer afer
AAACCACATGAGATACCACGTCACCCTGCTAGGATAAGAGTTCCTAGTTGCTGTCCAACTTGTGGTGACCCATGTATCAGAGCAGAACTGTACCCCACGGGTTCAACGGCTGACATTGAGCACCTCCAGATGGAAGTGAGCCTCCAAGGTTTTGGTTAGCAGCCAAGGGCATTAACCGTTTGCACCCTCAGGGACCCTGTTACCAGAAAACCAAACTCACTACCATTGAGTCAGTTCTGACTCATAGCGACCCCCATTGGGTTTCCAAGTCAGTAAATCTTTATGGAAGTACAGTACCCCATCTTCTTTCCGTAGAGCAAGGGATGGGTTTGAACCACCAACCTTCTGGTTAGCAGTCAAATGCCTTAGCCACTGCGCCACCAGAGCTCCTCTGGGACCCCACTTGGATGACTCTAATTCAAACACAGGAAACAGCAAGTGTTGGCAAGGAGGTGAGGAGCTTGGAGCTTCCTCATTGCTGGTGGCATTTTCAGAGGTCCAATCCCTTTGGACGATAGTCTGGCAGTTCTTCCGAAGACCCTGGGAGGGAGTGGAATGTGTCTAAATTCACGCAGTTAATCAGTGGCAGGGCTGAGACCCAAGCCCAGCCGGCGGGCTCTTTGGCCTCAACCATCCACACACCAAGAAACCCCAGGCGCCACCCCAGGGTTGGCCGACGGCACAGTTATGTGTTTATTCCCCCAGTTTATTTATGAATTCATTTCTATTCACCTCTCAGGAAAGACTGAGGTAACTTAGAAAAATACAGACACTAAAGTAGAAAAATGAGAATAATCAAGACTAGGAAAGTGACAAGTTAGAACATACAGCGAAACGTTCCAGTGGCAGTGAGTTTCCTAGGAACTTTTCTCACGGCAGTGAACCGTTCCCAGCCCTGGAGGCCGGAAATCCCAAAGCAAGATGTCGTCAAGCCTCGCTCAGAAGCTGCAGAGGCGGGTCCTGGCTCTTAGCCTCGGGTGATTCTGGGCGTCCGGGTGTCCCTCGGCCGGCAGCTGCAGCACGACTCCAGGCTGTGCCTCTGTTACCAGGTGGCATCTTCCCTCTGGGACTCTCCGTCCCTGCTTCCTCTTTTCAAAAGGACCCAGGCATGCTGGATTCGAGCACTCAAGGACCCTATCTCCCGACCAGGGCGCGTTCACAGGTACCAGGGGTTAGGACTCCAGTAGATCTTTCTGGGGACATAATTCACACCCTAATGATGTCATCTTCAGATGTAAGACCCCGCCCATTGTTAAAAGTTTAGCTCACAGATTTGCCTGTGGGCTTCGTTCGTAAAAATGGAGGTTGAAGTTTACATAAGCCTCATTTTCCACGCGGAGGAAACGCGAGTCCACCAGCAAAGTACCGACCGTTTCTCCACCTCCTCGCCAGCACTGGATGTTGTCTCCACTGTTCATTTTCACCCCTCTGATAGGCGCGGTCTCCGAGCTCAGTGTGGTCGGAGCTTGCGTTTCCCTGACAGCCGAGGAGCTGAGCACCGTTCTGTCTGCTGTTTCTCCAGCTGTCTCCCCTCTGTTGAAATGTCTGCTTACGTCTTGTGCCCATTTCCCCTCCTTCGAACTAAATAACTGAACAACTGGGCTGCACTTGGAGGAACCGGAAGCGGGAGGAAAGCTTCAGACGTCCATCCACACACACTCCTGGAAGAGTCTGCAGAAACGGCAGTGAGAATCACCAGCTTACTGGCCAATCGGCAGTGAGAATCACCAGCTTACTGGCCAATCGGCAATGAGAATCACCAGCTTACTGGCCAATCGGCAGTGAGAATCGCCAGCTTACTGGCCAATCGGCAGTAAGAATCGCCAGCTTACTGGCCAATCGGCAGTGAGAATCGCCAGCTTACTGGCCAATCGGCAGTGAGAATCGCCAGCTTACTGGCCAATCATTGTCAAGAGGACCATCCAAACACCTCAAGCTGAAGCCTTGATTGCTTCTAGCACATGGGCTACAGCCTCCAGAAGACTCATTCTAAACAACTCTCGAACGGGTTGCCGTGGTGTGGGTTTGGACGCAGGGGGGTGTGCTCACGGTGCAGCGTCCGTTAGGGCTGCGGCCTGATCCGACCCCCGCTGTGGTGGGCATCGCCTGAGCATCCTACTTTGGTGGAAACGGACCCTTAGGGCTCCTGGACTCAGGATTTTCCGGCCCACCGTCCTTTCTCTTTTGTTCTGAGTTGCAAAATTCTGCAGCCACTGGGGGAAGTGAGCAGACCTGGGGGAGCCGGGTTTGACAGAAGTCCAGCACTGGGGACAGACACTCCCGCAGGCCCTCGGAGCAGCCAGGAGGGCTCGGCGATGACAACAAGGCCCGGGACGGGGCTGTGACTTCCGGGCACACTCTGATCTGCCCTCGGCAGCTCCTGCCGGGTCTGTGCAGCGGACACATTCCCTGAGCGTGCAGCTCAGAGCAGAGCTGAACGGCTTGGCAACCGACTTGCATTACCTCGTGAAGCAAACAATATTCTCCTGGTTGCCAGCCGTTGAGGCCAGCGTGATGAGGCTCACCTGGCAGCTCTCTGCCCTTTGAAGCAGCAGGAGAAACTGGCAGGGGGGCAGGCACGCACAGCAATCAGGCCTTCCTGGCAGAGAAGAAATTTGTTCGTTTTGCCCAGTTTGGCAGACACAGACTTAGGGGTTGACAAGCACCAAGTTTGTTCAGAAATGTAGGATTTCCAAGCTAGAATGGACCCTGTGCCCAACAGAACCGGGGCCTGCCTGCTCTGTATGATCAATGTCCAGTCAGATGGCTGAGTGTCAGGAGTGGATCACCGGCCCTTTCTTCCTGGTCAGTCTGAGATGGCCATCTGTTCTGAGCATGCAGTGAGCAACCAGAGGCAAGGCAGCCATTTTGTTGGCTTGGTGAGGCACTGCGCATTAGCAGGGGCGCTATTCGGCGGTGGCTGCCCCCTGCTGGTCAACCTGTGTGCAGCCCCAGGTGCATACTTCCTGGCGCTGCAGCTGTTTCCTGAGGCCAGTTAAGCAGTAGGCTGTAACCGAAAAGTTGGCGGTTCGAACCCACCCAGTGGCTCCAGGGGAGAAAGATCTGGCTCCCTTGAAGGACGCAGCCTGGAAAACCCTATTGGGACTTCTACTCTGTCACCTGCGGTCACTGTGAGTCAGCAGTGCCCAACAGCACAGCGGGCTTGTGTTGGGGAGTCTTCAGCTGCTAACTGTAAAACTGCAGGCAGCTCAGAAGAAAGGCCTGGCGATCTATTTCCCAAGGTATCAGCCATTGGAAACCGAGTGGAGCACAGCCCTGCTCGGACAGACACACATGGGAGTCGCTGTGCGTCGGGATCAATTCCCTCGCAGCAGCTTGACCTGGTTTGGGAGTTTTTAGTAGGACGGAGGAGGGATTGTATGGTATTTGCTGTCTCCACTCACCACCTGCTTTGAGTGTTGGGAACACAGTAGGCACTGTGTCCACACCTGTTAAATGGGATAACTCTATCCCGCCTGCCCCCCGACCGCCACCACCTGAGGGTTCTCAACTCAGACCCCTCAGGGAGAGTCACCCTCAGCAGTGGGCGGCCTGGGTCCCTGCAACCCCAGGGCACCTTGCAGGGACTTGTCCCGGGCACATGTTCCCCTCCGCAGTGCCAGTGTCCGCGTGAGGTTGTCGCTGTGTGATGGATTGGCCCCCAAGGCTGGTCAGCTGTGCAGAGTCAGTTCTCAGACACACAGGCTGTCACACATGTCACCCATGTCCTCTCCTCCCATCCTCCTCCTCCTCTCCACCCAGCTGTCTCCACAGGAGGGTCCCTGGTGCTGCCCATGCCTCAGCCCAGCCAAGCTGGCACCACCTCCGTGGCTGTCACAGAGGAGTGGCGGCTGCCCTAGGCAGCCGTGTTGGACCCCTGGCAGCCCTTCTTGGCAATAACTGAGTTTCTAATTGATTCTACCATCGTCGCCTGTCAGTGGGTCGCACTGGGTGGCCGGCATGTTGCTGTGATGCCAGAACCTGTAGCATCTGTATTTCAAGTACAGCAGGGCCACCCATGGCGGGCGGGCTCAGCGGTGCTTCCAGACTGAGACAGACCAGGGACAAGGGCCTGGCAGTCTGCTTCTGAACATCAGCCAGTGAAAGGCCTGTGGAGCCCAATAGAACACTGTCCCCACGGTGCTGGGAGGTGACCCCCTGGGCTGGGAGGTCCTCGGAACACATGGTGGCCCCAACCGTGGACTGAAGTGGACCGACACGGTGAAGATGTGCAGGGACGGACACTGTTTCATTGTTGTACAAAGGGTCGCCAGCAGTCGGAACCAACTCAACGGCAAGCAACAGCAACAATGATTTATTCCAGGCACAGAGGCACCTGGTCCCCCCGACTTCTTCAGCTCGCCTTGCAGGCTAAGGCTTGGAGAAGGCTGAGGGGTCCAAGCTAAGAACCAAGCGCGGCCTTTAGACACACAGGAATGGCAGCCTCACAAAGCGAGAAGAGTGACTAGCACCAGGAGTGGTGAGCGCTGTGGGGGCAAGACACCTGAGGGAGACTGCACGGCCTTCAGAAACTTCAGGAGGTGCTGCCAAGCTCAAAACCAAAGTCACTGCCGTTGAGTCGATTCTGACTCATAGACCCCATGGGGTTTCCAAGGCTGTAAATCTTTACACAGTCTCCCTCATCTTTCTTCCACGGAGCAGCAGGTGGGTTTGAACCACTGACCTTTTGGTTAGCAGCCAAACGCCTTAACCACTGCACCACCAGAGCTCCTAGCAGACACCACAGGTACTTCTTATTATTGACTCGGACCAACTTCCTCTCTGCCCTCCTCCCCTCTCACCACCCACCGGAGAGGGAGCATCAAGCCAGAATACATTTGAATGGCAAAATAATTTATGCTTAATTAGGGTGCCGGATTTAAAATTGGAGGTTTAAATGCATAATCACATGGATTGTTTAATCTCATTGTTTTGCCGCTCATTAACCACTCTCTCTAGATTTCCGTGACGTGGCGCCTCCTCCTGAACCCCGGGCTCCCCCTGCCCCTGCCCCTCCAGATGAACGTCCTTTCAGCTCAGCTCTGCTCAATCACACCTCCTCAGGAAGAGTGAATTGTCAGCCAGTTCCTGGCATTCGGGACCCTGCATATAGGCCACCCTTCCTCCCCACGCACACGCCTTTCCCTCCTGACGCCTGGTCCGCTCACTAGGTGGTCCCTCCCCCTGGAATGACCTTCTGTCAGCTTTCTGCCTACCACAGCACTGACCGTTCCATAAGACTCACTCCAAGAGCCACCCACCCGTAAGTCCTCAGGTGACTGCCTCGAGGTTGTCTCCTCTTCTCCACCCCAACCACTCACTGCCCAGGTTGATCAAGGTCCTTCTAGATGTTTCTGCGCCCCTCCACCTCCAGACTAGATGTCTTGGACACCAGGACGCTTGTCCTGCAGGTCACGGGAGATCAATCATATTGGTTGAGTGACTGATTCTCTGGGATGAAGGGTACTTGGAAACGCCACGTCTCTCCCTAACCTTGTGTGGTGGCGGTGGTGGGCATCTGCCATTGAGTCGGCCCCACCTCTGGGCGACCCCACATGCAACAGCATTGTTGTCACTGGGTGAATTTTTGGAATAGACCATCAGGTCTTTGTTCTTAGTCTCTGTTCGTTAGGAAGCTCTGCTGAGACCTGTGTGGCATCATCGCAACACACAAGCTGCCACCGACCGAGGGAGGTGGCTGTGCCTGAGGTACCCTGGCTGGAATCGAACCTGGGTCTTCTGCATGGAAGGCGAGAATCCTGCCACTGAACCTCTGACCCACCCGTGTTCCACACTGTGTCCCTTGGAGTCATTCTTGACAACCAAAGGGAAGACAACAGGTCCAGCAGGGGGCTGGGTGACTAGACTCAGCGCCAAGAGCTAGCTAGATGATTCAAATGCCTGATGGCATCCATTGGGAGCTCTGGTGGCGCAGTGCCTAAGGCACTTGACTGCTAACTGTTCAAACCCACCAGCCACTCCTCGGAAGGAAGGTTGGGCAATCTACTTCCGTAGTGGTACTGCCTCAGAAACCCAAGGAGGGGTCGCTGTGAGTCAGGTCTGACTCAACGGCACATAACAACAACAACAGCAAGGCCACAGGCTAGGGGTCTTCCCCTTGGGTGGGGCTTATGAGGCCCTGTGGTCACTTGTCTCTCTGGCCTTTTGCTGACAAACTCCTGTATGACTAACTCTTCCTTTCCTGGATATGTCGATTCAGTGAGTCATTTCAGAGTGGAGTCTTACAGCCCAACGACCACTCTCCCTGTTACTTTTAGTTCCGAGGTAGCGTCCTCACTTTCCGTGGGGTGATTCCTGGCCGGTGCACCTCACGCACAGCTGTCACCTGTTAGTGGAGGGTTGCACGTGCTGTTATGTCAAACAGGTTTCAGCAAAGCTTCCAGACTGTTTTGGTAACTTCATGCTGCTCTAACAGAAAACACCACAAATGGGTGGCTTTAACAAACAGGAGTTTATTCTCTCACAGTTTTGGAGGCTAGAAGTCCGAGTTCAAAGTGCCAGGCTCTAGGGGCTGCATGAAAGCCACTTGACCTTGGACTTCAGCTCTTCATCTTGTTCCCGGCCCACTGGAGCTGGAGTCTTGTCTTAACTCAGGCAGCTGCTGGCTGCTGAGGCTGACAAACCCCAAGGTCAACAAGTAGAAAGGCACAGTCCCATGTTACCAAACCACATGGCCAGCCACTAATTCAAGTCCATTAAAGTCCCAAGGTCAGCAGAGCATGGCAGGCTGCTGAACTATGACATGGCTACATGCGGGGTTCAAGTGTGCCATAAGCTAGAGACCGTTTCCCAAGGCTTCTCCTTATATACAGGGACCATATACAGGGACCATATCCCTAAGAGGAGCTCTGGTAGCATAGTGACTAAAGCACTTGACTGCTAACCAGAAGGCTGGAGGTTCAAACCCACCAGCCACTCCTCGGAAGGAAGGTTGGGCAATCCTACTTCCGTAGTGATACTGCCTCGGAAACCCAAGGAGGGGTCGCTATGAGTCAGGGCCGACTCGATGGCACACAACAACAACAACATATCCCTAAGGCTGCTCACAGTAGATCCCACCATGGAGTTGATGGAGTATTATCATGGGGAATAACTACATGCATCTGCCCAGCTGCTCAGCCAGGCCTAGCCAAGTAGACACATAAGCTTATTAACTACCACACAGACTAACAGACTGGGAAGAAAGGCCTGGCAATCCACTTCTGAAAATCAGCCAATGAGACCCCACAGATCCCAGCAACCCGGCCCTGCTGTGCATGGGGCCACCGTGAATAGGGGATGGCTTGACAGAGCAACCACATATCAACTGCATATAACCAAACAAAACAAAAACTGCCATCAAGTCCATTCTGACCCACAGCGCCCCTAGAGGACAGAGTGGAACTGCACCACAGGGTCTCCAAGGCTGTCAGTCTTCACAGAAGCAAAGCCCAAACCACACCCACTGCCTGGAGTCCATTCTGACCCACAGCGCCCCTAGAGGACAGAGTGGAACTGCACCACAGGGTCTCCAAGGCTGTCAGTCTTCACAGAAGCAAAGCCCAAACCACACCCACTGCCTGGAGTCCATTCTGACCCACAGCGCCCCTAGAGGACAGAGTGGAACTGCACCACAGGGTCTCCAAGGCTGTCAGTCTTCACAGAAGCAAAGCCCAAACCACACCCACTGCCTGGAGTCCATTCTGACCCACAGCGCCCCTAGAGGACAGAGTGGAACTGCCCACAGGGTCTCCAAGGCTGTCAGTCTTCACGGAAGCAAAGCCCAAACCACACCCACCACTGTAATCTTTACAGACACTGACTGCACATCTTTCTCCCCCAGAGTGCCTGGTGGGCTTGAACCACCAACCTTCCGGTTAGCACCCGAGCACTTACCATATGCTCTCTTATTATAAAAGATATAGATGCTCCTTACAGAAAAAGTTCTAATTCAGGTAAGTAAATAAGTAGAATAAATTAAGTAAATAGAACAAAATAAAACATCCCCTTGAAGTCTTTTACAAACATTGCATTATAACATACTTTTCATTCTGAAACCAGATTTTTGCTCAATAAACTGTAAACAAATTTCCATGCCATTAACTATTCCACAGCACAGAATTTTTATGTCTGTGGAGAACTCCACTGAACCGATGTACCAAAATCTCTCTCACCAATTCCCTGTTGTTGGATATTTCACTCTGTAGGGGTTCATCAAACATTCCCTCATAATGAAAAGTCCCACAACAGAAACAATTTGCAACCCTCAAAAGGAGCGTTTTCCAGCTTCAACGATGTCAAGCTGCCATGTCCACACAGCTGCATGTACTATGTTCGTCTTCCTCTCACTCCTCAAAGTGTTCTCTACCCAGCTCACAAACGTATTATTTTCCTTTAAAAAAATAGCTTTTTTTTTATGTGATCACAATGAAATATCATTTCACTGTAGATAACCAAGAAAATGGAGATAAAACAGAAGGTCCTCATTGAGATGTGGCCACTAAAGCAGTGACGTCCCTGGGCGGGGCACACTGCTGCTAAGCCCAAGGTGGGCGGTTCCAGTCCTCTGTCTGTCCGTGCAGGGCTTGCGTGCTGCCATGATCCTGAACAGGTTTTGGTGACGCCTCCAGACTGAGATGCTGGGAGGAAAGGCCTAGTCGGCGACTTCTGAAAAATCAGCCATCAAAGACCCCGTGGGGCACAGCTCTGGTCTGACGCACATAGGTCGCGTGAGTCAGGCCAACCAGGACCGGGAGGGATCAGCATGGGTCGGGCTCAACTTGATGGCAGCTGGTTCTGGTCCTGGTTCTGATCTATGTGCTCTGAAGGGAGACCAGAGTGTGTTTCCAGTTCACCGAGACACCTGCTGTCATCAGGTGCTTCCGTTCAGCCTGTCTTTCTCTAAGCATAATCGGATGTATTTTTAATAACAATGAACTCATGGTGCTCACTGTTGAGCTGGTTCCAACCCATGAAAATTCGATCCCTTGCACAACAGAACTTCTTCTCTTCAACTTTCTTTCCATGTAATTGTCCCAGAGCCATTTTTGTATCCTTAAATTATCTATGTTGTTGGTGTTAGCTGCCCTTGAGTTGGCCCTCGATTCCTGGTGACCCCCATGCACAACACGATGGGCCGCTGGGATCCTGAGGGTTCTCCCTGGCTGACTGTTAAAGGAGATCACCGGGCCTTTCTTCCTGGTCTGTCTTAGTCTGGAAGCTCTACTGAAACCTGTTCAGCAGCCTGGCAACCCCCAGGTCTCCGCGGAGAGAAGGTGTGTTGACCAGGAATCTGACCTCGAATCCTCTACGGCACCAGCTGCGTGATCTCTGGAACTTCAGCACATAATGATCATGTAATTTACTAAAAGGATGCCTGGCTTTTCTACATCTACCCTGTTTCCAGTCTCCAACATTATAAATCGTACTACCACAGCACAGCACAACTAAGTATAAGCCAAGGTCTCAGAAATTGGATGCATTCCGAGGTCTCCAGAGTGATAAATTAGTGAATTATATTGCCAAATCATCCTCCAGAAATTTTATACCAAGTAATATGTCACCAGAAATGTATGTAAAGACCCCTTTCCCTATATTCTCCTCCACACAAAGCACACACATTTCTGCATCTGTTACTGTCTTCTTTAACTTGCATGTTTAATAGCCACCAGCCACTCCTCGGAAGGAAGGTTGGGCATTCCTACTTCCGTAGTGATACTGCCTCGGAAACCCAAGGAGGAGTCGCTATGAGTCGGAGGAGTCGCTATGAGTCGGGGCCGACTCGATGGCAAACAACAACAATAGCCATGAGGTTTAATGCTACTTTAAGAGATTTATTGAACGTGTGAATTGCTTGTAAATCTCCCCTGCCCTTTTGCCAATGGGGACTTGGAGTTTTGTTCATTGAGTGTTAAGACTCTTTATATATGAAGGCTCACTCCTCTGTTATATTCCTCACAAATGTTCTTCTGGTTTGTTTTTAAGGCCTTTTGACATTTTGCAAGTTTACATTTTCTCCTGTGCAAAAATCTCTCTTCTTCTAGAGTCTACTTCTGGCTTCTGATTAGGGAACGTTCTTCATCCAAGGTATCAGAAATACGTATCTGAATTCTCCTTTAGTGGTTGTATGATCTCATGTTCATTATTTACATTTTAAGTGACCTGGGATTTGCTTTGGTGCATGATATGACATGACAGGGAGAACTATTTTATTTTTCCAGTCGTCCCAGCTGCATGCATTAAAAAATCCTTCCTTACCTGGTGACTTTAAATGCTGCTAAGGCAGTCCCCAGATTACAAATGAGTTCTCTTCCTAGTCTGTCTTTAGGTTGAATTTGTACGTTAGGTCAGAAGAGCTAGACATGGTTCATATCCATCGTCAAGCAGTCAAATGCTGTCTGAGTGCACGGTACGTAGTATGCCTTTCTTTGCATAAACAACATTAAAGAA
This sequence comes from Orycteropus afer afer, assembly GCF_000298275.1. NCBI lineage: Eukaryota > Metazoa > Chordata > Mammalia > Tubulidentata > Orycteropodidae > Orycteropus > Orycteropus afer. Next base: position 23,152,301 of record NW_006921593.1, read on the forward strand.
ACACAGATACACTCAAACATTTTAACATAATCATACAGTGAAAATAATAACGATGTCTTCATGTGCATCATTATTAGGAACCATTGTGTGTACCTTGGATTTTTCATGTAACAAGCTTGACGGGAGCTGGTTTGTAACTGTGGGTTGTCCCTCAGGGGAACATCCTTAACCCGCAGACGGCCTGTGTCTCATGTGCTGAACCTGTTCATTAGTTCTGTCTCTGGACAGCCAGTCCTCTCCCATCGCGCGTCCACACAGTTCTTCCCAACCACCTCACTTAAAGTTACTGTGGCACTAAATGCACTTTGCCATTTGGAAAGGCAGATTTCCTTGCAACATTCTGCTTCATTGAATTTGCTCAGCACTGGTGTGAATTTACTTTGCCAGGACCCACTCCAGCACACACACCCACACATGCACACATACCTTGCCAAATTGTCTAGCTTTGTCTGCTAGTCATAGAAAAGCTATGAACGTTGCTATTTTCAGAAAACTCCAGACTAACTTACTGACCTCTTATAAGTTCCAGTGGATAGTGTATCAGGTGATTCTCTTGGATTTTGCAAACAGATGATCTGGTAAAGGAGCCCTGATAGCATACTGGGTAAGTGCTTGGCTGCTAACCGACAGGCCAGCAGTTCAAACCCATCAGCAGTTCTGCAGGAGAAAGATGTGGCAGTCAGCTTCCGTGAAGA
>NW_006921593.1:23153910-23166277 GCF_000298275.1 Orycteropus afer afer
TGGGCTTTGCTTCTGTGAAGACTGACAGCCTTGGAGACCCTGTGGGCTGTTCCACTCTGTCCTCTAGGGGCGCTGTGGGTCAGAATGGACTCCAGGGCCGTGGGTGTGGTTTGGGCTTTGCTTCCGTGAAGACTGACCACCTTGGAGACCCTGTGGGCAGTTCCACTCTGTCCTCTACGGGCACTGTGGATCAGAATCAACTCAATGACAGCGGGTTAATGGGTTTGAGGAGGAAGGGAGCCCTGGGTGGTGGAAACGGTTAACGTGCTATTGAGAAGTTGCAGGTCCAAGTCCAGCCAGAGGTGCCGCCGAAGAAAGACTTGGAGATCTTCTGAAAACTTAGCCTTTGAAAACACTACGGAGCACACACACAGGGCCAGGGTCAGAATCAAGTCAACAGCAACTGGTTGGGTTTTTTTTTTTGTTTGTTTTTGTTTGGTTTTGAGGGTGAAGGAGAATTTGCTTGCATGGCTTGGCCCCTTCTGGCTTCTCTTTGGAACTGCCTGGGTGAAGGGTGCATGCCGATCTCTCTGCTTTACGGGAAGAGCCAGGCCTGGTGGGGTGTGCGCAGGGGCCAGGAGTGGGGCTGTCAGTGACCGACTGTGCCGATCATCTAGTTCGGGAGTTGCCAGCAAAGCTCCTGTCGCCTCAGCTGTATGGCCGCGTTCTCCAGTTCGCTTCATAATGAAGCTGACATTCTGACTCCATCTGGCTGATGCCTCCTCTCAACTGATTCCAGACTTAGACAGGGATGAAATGGTGACAGTGAGCTTGCTTATTTTCTCCTTGATAAAAGTGAAAGCATCTCATTTCAGGTCAGACTCAGGTTGGTTGCTACTTTTAGAAAGATAATCTCTATCATGTAAGAATCCTTTGATTCTAGTTCACTAGAAGTTTTCATAAGAAATGGATGTTGAATTTTATCAAACGTTCTTTTAGCATTAGTTCAGACGATCATGTTATTTTCTCCTTTGATACATTACTAAATAAACTATATAATAGATTTTTTAATAGCTAAACAAATTTTGCAATCCTAGAAGAAACTCTGGGAGCTCTGGTGGCAAGGCACTTGACTGATGGCTAAACCCACCAGCTACTCCTCGGAAGGAGTTGGGCAATCTCCTTTGGTTATAAGCCTCATTCTTCCCACAGCTTACTGGATTGCATTTGCTGGTCTCTTACAGGTAATTGGTAATGATATTCGTGGTTGATGTTGGTCTAGCTTTGTGTCTTATTATTGCTGTGATTGCTGCTGTGGTTGTCATGTTTTATTTTGATATTTTTGTGATGATTTCTTTGATAGATTTTCTAGTTTCCTCTGCAGAATTGATGTCTTTTGGTTTTATCCACTTCTTTATTTTTTATTTTCCTGAAAAAAAAACATTCATTTCATCAAGAGTTTCAAATTCATTAAATGCACTTCCCTGAAGATTTAAAATCCTGCTATCTAGTAGGGTGGCACAAGGAGCTCTGGTGGTGTAGTAGTTGAGGCATTTGGCTGCAACCCAAAAGGTTGGTGGTTCAAACCCACCAGCTGCTCCATGGAAGAAAGATGAGGCAGTCTGTTGCCATAAAGATTTACAGCCTTGGAAGCCCAGTAGGGGTCACTGAGTTGGAATTGACTCAATGGCTGTGAATTTGGATTTTTGGTTTGTTTGGGTGGTACAAACAGATCAGTACTGGGCTACTAACCAAAATCTTGGTAGTTCTAACCCACCTAAAGGCACCTTGGAAGAAAGACCTGGCAGTCTGTTTCCAAAAGGTCACAACCACTGAAAATCCTCTGGAACAGTTTTGCTCTGTGCACATGGAGTCACCATAAATTGGAGCAGACTCAATAACAAGTAGAAAAAAAATCTAATTATACACTTCTTTCCTCATGTTATGTAATTCTTTTTTCTCATACTCTTGGTTTTTGGTTCACTCAGCTAGAGATTTTTTTCTTTTCACTTTTTTCCAAAATAATCAGCTATTGTGTTTTTAATTCATTTTGGCATTTTTCTAAGTATCTCATCCCTTTATAAATGTATTAGTTTTATGCCATTGCTGTCTTAGTTTTATTTTGCTATCATATTCTCTGTTACTGAATTGAATGTTTGGTTCATTTATTTCCCTTCTTTCTTGTTTCATAAGAAAAACATTTAGGGCTATGAATATTCCCCTGGGGACAACTTTGGCTACCTCTCATAAACTGTATTGTTTGTGCAGCTCAGTCAATTAAAACTATATTTCTCAACACTGATCCGATTTCTCCTATAACCGATGTGCTACTTAGAGAACAATGTTTTTGTTTGTCTGTTTTTAATATCCTAGCAATTCAATGATTTTGTTATTCCAGGAATATTGTTATGAAAGATCTTCATTTTGTTTGATTGTGGTCAGAGAATAGAAATACCTTTCTTTGGAATTGTATTCTTATTTTCTGTATGGCCTAGCATGTGAACACATGTCCATGAAACAGCAAATACTGTGTGGACATTTGCAAAGAATGTGTGGTGTTGGTTTACATCATACAAATGCAATATATGTCTACTAAATTTACTTATTGCATGATAGAGGCTGTGCACACACCAGTGCCAAGAACAGTGGCAACTTCCTGCTGATTTCCATATGATCTTACCTTGGTCAAGAGGTGAGCATTCCTCTTTACACAGTCTCCCCACTGTAATCCCGCCACCTTCTCGTCAGTGGGTTTGGAGAACTCAAACCACAAAGGGTCAGTGCCCACAAGTGCAAAGTCATTGAGAAGGATGAGAAGAAGGGTTAGTCGATCTTAGTGTCTGCCTGCTGCTGTTGTAACAGAAATGCCACAAACGGGAGACTTTAACAAACAGAAATTTATTCCCTCACAGTTTTGGAGCTAGAAGTCTGAATACAAGGCACCAGCTCTCTCTGTGTATCAGCTCTGGGGGAAAGTCCTTGTCTCTTTCCAGCTTCTGTTCCTTGGCTTGTTGGTGTCCTCCATGCGGCTTGGCAGCTTCTCCCCCCTCTCTCCTTGCTTGCTTGCTTGATCTGCTCATTTATACATCAGGAGAGAGTGACTTAAGTCCCCAAACTATTCCTTCCCCGTTAACAGAACCAAGACAACCCATTCCCAAATGGGATGATACCCACAGGTATGGAGGGAAAACCAAGCCCACGGCCCTAGTTTAGATTCTGACTCATACCAGCCCCATTGGCTACAGTAGAACTGCCCCATAGGGTTTCCTAGCTTGCAGTCTTTACAGAAGCAGACTGCCACATCTTTCTCCCCCAGAGCAGCTGGTGGGTTTGAACTGCCAACATCTTGGTTAGCAGCCCAGAACTTTACCCCCCGTGCCACTAGGGATTCTCTCCACAGACGGAGGTTAGGATTCACAACACATCTTTTGGGGACACAGTTCAATCCATAGCACTTCTCATCCAAACTGGATGTTTGGCGGCTGACACATTGATCTTTGAGGAAAGGGGCCTCAGCCCTGATCAGGCAGGCCCCAGGGGCCTCTGGACACTCACAGTGGACAGTCTTTTTCTTCCCGGTCTGCCGGGTGTCTCTGCCTCCTCTCACCTTCCCCAGCCCCAGTCTTTCCTGGTCGTACAGAAGAACTCTCGGCAAAGCTCCTCTGTTGTGTGCTGTTTACCTTCTTTGAGAAGGAATAATTCTGTGCTTGGTATTTTGAAGTAAAACAAAAACAACAGCCCAATGACGGTCACAAACACTGATCAGTGGAAGAAATAAAACATGGCCAAGAGTCCCTCCTGGTGTCACCCCCTGACCACCAAGAGTCCCTCCTGGTCTCGCCCCCATGACCACCACAGACCCAGAAACCCCTCCTCTCTGCCTTTCCTATCTGAGGAGTGTCCTCTCTCTCCTGCAAAGCCCGCACCAGGCCACTGCGATCCCTGCAGGTAGGGTCACCTGTTTCCTACGTGTCATAGCAGTGATGTCATACGGCACTGGTCTGTGCCTGTCGCCTTTCATTCATTGAACGTTCTGTTTGTGAGATTCATTCATGTTGCAGGTAACTGTAGTTGTTCATCTGAAAACCAACCCAAACCCCTTGTCATCAAGTCTGTTGTGACTCACAGCGCCCTAGAGGACAGAGTGGAACTGTCCTGGGGTTTCCAAGGCTGTCATCTTTACGGAAGCAGACTGCCACATCTTTCCCCATGGAGCAGCTGCTGGGTTCAAACTGTCAACCTTTTGGTTGGCATCTGAGAGCTTAACTGCTGACCACCAGGGCTGGCCTTTTTCCTCTGGAGTCCCCTCTATTCTCAGCACATCAGGAAGTGCCCGGCACCTACTCAGACTCAGAAGGTACTTATTGCAGGAGCCCCGTTAGTTTGTTGTTCTGTGTGACGGTTATGTTCACGGAGAATGTCTGCACCTCCAGCCCACACCTCCTCCCTGGGTCCACACCTCCTCCCTGGGTCCACACCTCCTCCCTGGGCCCACACCTCCTCCTTGGGCCGTCGCTAACCATGCCCCTAAACAGAGAAAACGCTGGCCAGAGGTGAGTGTGGCTTTCATCGTGTACCCACTTCCCATCACGTTGCTTCAAGACTTCGAGAGGCAGACGGAGTGGAAATGCCCCCTTTCTCTCCCTACAGAGTCAAAGAGCTGCCCATAAAGACCATATAATGATGCCTCCAACACCCCCTCGGCTGAGGGCAGAGCCAGCTTGCCACGGATGGTAAATACATCCACACAGGCGTCGTGGCCGCAACTAGCAGACTGCAGAAGCTGTGAGCAGCTCATTGAAAAGGAATTGCAGGAATCCTTCAGCCAAATTGAACGCTTCTGACCACAGGGAGAAGCCTCGTGTTGCTGGAGCTGGGAGCTGGGGGAGGCAGCTAGGACTGCGGGGCCGCAGGGAAGAGGGCAGGACAAGCGAGGCCGGCAAGCTCGGTGGCCAGGGCAGAGCTCCGCTCCAGCCGCAGGTCGCGGCAGCTGGATGTGGAGGTGGGATAAGGCTGCACACGGGGAACCAGGGCATTGAAGGAGCAGCTTTCTGGGTTTCCAGGGAACGGCCAGGGCCTTTCAGGCTCAGAGGAAGGAAGTCTCAGAACTGGATGCAACTTCCGGAGCTGAGCCACGACCACTTGGAATGAAGTTGGATATGCACCCTGCCTCACCCTGAAGTCACAACCGACTGAACAAACAAGTTGCCATGGAGACGACCCTGATGCACCCCGCGTGCGTCAGAGCAGAACCATCCCCACGGGGTTCTCGGCGGCTCATTCTTCAGAAGCAGATCAGCAGGCCTTCCTTCCGCGGGGCCTCTGCCTGGACTCGAGCCGCCAACCTTTCCACGAGCCTCGAGCACTGATGTGCCATTTGCACCCCCAGGGCCTCCAAAGACACAGCTGGGTTTGAGTATTCGGGACCATTCACCCAGACCATGGCCCGCATTGCTGACCGACCCTCACTGACGTTCAACCCTAACACAGTGGTGACACTAAATTAGACCCAGGCTGTATCCATTTATTCACCAGGCCTTGTTGTTTTGCTGAAAATTATTTTGAAACCAGAAGCATCGACAGAGAAAAGGCCCCAGTTCATGGGCTTTGCGCGGCCACCTTGACCTTCAGTCTCCCCCCCTCCATGTCACTTCTGGTGAGGTGAGGCGCTCCAGGAGACTGGGCTCATCCTATCTGAGCACACGTGTCATCGAACTTGATGCATGCAGCGCACAAAACATTACTACACCATACGTGATGCTCGGGTCCCCACAGGATTGTCGAAGAAATGGAAACAGAACAAGAAAGCGAGCTCCATGATTCAGAGAAAGGCAGACTCTCTCTGCCATCAATTGTTAATCAATTGTTAAACAATACATTCTGTGTCCCCCAAGGACAACCACCGAAGCAGCAAGTCTAGGGGAACCATTGGTGCCGACTTCCTCTCCCCTCATGTGATGGGGGCAGGGTGGGCAGTGGGGGGCCACACAGGCTAATCAGAAGAAGAAAGAGAGAGAAACAGAGGTAAGAAGTTTCCATAGTGGAATAAAGAATTCATGTTGCCTTAGATATAATTGGTGTTAGTTACATTTCAGTTCCTAATTTATACATAGCAGGGTTGATAAAGAATTGCATTATAACAAAATTAGCCAGAATAATTAGCATAGTACATGTGCCCCTGATTAAACACCCAGCCGATCGCGTGGTAATTAAGACCGGTGGGTGCCTCACTCCAGGCTTTGTCATCTCATTATCTGTCTAACAAGGGCTTCATCTTTACCTGCCTTCGACTTGAAGTTCAGCAGCAGTCGCTAATAATTCTCATTTCATTTTTCTCAACCACTTTACCCCAAGCCTGATCATTTCCCTGCGCTCTCGACCCCCCCTCTCGGGTGTTCGCAGGAGTGTGGGGCATTTGACACTGCAGAGCACGGGTGCTTCAAAATCCAAGCTCAGAAATCTTTTTCTAGCCCATAATTCTTTGGCCCAAGCAAGAACCCAAGGCCAATCACTCTGTAATGTGAGCAAACATGCAAGGTGATGGTGGAGACTCCCCAAATTCACCTCTCCTGTCTGGGCAGGACAGGAGAGGAACTCTGGTGGTGCGGTGCTTACAGCATTGGGCTGGTAATGAAAAGGTTGGTGGTTCGAACCCCCCAGCCACCTCAAGGGAGAGCGATGAGGCAGCCTGCTTCCATAAAGATTGACAGCCTTGGAAACCCCTAGGGGCAGTCCCACTCTGCCCTCTAGTCACACTTCGCCTCCTGTGAGTTGAAATCAACTCCAGGAGAGTATGTTTAGTTTGGACTTTGCTTCCGTAAAGATTGACGGCCTTGGAAACCCTATGGGGCAGTTCTACTCAGTCCTTCAGGGTTGCTATGAGTTGGACTCAACTAGATGGCAATGGATTTAGAGGGGTCTAGGCCAAGCCATTGCCAGGGATTCTAAGAAGGTCCCCGCCAGGGCCCACTTTTCACTCTCTGGGGTCCTGAATGGCAGACACTCAGCCATAGCTGCTTGCTTGTAGATTGGCCCTGCCCTGGGTCCCACTGTTCCTCCATTCAAGGCTGTGGTCTTTGCAGCATCCATTGGAACGTTGTGGTGGAAGGCAGGGAGCTTGCATTCTCCCAGGACAGAGGCTTAGGGAGGTGAATGCAAGCCCTTCATCACTGGCTGAGCCGTTTCTGCTGTGTCTCTTCAGACTGAAGCCAGGACCGTTCCATGACACGCTGCCTGGGCGTGCCTTCAGCGACAAGTAGTGCACAGCATGGCGCTTACAGAATTAGACAAGAAGTGCAGTGGTTGGCGGCCCAGCTCTAGAGCTGCAGTTCACACGTGTTGTCCAACGGCCGGTCCGTCGCCCTCTTTCTGTTCCACTCCGCTGAGTCTGCTGATGCCCGTCTCAGGCCACCTCATGACTGCAACATGGCTGCCTCACCTCCAGACAGCACATGCGTGTTCCGTGAAAGAAGGAACGTAAACGGAGGTGCCAGCCACTGTATCCCCTTCAATCAGGAAAGCAGAAGACTTCCCAGAAGCATCAGGAGCGACCTCTTCCACACTCATTGGCCAGAATGGAGGCATGACCTCACATGGCTGCAAGGGCAGCCAGGACATAAAGTATCTAGCAAAGGAGACTAGGACCAATTTGACTGACTTAAGTCAGCGTGATTCATCACCAGACTCTGTTAGGTTGGGGGGAGAGGAAGTGGGCATTGGCAATAACCACCTGTTATGGATTGAACTGTGTCTCCACAAAATGTTGTAAGTCCTGATCCCTACTCCTGTGGTTAGGAGCTCTGGTGGCATGGTGCCTAAGGCATTTGACTGCCAACCAGAAGGTTGGCAGTGCAAACCCACCAGCAGCTCCACAGAAGGAAGATGGGGAGATCTACTTCTGTAAAGATTTACTGCCACGGAAACCCAGAGGGGGTCGCCATGAGTTGGAATCGACTCAATGGCAGTGAGTGCTTCCTGTGGTTATAATCCTATTTGGGACTGGATGTCTTTGCTATGGTAAAGACACAGTAATAGCAGAGGGGGTGTCTTGAGTTAACCTCTTTTGAGATATGAAAGGAGCAGATAGAGCAAGGAAACAAAGACGCAGGGAACAAGGAAGAGAGGTGCCACATGAAGGTCACCAAGGAACCAAGGGACAGACGCTGAAGACACAAAGACCTCCGTCCAGAGCCCACAGAGAGAAAGCCCTCCCCTGGGACGGGCACCCTGATTTCAGACTTCCAGCCTCCTGACTCAGTGCCGTCGAGTCGGACCCAACTCATAGGGACCCCTGCTTGGGTTTCCGAGACAGTATCACTACAGAAGCAGATTGCCCAACCTTCCTTCCGAGGAGTGGCTGGTGGGTTTGAACCACCAGGCTTCTGGTTAGCAGTCAAGTGCCTTAGGCACTAAGCCCCCAGAGTGCCTATAAACTGTGAGAAAATAAACTTGTTTGTAAAGCAACCTACTGTGGCATTGCTTGTAGCAGTGCCAGGTAACCAGGACACTGCTGCGTCCGCCACCCAACCCCAGGGCTGTAAAAGCAGAGCAGAGCATGCTGGGAAGTGCATGTATGTGGAACAGAACCTGCCAGTGCTCCCAGGAGCTGAGAGGAAGAGGGGAAAGAGAGTGAGAAAGAGCAAAGTGGTAAGATCGTGGTGCAGGAGGGAGGAGGTGGTGAAATCGACACCCCACACCTGCACCTTCAGATGGTTGCAAAATACTCAGAGTGGGTGTGGAGGCACGGGTGGGTGTCAGGGGACCCAGGGACAATGCTTGAATGCAGCCCTGGAGGCAGGGGTGACCGTGGGGAAAGGGCCTGCCCCACCACAGGACTGTGCAGGAAGAACGCTTGCAGGGAGCTGTAATTGCCCATCTGCCAGCCCCGAGGCGTGGGGAGGCTCCCGGCTGATATGTCGGTTACATTTTTGTTCCTTTGTTTGATGCTTTTGTCTTCTTCAGGCCACACATTCTGTCTCTCAATTTGGAAAGCCAAGATTCCATTCCATTCTGCAGGCCTGCTCAGCTCAAAGTTTGTCCGATTTCTAGGTGACCAGACTCTGGTTTCAGATGAAATGGAGGTGCGTGTGCTGTGGGACTTCACAGAAAGTTCCCTTCAACAGAACACAGGCTCCAGCCCAGGCACCCACAAAGGGCAGCAAAGTTTCAGGGTACACTCTCACTTTGGATGAAAGACACAGTGCAACAGTGCCTGTGACAGTTTGCTTTTAAAATGGTGTCCTCTCTCCCTCCCACACTCACCACCCTGCCCCTGGCCTGTCTCCTGACTCGCCCTTAACTGCCGCCATTGGAAGGATTGCTCACCGCTCCCTGCGACAGGGCCAGCGTTCTTCTATTTATAGCACACACACCCACGTCCCCACAGGAGAGCCACCAGCTTTGGACTCAGTTAACAGAAGCATTGGTCGGTGCGTAGTCGCCGTGACAATGTCCGACTCGGATTACCTCCCCGACTACCTCCCCGACTACCCGCTCCACTCGGACTTAGTGAAGAGATTAAAGTCGGCCCTGGACACCAGGGATGAGGACCAGGTGGTGGACTTGATCAGCTCTGAAGTCAAACATGTGGACGCCATTATAGAACTCTCCAATGACGACTGGATGAAGGACCCCTCAGCCCAGCTGCCTACCGGGGTGCTCCTAGGTAACCAGATGCGACCGCTTCATTTCAGACTAAACGCCATCATGTGGGCTGGTGACATGGCGTAAGGGTGGGTGGTTCCTGGGGATAGAGGAGCAAATGGCTTGGAAAAGGCAAAAGATATGCACTTAGATGATCTGATTCATGTATGTATCTGTGGTCACATGTATGTGTATGTGGGTGGTTATACATGTGTATGCATTTGCATGTATGTGTGTGTGGTTGTATGTGTATGATATGTGTGTGGCTGTATGTATGTGTGTATGCATGTGGTTACATGTGTATAGTTATGCATGTGTGTGGTTATGTGTGTGGCTATGTGTGTGTGGCTACATGCATGTGTGCACATGTCTAGTTACATGAATAGGTGATTTCCGTCGTTAGTTACCATCTAGTTGATTCCCACTCATGGCACCCCCCATGTGTGCAGGTTAGAACTCTGCCCCTCAGAGCTCTCAAGGCCACGAGCTTTCAGAAACGAGTCACGAGGCCTTTCCTCTGAGTCACCTCTGAGTGGGTTCAAACCTGCAGCCTTTTGGCTAGTAGTCAAGTGCTTGACCATCTGGGCCACCCAGGGACTCTTAATATGGATGTGTGTATAGGAGCACACATGCGTGCACTCACGTGTGCACACACATCCACACACACTATATATGCTGTGTGTCTGTGTTCATAAGCAGCAAGTAGCAGAGTGCAGAAAATTCATAAGAGAAGACGTAATCCCCACACCGCCATCCCAACACTGCGCTTTCTCCGTTTCTCCATTTTGTTCCAAGCATGTCCATCTGCGTGTGTAAATTTCACCTCCTCATACCCACGGCATAGAGATAACTATGTGTTCTGCTCCTGTAAGTTAATATAGCGAAAAATGTTGCTATAAAGTCTTCTTAATTCAGATTCGCCTATTAAGGTGAGTAACCATACACTACTTAAACTGAGTGCCTACCAAAGGAAAGTGGTAGTTTACACTCCCATTGTCATAAACAATGTTCTAATTAACGTCTCTATTAGCATACATACGGCATTTTCCTTATTTAGTGTCCTATCCTTAGGATAAACTCTTAGGAGCAGGATTGCTGGAACAAGAACATAAAATTGTCTTGAAGGGTGCTTTCAATTTGTTCTCTAAAAGGATGCCTATTCGCCCGACAACAGATGTGCTCCACAACCTCTCCAACAACACACATTGCAGTAATGAATTCTTGTATGTAACTTACCAATGAAATCGTGCCCAGCCCTAATTCTCACCTCCTTCTTCATGGCCCAGATGAGGTCTCCTTTTATCTGGAGGTCTCTATTAGAATCCTTGGGCAACACCGCCCCATCTCTTTGCATCTTTATTTTCTGTTTTGTGGGACTTTTTCACACAGCATCAATCCAACCCCTCGTCCGTATTTGCTGGGGGTATTTCCCTGACCTTTGGTTTACTTTTAATGTTACTACGCTCTTTCCTACACACCCCTTGTTGTTACAGTCATCCCCTCTTCACCCACAAGCCAGACTCCCTCCCAACACAGGTGCACACACACGTGTACCCAGTGCACACTCATGTTCTCTACCACTGCCAGATCCCTTCCTGCTGCACCTCTTCAGAATGAAACCAGGGCCGTTTCCACAATTTAAAAGGCAGAGTGCACGTACTACCCGTGTCAACTAGGAATGCATTCGGCTGCAAGTAACAGAAAACACAACAGTGATTAAGGAAAAAAAAACAAGACAAGTCTGTTAGTCAGCAGCCCAGAGCTGAGGCTGGGGTTCAGAAACACACGTGAGCACACACACGCAGGACACCACGGATAGAAACCGCACGTGGGGCCGCTGGCGCGGGGGCGTGGTGCTTTCCCGGTGATGAGGAGAGACTGGCATTCCCCAGTGCACCTGCCCCTTCCTCCGTGCAGTTCAGGTGCACTTCCTGGCCTGCCTTTTCCTGGGGACACAGCAAGCTTCAGGAGCCCTGACGGCACAGTAGTTAGGAACTCGCTGCTAACAAAGAGGTTGGTGGTTCAAATCCACCCCAGGGCTGTGCAGAAGAAAGACCTGGCAGTGTGCTCCCTTGAGGAACCCCGCGGGGCAGCCCTCCTTTGTCACAGGGGGTGTTTTGAGTCGAAAATCGGCCACACGGCATCCAGCAAAAACAACACGCGGACTGCTGAATCTGGTCTTTAGGGAAAAATCCACCTTCCTCTCCTTGGCTTTCCTAATACCTGGAGGGTCATGAAGGGGTGAAGTTCAGGAGACAAGAGCCCAAAGAGCAGCCCATGTCTTTGTTCTAACCTCGGCCTGCCTGGCGTGAGACCTCACAGAGACCCACACAGTGCATCTGTCACTCTGGGGGTCACACTGGGCTAGGGGGTGAGCGAGCCCCGAATGTCACCCTGCATGCTTTCCACCCACCCTCCAGGCCACCGTGCACCCCTCCCCAAGCCCACCCTGGCAGAGGAGCGTATGTTTGGAGCCCCTGATTTCACATTACTAATTGCCCTGCAAAACCTTTACTGTCACCACCACTTGACTAAAAGCTTGAAATCAGCAGAATTTGTGCTAAGGAAGTTGCCTTTGCTCCCACAATATACCCATTGAGTTGTAGGTCTCGTGTTCTGTCGGCCGCTGTGCCGTTGGGCCTGACTGCGGGCAACCCCACACACGATGGAGCAAACCCTGCGGGCCCTGCACCGTGCCCCAGTCCGCCGCAGGTCAGGCTGCTGTGACCTCCAGAGCTCCCTGTCTGATGTTCAGAAATAGATCACCAGGTCTTTCTTCCTGGTC
>NW_006921593.1:23168587-23169119 GCF_000298275.1 Orycteropus afer afer
GGGCAGTTCCACTCTGTCCTCTAGGGGCGCCGTGGGTCAGAATGGACTCCACGGCAGTGGGCTTGGTTTTCCACCTCCTGCTGTGTGTGTGGCAGCGTGGAGAGTGGAGAACAGAAGCATAAACAACACATGACCACCTCCTGGAGCTGGTGGCACCCGTCACCACGGGGAGGTTGGGACGGTCTGCAGAAGCACAGCCCTGGAGGGAGGTGCTGGGACCGGCTGTGCCACCTTGGGGAAGTCACTTTCCCTCTCTGGGCCCACCTCCTCCTTATTACCTAGGGCGTGCAACTAGATTGGCGCTTCCCTATCGAAGGTCCGCGAGCTCAGATTTCCCCATGATGGGATGAGCTTGGGCAATACCGCACATGGAATCCCACTCCCCAGGCCTGTTGCTTTGCCACAAGGGGACTTACATGTTACAACTGCAGTTAGCATCATTTCCTAGTGCAAAGAGGGCATGGGGCTGGCATCTTCTGACCTCCTCTTACTTCACAAGAGGGAGACAGAATCAGTGTCAGCAGCCCCAGGC
>NW_006921593.1:23170074-23188360 GCF_000298275.1 Orycteropus afer afer
GTATGTGGTGTCTTCAGTAATGTTGAAGTAGGTTAGAGTCATGGTAACGGCCTTGAAATGCAGTCTTTTGGATAAAGAACTGGGCTGGCCTGCTTCCTGGGAGGTAGCGGATCCTGGAATTTCCCGGGTGATGGAGTGTGTTTGTTATTCACACTGGGTCCTTGGGCCACACCAGATAGTTTATCCAAAGGAGATGACTCACAGTTGGGCTGGGCACATCAGAAAGATTGATCTTGTGATTAGAGGATTGGCACTTTGAACCAAGTGACATCAGCTGGATCTCTGAGGATAAGAGGGGACTAGAGACTGTCCTCAACTGTGGCCATTGATTCCATCACTCGTGGCTACACAATGACCCTCAACAAAACTCTGGACACCGAGGCTCAGCTGAGCTTCTCTGGTCGGCAGTACTCTGCATATTGCCACACGTGGATATGCCCACAGGGTGGTGTGTCCTGACTCAGTGAGGAGAAGATGAAGATGCTCCCAGACCTCGCCCGCATGTCTCTCCTTTGGGCTCGACCTACTCACATCCTTCTGCTATAATAAAACGATAATCCTGAGAACACACGTTCCATGAGTTCTGTGAGGGCTCTAGCAGGTTAGTGAGCTGAAGGAGTGTAGGGCCCCCAGCACTTGTAGCCAGGGGTCACATGGGAGCCAAGCAGTCATGTGACTCTGAAGTGACAGCCGTCTTGTGAAGGACCGTGCCCTTAGCCCATGAGGTTGGGCTCCGGGAAGGTCCATGTCGGGAAGGGGTGCTGTCAAGAATGCAAACCCTTGGGAAGGGCAATGTGAAGATGAAGAAATGACGCCGTGCAAGGGAACGGGGTGAGCCCGGGTGATAGGTGAGCAAGGGTGGCCCCCCCCCGCCCCACCCCGCCCCACCCCACAGCTTCCTCATCCGCTCCACCCCAACAGGAATCCCCAGCCAGGGCCGCACCCTGACCCTCACAAACCCCCAAATCCAGGTTTACGAGTCTCCTCACCCACCCTCCAGACTCTGCACAGAGGTCACTTCCTCTGCAAGGCCACCCTGCCCTCCCAGACCACACCCTCACCTCTCTCCCGCCAAAGACACTCTCTGACTCCATCAGTAACTGAAAGACATGGCCTTGCCAGGCTGCTTCACACGCTCACGGATCCATCAAACTCAGATATGACCTCCTCAAAGGCGATAGTGGGAGTCTGGTGGTGCAGCGGCTAAGCACTCGGCCGCTGACCACAGGGTGGGGGTTGTGAACTCACCTGACTGGTTCTGCGGTAGAAAACCCAGTGGGGTAGTTCTACTCTGTCACTTGGGGTCACTGGGTGTTAGAATAGACTGCATGGCAGCTAAAAACAAAGGCAAGAGCCTCACCCAATATCTGTTTGTATCCAGAGCTGAGAAGTCGCTCAGCAACCGGTGCTGGGGAATGAGTGTTGACAGGCCAAGCTCTTTGCTGGCCTTCAGCTGGGAGGGCACCAGTGTATTTCCACAGACACTGTTGAAATTCATTTTCAGCTTATGAATAGCATTGAAGCATAGTGTGATATATTTTCTGTCCGGAAAGAGTTCATTCTACACTCTGCTAAAGCCGTATGAGCATCCGTTCCATCACTTCTCCTTTCCCCTTTTCAAGACCAAGTGGCTTCACCACCAGGAACAGAGAAGGAGGAAGGAGAACTAGAGGTGGGGTGGCGAGACCCGTCCTGCCCCCAAATGCGTACACAGCACAATTTGGTAACTGGTGCAATCAAACTACTTAAGAAACAACTGATTACTAATTGCTATTATGAAAGATGTAAGCGTCGCCTGCTTCTGCTGCTGGTATATTATATACAAGTCAAGATGCTACTTGAATTCTTCATTGAAATAGAAAAATCGTGGCATTAGTTTGTGTTTGGGGTGATGGTGGTTAAGCATCTGGAGGCAAGTTAAAAACTACTAATTGAGATTTTATTAAGAGATCGCAGGCAGCAGCACGTATAGATGGAGACTGCGCAGGGAAGCGCCTCGCATGGACTGTGTGCATCGGTGAAATGTGGTCGCTTTGCAGAAGACCACAGATTTTCCATGCAAGCAGCGCTCCGAAGACAAGGCCCTGGGCAGCCTTGGTGATGGGCCTCACAGCCCCGCCCATCAGGTGTGGAGTGGCAGCCCTTTGGACCCATAGTTGAGCATCAGTGAAATGAGGCCAGTCCCTGCCTGAAGCGGTTGTAGCTGTGGTCAAACTGGCACCTGGCTCAGGACGACCCCTGCGCAAGGGAACAAAACGCTCACCGGCTGGTTTGCTGCAGATCAGACTGCTGGGACCCACAGGCTGTTGACTGGCTGGTTTTCAGAAGTCAACAGCCAGGCCTTTCCTCCTGGTCTGTCTTGGTCTGGAAGCTCGCTGAAACCTGTTCAAATCACAGCGACACACCAGCCTCCAGGGACAGACGCGGGTGGCTGCATGTGACACGCCCGGTGGAGAACCGAACCGGGTCTCCTACGTGGACGAGAATTCCACCACCGAGCACCACTGCTCCTGCCCTCAAGGGACCATATTCTGACACAGAGTCCAGAATGGATGGCCTCTGAGGCGTGGCAGTATCATGGGAAGGGGGTGAGAGTAACAGGAAGGTGACCTGAGTTCTTGCCATGGTTCTACCACTTCCTGGGTAGCCTTGAACGAGTCAGTCCATCTCTCTGTGCCTGAAAGAGACAAGCCAAACTCACTGCCGTCATGTCGGACCCGACTCATAGCGACCCCTCCTTGGGTTTTCGAGGCAGTATCACTATGGAAGTAGATTGCCCAACCTTCCTTACGAGGAGTGGCTGGTGGGTTTGAACCTCCAGCCTTCTGGTTAGCAGTCAACATTTAAAAAAAAAATGGATTGGTCTGGATCACGTCAAATGTTCTTCACAAGTTTGAACAACCAGGTTCTGGTTGTGGTTTTCTTGGCTAGTTGTAAGGAATATGAACTAAACCTGTTGCCTCCCCAGGTGTGATGGCTCCCACCAGCGGCCTGTGTGGAGCACGTCCCAACTTTAGAAGGTGTCCAGTGGCCACGTGCATGCTAGGAGGGCAGGAGGATAGCGGCTGGGAGGCTGGGAGGACACTTGGTGAGCTGGAACGTGCAGGACAAGTGGCAGCTTGGCTCAGGGCCATGCCTGGGCTGGCTGTGGGGACGTCAGAACTGGAGCCGGCCTTAGAAGGCAGAGAGAGAGGAAGCGTTGGTGCAGGGAGGACCTCGTACTCGGCATGTGTTTCTCAGGGGCTGCAGGGCTTTCTCTGTAACTGTTCCCACCTCCCCAGCTGAGGACAGAGGTGCTCGGAGAAGCTGGGTTACGGGTCTGAGGACCCAGAAAGGGAGGTGGCATAAACCCAACGCTCTTCCCAGGACCCCATGATCCCGTAGTCCATCTGTCTTGGGGCGAGCTGTGTTCCCCAAAATTGCATGTTGTGAATCCCAACCCCTCGCCCTGTGGAAGGGAGCCTGGAGAGCACAAAGGTTAAAGTGTCCAGCTACCAACCAAAAGGTCAGCAGTTCTATCACACCCAGCAACTCCACGAGCGAAAGATGAAGCCATCTGCTTCTGTGAAGGTTACAGCCTTGAAATCCCTGTGGGGCAGTTCCCTGTTCGATAGGGATGCTATGAGTTGGAAGTATTTTTGGTTATTACTGTGGATGGAAGCCCTTGTGATGCAGTGGTTAAGTGCTCAGCTACTAACCAGAAGGTTGGAGGTTTGAACCCACCCAGTGACTCAGAAAAAAAAGACCTGATGATCTACTCCCATGAAGATTACAGCCTCGGAAACCCAATGGGGCAGTTCTGTTCTGTTACATGGAGTCACTAAGAGCCAAAAGCAACTTGGTGGCACTTAACAGCATACTTGTGCACATCATCCTACTTGGGAACAGAGTCTTCTTTGTTATACTAATAAGGCCAGCTTGGTGTAGGTTGTTGTTGTTGTTATGTGCCGTCAAGTCGGACCCGACTCATAGCAACCCCTCCTTGGGTTTCTGAGGCAGTATCAACTATGGAAGTAGATTGCCCCATCTTCCTTCCGAGGAGTGGCTGGTGGGTTTGAACCACCAGCTTTCTGGTTAGCAGTCAAATGCCTTAGGCACTTTGCTACCAGAGATCGCTGTAGCGTGTGTCTTAAACCAATCACCTTTGAGATGCAAAATGAGCACAGACTCAAGGAAGCACCAAACCAAAAAACAAGTCAATGCCATCAAGTCAATGCCAACCCGTATTAACCCTACAGGACAGAGTAGCACTGCCCATAGGGCTCCCAAGGCTGTCAGTCTTTATGGAAACAGACTACCTCTCTTTTCTCCCACAGAACAGCTGGTGGGTTTGAATTGCCAAGCTTTCGGTTAGCAGCCGAATGCTTTAAGCACTGCACCACCAGAGCTCCTTGCAAGAAAGCACAGACGGGGGAAAACAGATGCCACACCACACAAAAATCTCCAAGGAACAGAGGCTGAAAGACTACTAGGCCCTTCCCCAGAGCGTCAGAGAAAGAAAGCCCTCCCCTAGAGCCCGCGCCCTGGGTTCAGACTTCTGGCCTCCCGAACAGTGAGAGAATAAAGTTCTGTTTGTCAAAGCCACCCCTTGTGGTACTTCTGTGATTGCAGCTCTGGGAGACAAAGGCAGCATTTCACAGACGGGAACCCTGGGGCTCCCGTTGGCTCGCTCACGGGTCAGGAGCCAGTCAGGAGCAGAGTGTAAATCTGACCCACAGTTGAGGGCTCGTGCGGCTTACCTACCCAGAGGCATCTCGTCAAAAGACCCCTGGAGAACCTCTCCACTGGAGCCACGTCCAACTCTTGGACTTAACATTAGATGTGTTGGGAATGAACTGTGTCCCCGACAAAAACATGGTGAAGTCCTGACCCTGGTACTTGCAAATGGGCCTGTTTGGGGAAATAGGATCATTTCTTTGAAAGGGCCCTGATCCTATATGACTAGTGTCTTTTTGTTTTTTTCTTCACCCAGTTAATATGTGCTGACCCTCTAATTAGTGGTTTATCATCCCTTCCCCATCCACCCCTGGGAACCGTCAAAGAATATCTCTTTTTTGTGAACCCTTCTCTTGCCTTGTCACAGTAGTGGTCTCACACAATACCTGTCCTCTGGTGACTGACTAATGTCACGCAGCATAATGGCTTCTAGGTTCATCTGTGTTATCAGATGGTTTGCAGATTCAACCTTGTTCTCCAACACTGAGTAGTGCTGCATTGCATGTGTGGACCATAGTTTGTTGGCGCAGTCCTCCGTTGGTGGGCATTTTGGTGTTTCCATCTTTTTGCTGTTGTGGACCGGGCTGTCATGAACATGGGTGGGCATATCTCTGTTTGTGTCATGGTGCTTATGTCTCTAGGATACATACCCAGTAGTTGGATGGCTGGATCATACGGTATTTCTATTTCTAGTTTTTTAAGGAATCGTCATGCTGATTTCCATAATGGTTGTATCATTTTACAGTCCCACCAGCACTGTATGAGAGTCCCCATCTCTCCACATCCTCACCAGCATTTGTTATTTTCTGTCTTGTCGAGCTTTACTATTAGTGCTGGGGTGAGATAATATTTTATTATTGTTTTGATTTGCATCTCTCTAGTGGTGCAGTGCCTAAGGCATTTGTCTGCTAACCAGAAGGTTGATGGTTCAAACTCACCAACTACTCCGAGGAAGGAAGATGGGGCAATCTACTTCCAAAGAAGATTTACTGCCTCGGAAATCCAACAAGGGTTGTTATAAGTCACAATCGACTCGATGGTAGTGAGTTTGGTTTTTTGCTTTAAATGGTTAAAGATCATGAACATTTCTTCATGTGTTTGCTAGCTTCCTGAATATCTTTTTTGGTGAAATGTTCATGTCTTCTGTCCATTTTTTAATTGGATTACTTGTCTTTTTGTTGTTAAGGTATTGAAGTTTTCTATAAATTTTAGAGATTAGCTCCTTGTCAGATACGTCAGTGCCAAAAATTGTTTCCCAGTCTGTGGGTTCTATTTTTACTCTTTTGGTGAAATCTTTGGATGCACCGAAGTGTCTAATTTGTAGGAGGTCGCAGTCATCTACTTTGTCTTCTGGTGGTTGTGTGTTTTCAGTTATATACGAGAGTGTATTTAGGCCCTGAATCAGGGCCCCTAGGATTTGCCCCTATTTTTTCTTCGATGGTCTTTATGGTTTCAGGTTTTACTTTCAGCTCGTTGATCCAACTTGAGTTCTTTCTTGTATTTGGTGTTTCATTTTTCTGCAAATGCATATCCAGTTTTGCCAGCAGCATTTATTAAAGAGAGTATGTCTTCCCCATTTGATGCGTTTCGGCCCTTTGTCCGTCGGTGCACGGGTTTGCTTCAGGCTCCTCTATCCTGTCCCACTGATGATGTGGTGATTAAGCACCACCGAGGGCTCTTTGGAAGGAAGGAGCTGGTGACCTTGAAGATTACAGCCTAGGAAACCCTGTGGGTAAAGCTATTCTGCCACATGGGGTCGACTCGAGGGCCTCCAACAACAGCAACCAAAACCAGACCCACCGCCATCTGGGCAATTCCGACTCATAGCGACCCCCACTGGTCTCCAAGGTTGTAAAGCTTTACAGTAGATCACCCCATCTTCCTCTGCGTAGCAGCTGGGAGGTTTGAACCACGCACCTCTGGTTAGCAGTCAAGTGCTTTACCCACTATGCAGCCAGAGCTCCTCAAACAGCAACAACTGTGCCTTACAAAAGAGAATGGCAGACAGAGGAGACGGTCACGCCCAGAGAACAGCACCATGTGAAGAGATGACCTGAGACGCAGAGCCACACAAGCACTGGCAGCTGCCCCTGGGAAGGAGGCGGAGCCCGAGGAGCCACGCGGCCCAGACTCTGAGCTGGACTCCCGGCCTCTACAACTGTGAGACAGTAGGTTTCTGTTCTTCACAGCTACCCCCTCCGGGGTTTGTTCCTGCGACCCTTGAAGCTAACACACGCAGGTGCACATGCACACGTACACACACTCACATCAACAGCATAGGGTCTCTGCTTTCAAATCATGCAGCAAACCAAAACCAAACCCACTGCTGCTGAGTCGATTTGGATCAAAGCAACCCTAGAGGACAGAGTAGAACTGCCCCCAGGGTCCCCAAGGCTAGAAATCTTTAGGGAAGCAGACTGCCTCATCTTTCGCCCATGGAGTAGCTGGTGGGTTTGAACTGCCAGCCTTTTGATTATCAGCCAGATGCTTTCACCGCCTCACCATCAGAAATCCTAATTCAGCAAAAGTATTAAAAATAAAAAAAAATGGACAAATGAGTGGGGTGCTCGGGTGGAGAATAAAAGCAGAAATGAGAAGCAGGCGGTGACCCAGCCCTGGGGGCGTCAGGGGGATGGAGGGGAGCGGCTCTGGGCTCTCGACTGCTTGCCCTGCTCAGAGCCTGTGGGGGCAGGGAGAGCCCGCTCGGAGCAAAATGAAATTAAACCTTTCTAAGTACTTATAAATCAGCAACTAATGACACTATCCCACCACCAGCCTGAGCGTGGCTCTTACTACTTTGATTCACAAGCCAGGAAAAGATCCAGAATTATGCACAAATTATTGTCCCATCTTCTTAATTAACGCTGATTGCAAAATTCTTGCTAAAGTCCTTGCTAACAGACTCAATTATGTGCTGCCTGAATTGATTCGCCCGGATCAAGTGGGATTTATTAGAAATGCACTTCCCTACAATAACATCAGATTATCTTTGAATATAGCTGAATTATTTAGGAATAAAATGGCCCCAGCGCCAGCCTCAGCTTCCGATACAGAAAATGCATCCCGCCATCAAGAACTCAAGTGTTCTTGGCTCCCTCCGTGACACGCACCCGAGGCAATTCTTTGTCCAGAAACAGGTCAGATCGCCCTGTACCGAGCTGGACCACACACCTTCAGCTAACAGCCCAGCTTCAAAGGTATATGGGCAAGAAGAAATCGTACAGGGTCCATCTCGGCTCCCCCAACGTGAACCATCAGTGCCTGCGGCACCCAGTGCAATTGCAATTAGATGAAATCAGGGTATTTTCAGAAGCAAAATTGAGAAACAGGCTAATAAAGAAATAATGTATGCTGATAACTGCTTCCATTAGCATCGCTCCCAGGCACACCGGAGGGTTTGGAAAGAACAAAAAGAAATGGGGATGAGAGTGAGGGGTGTCATCTTCTTCCTTCCTGAGCTGAGGGTGGCACGCTGCGATGGCACGCACCACTGGGGACATACACACGGCGAAGGAACGAACTGGAACGCCAAGCACCATGTCCAGCCAGGCTTGTCCCCCCTGCCCAATCCAACTGCCCATTCTTCCCTAACTCGACACTAAATTCAGCAGCTCTGTCTTGAACTGGAACTTGGTCTGTCATGTTCAGCATAGCCTGGCACTGGTCTGTTGTTGTTGGGTGCCATGCACTTAACCACAGGTCAAAGATATTAGAAGACAGAATCAGAAAATTTGACAGCAGACCAATAGAAAGTTTAAATCTGAAGAACATAAAATAAAATGGTTGAAAGTAAAATAAACAGGGATTGTAGAACAGCACGGTCCCTGGGTGGGACACATAGTTTGCACTCAGCCACTAATCAAAAGGTGGCAGTTGGAACGCACCCAGGACTCAGCAGAAGAAAGACCTGTCTGTCTGTTTCTGCACAGATTACAGCCGAGGGAACCTACGGAGATCAGTTCTGCTTGGAGTCACAATGTGTTGGAATGGACTTGACAGCAGGGAGCTTGGTTTGGGCTTGACGGGACAATATCATAACTCCAACACAAGCAGTTGGAACCCAGGAAGAAGAAGGCAGAGAGAATGGGGCAGAAAAACATATGTATATTTGAAGAAATAATTACCAAATGTCTCCCGGATGTGGTGAAAAACCTAAATTTACAGATTTGAGAAGATCTGCAAACTCCCAACAGGGTAGATGTGAGGGAAATAGTCAAACATGTACGTGGACATCCAGATGCCCAGTGACTGCTGTTGAGTCCAGTTGCCCTTGAGACTAAAGAACAAGGTTCATTGGAGGTGTGCAGAGAGAAGGACGGAGTAACAGTTTAGTATTTGGAGGTGAGTCGTGTCACTCTCCTTCTCACTAACCTGCTTCCTCCAGCAGAAGTCAGCATATTATGGCCAGCCATCTGTTTTTGCAAATAAAGTTTTATTGGTATTCAGCCACTTCCATTTGTTTACATATTATCTATTTCATGCTATAACGGCAGAGTTAAGTAGTTGCCACAGAGACCATATGTATGGTCTGCAAAAACCTAAACTATATACTACCTCTAGTCCTTTACAGAAAAAGTTTGGTGATCCCAGCCAACAGCTAAAAGTTTGAACTTCCTTCATAGCCAGACTCCAAGGACCTAAAAGATGTGCTGTGAGCAAACTTACCCCCTGCCATCTCTCCCAGAATTCCTTCCCATGCCCTGTGCCAATAGCCATCTGACTTCACTGAGGATACTCCTCATTCCACATCCTCTTTTGAATCCAGCTTGAATTTATGGCAGCCCTCTGTTGATGACTGCTGCAACCATTTATGAATTATCTTCGGCAGAATGTTACTTGCATGTGATATTAATGCCATTGCTGGGTAATTTCTGCATTCTGTGGGATCACCGTTCTTTGGAATGGGCACAAATACAGATCCCTTCCAGTCAGTTGGCCAAGTAGCTGGCTTCAAAGTTTCTCGGCATATACGAGTGAATGCTTTTAGCAATGCATCCATTTGTTGAAATATCTCAGTGGATAGCCTGTCAATTCCTGGAACTGTGTTTTTCGACCATTCCTTCAGAGCAGCTTGGACTTCTTCCTTCAGCACCATCAATTCTTGGTCCCATGCCATCTCCTGAAATGGTGGGACATCAACCAGTTCTTTTTGGTGTGGTGACGCCATGTGTTCTTCCGTCTTCTTTTGATGCTTCCTGCATCATTCAATATTTTGCCCATAGAATCCTTCAATATTGCAACTTGAATTTGTGTCTTCCGTTCTTTCAGCTTGAGAAACACCAAGTGTGTTCTTACCTTCTGATTTTCTAACTCCGGGTCTTTGCACAGTTCATTTTTCTACTTCACTTCGTCCTCTTGAGCCACCGTTTGAAATCCTCTGTTCAGCTCTTTGCCTTCATTGTTTCTTCAAATTGCTTTAACTGCTCTGCATCCAAGAGAAAGTTTCAGGGTCTCTTCTAACATCCATTTTGGTCTTTTCTTCCTTTCCTGTTTTTTTAATGACTTTTTGCTTTCCTCATGTATGATGTTCTCAATGTCATCCCACAACTCATCTGGTCTTCTGTCATTGGTATTCAAATGTATTCTTCAGATGATCTCTAAATTCAGGTGGGATATAATCAAGATTATATTCTGGCTCTCGTGGACTTGTTTTCATTTTCTTCAGCTTCACCTTGAACTTGCATATGAGCAACTGATGGTCTGTTCCACAGTCAGCTCCTGGCCATGATCTGACTGATGCTACTGAACATTCCCACCAGCTCTTTCCACAGATGCAGTCATTCTGATGCCTGTGTATTCCATCTGGTGAGGTCCACATGTATAGTCACTATTTATGATATTGAAAAAGAACTTTACAATGAATAAGTCATTGCTCTTGCAAAATTCTGCCATGCGACCTCCAGCATCATTTCTAATACCAAGACCACAGTTTCCAACTATGGGCGTTTCTCATTTCTCATTCCGATCACCAGTAATTATCCACACATCTTGATTGCATGTTTGCGTTCCGATCACCAGTAATTATCCACACATCTTGATTGCATGTTTGCGTTCCAATCACCAGTAATTATCCACACATCTTGATTGCATGTTTGGTCAATCTTGGACTGCAGCAGTTGGTAAACATCTTCAATTTCTTCATCTTTGGCCTTAGCGGTTGGTGTGTAAATTTGAATAATAGTAGTATTAACTAGTCTTCCTTGTAGATGTGTGGATATTATCCTATCACTGACAGCATTGTACTTTGGGATAGAGCTTAAGATGTTCTTTTTGATTATGAGTGAGACATCATTGCTCTTCAATCTGTCATTCCTGGCATAGTAGACCATACGTTTATCTGATTCAAAATGGCTGATACCAGTCCATTTCAACTCACTAATTTCCAATTTCATAGATTCATACTTTGTACATTCCATGTTCCCAACTATTAACGGATGTCTGCAGCTGTTCCTTCTCATTTTGAGTCATGCTACATCAGCAAATGGTGCTTTACTTGAAACACAAGTGGCATGGCTTCCAGCATCACAGTGGCATGCAAGCCACCACAGTGTGACACACTGGCAGACGAGTGGTGGGCTGGTTGAGGAGCTCTGGTCTAAACCATGTCTCAATTGACCTCATAAGGGGTCATGTTCTTGGTCTTCTCTGCTACTTCCTAACTGTTCTCACCAGCTCTGATGACATACCCACCAGCCATGAAGCTGTGAACTTCAGCCTGCTTCATAGCTTGACAATGACCTGAATGTGCCTGGCAGGATACTTACTAGGGACTGACTCCTGTGAAAGACAGGTAGGGAAGCTGATCTGTGACATGGGCCAGACAAAGCCATGGCCAACCTCAAGGAGAACTTTGAGCCAATAAGACCTGTCAGTTTTCCCACGCTGGGTCACAATGGCCGACCTGACTGCCACATCTGGATCAGTGACTGGATCTAGCTGACATGGAAGTGTATCCTTGGGTGAGGTAGCTCTCTGCAGCTGAGGTAAGCCCTGAAGGAGTTCTATCTGGGGCCAAAAATGCTCTCGAAAAGTAGGCTCCAGGCAGCACATCTCTGCATCTCCCACAGGGTTTAGGATCCCCCATCCATCTCAATTCCGAACCCTGGGGTTGTGAGAAAATACCTTTCTGGTGTTTTAAGCCACCCATTTTGTCATGGAGCCTTTGGGAACTAACATAGAGGAACTGCAAGGACCCCAAAACAAAATGGCAGGATTGCCTTAAAAAGCCACACTGGAGGCAGTCAAGGGCCTAGCTGGTGTTGTGTGAAAAAATGGAGAATTTGATATGGAGGAATCAGCTGGTATACACTTGTCAAAAATATGGGGGTGCGGACGGACAAAAATAACGCCAACGAGAAAAATGTTAAATAGAAGGGAGATGGTGAGGAGAGGGGAGAGAGGAGAGAAGCGATAACCACAGATAGGAGAGGAAGGCTTCAGCGTGCCGAGTGTCTCAGCTCTCTGCTTCGGCTATAACAGAAATACGACAAGGGGGTGGCTTTCACAAACAGAAAGTTGTCTCTCACAGTTGAGGAGGCTAGAAGCCAACATCCAGGACAGCAGCTCCATGGGAAGGCTTTTTCTCTCTGCCAACTCTGGGGGACAGTCCTTGTCCCTTTCACTTGGCTAGAGGTCACCAAACTTTTTCTGGAAAGGACCAAATAATAATAGTTCAGGTTTTGCAGGACACAATATGGCTTCTATTCCTTGGTTCCTTGGGGATTGAGTTTCGAGAGGAAAAGGGTGTGCCTAAACACTGACACCCACTAATTGTGTTAAGGGATTCCACCGTCTGCTTCTACCGCAGGTCATCTCTTAAACCACTGCCCTGGAGTCGGCCCCTTGATGCATTTTTATTGTTCTCTATTGTTAACACCATCATAAGGAAAGTCTTCGGACATACTGTTTTGTGTGCTTCTAACATTTCCTTAGAATAAATCCTGACAAGTAGAATTTCTGGACAAAGGGACCACATTCTTTAAAGTGTGTAATAAATATTTCCACAATGAGTTGCTCCTACTCACCCTCCCACCTGTGGACTGTAGGAGTGTCAGTTCCACTAAACTCTTCCAAACTTGATTTTTATCCCAATTTGATAGGGAAATAAAAGATCTCTTATTATCTCAACTTGTGTTTTAAATTAGTAAAACTGGACATGTGACTATGTTTCATATGCCTATGTTTAGAGGAGTCCCAGGGTAGCACCAACGTTAAGCGCTTGACTGTTACCCCAAAGGCTGGTGAGTCAAACCCACCCAGAGGCACCTCGGAAGAAAGGCCTGGAGACCTGCTTCAGAAGGTCACGGCCTTGCAAACCGCACTGTGCACAGCAGGCTGTCTGTGGGGCGGAACTGACTCCATGGCATCCGACAGCATCAGATGCTTAATGGGCATTTATATGTCCTATGATGGTGTTTGCTTATTTTTCTGATTTTTTTACCAGTAAAAAATATAATAACTGTGATGGGCTCTACACCCACCAGACAAAACACCACACTTTCCTCTCTTCAGAGTCATACCACCAGGAGACCTCTCTCCCTACCTGCAGGACCCGTAAACGTCTCCTCTCTGGAAGGCTAGAAAGGATGATAGGACAGACACAGCCGGCAGAATAACTCCAAGAGATAAGTGCTTGGCTCCCTGTGTGAGATTCATGAAAAACAATCAATCTGAACATGCAATTTGTCTCAAGAGGCAGGCACTGCAATTTTATCATGTAATTAAACCCCCATGACAGTTGTAAAGAAATCCCGTCACCTTTATCAGGGAAAGCTTCAATGACATGCTTTCCAGCATGTCCCCAGAGCCGGTAAATGTCCTTCCAGGGCTGTTTACTCATGGCTGTGCCTGCCGAGGGCCTGGGGGTTCTGCTCCACACTTAAGCACAATGGATGTGCTGTCCTCAAGGGCACCTTGCCTTCCGAGCCTCCCAGATGCCCCCCTGGGCTCTCGGGGAAGGCAGCACTTGACCTCTGAGGAAGGTCACGCTCATCATGAGAAATGACTCTGTTGTTTTGCGTCCTCTGCACTGGGCTTGGCAGCAACGTTGGGAAAACAAGTGGGCGAGGTGGTCTGTTCTGTCCATGTTGTGTTCTTCCAACGATGGAAATGAGGCTTCGCAATAATGTGAAACCCGTACCCACAATTTAAGTCATTATTAATGGATAACTTGATCTGAGGAAGCAAATGTTTTGATGTTTTGTTAAATGAGGTGTGCTCTGCTAACGCTGTTATTCGGGGAGAAGGCGCAGATAGGTGAATGTCCCTGAGATTAATGTCTGTGGGAGCACACTGCCGACTGCGTGGCTGTGTCCCACAGCCCTGCAGAGCAAGCCCTCAGACACCGGTCCACCTTCTTATTAAAAATAATAATAAAGGGGGGGGTGGAGGAGGGGTGGCCTGTAGAAATTAAACAGGGGGAATGGGGGGGGTGGTGCGGAAGGCAAGCCACTGGACAACGTGGGATTATTGCGTCTCCGGATGGGAATGTTCGTGTCCCTGACGTCCTACTAGGTTTTGTCACAGCCATTTCCAGCAGCAGTGGCTCCAAAGTTGATGGCTGTGGCTGTAAATTCCCATTGAGTCAGATCCTTCCGTGGGACCTTATGTGTGACACAGCGCCTGCGTCCCGCCGTGATCTTTGAAAGGTCTGAGTCCGTTGTTGGGCGTCGTGCCGACCCACCCCCTGGAGGGTGTCCCTCCTTCTCACTCTCCCTCTGATTTACCAAACACGGCGTCCTGTCTAGTGACTGGTCTTTCCTGACGATGAGTGCAGAGCGAGCGAGATGAGGTTCTGCCATCCTACTTCTGGGGCATCCCCGTTGCATTTATTCTGAGATTGATCTGTCCGTCCCTCTGGCAGCCCATGGTATGGTCAGTGTTCTTTGCCGCCGCCACGGCTCAAAAGCATCAGTGCCACTCTGCCTCCTTTATTCGTTGTCCAGCTTTCACACGCTTCTGGGGGTGACTGAAAAGACCGTGGTGAGGCACCCCTTAGTCCTAAAAGTAATACCATAGCTTTTTAGATAAAATTGACCAGGATACCGACATACATCATCGTATTTAAGAAAATGTGGAGTAGCACGGAGTTCCATGATACGTACAAGGGCACTGACTTCCTGCCCTATCTCATCCCTGTTCTTGGACACTTGACCTCAGAAGGAAGCCAACACATGCCCGACGGCAAGCGAAGAATTTGCACATCTACCTGCCTCCTCCCCCAAAAAACAACAAGGAAACTGCACACATGGAAAGTCTACCTCCTGGACTGGGCCCATGGGGAGTGGCCACCTTGGGGAAAGAGGCTGACCCTGATAAAACCCCCTGCCCCACATTTCAGACTCAGCTAGGCTAGTTCACAGACAATGTCAGCAGAGCTAATCCTCAGCCGTCCCGAGGAAATGAGAATCATTAGTCAACTCAGTGACAGGAAGCAAAGATCCCACAATCACATGAACGCGATAATTACCATCCAACACAGCCGTCTGTATAAGCTATTATAATTTCAAGCTGATTTTCCTTTTTCCATCTCCTTGGATCCAGAGCCATAAACTCTCGCTCAGTAACTAACTACCTATGCTACAACACTCGCTTAGGAAGAACTAGTTTTTGTGTGTCCTGCAGATAAAACATTATGCTTATCATTTAAGTTCCAAATATATTGTTTTGAAAAACTCTACCCAAATACAGCTGACTGCCTGGCTGGCTGTCAGAGAACTTCAATCTACTCACCCAGCATCTCGACAAAAGCTGGATGTCCTCTCCTGCTTGGACTTTTGTCTTCTTCTTCCTAAGTCCACTCCAAACTCTGCAAGACAGGCCACAGAAATTAAATTTACTTAGTTCTTGGCCACAGTTCTCCTGTACAAATAACGTTCCTCCATTAAATTAAAAAATAACCAAACCCACTGCCATGGAGTCCGTTCCAACTCACAGTGCCCCTGGGGGGCAGAGTGGAACTGCCCCATGGGGTTTTCAAGACCGTCAGTCTTTACCAAACCAAAGCCCAACCCAAACCCATTGCTGTGGAGTCGATTCCGTCTCACAGAATAGAACTGCCCCATGGGGTTTCCAAGGCTTTACAGGAACAGACTGCCTCATCTTTCTACCATCAAGTGGCTGGTGGTTCAAACCACTGCCTTTTTGGTTGGCAGCTGAGCGCTTTAACCAGTGCACTGCTAGAGATCTTTCCTAGAGCCTGCACAGCTCCAGGTGTCCACCCCTTTTTAAAATATCCCCAAACCATCGTTCTCATCATCCTTTTAGGGATCTTGCCCAGGATGGATGCCAAGTTCACCTGTCTCCTTCTTCAATTTTATCACAATGCCTCCAAGCTTTGGACAGTTTCTCAGTGACTTCACCCTCACAGTCAGTCTTGGCAGGAGTGGAGTTTTCTAGGGACTGAAGTAGGCCGAGAGGGTCAGACCTGACTTGCATCTTGGAGGCTGTGGATTGGCTTTGACCAAGCTGGGAAGGATAAAGACAGTACAAATGAGAGGAAAATGGCCCGGCCCCCCATGGTATGAATGGACAGAGTCAGTGTGTGGCAGGCAAGAAGGGGGCCAACCAAGTGCACTGGGCTAGTCACAGGCACTGTCCACGCACCTAACGGACATCGCTCAGCTAGTGGGAAGGAAGACTGAAGAACTCTTGTCTGCCAGGTCTGCGGGCCACTGCTTTGCCATCCGTGTGCTCCTTCAGAGTGAAAGTGTTGTGTTTTTTATCTCTAAGTCCCCAAAACCTAACAATACACTTTGTTAGTTGTTATTAGGTGCCCTTGAGTCAGCTCCAACTCACAGTGACCCCAAGACAAAGCATGTCCCAATCCTGAGTCATGCTCACGAGCATTACTGTGTTTGAGCCCCTCGTTGCAGCCACCGGGACAACCCGTCTCACTGAGAATCTTCCTCATTTCCTCTGACACTCTATCTTACCAAGCAGGATGTCTCTGAGGTCACGACCGTAGAAAGTGACCCGATGACACCTAACAATAATGTGCCCTAGAACATAATAACCATTCCGTAAATGTTAGTTGAGTGAATAGATGAATGAATGGGTTGGCTGTCAGGTCTGTTTGTTTCAATTAAATAGTTACACATATGGCTTTCCTTGTTCCTAAAAAAAAAAAAAAAAAGACAGCTGTCTGCCCTGCCCACATGCCCACGGAGTAGTGGATATGTCCTACTTACGACACCAATGCTGTCTACAGTGAGCTATTTCTAAAGTTCTGACAAAGACCCAAGTCTGCTTCCCAACCACTGCTCCCACCCACTGAAATCAGGCACGGGCACCTAGGCAGCTGTTGACAAATGATACTGGGAAAGCTAAATTTAGTGCAGAGCGCAGGGCAAGATGGCTTTTATTCCTGGATTGGCCTCTCATTCCCACCCCTTTTAAAAATAACCAACGACAAATTACGTCAGGTACAAAGGAATTCTTCTTCCGTTTAAAGTGAAATGAAAATTCAAGTTGGATCATATTGCAGTTGTGCATGAATAAATAAATCCTTCAGAAATGCATCTGATTACCAACTATCACTCTAAGAAAAACAATACGGCAAAATGGTTGTGCTTTGCGAAACGAAATCTCCCCAGGGCTTAAGAGTGCTGCTGAAATGAGCAGAGTACCTGCAGAATCCTTGAAACGAAGGAGGGGAGAACAGTAGGTGGGGCCAAAACCCACCATCTCACGCTGCTGCACCACTGGCCGGGGAGGCGGTCCCCACAGGGTCTCTGTTCGGCTGTTATGCATGCAAATGCCTTTTACACCCGTTGAGGCTGCAAGTTCCTCGCACATGCAGTCTGTCCTCCTCATCACTTCATTGTCCTGAGCACCCAGCCGTGTTCCAGGCACACATCAAAACCCGAAAACCAAGCCTGGTGCCACCAAGCCTCCTCCAATGCAGGCCAGCCCACGTGTTACAGAGGACCACTCCATAAGGTTTTCCCGGCTGTAATCTTCACAAAGCAGATTGCCAGGCCTTTCTCCTGTGGCCCTGCTGGGTGCCTTCAGACCACCAACCTTTCTCCATCTGTAGTCCAGCGCAAACCCTTTACACCACTCAGGAACCTGGCGGACCCGTGATAAGCGGATGTTCATGCTGATGACTCCACACCGCTGTTGCTGTGGCCACTGCCAACATTGCTAAAGGGGTGGAATGTTGAAACATGTGAAAAAAGGCTTTTAAAAGTCCTCATGGAGTACACTAACAGCCAAAGTCTTCTTATGAAACTTGGTAAGGTGCAAGGAAGGCACCCTGATGATGCAATGGTTTAAATGTTCAGCTGCTAGCCTAAAAGCCAACAGTTCAAATGCACCACACTCTTGGCAGAAGAAAGACGTGGCTCCCTGCCTCCACCAAGATTACAGCCTTGGACACTCCGTGGGGCAGTTCCGCTCTGTCCTCTAGGGGCGCTGTGAGTCAGAATGGACTCCATGGCAGTGGTGTGGTTTGGGCTTTGCTTCTGTGAAGATTGACAGCCCTGGAGACCCTGTGGGCAGTTCCACTCTGTCCTCTAGGGGCGCTGTGGGTCAGAATGGACTCCAGGCAGTGGGTGTGGTTTGGGCTTTG
>NW_006921593.1:23188601-23195484 GCF_000298275.1 Orycteropus afer afer
AGTGGGTGTGGTTTGGGCTTTGCTTCTGTGAAGACTGACAGCCTTGGAGACCCTGTGGGCAGTTCCACTCTGTCCTCTAGGGGCGCTGTGAATTGATGGACTTTTTTTAAGGTGCAGGGAAGCCCTACAGACCTGAAGTAGGACCCCACTGCCAGCATCTCAGCCCTGCCATTAGCCAGCCAAGAGTCCATGTTACTACAACATTCTCCCCCGAGAGAAAAGGATTGCAGACAATAGAGAATAAGAGACGGAAAGCCTGAGGAATTTCAGTATGGTTGAGCACATTTCAATGAGGCCAGTTCATTCAGTCTTCCAACCGCTTTCATGGAGGACCTAGGGTGTCAGGCACTGAGAAGCCAACGGCATTGGTTCCCAGGGCCACCACAACAAAGGACCACAAGCCAAATGGCCCACAAGGACGACACCCAGAAGTCTGGAATTGCGGATTCCTGCACCGATTCCTCCTGAGGCTCCGAGAGACCCTGTGCCATGCCTCGCTCCCAGCTCCTGTGGTGGCCAATGAGACCTGGGTTCCCTGGTTGTAAACACACTTCAGCGGCTGTCCCATCTTCTCACGGCTGCCTTCTGTCCCTGTGTCTCTGAGTCTCCTCTCCTCCCGCAGGATGAGGACACACCCCACCCTGTGTGACCTCACGGGGACTTGTAACATCATCACAGACCCTATTTCCATAGCAGGCCTCGCTCACAGGCACCAGAAGTTAGCACCTGAGTGCACCTTGTGGGGCATACTGCCGTCTGACACCAATGGAGACTGAGAAGCAGCCCCTGCCCACGAGAAACTCATGGCCAAACGGGGTCACAGGCTGGTACCCAGCAGTCACTGCATGGCCAGGCACCATGGGGACACTGAGCATAGACTCAGGGTCCAGTCACAGCAGTTAGGGGAGGCTTCACGGAAAAACCAAGGTTGAGCTGCATCTTGAGGATGGAGTGAAGACAGCAATTGACAAGAGGAAACTTAGAGGCCCAGCAGAGGGGACGCATGTGCAAACACTCAGGCGAGAGGCCACGGTGCAGCCATGGGGCCAGGGACCCTTGGGCTGGGGCTGACTTCTCAGGAGGCAGGAAGCCCCCAACTTCCATTAAGGTGCTTGGGGTGAGTATTGAGAGTTGCCTCAGTCTGAACCTGAATGGCAGTACCCCATTGGGCACCTGCCTGCAGGGGCGCCCGGGCACAGAGCCTGCAGGGGGTGCTTGGGGAGCAGCGTGCTACCTGAGCACAGAGCCCGTGCGTCCGTCTCACCCTCTGACAACCTGTGAAGACAAGCCCTCGGCCCTGGGAGCAGCAGCTCGGCTCAGGAGCAACCTGCCGGTCCCCGCAGCTGTCCACCGCCGTGTGGGCCTCTCCGGGGCACAGTCAAGGCCGCACACAGCCTCTGGCCGCACCCCTGTGCGCCCCGCACCCCTGCAGGCCTCCTCCCCAGAAAAGACCGGGTTTGACCTCCGGTTCCTGAGACAATCGTGCACAGGCATGTATGCCTGTCCGTCAGGGGAGCAGCCAGATTACAAACACACGTGGAGAGGTGCGCTTTCCCCGCCTCCTTTCACCCAAACCCCTTCTCAGGAAGGCAGGTCCTTTTCTGCCCTCCGTGGTGGCAAAAGGTCGGGGAAGAGGACAAGCTGCTGACCAGGTGACTCTTCGAAGCACAGAGCCTGGTGGAGGACCTGGAGATCTGCTCCCATAATGATCGCAGCCAGCAAAACCCTCCAGGTCACAATGACGGTGCCTGAGCACAGCGCCCCCGTCTCTAAGGGATCACTGATGGTTCAGTGGTAGCGGGCAGCTTTGGGGGAGCAGCGGGCAGCCTTGTGTGCAGCGCAGATGGAGAGAAGGCCATGGGGGAGCGCTCTTAGGTTCAGATGTGCTGAGCCCTGACAAGCCCTGCTTCTGGACTCTTCTCTTGTTTCCTGTTGTTCCTGTAGTTTGTTTGATGTGACCCCACGTGGAGACAGCATTGTCCAGTCCCAGTTCTAACGGTGAATACTGCACAGAGGCTGATGACCAGCGGTATTCACAGCACCCAGGGCACGTCTCCCTGTTAATTCTCTGGGGTGTGTCCCCCCACTCTTCCCCTCCCTCCAGCCTCTGGTCACACACTTTTAATTGTCACTCATCTGGACCAGGCAAAGGACCCTGTAGCCTAAGCTCATTGGCCAGATCCAACTTCCTGTAGGGGGCAGGGGGAGAGGAATTGGAAGGAAATATGAGGATTGTTTTATTACCTACATTATAATAGTAACAATAATAAAAGAGCTGTTTAATTTGTAGACTATAAAGTCCTAAACCAAACTGTAGTGAGTAACTAGTAAGTTACCAATAAAGGGCTATGAGCCCTGGCAGTGCAACAGTTGAGCGCTCGGCTGCCAACCATAAGGCTGGCGGTTCAAACCCACCCCAGGGCTCTGAAAGGGAGACTGGTTACAGTCAAGAAACCTCTGAATCAAAATGGCGGTGCCTAAGGACCATGCCGCCCCTTTCTAGGGGGTCATTGGTGTTCGGGCGTGGAGTCCTTGCTTTCCGTCCAGGGAATCTGAGTTCCATCCCTCACCACCGCCCCTCATTGGCAGTCACCCCCCATCTCTCAGCGAAGGCTTGTGTGTTGCTGGGATGCTGGACAGCTTGTAGTGGGGCTTCCAGACGAGGACGGACGAGCAAGAAAGCCTGGGGACCTGCTTCTGAGAACCAGCCATCGGAAACCCTGCAGATCCCCGTGGTCCAATCCCCAAGTGGCGAGGGGATGACACGGTGCCAGGTAGCGGCTTGCTGTGCTGGGCTTGGGGCGCTGGGAGTTGGGGCCAGCGCAACAGCCGCTAACAACAGCCACCACCTTCCTGAGAAGGAAAGTTTGTGACACTGCACTACTTCAGCAGGGGTGCACATGCTGAACCCCGTTCTCAGCAGCTGGAAGAAAGTCACAGGCAACCAGGGTCCCCAGATGGCACCTTGGGGTCCCCAGGTCTGGTCCTTCAGAGCCTCCCAGCCAGGGGCACTCACTCCAAGCGGCCGGCCGGCCACCCTCACGTGTCTTGGGCTGCGGCAGTGCTCAGGACACACGTCCTGTCCTGTGGGCCACTGCAGAAGAGGAAGTGGACAGGAGAGACAGCAGAAAGCCGGAAAAGAGAAGCCAAGGGACCCTGGCCTCGCCACTCCCTTCTCGTTTGTCATAGAGCCGGCGCTAACTCATGACGACCCCACGCACAGCAGAACCAAGCACTGCCCGGTCCAGCCCCTCCCCGTGGTCCTGGTGTGTGGGAGTCTGCTGTTGTGGCTACCGTGCCCATCGTCTCATGAGGCCTCGCTCGTTCTCACTGACCGTCCACTCTGCCGACCAAGATGTCCTCGTGTTCTGAGAGCTGTTTCCTGATGACGTGTCCGGAGAAAACAAGGCAGCGTCCCGTCATTGTCCCTCCCGAGGAGCAGGCTGGCTGCACTTCCGCTAAGACTGATGTGTTCAGTCTGGCGGTCCAAGATGCGCCCAACGACCTTCACCAACCACAGTCCAAACGCTTCAGTGCTTCTCTCCTTCCTTCATTACCCAGCTCTCACATGCACATGAGGTGACTGAAAACAGCATGGCTTGGGTCAGGCGCACCTCAGTCCTCAGAGTGACATCTTTGCTTTCTAAGATTTTAAAGAGGTCTTTTGCAGCAGACTTGCCCCGTGCAATATGTCGTTTGGGTTCCTGACTGCTGCTTCCATGGGTGTTGATTAATGAGCCAAGTAGAATGAAATTGTTGACTTCATTTTTGTCAAAATGACTTCGTGTTTAACAGCCTACCTCCTTCTCAAGGTTACGGGGCATTAATGTGGGAAGGCATCAGGAATGGCTAGGAGGCTGTGTTTGGTGCTTTCCTTTGAGTTGAAGAATTTTGCTCCCAAATTTAAATACAGCGCATGGTGGTTTGGTTTTGTTTTCTCTGGATTGTTTTTTAAGTAAAATATAATAAAAAGTTTAATGAGCAAATTCCTCTAAGCAAATGTGAAACGGCCAATGAGAGTTTCATTGCTTTAAAAAAAAAAACAAAAAAAACCTAGGGGGAGCTAGGAGCTCTGGTGGTGTGTAGTGGTTAGGGCATTTGGCTGCTAACCAAAAGGTCAGTGGTTCAAACCCACCAGCTGCTCTGTGGAAGAAAGATGAGGCAGTCTGCGTCTGTAAAGATTTACCACCTTGGAAACCCGATGGGGGGTGGCTATGAGTCGGAATTGGCTTGATGGCAGTGAGTTTGATTTTGGTTTGAAGGAGTTATTACTGACTTGTTAAGAATTTTGGTCACTGAAGTCACACTTAACAAGTTAGTCACTTAACCTACACGTACAGGTATAAAAGAAATGCTAGCTAAGGTTAGGCAGTCCCAGGCCAGGCAAACAGCAGGATGAGGGGGAGGAGTGTGTCACAATCAGAGGTGCAGGGTAGTGCCTGCCTGGTGGAATGGAGAGCTATTTTTGAAGACACGGATGTGCTGTCTCTAGAATTCGAATCTATACAATCACAAGGTGATGGCTGGGGACTGTGGCCACTCGGAGGTCACGTGACTCTGGTCATATCAAGTAACCATCACATCAGAGCCCATGGGAGTTATAAATACACCACCATCGAGCCCCAGCTGGGTGACAATTGAGTAATGACAATAGAAATAGCACATGTCCATACAATCGTCTCTCCCCTTCCTGAAGAGCTCCACCGATCACTTGCAGGGCCATGGAGAACGGGCCCCAGCCGGTTCCGGGGAGGCTGCAGATCATTCAGACAACGAGCAAAGAGCCTCTTGTCAGAGCTGGGTCCCCGGTACTACAGTTACACGCCGCCTTGGTCTCCGGAGACCTGGACCACCTTACGCCCCTCATGGACCAGTTCTTCCGGGATGCCAATGTGGTGTTTGAGATCCACACGGATGAGGTGGTGTGGCAGGTGAAGTCCGCAGCCACCTTCGGACTGTCAGGTACCCTTGCCGCTTCCAAACCTCAGCTGTCTCCTCGCAAGTGCCCTTCTCGGCACTGTGTGTAGCACACGCCGGGAAGGGACTCCAGGAACGGGAGTTGGCCTGCACGTGTTCTCGGATGTAGACTGTAGGCAACAGGGTGCGAGAGGTCAAAGGGGAAAGGCTGTTGTGGGAACACCTGCCTAATGCTAGTAGTGCCTGCCCTCTTTAAGACTTGCTTGGGTCCCATCAGCCAGGATGTGTGTTGGGCTGCCCGGGGAGGGGCTGGAGAGGAACAGGCATCTCTCCCCAGAGTGTGTCCGGAGCCAGGCCTTGGCGTGCCGCTGTGTGTGCGGCCCTCTCTGAATCTGTGAAGGCCGTGCTGTGGGGTGGCGGTCACACCCTGCATCAACAGAGGAGGGGGCACGATGCCAGTCCTCCCCTGGGACCTGAGGGCCTGAGGTTGGGGGCAGAGGCGAAAAATCAGGGGTCTCTGAGTTGTAGATGTTGGCATTCACCCCTGCCACCTGAACATGGTCGCTCCGTGCTAAGCAGACAGGTAGGTCCCCAGAGAAAGGACCCCTTCCACCTGGAAAGACAGCACAGAAGAGACACACGTGACCCCCAGGACATCTTGGTGGCCCTCTGTAGTGGGTACTCTTCTGCTCGGGTGCCACACATTCCCCAGAGGGGACGAGTGCTGGAATAGGGCTCAAGTAACAAAGCAGCCCTGGCAGATGGGAGGGTTTGAGAATCTGCAGTCGGGGCTTGGGGCAGTGTCCCGTGTCCTTGCCACCTGAGCGCTGGCAGGCAAGGAATGCGGAAGGCCAGCTTCCAAAGGC
Source organism: Orycteropus afer afer (assembly GCF_000298275.1). Classification (NCBI taxonomy): domain Eukaryota; kingdom Metazoa; phylum Chordata; class Mammalia; order Tubulidentata; family Orycteropodidae; genus Orycteropus; species Orycteropus afer. Next base: position 23,194,385 of record NW_006921593.1, read on the forward strand.
CCGACACGGTTTACGCCCGGCACGGGAGAAGGGAACAAACCCACCACACTGTGAAAGGGCTGGGGCATTCACAGGGGCCGGCACGTGTGGGGAAGGCCAGTGTCACGTCCGGCCTGGGCTTCCCAGCCCCTAGTGAGGCAGGACATGGCCTCCTCTCCTTGACTGTCCCAGACTTGTGCAGACCTCCCCTCCGACGGCTGTGGCTCTGCTCTTGTTGTTGTCCCCTGCCGTCCAGTCAATCCTGACGCATGTCACTCCCAGGTGTGCGGGGTAGAACTGCTCCGTAGAGTTTTCAAGGGGGTGCCCTTTCAGAGGCTGGCCGCCAGCCTGTCTCCCAAGACACTGCTGGGAGGTTTCCAACCGCCAGCTTTTCAGCTAGGCGTCAAGCCCTTCTCTGTGCCACCTCCTTCTGCTTGAATGTTCACCCTGGACACACTCACACAAACGTCCCAGTGTCTAAGCGGTGCTCCGTTACTCCACTGCTGATGCACTCAGGCCCCGGCCCGGTTTTTCTGTTCAGCTCAAACGGTCCACCCCTCACTAGGGCAGACGTGTAAGATGGACAGAGAGCTGGAGAACATTCGGAATGCAGGGGCCTTCCTGTCCCTGAGGAAGGTGCAGCAGGACTTAGTGCTGCCAAGGCTCGATGCAGGCCGTGGGGAGAGGGAGGCCAGGGCCGAGGCCACCTGGGCTTGGTGCTTTCCCCTCCATCACCCAACTCCCTGCAGCAGAGCCAGCAGCAGAAACCGCCAAACCTTCTAGTGGTGCAGTGGTTAAAGCACTCAGCTGCTAATCAAAACTTTGGGGCTTCAAACGCATCAGCCACTCTGAGGCAGCCTGCTTCTGTAAAGATTTCAGCCTTGGAGACCTGTGGGGCAGTTCCACCCTGTCCTCTAGGGGCGCTGTGAGTGAGTATCAACTCAGCAGTGGGTGTGGTTTGGGCTTTGCTTCTGTGAAGATTGATAGCCTAGGAAACCCTGTGGTGCCGTTCCATTCTGTCCTCTAGGGGCGCTGTGGGTCAGAATGGACTCCAGGCAGTGGGTGTGGTTTGGGCTTTGTTTCCATGAAGACTGACAGCCTTGGAGACCCTGTGGGCAGTT
>NW_006921593.1:23196094-23199067 GCF_000298275.1 Orycteropus afer afer
TGACAGCCTTGGAGACCCTGTGAGTCAGAATCCACTTGGTGGCAGTGGATGGGTTAGGTATAGCAAGCAGGGTGAGGTCAGCTAACTTTCTCCAGCTGTCTGGGGGCAGGGCATTCTGAATACTTCTACAGACTTAGGAGACTTCGGGGTTGTCCCTAGCTGTTCCGTACCTGAACAGGGTGATTAGGATGGGGGCATAGAGTCCTTCAGCGTGAGAACCTGGTAAGAGGAGCAGCTGGAGAGCGGACTGAGCCAGCCACTCAGGCAGGAGAACCCCCAGCCTCCAGCTAGGGCCTCAAAACTGGGTCAGGACAGCATTTGAGGAAAATGGCAGTACCGTGCATGGAGGTGGGTATGGTGGCAGCCCCAGGACCAGTCTGTGATGGAGGATTCCCATCCAGGAGGCCACCGGTTCTTGTCCAAAAGAACACCAGTGTGGGGGAGCCGACCTTCAGAGGGTGCCCTACGTGGGGAGGAACCTGAACCCACCTTCCTCCTCAGGGCAGAGGGTTTCCAACAGAGAGAGCTGCCCAGCCTCAGACCCCAGGAGCTCAGAAAGGCCTTGTGGGGCTCACTGCCATCTCCAGGGTTGCACTGGCCACATCCCATAGCCCATGGCAAGACTTGGAATTCAAGGCGGCGAGCAGGGCGGCTGGTGGGGCTGGGGCCTTAGCTGCCCTGAGAATGGACCCCAGCCAGCAGACTTCACATTTCGGGAAAATGAACAGAAACAAAGGGGACCAGGTTATCACTAGCCTTGAGGTCCACATCCATTGCCCCCTCTGAATGGCAGCCGGGTAAGGGCAGCCTGACCTCCTGCAGAGCCCTGTCCCCAAGCCTCGACCACCATCCCTCCTCCACCAGGCATCGCGGGCCTCCCTGTGCCTCCAGCCTTTGGAGGTTGCATGATGCTTCACCTGCAGGCAGGTAATTAATGAGCGCTCCTCCACAACTTCTCAGCATGGGGCCCAGGAAGGAGGTGGCCTGTGCGAAGGGTCTCCTCTGTAGCTCATTACAGCCAGGGATCGATTCATCTGTCATTATCAGAAGCGTCCCGCCAAGGGAAAGGCTGTCCCTTGATGTATATTCACCAGGGACGCTTTCCCCCAGTTCCATGGACTCCGTCCCACTAACAGCCCACCACCGGCCTTTTGAAAGCTCCCAAGTTTTCAGAGAAGTGAAATGGACCACATCTGTTCCATTTATCCCTCAAGAAAGAGCCACCCTAACATAGGTGCCCAACCCGAACAAGCGCCAGGAAGCAGCCCGGGCCGCGCTGCCGTCGGCCGCATCAAAGCGGCTGATGAAACGCAGCCGGAGCAAAGCCGTGACTTCCCTGGGCCTCTTCCAGAGCAGACTTGAGATGTGGGTCAGTTTGTTTTGTCTGTTGTCTTCTCCCATGACATAAAGGGGGATGTGTGAGGCTCAGCGGAAAGAGGGCTTGATTCTAGAAAGATCCACAGCCAAGCGAACACCTGCTCTTCCTCCCTTAAAACCAGTGCCTTCGAGTCAACCCCAACTCACAGTGACTCCCATAGGGTTCCCAAGGCTAGCAATCCACTTTCCTCCCTTACCAAAAAAAAAAAAAAAAAAGCCAAACTCACTGCCATGAAGTCAATTCCGACTCATAGCGACCCCTCCTTGGGTTTCCGAAATGGTATCACTACAGAAGTAGACGGCCCAACCTTCCTTCCGAGGAGTGGCTGGTGGATTTGAACCACCAGCCTTCTGGTTAGCAGTCAGATGCCTTAGGCACTACGCCACCAGAGCTCCTAGGCTCCTCCCTTAAGCTGCCCCTAATTCAGAGCCTGGACGGATTCGTACCCTGAGTCGTCGGTCACCTCCCTGTGAGGGGAGCCCTCTTGCCCCCATCCCCACCTCTCTGCCTCCCTTTGGCCCTTGCCCACCTCTCTGCACAACCTCTTCCCTCCCCTTCTCTCGCTGTGTTTCTCCATGGGTCTGCCCTGACCGCCATCTCTGCCTCCGTAGCCATGTCTCTCTGCATTGCCCCACCCTTGGGTTCCCTTGACGGGGCTCTGCCCCTTGCTCTCCTCATCCCCCTCTGCCTCTCACTGTCCCCTGCCTCCCCTCTGTCTCTCTTCTCTCCCGATGTACGCAGTCTCTCACCCCGTGTCTTGCATCCAGCTCGGTTATCTCCTCCATCCTCTCCCTCTTGTCTCTAAGTTCTCTCTCCCACCCTCTCCCTCTCCCTGTCTGCCCCCTTCCTCCACGGACAGACAGACGGATGTTGTCGTTAGGTGGAGTCGACTCCAGCTGATTGTGACCCACGAGCAGGAGAACACCACACGGCCTCACCCCGCACCGTCCTCACAATGGGGGCCACGCTTGAGCCCACTGCTGCAGCCATTGTGCCAGTCCATCTTGTGGGGGTCTCCCCCTGTCTCACTGACCCTCTGCTTGACCAAGCATGGTGTCCTTCTCCAGGGATTGGGCCCTTCTGACCACATGACCAAAGAAAGAGAGACCAAGTCTGGCCATCCTGGCTTCCAAGGGAAATTCCAGGTCTACCTCCTCCAAGACAGATGTGTTATTCTTCTAGCAGTCCATGGTGCAGTCAAGGTTCTCACCAGGAGCACAATTCAAGGGCATGAGTTCTTCCGTAGTCTTCCTTGTTCATTGTCCAGCTCCCATCTGGCTTGGGTCAGGTACTCCTTGCTCTTCAGAGTGACGTCCTCCTTGAAAGACACTATCGTCTGTCTCTCTGCCCCTGGGCCCCCTCTCTGCCCTCACTCTGCCTTCTCTCTCTCTCTCTCTCTCTCTCTGCCTGGTCCCTGGCTGGCTGCTCCTCGCGGGTCCTTCGGTCTCTAGCCCTCTGGGTCTCTGGGTCTCTCCACACATGCGCACCCGGTACCTGGTTCCTAAGAGCCGGTCTCACGGCGGGTGGCGCCGCCCGGCACGACCCCAGCTCTCCCTCCTCTTCTTCCGCCCCCAGGCCTCTGGACCCTGGAGTAC
>NW_006921593.1:23199316-23201060 GCF_000298275.1 Orycteropus afer afer
GACCTTCCCGGCGCCGACGGCCTGGCGCCGCTGCACCTCTGCCGTACGGCCGCCTCGCTCGGGTAAGGACGCGCCGGGCGCCGCCGTTCCCGCCCGGAACCAGCACTTTGCGCCCGGGCCCAGGACCCGGCGGCCCCCCATCGCGGCCCCCAACACGGCCAGAACCAGTGCTGGACCTGGGCCCCCGAACCCCCGAGCCCCCCGCCCCCGGCCCCCGGCCCCCGGGCGGGTCTAATTAGCGCTGATTGCAGCCGAGGGGGAAGGCGCCACACCGCGGTAACGAGCCAGTGATCAGGGCCGCCGACGACAGCGCGGAATCATGCTAAAAGGCCACTGACGGGGTTGGAGGCTGAAAAATTAAGATTTTTAATGATAATTTTATGCAGAATAATTGTCACAGTGTGACATAAATGGTTAGCTCCTCAGGCGGGGGCTTCCGAGGCTGAGCTGGGCCCGGCGGTGGTGGGGGGTGGCGAGCGGTCGAGCGCCACCGCCGCCCAGGTGCTCGGCTGCCCCTGGAGAGCTTCGGTGCCCACGGGTCCACTGGGCCCTGGGAGAGGCAGCCAGGGCCGCTGTGCCGTCCCCGTGGCGGTGTGGCATTGGGCTTGCGTCCTGTGAGAGCACCTTGCCCCTCTCTCTGAGCTTGTCTTTCAGGAGCATGGCCTAGTCCCTGCCCTCCACCTGTAACTTCTAGTTCTGTGGTGTGGATTCAACTCAGTCGCCCACAGAAAGTGCTAGAAGCGGTTGCTAGGTGGCCAAATGGTTACATTCTCCACTACCAGCTGAAAGGTTGGCAGTTTGAACCCACCTAAAGGTGCCTTGGGTGCTCTGGTGGCATAGTGCCTAAGGCGTTTGACTGCTGACCAGAAGGCTGGCAGTTCAAACCTACCAGCTACTCCTTGGAAGGAGGGTTGGGTAATCTACTGTAGAGATGCTGCCTCGGCACCCAAGGAGGGGTCACTATGAGTTGGGTCTGACTCAGCGGCAGGGAGTTTGGTTTTGGAAAGGTGCCTTGCAGGAAAGTTCTAGCAATCTATCTTGAAGGGTCCATGGATTAGAAAGGCCCCCATGGACCTTCAGAGATAACACTGACAACCCCCGGGAGCAGTTCTACTCTACACACATGGCGTCACCCTGAGTCGGAATCAACTTCACCTCCATGACAACTAACAACAGCAAAGAGCTTGGAATGCAGTGGACTCACAGAAACTGTGGGCTTTGCTCACTGTCCACCACCTCCCCTCTGGTGCCAAGACCCAAGGAGTGCAGGCAGAGAGGGCTGCTGGGCCGTCAGTGACCTTGGCAGGGACACCATCTGAGAAATGTCACCTGAGTTCAGATAGGGACTCAGAAAAGAACGGGGGGACCATAGAGAGGCTTGAGAAGCCTGGCCTGATGAGGCTTCTGGCCAGCAGCCTTGCAGAGGTGTGGCTGATTTACGGTAAGCCACACATGTGTACAGTGTGATGAATGGTGGCATATGTACACTCATGAAACCACCTCACAATCAGGATAGTGAAGGTGTCCTCACTCCCCAGTGTCCCCCACAATCAGGATAGTGAAGGTGTCCTCACTCCCCAGTGTCCCCACAATCGGGGGATTGAAGGCGTCCTCACTCCCCAAAGTGCCCCTCGCTCTTTTGGAATGTCTCCCACCCCATCCCCCGCCCCTCGCCCCCAGTGCCCACCGGTTTGCTTCCTTTCCCATACCCATTGTCGTGGAGTCTGTCCTGACTCCGGCGGCC
>NW_006921593.1:23201770-23205135 GCF_000298275.1 Orycteropus afer afer
TAGTGATACCGCCTCAGAAACCCAAGGAGGGGTCGCTATGAGTCTGATCAACTCAACGGCAGTGAGATTGGTTTGTTTGTGTGTGTGTGTGTTTTTACTGGTTTTACTTCTCTAGAGTACCCGGCCTAACACAGATGTCAAATTTTGTCAAATGCTTTTTCTACATTTATTAACATGACAATGTGGTTTTCTTTCTTTATTTTTCCAGTTTGTTCATACAGTGAATAGATGGACTCTTGAGCATTAAACCAGCCCTGCATTCCTGGGATAAACCAATTCCAACACTTACTAGCTGTGCATCCTTGAGCACGTTATTTAATTTTCTGCATCTCCGTTTTCTCAGCCGTAAACTAAGGGTGATAAATGAGCTCTGCTTAGGGTCGTTTTAAGGTTGAACTGAGGAAACAGCTCAAACGCTTGGATGAGCATATGGCATACAGTAAGATTCTGGGCCCCTGGTATAAGCACTGAGTTCATTTTAGAGGAATTGAAACAAAATTTCACTATTTTAAATTAACATCGAGATTTGCTGTAACTTTTCTTTATTTCCATATCTGTTGGTTGTCAGACTATGGTTTATTTGCAGTAAAGTCCTCAATCAAGAATATAACTCCCAATTATAGCATTGTTCCTATGGAAACATAGCCCATTTGATGGTCTTCCATGTCTAAGAATACACCATATGCCATAGCCTTCCCCTTTAAAAAAAAAAAAAAAGTCATATCGTTATCTCTGGACTGACTTTGCTCTAGCTCCAGTTTAAGTCCTCCACATGCAGTATGGTGTCCTGGATCAAAAGTTACTAGAAAAACTGGTGGATTCAAATATCAGCTGCTTTAGTTAGTAGCACTGTGCCGATGTTAAGTTCCTAATCTTGATAATTGCCCCATAGTAATGTTGTTGTTGTTATGTGCCATCAAGTCTAACCCGACTCATAGCGATCCCTCCTTGGGTTTCTGAGGTGGTATCGCTACGGAAGTAGATTGCCCAACCTTCCTTCTGAGAAGTGGCTGGTGGGTTTGAACCACCAGCCTCTGGTTAGCAGTCAGTGCCTTAGGCACTGCGCTATGTTAACCTCAGAAGCTCTGTGAAGAGTATACCAGCCTCTCTGTGCCCTCTTGCAATGTTTCTGTAAATCAAAACCTACTTAAAAACGAAAGAGGAGAAGAAGAACATTTAGGTCACAGCATGGGCTCCAAGCTCCCACTTTGTGGTATTTTTTCTTTCTTTCTTTTTATTTTTTATAAAATTCTTTTCTTTTTCTCTGGTGCCCCATGGTCAATTGCTCCAAGGAATGTATCTCCACGGAGTTTGTGGGTACATCACCCTGGGTTGAGTGGTCTGCGTGTACATCTTGTTTACTATTGCGCTGACAGCCAGCCCTTGGGAGTGAGTTTTATTCCAGGCCCAGAATGTATCCCAGGACTGTAGTATTGGGGGTCTCACAAGACTCCATCTGACCGGTAATTCTGGTCGTTACTGTGTTTTTGGATTTTGTTCCACGTTTTCCCTCCCACTCTACCCAGGATCTCCAGATTTGATCCTTTCCTGGGTGGTTGATGTTAGTAGCTGGGCACCATCTAGTTCTTCTGGTCTCAAGGGCCATCATGGCCGGGGGCTGATTGCTTCCAAATGTCCTTGATTTTTGCTCTCTTCTTCACTTCTGATGATAGGAGACCATTAGCTGCATCTTAGATGGCCACTTGGAAGCTTTTAAGACCCCAGTTGCTATTCACCAATGTAGGTTGTGGAACAAGAGTTTTATGTATTTTGTTGTGCCAGTTGAGTCTGATGTCCCCCAGTGCTATGGTCCTGAGACGGTAGATCCATTGGATCTCTCTCCCACAGTGTCTGGCTGTCTGTGAGGGATTGCTCTGTGCCTGTCTTCTGTTGTTTCTGTAAGGATTGTGGGTATTTTGTATCACTGGTGTCTGTGCAAGATTAGCCTCAGCTGAACCTATCCTTGGTCTAGAGTATACTCCCATTCGCTGACACCCATCTGGTCTTCTCAGATGTTTATGTGTTTCTCTGTAGCCTGGTGTTTGGTGTAATGGTGATGCGGTGTTGTGGATATACTGGTATTAGCCTCTGTTGTCTGTATCTTATGTGCACAATTTGGTGTCCTTCCTTTCCCCAATGTCATCATAGTGATCACAGACTCTTTCCATACCATCCCTCCCCTTACCCACCTCAGCGTGTGGCCCCCAACTAGCCCGAAATTATTCCTGCCCCTTTCCTCCCCACCCTGGTAACCCGCAAAGTGAGTTCCCTTCCTTAAGCAAACCCTTCCTTGTCTTTCTACAGCAATGGGCCCGTACGAGAGCTCCATCAGCTTTGATAGCGGCAGGTGCCCCTTGACTTGTGGCCACATCACTCCAGTCCCTCTGTCTCCTGGCTTCTTATGCTCTGTTTCCTCTCAGGACGCTTGTCACTGGATAATCCAGGAAGACCTCATCTTCAGATCCTCAGCTAATCACACCCGCAAAGACCCTTCCTTCTCCTCCCAGTCACAGATCCCGGGTGGGGACACATCTTTCGGGGCCACCATTCAGCCCACTCTGGGTGGTGGGAATGCTCAAGTGCTCAGCTGCTCCCCAAGAGGTTGGCGGTTCGAGTCCACCCAGGCTCCTCAGGAGAGAGGCCTGGTGGTCCCCTTTGGAAAACCCAGACCCTGGTCTTCTCAGATGTCTATGTGCTTGTCTGTAGCCTGGTGTTTGGTGGAATGGTGATGCGGTGCTGTGGATGTACAGGTATTAGCCTCTGTCGTCTGTATCTTATGTGCACAATTCAGTGTCCTCCCTTTCCCCGATGTCATCGTGGTGGTCACGGGCTCTTTCCATACCATCCCTCCCTTACTCACCTCAGCATGTCTTTTCAATACTGCTTTTCACTAAGAAATGAGAAAGCAATACCTGCTAAGAGCACTAAATAAACACAAACTACTAGGAGTCTTAAGGAACTCTGGTGGCGTGGAGGTTAAAGCGTTCAGCTGCTAACCAGAAGGTTAGCTTGTAGTTTGAACCTACCAGCCACTCCTTGGGAGAAAGACGCAGCCTGTTGCTGTGAAGATTACAGCCTTGGAAATCCTATGGAGCACTTCTACTCTGTCCACTAGGGTTCCATGAGCCAGGACTGACTAGACGGCAGCAAGTTTGGTTTGGGTTTGCTTCGGTAAAGTTTGAAAACCACAAACCAAACTCACTGAAACCCATTGGGGCAGTTCCACTCTGTCCTCTAGGGGCGCTGTGGGTCAGAATGGACTCCAGGGCAGTGGATGTGGTTTGGGCTTTGCTTCTGTGAAGACTGACAGCCTTGGAGACCCTGTGGGCAGTTCCACTCTGTCCTCTAGGGGCGCTGTGGGTCAG
>NW_006921593.1:23205235-23208767 GCF_000298275.1 Orycteropus afer afer
GCTTCTGTGAAGACTGACAGCCTTGGAGACCCTGTGGGCAGTTCCACTCTGTCCTCTAGGGGCGCTGTGGGTCAGAATGGACTCCAGGCAGTGGGTGTGGTTTGGGCTTTGCTTCCGTGAAGACTGACAGCCTTGGAGACCCTGTGGGCAGTTCCACTCTGTCCTCTAGGGGCACTGTGGGTCAAAGTCTATTTGCTGGCAGTAGGTGTACCATGAATCTTGACAGCAGGCCACAAGGGAAACCAACAACCTTGCATTAGACAGGTAAGAAGCTCAGCCCCTACAACCCAGCACAGCTCCCAGCTTGCACACTGTGCAGCAGAAGCCAATTTCCTGGCTGCAGTTGGTTTTTCGAAAATCACACAGGCTCAGGACATTGTTTCATAAGAACTTTTAAAATGTCTTTTTGTTAAGGTGAGGATTTTTAAAACTCTCTTTCTTCTCTGTCTGCCTCCCCCTCCTCCTTTTTCTTCTCATTTCCTCTTTCTCCTCTCCGGGTCGCTCCTTGAGACGCCCCTCGGCTATTCAGTTTGACAGTCTGAACTTATTTAAATCCGGTTATTGGAGGAGCAAAGTTTAAGATATGTGATGAATCAGCCTGAAGTTGAGGCAGAACTCTGTGACAGCTAGCTGAAGACCCCTTCAATCTCAGTGATTACAATGGGAAACGCTGGCCGATTCACTGAGCCCCTCCACAGTGACACAGCCAAACACCTTGAAGAATGAAAAGTTAATGGATGTCAGAAGGGGCTTGAGGCTTCCCCCACGGCTTTTTAACTCGGAAGAGTCCACCCAGGGTTAGACTCTGAGGAGGTCTGGCTTCAGGCAGTGTACACACACCACTTTGACAGGAGAGAAGAAAGCAACTCCAGACTCTTTCTGTACAGAGTAGATCTCAGGTCACCCTTAATTTTTTTGCCTTTACAGTAGAGAGGGGGTCATTGACCTACATACAAAGCCATTTCATTTTCCTACTCTTGATGACAATGGGCTCCACTCCCAGAGCCCAGCTCTGTGCCGGCCTCTTTCACTCGGCAATTCACCGTGGGCTCAGGACTTTCAAACCTTTGAGTCTCTCAGTTCCTGGCATTTTTTTTTTTTTTTAAATCTATGCTTCCTTCTAACTAGCAAGCTTCAGAATTCAGAATTCCACCCACAGAAAGGGACATCAGCGCTTTAATGTGGGAGCTTTTTGAAGAAGAGATTTTCCCAAAAAAGAAAAGTTCCAGTAAAGTTACTGTCCTTGCGTTAGTAGCCTTCATGCCAGGCTCTCCCTGTTTATTACAGGATTCCTCTGCTCGATCCTTTTCTTATTCTCAGATAATTAAAGTGCGAGAAGACGGAGGAGATGCTCGATTCTTCTCGTCCGACGCTGTCCTGATTTAAGCACGAGGAGGACCGGCTTCTGTGGAAAGCATGAAAGTTATGCTGATATCAATCCAGCAAAATAACAATCACGTGGAGACTAGGGTTGGCCTGTGGACACAGCTAGTATCTTCTGCAGAGGGGGAATTGCTGGGAAAAGCACAAAATCACTGGACACCGCCTTACTGTTCAGAGCCAGCAGGTTGACATCAGCAGAGTGAAATGCAGTCCTGCTTTTCCTGAAGCCAGCGAGGCACTCACTGCTCAGATTTTGGGAGAGTTAACGGGTCAGATGCTCACGTTCATGAAAGGTTTACCTGCAGGAGGTGCCAGGCTGACGCCCTGACACACAGATCCCACCTTCCGGAGGACAGACGGACTCATTGCTCCAGCAGAGGGGAGACAAGCATGGTCTCTTTCAACAGGTTTGGGTATCTGAAGGAAGATGGAGAATGAGTGTCCGCGAGAGGCCCGCGTTGGGTGATGGGTGTTCGGAGAACTTCACATGTCCCTGAGGACTTCCAGCATCTCTCTTCATGGGGTACTCCCAGCAGACCTGCAAACCACTGATTCCCATTCTATATAGATTAGAAAGGGGAGGTTCCGAGAGGACAGAGGCTTTGCCAGGAAGGCGGCATGCAGAGGAAATGGCCAAAGCCAGGGCCCAAAGCCAAATTGCCAGCGAGGCCCCTGTGCAATGGAAACCATGTGTCCCTTGTTAACCTCGTTTGCTTACCTGTCTCTATCAGGAACAGCCCTCCTTGTCTCTAACCACTGCCTTTCCAACATGTTCTAGGACAGGCGTGTCCCTTCTCGGCCCTACCTGGCATCTTGAACAGATTCCCCAGTTTTCTGGTCACTTGCTAAGTCCCATTTGCATACTCAAGACTCACCTTCAGGAATCCTAAGGTTCAGTCAAGGTCAAATCACACTTTACCCTCTGGGCCAAAGCCTTGAGCGGACACTTCTCAGAAAATACACCAACGGCCAGTAAGCACATGAAGAGGTGCCTAACGGCATCAGTCCTCAGGAAAAGGCAAGTTTAAACTGCAGGGGAATGTTATTTCACACTCAGTAGAACAATAAAATCGAAAGGACAACAGCACCAAATGGTAGTGAGAACACGGGAGCGGCTGAAACTCTTGCACTTCGTTGTTGGAGATGTTAAATGGTATCATCACTTTGGAAACTGAGAAGTTTCTGATAAAGTTAAATATACATCGACCTTATGGCCTGGAAGTTCCACTGCTACGTATCTACCCAAGAGAAGTGAAAACACAGGCCCACAGAATACATGTACCAGGACGGCCACAGCAGCTTTATTCACAATGCCATCGAGTCAATTCCAACTCACAGCAACCCTCCAGGACAGAGTAGAACTGCCCCAGAGGGTTTCCAAGGCTGTGAATCTTTACAGGAGCAGCCTGCTACATCTTTCTCCCATGGAGCAGCTGGAGGATTAGAACACCAACTTTTGTGCTTAACCACCAGGTTCTTGGCCAAAAGAATGTTGTTGTTACTGAGTACCTTTGAGCCGGTTCGGACTCATAGAGACCCATGTACGACAGGATGAAACATCACCTGGGCCTGTGCCATCCTCTCAGCTGTTGCCATACTTGAGCCCATCGTTGCAGCCACTGTGTCGTTCTATCTCGTTGAGGGGCTTCCCCTCTTTCACCGACCCTCTACTCTACCAAGCATGGCATCCTTCTCCAAGGACTGGTCCCTCCTGATCGCATGACCGAAGTATGAGCCATGAAGGCTGGCCTTCTCGCATCTAAGGAATATTCCAAGTGTGCTTCTTCCAAGACACCTTTGTTTGTTCTTCTGGCAGTCCCCAGGACAGTCAATATTCTTCACCGACCCCCTACTCAAGTGCATCCCCTCCCCTACAGTCCTCCTAATTCGCTGTCCAGCTTTCATGTGTCTGTGAGGTGAAAGGACCATGGCTTGGGTCAGGCACACTTTAGTCTTCAAAGTGACGTCTTCGCTCTTTGTTGTTGTTGTTGTTGTTATTATGTGCCGTCGAGTCAAACCCGACTCATAGCGACCCCTCCTTAGGTTTCTGAGGCACTATCACTACAGAAGTAGGATTGCCCAACCTTCCTTCCGAGGAGTGGCTGGTGGGTTTGAACCGCCAGCCGTCTGGTTAGCAGGCAAGTGTCTT
>NW_006921593.1:23211098-23221873 GCF_000298275.1 Orycteropus afer afer
GGGTCTGTATCCTGGTCTCTTGTTTCTCCTGCTTTATCTTGCTTCTTTGTGTGGACTGTGATGCTCTGTTGTCTCTGAGGCATTGTGACGTTTTTGTGTTTATATTTAATTGGTGATTATATGTTGCAGTGACTTGTCTACAATTTTCGTTTTCTTTGTATGTTATCCAGACAGGCAGGGTACTGTGCTGTGCTCCTCTGTTCACTAGTTGACAGCACTTACACACTCACCACCTGTCTCCTTTCCTTTGTCAGCCTCTCGTATGTCCTTGCTGACCCTGGCAAACAGCCTATTCTTAGGTCCTGTTTTCATTAAGGTTTTTCCACTAGTTGGTGCCTAATCCACTTCTGTATATTTCCTTTCAAAGCTCAGGGCTCCAGGATTATCTTCTGTATCTCTGTCAATTGGTTTCTCTTTTCTTTGTTGAAGAGGGTCTGTGTTGCTTGTCTGCCTATTCCTCCATCTCACCAGAAAATATAATTTCATTTCTTGACTGCTGCTTCAATGGGCATTGATTGTGGATCCAAATAAAAATGAAATCCTTGAAAACTTCAGTCTTCCGTTCATTTATCATGATGTTGCTTCTTGGTTCAGTTGTGAGGATTTTTGTTTTCTTGATATTGATATAATCCATACTGAAGTCTTTGATCTTCACAAGTGCTTTAGGTCTTCTTCACTTTCAGCAAACATGGCTGTGTCATCTGCGTATCACAGGTTTTTAATGTGCTGTCCTCCAATTCTGGTGCTGTGTTCTTCCTCATACAGCCCAGCTTCTCGGATTATTGGCTCAGCACACAGATTGAATAGGTATAAGGATACAGCCTTGATGCACACTTTTGCTAATTTTAAACCTTGCGGTATTATCTTGTTCTGTTCAAACAATTGCCTCTGGTTATGTATAGGTTTCTAGTGAGCACAATTAAGTGTTCTGGAATTCCCATTCTTCTCAATATAATCCATGATTTGTTATGTTCTACATGGCTGAATGCCTTTGCAGCATCAATAAAATACAGGTAAACATCTTCCTGGTATTCTTTGCTTTCAGCCAAGAACCATCTCATATCAGCAATGATATCCCTTATTCCACATCCTCTTCCGAACCCAGTTTGAATTTCTTTCTGGGTTTTCCCTGTCGATGTACTGCTGCAACTGTTTTTGAATTATTTTCAGCAAAATTGTACTTACATGTGATATTGTTTGATAATGTCCGCATTCTGATCACCTTCCCTTGGAATGGGCACAGACAGGGATCTCTTCCAATCCATTGGACAGGTAGCTACCTTCCACATTTCTTGGTCAAAAATTGTTGTTGTTGTTATTGTTGTTAGGTGCCATCGAGTTGGCTCCAACTCAACAGCAATCTTATGTAGAACAGAACGAAACCCTGCCCAGTCCTGTGCCAGCCTCACAATACTTGCTATACTCGAACCTGTCATTGTAGCCACTGTGTCAACCATCTCATTGAGGGTCTTCCCCTTTTTTGCTGACCCTCCAATTTACCAAGCATGGTATCCTTCTCCAGGGAATGGTCCCTTCTGACAACAGGACCAAAACAACAAATTAGAGCCCTGCAAATACCCATCTTAGGAGAATGAATAAACAAGTTATGGTATATCCGTACAATCAAATATGATCCAACCATTGAAAAACAAAAAAAAGAATGAGTTACTCATATGTGTGACAACATGGGTGAATGTCAAAAACATCATGTTGAGCAAAAGAAGCCAGACACAAAAAAGTAGAAACTTCAAGAAAAGGCAGAACTAAACCACGGTGGGGATCAGGACAGTGTTGCCAGGGGGGTGATGACTGACCAGTAGAGAACACAGGGAACTGACCGAGGAGATGGAAATGTTGCATGTCTTGATTGTTGGTGACACGAGTGTATGCATTTGTCAACATTTATTCTGTCCTACTCTTAAGAGTTGTGCATTTCTCTGTACGTAAATTTTACCTCACTTTTAAAATCTATGTTGCATTTAGTTGCCGTAAAGATGGCTCTGACTCATAGCAACCTTAAGTACTCCTACCCCTCACTTACCGACTATCTTGTTATGCGACATTTCACATTTACAACAATGAAAAATCTACCATCTGACTCTTTTGCACATGAACGACACGTCTGGCAGCAAAGAGCGCTGGGGTGTAAGACTAGAGTAGCGCTAGCTGTGATGGTTAAGGCTGCGCATCACTTGGCTGGGCCGTGACTCTCAGAGGTTTGGCATGTGATTGGGGTGGAGTCAGCCTCCATTCTCCAGTGGTGCTGATTTTTGCGTAATGTCCTGGCCTTTGAAAGTGAACCAGGCTGGTTAAGTGAGGAACGGGTGTGTAACACGATTACACATTGCCCTGTCTTGCAGCTGGTAAGTGAGGAGCGGGTGTGTAACACGTTGCACATTCCTTGTCTTGCAGCTGGTAAGTGAGGAGCGGGTGTGTAACACATTGCACTTTCCCTGTCTTGCACCATCTTCATGGTTCTTGGTACAAAGTCCAGCTCTGCCACTATTGTGTAGTGCCTTCCAACCCAGGAGGCTCATTTTCCAGCCCATGTCCGACAATACTCTTTTGTGACCTATAAGGTTTTCATTTTGCCTGATTTTCCCCAAGCCCTTTTTCCTAGTCTGGATGAGTCTGTAGGAGCTCTGGTAGCATAGTGCCTAAGGCACTTGACTGCTAACCAGAAGGCTGGCAATTCAAACCCACCAGCCACTCCTCGGAAGGAAAGTTGGGTGATCTACTTCCATAGTGATACCACCTTGGAAACCTAAGGAGGGGTCGTCATGAGTCAGATACATAGCAATAGGAGTGGGTTTTTGAGTCTGGAAAGGCCCCCTGGTGGTGCAGTGGTTAAGTGGTTGGCTGCTAGCTGAAAGGTCAGAAGTTTGAACCCACCAGCTACACCATGGGAGGACAGTGTGGCAATCTGCTTCCATAATGATGACAGCCTTGGGAACCCTAGGAGGTAGTTCTACTCTGTCCTATAGGGGCGCTGTGGGTCAGAATTGACTCAGTGAGTGCACAACAACAACTGCTTAGAGCCCTGGTGAAGCCTGTTCATCACGGGTGACCCTGCCACTGTTTGAAATACCAGTGCCATAGCTTCCAGCATCCTGGCAACATGCGGGCCCCACAGTAAAACAGACAGACAGACAGGTGATGGTTGGTGTGTGTGCACACACATACATGTATACTTACACACAAGTGACTTTTCTCTCATCCAGTCCCAAGCTCGCCCACCTCAGCCCACCCCTGCTTGAGAAGGGGGTGTGGTCTTTTTTTGTATTTTTTCACTTTTCCTCCTTCTTCCCCCTCACTCTGGTATTTCAGGATCTCCGTCTTCATCCAACGTATTAGGACCAGGAAATGAGAGAGAAGGTTACTGCCTGTTTCCTGTTGAGGAAGGGACTAGGAGGGAAGTTTCCAGAACATCAGATGCTACTTAGTGACCTTGTGGCACAAACAGTGGAGCTGACTTCTCGAAGCTTGTTCCCTAAATCATTTCTCAGTTCAAGGTGCAGGGTTGCATCTGCAAAATGGAGAAAATTTATCCAAAACATCACCACTGCCATAACCACTCGACACTTCAGAAAAAAACAAAATGGCAGCCACTGCTTCAAAGGAGGCCAAGAGGATACAAACGGCTTGACCTGTTTCCCTCTTAAATTCCCCCTGTCCTCCAGGATGTGTCCGCCCACAGCAGCCATTTCCGTGGTAAATGCTTGTCCTGAGTAGCCTCATAGCTTAGTGTCGCTGGAGAAAGGCAGAGAGAAGAGAATGCGGAACAGGAAGTGGCGGGTTCCAGGTCTCCGGAGGAGAGCCTGGGCAGAAGGGCCCGGAAATAAAGTGGACCTGCAGCTCCATCAAAGTCCTGGGGCTGTGCCGTCCCCGTCCTTCATCCAGAGCCAGCTGGGGAGTTGAGCCACACAGGGAAGCCCCTTGCAATGGCTTCGTTACAAAACAAGGCTGCATTTTCCTCCCAGTCTCCTCACAGGGCCCCTGCACCCCACAGCTGGGCACCTGCCCTCCCGCCCCCACCCACCCCAGGACCCAGCCTGGCCGCTCCAGCCACCTGTCCCCAGGGTGAGTATCCAGCTCATCTGCCACCATGACCACTCCAAGAAGGAAAGGTGGCATAAACCATGATGCTGCAGACCCAGTCATAACATCCATGCCTCCTGGGCACGCTGCCATAGAGTTAAACTCCGTCTGTCTGTCCGTCCGCTGGGATTCTGGCAGCAGTCAAATGAGGGAAACAGTATCAGGCACCTAAGGATGCCTAGGGCTCCCACATCTTCAGAGAGAGACACGCTCTCTCACGAGACACCTGCATCTGCACTGCAGCCAAAGTGTGTACAAGCCGTGTCTTCTTCCCCCTTGAATCAAGCATGAGAGACTCTTAAATCTTGAGTTTGTTTTATTTTTGTTTTCTGTTTATGGTGTATCCACCAAGAAAATCTGTGTTAATGTCTTAGTGCCACATTTGGGGACCATTTAATGATTTTTAAAATTTTATTAGGCAAAATATACCTAACAAAAAGGATTGCCACTGTAACCACTTTTAATTGTACACTCCCATGACATGAATTATGTTCACCATGGCATGCACTCATCACCTTCTACCCATTTCCAAAATGTTTTCCTCACCCCAGACTGACGCTTGGCGGCCGTGACCAAGAGCTCCCGCTCCTTCCCCAACGACCCGCCCCGGTACCACAGTGAACCTATTCTAGATCTCCCAGTGCATTAGCCTGCTTTGTAAACAGTGGCTCCTTGTTGCTGTTTCATGTCTCCCTATCACTCTGGTGGGGGGTCGGTCCTTGTCATCCTGTGGGAGCAGGGGTCCATGCCGCAGACAGGACGTGTTGAGGGTGATGCCACCATTGTCTCCCAGGTCAGAACCAGAACGCGCAGCTGCCAAGCGACTCCGACCCCTGACACCCACATGCGTGTCAGAGTAGAACTGAGCTCCACACGGTTGTCAGGGCCTGGCTGTCCAGGAATGATTGCCAGGCCTTTCTCCCAAGGTGGCGGTGGGGATAAAAACCGAGCCGTCTCGGAAATACTGAGGAGGTAGAGTGTGCAGGTGAGCCCACGTGTCACGGTGAATCGGGCTCCACAGGGTGGTCCGCAGCTGATCTTTGGAAGCAGAGTGCAGACCGTTCTTCAGAGCAACCTCTGGGTGGACTCAGGCCTCCAACTTTCGGTCAACAGCCGAGCACACTGTCTGCACCACTCAGGGAGAACCTGGTGTTCAGTGACTGAGATCTGCCACGCGGGGCCGGAGGCAGGACCGGCCGGTAGGTGCTCCGCGGGCCTGCTCCCCGCCTGCCCCTGTCCTGCCCTCGGTGTCGCTCAGCGAGGCTGCCCAACAATTCCTAGGGAGTACTCAGAGGTGAGCACGTCTGCCTGCCTTGAAGGGCACGGGGCATGTGTTCAACTTAGTGAATGAATGAATGAAACCTTGACTGGTAACTAGTGCAAACCGCCCAGCACAGTTCCTGACCCGGTTCCAGAAGGTGCCTGACAGAGCCCACAGATGAGAAGAGGCAGCATGGCGGGTGGGGCGTCTGAAACCCAGGTCTCCGCTCCCCACTCCGGGCTGTATGTCCCTGTGCAAGTCACCAGGCTGCTGGGGAGCCCGGTTCCCCACCAGTGAAGCAGCCCTACAACACAGAGAGGTAACGTCGTATAAGCTGTGTAGTATCAACAGCCACAGGTCCTGGGGCTCCCAGCTCAGAGCCAGGAGGCCAGGCCGCACTGGGCTGAGGGCTCTGCACCTGGAAGGCTGGCCGGGAGAGGGGCTTGATAGGTCTCGGGGGATTGTGGGCTGCACCGAGGCACAGCGGGCGAGTTTGTTGGGGCGGAGGCAGGTGGGTGCGGGAAGGCGAGCAGTGGCAAGCCCAGGCTGAGGACTGGCACCTTCTGCACCCGGGAGGGGACTCAGGAGAGCTGTGTGCGGGGACCAGGGTTTCAGTGTCCACCCTGAGAGATGAGTTGAAATGAAGTCAGCTGCCCTGGGGGGCTCCTCCCTGTTTCGCCTGCCTGTGAGCTGTCAGTCTGGGGGTCTCGTAACAGCTGTCACTGTGGAGATGTGGGGTCAGAGGGTGTGCTTGTCCACACTGCTTCACGTCAGAGGCTGTGCAGACAACATGGTGTCCCCTTAATCCTCGTAAGATCGAGCCAAAGTCCTTCTGACATCCTGGGATGGGACTTCTACCCTGCCTCCTGGCAGTGACTGCTGACAGGGACGCCAGGTCCTGCTGGCATCTGCCTGTCTATTGGCACAGCAGGAAAACTGCCCCAAAAGTCTACCCCGGGGAAAGGGCGCAGCCAACGCCAGGCGCCCCTGCTGGCCCACCTAGGCCCCGTGGAGCAGTACGGCCTGACGGGCGACGGAGGGGACAACACTGACACACAAGGGACCGAATGTGTCCCAAGGCTGGGCCTGGCCCAGGGGCAGGGCTAGGAGCCTCCCACAGCTGTCTCCTTGCTGTTCATCACTGCGTGCTTCACACACAGCCCTAGATGCCTCTTGCACACTCCCTGCCATCACGTCAGTTCCCACCCATAGTGACCCCATTGGGCTTCCGAGGCTGTCCATCTTTACAGACGCAGTCCGCCTCATCTTCCTCCTGCAGAGGGGCTGGTGGGTTCGAACCACTGGCCTATTTGGTTAGCAGCCAGATGCCTTAACCACTACACCACCAGAGCTCCCTGCAGACCCCTCTAGACTCATCCTTTTGTGGCACTGATGTACAGCCTCCAGGATCACCGCTTACCCCTGGACACCTGAGCGGGAAGTGTGGGAGTCTAGGGGGAACTTGGCATCTTAGATTCCCTGAGCTGTCACCGCGGTGGCGTCGGGCAGGGTGGTACTCTTGTTACTGATCACCTCTGTTCTAAAATCACCACTCCAATTTTTAATTTTTTTCCAAAAGTTTAGAAAGGAAACAAAAGGTACCATCACGCCATCACCCTGAAAACGCACACTGGGGCAGATATTTCCAGGAGGCGGAGACACCCTGAGCCAGAGCTTTCAGGGGGACGTTGGTGGTTCAGGGGCAGAAGTCGTACCTCCCAGGCGGGGGACTTGAGTGCGATTCCAGCCAGCACACCTCCGTCCCACACTGGAGGCTCGGGTGCTGCTGTCAGGCTGGACAGGTGTCAGCGGAGCTTCCAGACAAACGGACTAGGAATAGAGGCCTGGGGACCTACTTTCAGCAATCAGCCGCTGAGGCCCTGTGGGTCACAACGGTCTGGTCCACAGCGGCTTGTGGGGGTGGCGGGGACCGGGCAGCGTTCCATGCCATGGTGCAAAGGCTTGCCAGGAGCCGGGGTCCCACTCAGTGGCACCCAACCACCACCCAGAGTGAGAGACACGGAGACTTGCTGTTAGAATTGAGACAGGACAGTGCTGTCGGGTCGCCTAGTTTCTGGTGGAAGCACCACGGTGCTCTTCTATGTCATCGGGGGCCCCACACAGTCATTAGCAGGGCTGCCCAGGTGCCGGCTGAGAAGTGTCCCAGCCGAGAAGTGTCCCAGCCTATGTGTTGTAACGTGTTGTCCTCATCCCTATGGTTCTCTAAGCAGAACCATTATGGGCCCTCGGAAATGCCAGTGTTTAACAAATTACAGCCTCTTCCTTAGAAATGAAAAGGTCACCTCCAGCTGGGGCGGTGGGGGGGGAGTCCTGACATCGGTGTTGCAAATAGTGACCTGGCCGTTAGCAAGTTATCTGTGGAAGTGGCTGAGAGGATGGGCTTTACTGCCTGGTGCTGCTTGAGAGAGAGAGAGAGAAGGAAATGTGTAATTGTTTGCAAGTGCACAGGCTGGTGGCAAAATGAGACAGAACCCTTGATATCTAACCTCCCGCGGCACTGCTCAAAATTCCTCCCGAGAGGAGCAGGAAATGCAGCTGAAACACCTCCTTGTGAAATTTGCATCCTCTAGTGGCTGGTGATTGTCCCAGAGGACTTTTCGCATCAAACCACATTGTTTGTAAAGATCTTTCACCCAAGACAGACCACTTCTCAAGATACCATTGGTGCGGGAGGCTCTATGGAGGCTGGAGAAATACAAAGAGCAAATTAAAGTACCAAGAGTCCGGGGGTGGAGACAGAAAGGATTCACAGGCAGCTACTTCTAGCCCCCAGCCCCCAGTGATGATCTCGCTCTGAGCCTCAGTTAGGTAAGGAACAGCCCCAGCAACAGGAAGAAAAGCTGAAAGATGGTAACTGACAAAATGCAGGGGCTCTTAGGGAGCGCCATCTGTGAGCTCAGCACCACCATCAGCACTGAGAGTCAGAGAGGCCGGGCAGCCAGCGATCCGGAGGAGGCAGAGGTGCTCACAGACGTGTGAAATGTGGTAAGGTCCATGAGGACAGGGAGGGGTGGTCTCCCTGCCTGGTGGCCCTGGGAAGGCTTCCCTGAAGAAGAGGGAAAGGCAGGAATCTGTCAGCCACCACAAGGCTGGGAGAAGCAGCCACATGCGGAGTTGCAGAGCCTAGAACAGCAGGGTGTGTGCTAGGAACCACACCTGGTCAGGTAGGGTGGGCGCATCAACCAGGCAAGTGGGTGCAGCAGCAGGGGCTGACCAGGTGAGGCCCCCAGGGGCTGGATCACACCCATGCTGTGTCCTTTCTCCAGCAAGCGATGGCAGGCGTTAGCAAGCGCATCTCATCCGATCTACGATGGCAGGCATTGGGCGTTAGCAGGCGCATCTCATCCGATCTACGATGGCAGGCATTGGGCGTTAGCAGGTGCATCTCATCCGATCTACGATGGCAGGCATTGGGCGTTAGCAGGCGCATCTCATCCGATCTACGATGGCAGGCATTGGGCGTTAGCAGGCGCATCTCATCCGATCTCTCTTTCTGGGTGGGATGGAGCTTGTCAGATTAGAGATGAGGACACATTAGGAGACTGTTGTAAATGGTCAGTCAATCAATGACTTGGGCCTCAACAAGGGACAGTGGCAGTGGGATGGGGGCAGGAAGCAGCTCCGGGAGACAGAGAGGATGCAGACAACAGGGCTGAGTGGCCAGCTGAGACGGGCAAGGGATCAGAGACTTCTGATCTGTGGGACCAGGAAGCAGACTCAAGGAAGGGAACAGGCTTAAGTGGAAGGGGCAAGTTCAGGTGTGGACATGCAGTGGCGCTTCCAAGGGGGGGCTATGGGCACAAGCATCTGGCACCCAGGGAGAGTCCAGCTGGGCGGGGAGACCATGGGGGGGGCTGTTTGTTACTTCGTGCAGCTGGAATAGAAATACCACAGGTGGGAGGCTTTAAGACTCTTACAGTCTTGGAGGCCAGAAGTCCAAGTTCAAAGTGCCAGGCTCTGGAGGCTGGGTGGAAAGCCCTTCGACCTTGGGCTTCAGCTCTGTCTCTTGCTCCCTGTCCACTGAAGCTGGAGGCTTATCTTCACTCAGGCAGCAGGTTGCTGAGGCTGACAAGCCCAAGGTCGACCAGTGAAAAGGCACAGTCCCGATATTACCAAACCACAGGGCAGGCCATTGATTCAAGTCCATTAAGAGTCCCAAGATCAGCAAGGCATCACGGCAGGCTGCTGAATAATGACTCAGCTACATGCAGGAGTTAACGTGCCAAAAGCTGGAGACCGTCCTCAAAGCTGCTTCTTCTGTACTGGAAGCAGCCCACATCCCTAAGGCAGCTACTCAGCTGCGCCAGTAGATTCCACCACGGAGTTAATTACCAAGCTCACCATGGGGAATAACTACATCCAGCTGCCCAGCCACTCGAAACCAGGCCCAGCCAAGTTGACACATAACCTTAACTACCACAGGAGTAGGTACAGAGATGGCAGGGGGGCACTGATGAGGTCGCCCAGAGAACCGTGAGGGAGCACCAGTGTGTGGCATGTGCATTTAAGGAGTAGTGGGAGCTGCACAAGATTAAATCACAGAGGGTGTGGAGGCTGGGACAAGGAAGGGCTTCAGGAAAAGACAGGTACTATTTAAACCAAAAAAAAAGTAAGGTTCAAAGTGAGAAGCGTCCATTGGACGTAGGGGCCGACCTGGACTGAGGTCAGCACTCGATTGACACCACTTGGAAGCTCCCACCAGCAGCTGCCCTCAGTCCTGATCCCCGTGTCACCATAGAACTGGGCTCTGCTGGGTTGTCGATGGCTGTGATCCTTCCAAGCAGATCACCAGGCCTTTCCTTGGAGGCACCGCTGATGGACACAAACGGCCGTCCGGTTCCAAGCGCCTAACGGTCTGCACCACCCAGAGCCTCCAAAGGCACACCACGCTGTTAGGATTTCATCGTAAGGTTAACTGTGCTTGGACTGGGAGGAAAGCCCACTGGTTCTGCTTAACAAGACTGTTTGCTCCAGTGTGGCCATGATCCCAGACCTCATTCTTCAGCGGCAGCTTCTGTGGCCCCTGCATGGGGCCCATGACGTGGCCCAGAGTCAGAATCGGCTAGATGGCACCTAACAGGGGACACTGAACTCTTGCCCCTCCTCCAGGGTAACCCTTGCTATCTTAGGGTGCAAACTTGCCCATCGGGTGTCCCAGGGTCCGGGAAGGCCAGCCAGAAAGCGGCGGGCTGGGGGTGGCAGGGGTGTGGATTTGGGGTCGTCGCCTCCACAGTAACCGCCCTGGCCTCCCTGCAGGTGCGCGCAGGCGCTGCTGGACCACGGAGCCTCGGTTCACCTGGCGGGCGGCGCGGGCCAGGACACGCCGCTGCACGTGGCGGCTCGATGCGGCCTGGAAGAGCACGCGCGCCTCTACCTGGGCAGCGGGGCGCGCGTG
>NW_006921593.1:23222153-23224375 GCF_000298275.1 Orycteropus afer afer
GCCACCTGCGCGCCCGAGCCCGCGGCGCCACAGCGCGCGGTGCAGGCGCTGCTCAATCACGGCTCCCCCAGCGTGTGGCCCGACGCCTTCCCCAAGGTAAGGGCGCCGCCGGGCTTGCATGCGCTCGGCCGCCGATCCTCGCTGGGCTGCCCACAGCGTTTCTCAAACTTGAGCGGACGGGAACCCCTGGGAATGCTGTTCAAATGGAAGCTCGGATTCCGTGGGTCTGGGCGGAATCCGGGATTCTGCATTTGTGACAAGCTCCAGGGTGAGGTTGCAAGTCCCGGGAACTAGAGCAAGGAACTAGTCAAACTACAACCAAGCCAAACTGTGTCAGGTGGAGTCCGACTCACAGCGCCTCTAGAGGGCAGAGTAGGACTGCCCCATGAGAGCCTCAACTCACAGTGAAAGCGTGAGTTTAGGGGCCACTCAGCATATTGGTGGCGCAGTGCCTAAGGCACTTGACTGCTCACCAGAAGGCTGGCGGTTCAAACCCACCAGCCACTCCTCGGAAGGAAGGTTGGGCAATTTACTCCAGTAGCGATACCGCCTCGGAAACCCAAGGACAGGTCCCTAAGACTCAGAAGGACTCCACAGCAGTGAGGAAGCGTATTGGAGGTGCCCTTTGGAAGTGGTCACCTGAGGATGCCATGCACTTATTTTGACGAGGCTTATTGTGGCTGTTCATGTGTCAGGTGTAATTTTCTGAATAGTAAGAGTCAGTTTCTTGTTGCATCTGGCATTTGACGGGGAACTGAATTACCCAAGTCACCCTCTGGTCCACATTTGCACACTGCTGCCATTCTGTCCTCACGGGCCATGGGCTATGCCAGGCGCTTGGTGATGGGCTTCTCCCTCCACTTGGGTCCCAACCAGAGGATTGGCTTGTTCAGGGTCACTGGTATGTTGGGACCTCAGCCCAAGCCCATATCGCTGGCTCAGCCTTGCAGACTTACTGCACAGCGTGTCACTTTTTCCATGTCAGATCCACCCCAAAATAATGGGACACCATGCTGGGTAAAGTAGAAAGTCATCAAACAAAAGGAAGACCCCCATGAGCTGGATTGGCACAGTGGCTGCAGCAGTGGTCTCGAGCAAGGCAAGTTGTGAGGCTGGCACAGAACTGGGCAGGGTTTCGTTCACACACGGGGTCGCTGTGAGTTGGAGCTGACTCAATGGCACCTAACAGCCACCACCGAAATAATAAAGAGGAAGAGAGATTTCTCAGCAGAGAAAATACCCAAAGGACTGAGTATTTTCCAAGAGGACGGTGCCTTGGTATTGGTCGGAATAAGATGGTCCTCCCCAAAGCCTTCTTTGAAGGGATGTCATGACACTAGTGTAGCCCTTGGGTGTGTTTAACTTAAAAATTATTCCCATTACCCACGACTCACCAGGTATGGGCAAGAGATGCATTTTGGTCTGATAAGTGTTGAACAAAGGGTTGAAAAGGCTGTTTTCCAAAGAGGACAGAAGGTCTGAAATAGTGGATAAAGAGAACAGTGTTCTGGAAGGTCTGAAGTAGTGGAGTTCACATGTTTCTCTCAGATGCCAACTTCACATTATGGATGCCCAGAAAGAGTGAAGAGTAAGTGAAAAGTTTCCCACGTGACTCTACTTGGCATCCATCATGGCGGTTTTCTGAGTGTAACTCTCAGGCCGCATCAGCGAGTGATTGTCTCCAGACGCTCTGCTAACGTGGTGACGTCAGTGAGTTGAAATCGACACTATGGCCACAGGTGTTGGTTTGGATTCTCAAAGGGGAAGAAAGGGTAGCAGTTTCATGATCTATAACACATGTTATATTCAGAATGTGCATTTTAACATTTCCTGTTATTAGCAGGCTTAGTTCATTGGGGAGCTCTGGTGGTGCTGTGGTTAAAACAGGACTGCTAACCAAAAGGTTACAGTTCTAACCCACCAGCTCCTCCAGAGGAAAAAAGATGAAGCAGTCTGCTTCCATAAAGATTGTTGTTGTTGTTGTTGTTAATGTGCCGTTGAGTTGGACCCGACTCATGGCCACCCCTCCTTGGGTTTCCAAGGCAGTATCACTACGAAGTAGATTGCACCATCTTCCTTCTGAGGAGTGGCTGGTGGGTTTGAACCACAAGCCTTCTGATAAGCATTCAAGTGCCTTAGGCACTATGCTACCAGAGCTCCCTCCATAAAGATTACAGCCTTGGAATCCCAATGGGGCAGTTCCACTCTGTCCTCTAGGGGCG
>NW_006921593.1:23226165-23229996 GCF_000298275.1 Orycteropus afer afer
GAGTGGTTGACAGTGGTAGCTGGGCACCACCTAGTTCTTCTGGTCTTGTGGTCATGTAGCTGAGGCTGCATGGTCCACCAGTCCCTTGGACTCATTGTTTCCATGGGTCTTTGATTTTCTTCATTCTTCTTTGCTCCAACTGAGGAGAAACCAGTTGTTGCATCTTAGACGGCCACTCACAAGCAGTCCCTCCTCACCAAAGTAGGATGGAAATCAATGTTTTTGTGTAGTATGTTCTGCCAACTGAGCATAATGTCTCTTACGACCATGGTCTCGAGCCCATGGGTCCAGCAACTTACTCCCTCAAGGTGTTTGGCTGTGATGGAGAAGTTTTCATAACTTTGTGGGGGAGATTCTTAAGGCATTTGACTGCTAACCAGAAGCCTGACAGTTCAAACTCACAAGCCACTCCACGGAAGGAAGGTTGCGCAATCTACTTCCGTAGTTACACTGCCTCGGAAACCCAAGGAGGGGTCACTATGAGTTGGATCCGACTTGACGGCAGTGGGTTTTTTTTTATGTGTCCGCAGTGACTAGAAATAACCCTTTACGAGCCTTGAAGTCACAGCCACGTGAGTCTTCTTTGCCTCAGTGTCAAAGTCCTGGTGCAGCCCCATGGTCACCGCCTGTGGGGACAGGACCTGAGCCCCCTAACTCTATCTCAGGCTTCAGGGATACCCCACCTTGACCGGGGGATGCAGGATGGGGCACAGTGCCTGCCTTTGGATCTTCAGCTGCGTTTTCTGGGATCCCCAATACTGGGTTGGCCACCTGGAAATGGGGTCCTGTCCTGGGTCTCTCATCCTTCTATTCAGAGCTTAGGTTTGGGTGAGGGGCCAGTTTGTTGTAGTGGATCCCTGGATGGTGCAGACAGTTAACGCACGTGGCTGTGAACCAAAAGCTTGGAGGCACCTCGGAGGGACGGCCTGGCAGTCTGTTCCAAGAGGGCAGCCATCGAAAAGCCCGGGGAGCCCAGTTCCACCCTGATGCACACAGGTAGCCATGGGTCAGGGTTGGCTCAGTGACACCTGGTTGGTTTTATGGTGGTGGAACCAAATGACCAGGAGAGGTTTTCAGCTTTGGGAGGTGACAGTGACTCCAGTCCATTCCTTGCCGTTAGGGAAGGATTGGCATCCCCTTGGGGAATCTGAATACCTTGATGCCATCACGGAAGGCAGCGCCCACCATTGCCTCCTGGCACGTTACACCATGCCTAGCATGTTACACCGTTCCCGGCACCATACCTAGCATGTTACACTATGTCCTGCATGTTACACCATTCCCGGCACATTACACCATGCCTAGCATGTTACACTGTGTCCTGCGTGTTAACACAGTTCCCAGCACGTTACACCATGCCCTGCACAGGCAAACCTTCAGCCCATGTTTGTGGAATGCATGAGAGGGATCCCAGGAACTCTCAGGTGTGCGTGCGGTCTGCTTTTACATCTTTGGAACTGGGAATCCGTCCTCCTTGCTTAAGGGGCTCCCCTGCAAACCAGTGCAGACGAGGTCCCCGGCCACAGCGTCCCTGTTCTCCTGGCCGGGAGCAAGCTGTGCATGTCACTGTTCTTACCATGCTGAGAGTGCCCCAAGCAAAGGGACGAGTGGCTGGGAGCCACTGGCCTTGCCCCAGGACGACCTGAGCGGGACACTCTAGAAATCCAGTGGGCAGCACTTTCCCCCACCCAGCCCCATGTGCTCCATTCAGGTATCCCACCGAGAAGGGGTCTAATCACTGTGCCAGAGATCAAAGGCACAGGCCACTGGGCTAGTGGCCCCACGGAGCCTGCAACACACACGCTCCGACGGCCACAAAGATGCTCGGGGGCAGGACTTGGGCCCCATGGCGAGGTGTGCACAGAGGCACAAGGGAATGTCACCAAGCACACTGTCCGTGGGCAACAGCCACACTTTAAATAGATGTAAGGGGACACCCGTGGAGTTCAGAATTAGTGAGGCAAAAGATTTCCCAGTGAGCTCCTGACATAAACCCCAGTTCCCATCCCCAGACAAAGGCGGGGTCACGGCGGCAGGCGGACATGAGCACGTGTCGCAGTGGCGCGCGGTGTCCCGCCAGCACACATCAAGGTGGTGTCACAGCTCAGGAAGCAAGTGACAGTGCTGGGCCTTTGTGCCTGGCTGGCCGCTGGTTAAGACCACAGGTCAGAGATGCGGGTGCACGCAGGTGCGGGTCCCGCTGCGGCCAGCTGTGGGTTCTGGAGGCTCTGAGACAGGGCGCAGGCCAGAGGGCAGACAGGGGTGGGCATCAGCTCACCAGCCCCCAGAACGTGGACTCAGACTTGTCTTGCAACCGCCCCGAGTTGACTCTGTGGGTTACAGGATTGATCTGGGACAGAGAGGGTTTGCTCGAGGGAGCCCCGTTTCTCCACGGTGGCTCCTTTCAGGAATCCCTACCTTCTGCTCTCATTCTCTGCAGCGAGCACTCTGGTCTCCCCTCGCCGAGACGGTTGGCACTCCCAGGGCTGGCAGTGCAGTCAGCTGCTGTCCAGTTGGCTAAGCTCATGTGACCTTACGTGTAACAGACAGAACGTTGCCCCGTCCTATGCTGTCTTCACGATCGCCACACATTGGAGTCTGTGTCTGGGTGAGGCTGTCGTATCGCTGCATCTCAAAGGGTTCCCCTTCTTTTCTCTGGCCCTCTGCTTCACCATCCAGGAGTCCTTTGCTAGCGATCGGCCCCTCCTTGACGACACGTCCAAAGTCAGTGAGCCAGAGTGCCACCGTCCTTGCTTGAGGGGCACTCTGGTGGTGCTTGGAATGCACCCAGGGATGTCAGGGAGTGTTGAGTCAAGCTGTGCGCAGATGGGGACAACTTAGTCAGGGTCACAAGGCTGGAAAGGGGCAGACCCAGGACTCGCCCCCACCTCGTCACACGCATCCAGTGCTCTTCCCTGCCCCCCCAACAAGCATTCATTTGGGACCCTCTGGCTCACCGCTCTGGTGGGTGCCAGCTCCCTTAGCCCCATGCTCTCACCTGACCTCTTCTGCATGCGCTTGCATTTGCCATTGGAGTGTGTGGCTGCTTCATTGTCACCCTTCAGCCTTGTCCCCTATCACCATCTGTGATGACTGGATTGTGTACCCAAAAATCTGTATTGTAAATCCCAGCCGCTGCACACATGCACATAGACCTGTGTGGAAATGTGGCTTGTCCTCATTAGTTAAGAAGCCATGTCAGTGTAGGATGTGTCTCAACCGATCGCCTTTGTGGTAGAAAAATCAGATGAGCACAGAGAAGGAAGTGCATACAGAGAGGAATACAGGCTGCAGGGACATCCCCGAGAAACCGACGCACAGAAGCTGAGAAGAGATGGGCACCTTCCCCCAGAGCCAAGGGACAGAGAAGCCCTCCCCTAGAGCCAGCACTCTGAATTCGGACTTCTGACCTCCTGACCCCTCCCCATGAGACAATAAATGTGTTGGCTGGTTAAAGCCACCCCTTGTGGTATTCCTGCAAAAACGACAAGGCGGCCACGTGTTCTGACCTCCTCTAATCCCACAAGAGGGAGACACAATTACCATCAATAGCCCAAGGCCTATTCCTGCGAGGCCAGACATGCTGCCTCCCTCCAGCCCTTTCACCAACCGTTCCTCCCAAAGCACCCACCACCTCTCTCCTGGGTTCGATAATTCGATGCAGTGGCCACACAGAACTCACAGATTACAGGGTTTATTAGGGAAGCACCAGGCTACAACTCAAGTTCAGGAAGAACGCTCAGTCTCTCTCCCAGCCCACCGTCCCTCAGCCAACAGTCTCTCACAGTCTCTCTCCCAGCAGTGCGTGTCCCTCGGTGTCTCACTCAGCAA
>NW_006921593.1:23231341-23254057 GCF_000298275.1 Orycteropus afer afer
CACCCACACACACCATCATACACCCACACACATACCATCATACACCCACACGCACCATCATACAGCCACACACACACCATCATACACCCACACACACACCATCATACAGCCACACGCATCAGCCTATACCCACACACACACCATCATACAGCCACACACACACCATCATACACACACACACACCATCATACAGCCACATGCATCAGCCTACATCCACACACACACCATCATACAGCCACATGCATCAGCCTACACCCACACACATACACCATCATACACCCACACACACACCATCATACACACACACACACACCATCATATACCCACACACACACCATCATACACACACACACACACACCATCATACAGCCACATGCATCAGCCTACACCCACACACACACCATCATACACCCACACACATACCATCATACACCCACACACACACCATCATACACCCACACACACACCATCATACACCCACACACATACATGCAGCCACATGCATCGGCCTGCAGCCACACACACTAGTGTGCAGCCACTGTTACTTTGGGGAAAGCCCCAGTGCCGAGATCAGAGCCCTGAGCATGTGACGAGTGAGCGAGCTGGGGTCTGAAGGCTGAGGCCTTAGCTGTGTGAAGCTGCCCGAGAGCAGCCAGCCTTCCGGGCAGAGCAGGAACTGTGCAGGCAGACGTCCTGGGGCAGAGGGGCCCCTGCTGCTGCGAGCTGGCCAGGGCCCAGGGCGGGAACTGCCAGCGGAGCCAGGTGAGACTGGACAGGTAGCTGGCGACCTTGTCACAAGGGCGATGCTGCCACGCCCTCTGGTTGCCGTGGAGTCGCGGTGGCGTCCGGGCAGCCCTGCGCATGCGGAGTGGAGCTGTGCTCCTAGGGTCTCAGTGGCTGGATTTCCGGAAGCAGATACCAGGCTTTCCTTCCGAGGTGCCCCTGGGTGGGTCGCAGCCGAGCACGTGAGCCCCGTGCACCCCGCCCCGGGGACCCCTCTAATGACAGTGGGACTCTGTTAGACCACCCTAAACAAGAAGAGACAGACAGAGTGGGATTAGAGCTGGGAAGGGCTTTGTCTGCTCCCATGGAGAACATACTGGGTGAGGCCGTGGAGAACCAGGCTGCATGTAGACCCCCCGGAGGGGCAGGTGGCGCCTGAGCGGGGAGGACAGCGGCTGATGGAGAGGGTGGCAGCTTCCAGAAGCTTCTGGAAATCTCTGCCTTGCCTCACCCACCAGATGTGGGCTATGCTGAAAATGTGGGCCTCGAGTTCCCCGGGCTGATTACGGGACTGGGCAGGGGGCTGCCCGTGATGCACCCCAACACCACAGGATGTTTAGGGGCAGGGCACTGGGGTGGCAGTTTTCAAGAGCCAGGGCCCGTGTCCTGCTCTCTGAGCCGCGTGTGCCCTGCCCCACTGGGAGGGAGAGGACACCCCATGGGAAGCAGCCTCCGTTTTCCTTGCCCCTGTCCATTTCTCTATCTGCATATAAAGCAAAATGCCGCGTGGTTTTTCCCCTTAATTTTCTTTCTGCCGCCTCATTAGCTGAAGAGCGTTCGCGTTGCCACTAATGACATCAGCGTGTCAGAGTAATGTGGCAGCCGCGTCTCCGCAGACAGCAAGGAGGCAGCGGAGATTTTTAAACTGTGTTGGCGTAAAAATAATGAAGATGAGGGGCCTGGTGCTGAGGGGAGGGGCCGGGCACCCCAGAGAGGTGGAACAGAGGAGAGGCGACGGGATGAATTCCCCGAGACAGGCAATAAGGCTCGGTCACAGTCTGTGACCCGGGGAGGAGGGGCCGGGCGGGGGGGTGCCTCTCACTTGGGGGGAGGGGGCTTCTCCTTCCAGAACCTCCAAGCTGTCTGCCTGCACTGGGCCATTTACATTTTGCAGAGAGAGAAGCAAGCCAGTGGGGGGGTCAGAGGAGCCAGGCCAGAGGAGGCAAGAATTGGCTCCAGCAGAATCCAGGGTGGACCATGAGTCTTGATGGCATGGTGTCACCCGGCACAGACCGGGGTGGCTGAAACCAGAGGCTGCTGTACAGGAGGGAAGAAGGGCACCTTAGCGGGGCTCTTGGGGGCCGGAAACAGCAGCCTGCAAAGCACAACGTAGCGCAGGGGGAGGGGAGGTTTGGTGACACTGAGGGTGGGGGACACAGGCTGGCCCGCCGGTCCTCCCTCTGGGGCTCTCTGTTCCAAGGCCTGCCGACGTCAGCCCCTGTGGCATGATGGTATGGGGCACGGAGAGGATGGGAACTGGTCATTCTTAAAATGCTGATGGCCGACCAGTTCCAGGCTGTGCCTGGCTGCTCGCTGAGGTATCTGTGAGGACACAGGCCACAGAGGGAGGAGGATGTGCACAGTGCCAAGTGGAGAGCCTCAGGGGCCCAGGGAGGAGGCTTGTCTCTCTGCTGTTCTGTCTTTGACCAGGCAGACTCATGACAGAAAGGGAGAAGGGGACGGAGGGGAGGGGCGGGAGGCAAAGGGAGGGAGGGAGGGAGGACAGTCAGCCAGACTGGTGGGAACCAGAGGAACGCTGGTTGCATGGCAACCTGATGCTGCTGCCAGAAGAGGTAGGAGATGAGGCCCCTCCACCAAGCCCATGTACACCAGGCAGACAGCTCACGGGGGTGGGCATGGGTGCCACACTCCTCACCCTGTTCTCATGTGGCCCCTCCAGTCTTATGAGTGGACAGACAGCAGGACCAAGGGCTCCCCTGCCTGTTGATAAACCTCATATCAGATCTCACCTGAATCAAAGACAAAGGAAAATAAGCTTATGAGGAAGATGGTCGGATGGAAGATGTTACAGAGAGGTGAATAGGATACAGCACCCAGTAACACAGATGGAAACCATACCTCCCATCCTAGGACCCAGACCAGGGCACCATCCTTGGTGCAGAACATGTCATCCCGACGATCCGTAAAAGTAGAACAGATTAGGAGGTCAATAAGAAAAGCAAGATGAAGGAGGTAAAGCAAGTTATTCCAAGAAAATACGAAGACAGTGGTGGGTTCAGTACAAGAAGGAAAAGGCAGAATTGATTCTTCCAGAGAAAAGTCCAATCAGGGATGTAAACTGGGGCGCTATGCTGCCATCTGCCCGTGTGCCCTCAGACCCATGCCCTCCTGTTCCCCTTCCCTGCTCTGTGTCCTGGTGGGAGGCTAGGCCTTCAGTCAGAGCTTCTTAGAGTCCCGTCAGCTGGCTTCCAGCTGGATTCAGCTGATGGGAGACATCAGTGGGAAACGAGTGTGGAGCAGAGGGACCAGTGCATTTCTCCTCCACCGTCTCTGCCTTGAGTAGCTTCTCGAGCCGCACCTGCATCTCCTCCATGGTTCTCACAGCCCCCACACTGCTCCTGCCTTCAAGGCCCAAGCCCCCACCGAGCAGCCTCTAATATGGTCCAGCCCCTGCCACCAGAGGCTGGCCCAGGGCTCTGGGCTCTGATAACACCATGTCATCCCATTATTACCACCACCACCTCCCAGCTCTACGGGTGTAGACAGCTTCCTCTTTTTGTTCATCTCTGGGCTACTTCACCGTCCCATTGTTGGTATCCCAGCAGTTCAATTACCTGTATAATCAATTCCCTATGTTAAATGATCTCTGGCTGAAATACTTAGAGTAACTTCTTCCTGAATAGACCCTGATTGATACAGCCACCAGAACTCCAGTGGCTCAGTGGTTAAAGCATTTGACTGCTATAAGCAAAAGGTCAGGGGTTCAAAGCTACCAGTTGCTCCTTGGGAGAAAGATAAGGCAGTCTGCTTCCATAAAGATTGGCATCTTTGGAAACCCTCTAGGGCAGTTCTCTGTCCTGTAGGGATGCTATGAGTCAGAACCAACTCAGTGGCAATGGATTTGTTCTTTTGGTTTGGATACAGCACCAGTAGCAGAAAGCCCCACACACATGAGTTTTTAAAATAAGGAGATTTAGTATCTTACATAACAAGAATTACAGACGCAAGGCAGTCTTCAGAATTGGTTGATTCAGGGGGGGCTCAGTGACTCGATCAAGGAGCAAGAAGTTTCCTGAGTCTCTGCTATCCTCAGGGAGTCACCTGTGTCCTCAGGCCGGCTCCTTTCTTGGTCACAGGATGGTTTCCAGCAGCCACTGGGCCAACCAGCTTCCTCGTTCATATTCAGTTGTTTCTCTTTTCCAAAAGTCCTAAGTAAGTAACTCCTTGTGTCTCATTGGCCCTAGTTGGCATAAACCTACCCCCCCAAACCAGTCACTGGCAAGGGGAATGAAACTCTCATGATCTGTTTAAACTAATCACCTGGAGTGTTGGGGAGTCAAGCACAGTTTTACTATGAATATGAACTGTTGTTTAAAGCTCTTCTTGGGGTGCCAGTAAAGAACAAAGCCAAGAAACTAATAGAGGGCATGATGGTCATGGAGGACAAAGTAGAGAACCGTCCCTCAGATAAGAGATGGAACCAAAGAAGGGCCTGGAGTGGGTCGGAAACAGTCGTCAGAGACATGAGAAGAAAACTTACAGAAATCGGACTGTGTTCTTTGCAAAATCCATGACAGGAGACACACACCTGTATGCATTCTAGAAAAATGTCCTAAAAAGGCATGGGAGAAAGCTTGCAATGCATCCAAGTGGAAAACAAGTTTCTCATAAAGCAGTAAAATTCAGGTTGGAACCATTTCTCTGTTGAAATGTTATCATAAGACAAGTGCCTTGATTTGTCTGGTCTCAGTGAGCCACAGAAAGGGTCTACCATATGATCAGAGACCTTGGGACTGGGGAAAAAACTGTGTCTGTTCCATGAGCTTGAGCGGTTTGCACTGGACTGGTAACCAGAAGGTGGGTGGTTCAAATCACCCATCAGTGCTATGGAAAGAAGGCCTGGAGACCTGCTTCCCTAAAGACCACAGCCAACAAAATGCTGTGGGGCCGCCACGCACCAGAATGAACCCAGTGGCAGCGGGTTTGGTTCTTTTCGGTTACCAGGACAGAGACTCTCAAACACATTTAAAACAAAATGAAACAAAAGGTTAAAATTAAAGACTGGGTATAGGTAACTCTTACAATACAAACTTTTACGTGGTGTATTTTAGTATTAATGTACACTGTAGAAGAATTCCAGGGAAACACACAAAAATGAGATAATAAAGAATACATTTGATAATGACAAAAGATAATATCATAGGAAGAGAGGCTTGTGAATCTTGTATGCCAAAAAGATTGCTACAACAGAGGTTTTAATATAATAATTAATAATAGTTCATTCATGTCTCAGTTTTCCACCTATGAAGTGGGAAGAAAAAAGCGTAAATGTGATGAATATACATTGAACTTTGAACCCCACAAACTGTTAAGTGATAAGTAAAATCTCACCCTAAAAAAATAAATTATAAGCCAAACTTTTTTTTATTAAAAAAGAGACAAAAAATCATTAAAATTTAACTGGCATTATATTTAGAAGAGCAGTGTATTACAGCCAAATACAGTTTGTTTCATGAAGGCAAAAATGGGTCAGTGTGATGGTTATGTTTGTATGTCAACTTGGCTAGGCCTGGTTGAGTGGCTGGGCAGCTGCATGTAGTATTCCCCAGAGACTGGTAATCAACTCCATGGTGGAATCTACTGGGAGCAGCTGAGTAGCTGCCTTTGGGTATGTGGTCTGCTTCCTGTATATAAGGAGAAGTTTTGAGAATGGTCTCTAGCCTTTGGCACGCTTGGATCCTGCATATAGCTATGTCATTGCTCAGCAGCCTGCTATGCTCTGCCGACCTTGGCAGTTACAGTGGACTTAAGTTAATGGCCTGCCCTGTGGTTTGGTGACATCAGGACTGTGCCTTTTTACTTGTCAACCTTGGGGCTTCTCAGCCTCAGCAGCCAGCAGCTGTCTGAGTGAAGAAACGCCTCTAGCTCCAGTGGGCCGGGAGCAGGAGGTAGAGCTGGACCCCAAGGTTGAGGGGCTTTCACCCAGCCCCTAGAGCCTGGCACTTTGAACTCGGACTTAAAGCCTCCGAATTGTAAGAATAAACTCCTGTTTGTTAAGGCCGTCCCATTTGTGGTATATTCTTGTCAGAGCAGCACTAGGTAACCAGAACAGTCAGTTTGGACAAATTTTTTGTATCAATTTGGTTAAAGAAAAACAAAAAATAAAAGTAAATAATAAATTTTGTAGCAACCTAAGAATAGAAAGATAATTCCTTAACCTAGAACAAAGTGTCCCTGAAACCAGTCTGCAGGATTATAGTGCTGGTGAAACATTAGAGACAATGCTATTGAAATGAGTATGCCTGCTGTCGCCACTGTTGTTTAACATTGAACTTGCAGTGAATGCCAATGTGATAAGACAAGAAAAATAAGAAATCATACCACTGAGGAGGAGAAAATTCCGTTGTTTGCTAATATGATTTGTACATTTTTATAAAATTTATTTAATAAGTAAAATATACTTACAAATCTGTAAAAATGAACACATCAGTAGAAAAATGAGCAACCGATTATTTAGCAATTTGCAAAACAAGAAAAACAAATTATCAAACAAAACAAATTAAATATGCAATATTGTACTTGTCCAGTTCAAATAATCAATGAGATGACTTGGGGAAGAAGCCCTCATATACTCAGATCTCCCAAAGGTGTACGTGTTACACACCTGCACAATTTATCAGTGTGCTTCAAAGCTTTAAAAGGTACATCCTTTTTGACCCTGCAGTTTTACTGCCAGGAATTCAGTGTCAGGGTATGAATATGGTGGTGGGGAGTAGGGATGGGTGGAGATGATGTTCAAGGAGGTTCAAGCAGTGTAGTTTATAATATCAAAACCTACTGAGGAACTTAATAGTTAACTCATTGAATACATTACGATACATTGATACAGTGAACTATTGTAAAGCTCTGAAGTGAACTTTTGTAAAGACTGTGGAACACTCCTGTGTTGTTGTGAATTACTCACAATCTAGTTGGAGTGAAAATACCACGTTTCAAAATCCTATGCAAAGTATTAGCCCACTTTCTATATATACTAATTTTTTGTCTCAATACATAAAACACTTTTATACACAAAATATTAATAGTCATTATCTCTGAGCAAAGGAAATATGAACTGGGTTTGTTTTTGTTTTTGTTTGTTTTTCCATTTTGTTTACTTGCATGGATTTGCCATCAGCTGAGATGGAGTTTAGATCTGAAACTGGAAAGAAGCTGTTGTTGGTTGCCACCTGGTTGGCCCTGTGTAGGACAGGACGAATCGCTGCCCTGTCCTGCCCTGTCCCCGTGACTGGTTGCGGATCGGACCATTGTGGTCCATGGGTGTTCACTGAGGTTCTCAGAAGCAGAGCACCAGGCCTTTCTTCCGGGTTTGTCTGAGCTGGAAACCCCACAGAAACCTGTTCAGCATCAGAGCCTCATGCCGGCCTCCATTGACAGACAGGCAGTGGCTGCACATTCTGGCAGGACTCGAACCCAGGTTTTCTGTGTGGAAGGCAGGAATTCTAGCACTGAACCACCACTGCCCCTGTGAAGAATTTAGGGAGTAGCCATCGTGTGCAATTGAAATGTTTTCTGCTAATTGACTCTGTGTTCAGAGAGCTCCAGCTAACATGGTGCAGGCCAGGCTTGGCTGTTGGTGCTGACCATTTTCAAATATCTGCATGAATGTACACATACACACATACATATATATATGTGTGTGTACATTATGTACACATACATATATGAATGTTGCATATGTGCCCATATGTGTGTCTCATATATAACGTGTGTCGTGAATGTGACATGTATATGTTGCATATAACATATATATGGGTATATAGTATCTGTTCTTAGATAAATTGCCTAACTTCTGTGTTCCTGACCAAGAAATAGGAGAAACAATTTTAGAACACTTGGTAAATCTTAAGGAGCTCTGGTGGTGATGTGGTTAAGGCATTTGGCTGCTCAGCAAAAGGTTGGTGGTTCAAACCCACCAGCTGCTCTGTGAAAGAAAGATGAAGTAGCCTGTTTCTATAAAGATCTACTGCCTTGGAAACCCAGTGGGGGTCGACTCGATGGCAGTGAGTGGTAAATCTTAGCCCTCAAAAGCAGAGAACTATGACCTAGCCCTGCCCCTCGGTCCCCCCCAAAAAGCCCTGAATTTGAATTGAATCAAGACTCCACATCTACATAGTAATTTACAGAAAAACACAGCAGACAGCAGAACATGAGACAGCCCTGCAGGGACACAACCAACAGCATCCTGTCAGTGAGGGGCTCCCAGGGCCAGAAACCCAGTTCTTCGAGAAATAAACCTCCTGAGACCAGAAGGAGACCTGAACGTACATCCTGTGACCCAGTCGCACTGTGTGGGCCTTGCCTGCATTATTAGTGAAGCCGTTTTCTCAGTACACAGACAGACCCCAGGTTACGAACATCCAATTCACAGGCAATTCCTACTTGCCCTTTGACGCAGGGCTTCCACCTGGTTCTGTCATGGCCACCGAAGCCATGATTTCCACGATGTGGTGATTCTTCACAGCCACCAGAACAGAATTGGAGGTCAGAGCCCTGGAAGGGAGGACTCAGAAGAGGTGAAAGGAGCCCTTCCAGGCCTGATGTGTGAGAGTGGGTTACTGGCAGGACTGTGGAGAGCCACACACATTCAGAATGGCACAGTCGGCCATCTTTGAGCAGGGCGCTGCCATATTTGAAGCCCTGCTTTACTGTTATGTAAATATGCCCTCACTTTCAAATGATGACCCAACCCCTAAAACCAAAACCAAACCTACTGCCATTGGGTGGATTCCAAATCATAGTCATCCTATAGGGCAGAGTAGGCCTGCCCCATAGCAATTTGACGGCTGTGAATCTTTATGAATCTTGCAGAGCAGCTGGTGGGTTTGAACGGCTAACCTTTTGGTTAGCAGCCATATGCCATAATCACTGTGCCACCAGAGCTTCTAACCAAATCAAACTCACTGCCATTGAGTCATTCTGACTCATAGTGACCCCATTGAGTTTCCAAGGCTATAAAATTTTACAGAAGCAGACTCTCCCATCTTCTGTGGAATGGCTGGTGACTTCGAACTGCCCGCCTTTTGGTTACGAACCACATGTCTTCACCACTGTGCCACCAGAGCTCCTAAGCTAAACAACAGTATAGCTGAATTAGCGAAGAACGTTTACCTTGAGCAGTGTGTTCCTTTGAAGAATTCTCTGTATGAGCTCAAACTGACAACTGCCTCTAAAGCACAGACGAGTGTGTGTGGAGCAGGGAGTAATTCAGTGGGACTGAAATGACATGGGGAAGAGTGAGAATGGTGAGAGCGTCTGTGGTGGTTACGTTTGTGTGTCACCTTGGCTGGGTCTGGTTGAGTGGCAGCTGGATGTAGTATTCTCCAAGATGAGACTGGTAATCAACCCCATGGTGGAATCTACTGTGAGCCGCTGAGTAGCTGCCTTTAGGATGTGGTCTGCTTCCCATATATAAATAGCACCTTTGGGAATGGTCTCTAGCTTATGGCACGCTTGGACATTGCATGCAGCCTGCTATACTCTGCCAACTGGGGATTTACAATGGACTTGAATTAATGGCCTGCCGTGTGGTTTGGTATCATCGGGACTGTGCCATTTTATTTGTCGACCTTGGGCTTGGCAGCCTCAGCAGCCAGTAGCCGTCTGAGTGGAGAGATGCCTCTAACTTCAGTGGGCCAGGAGCAAGAGGCAGAGCTGCAGCCCAAGGTCGAGGGGCTTTCACACATCCCCTAGAGCCTAGCACTTTGAACTTGGATTTCCAGCCTCTGAACTGTAAGAGAATGAACTCCTGTTTGTTAAGGCCATCCCGTTTGTGGTACATTCCTGTCCGAGTGGCACTAGGGAACCAGAACAGTGTCCTTCACGTTTCCCATCTTTAAGACGAAGCCGATGGCCTTGACTTGTCAATTTGCAAATAAAACAACGGGAACGTAGGACGTAAAGTCCAAGTCAAGAGGCAATTGGTCAGTAAAACCGTTCCTCTTCCCTGATTCTCAATTTCCTGACATATCAGAACATTGAGGGAGACATTGGGAACCCCACCGTCCTTAGGCCAGACTCCCTCCCAGCAGAACCTCACTGCCTGCCTCTGGGGCTGGGGCAGGGTGGTCCTGCCATGCCATCCACATCCGTCCTGGGAAGGGAACGGAGCAAGGGTGTGCCCACTACTCATCACAGCCACGGCAGTGACAAGAAAGGCTCCCCTGTGGAGACGCCATGGGCTGACGGACCCCTACACCTACTCCGTCACTGTTTCTGCTCCTGCTCTCTGGGGGCCACGGATGTCCAGGGAGGTTTCTAACTCAGCCCAGGTCACTCGGCTAGGAAGCAGGGGAGGTGGGACCCGTTGAATTTGCATTTTATTCTCCAGACTGGCTAGAGTTTAAGAGTTAGAGATGTTGTTTTTTTTTTTTTAATTAATTAATTAAAAAATGTAGTGGTGAAAACATGCCCAGCCAGAGATCCACCATCTCAACACTGCCTCTGGGTACCATCATTGATGTTGGTTACATCCTCCCAGTCAGCGACCATTCTCACCCTCCTTTTCCAAGGCATCCGACTACCCCTGACATAACTCTCTGCCCGTAACATAAAGGTTCTCATCCAACCTTTCGAGTTGCTGTGGTCGGCCTGATCCCACATAGCTAACTCTTTAGAAGGGCGCCATGCTGAAGGGGTTCACTGGACGAGTTCCACCATGGCTCCCTGTTTGAAATTCTCATTCCCTCGACCCCAGTGTAGTGCACAACACTCTGCTCGCACATTTGCTCACTTGCTCACTTGTTTTGTTCCAGACGATAAACAGGCCCCTTTGAATAGCTCAGTTTAAATGGCTGGCTGTTGTGTGCTTTCTACCTTCCCGTGTACTGATGGCATGTCAAACAGGTGAAAAATGTTTTGGTTTGGCTTAGGTTGGTTGACTTGGGTTTTTCTCCCACCCCTTCCCTTCCCCCTCCTCTCATCTCCTCGCCCCTCCATCTCTCTGCCTTTTTGCTTTTTACACAAACTCTCAACTTGCCTCGTTTGGGGGACACTTCCTGGCCTTGCTGGTGCCGTTACCCTGGTTCATGAATCTTTTCTGAAACCAAATAAACTCTATAAAATATTCTTTGTTAGAATTGTCCTTTTAACAGAGCCAAATGCACCCCTGCACCTTGCCTGCTTGGACCCTAAACTCAGCCCCTCAACTGCACTGTCACCTCTCCTGACCAGGTGCTGAAGACCTGTGCGTCCATCCCCACGGTCATCGAGGTTCTCGTCAACTCCTACCCTCAGCTCCGTGTGTCTGAGTCCTGGCGGTGGCTCATCCCTGGAGACGTGCTTCAGGTGAGGGAGCTGCTTGGCTCTGTCCCCGTTGGGACAAAGCAGTGGCCTGTTTCTGCTGACCCCTGTGTGGAGTTTGGCACTAACGTCCAAGTAAGTTGGAAACATCCAAAGAAGGAGGAAAGAGATGGGGAAAGGGGTTTGTATTGGCATATTTCTGTTTTTCTTCTGGGGGCTCCAGTCACACAGCCAAGAGCCTATTCGAATGCAGGGAGCAGAAAGCCAACCTGGGCCGGATATGGATTCCAAGGGGTCAGTAGCCAACGTCAGGGAGGGGCGGGCGCAGATCCACCTGACCCACAGGTCTGGCTCCGTTTTGTAAGACGCTGGTCTAGTCTCTGTGGCCAGCTCCGTCCTACTGCTTAACAGTGACGGGAGCCACACTGTCAATCAAAGTCCACGGCTGACTGTCTCTTGCAAAGAGGGAGGGTGTTGTTTCCAGAAGCCTCTGGAAGTTTCCTCATCAGGATCCACTGAACTGAGTCCTGTTCACGTTGCTGGTGGGGGCCCCCAAGTGGCCTGCAGCTCACAGACGATGGCAGCAGACGCTGCCCAGGGCGGCGCCGTCCCCACCGCCGGTCGTGGATCACACCGTGGTGCCCTAGGGTCCCCTGGCTGAGTTCAGGAGGTCGCCAGGCCTCTCTCCCCAGGCCCTCGTGGTCTGGACGCTCTGCCGAAAGCCTCCACGGGCAGACGGTGGGGGCCGTGCATGAAGAGCACTGGCCGGGAATCGAACCGGGGTCTCCCACGTGGAGGGCGGGGAGCCCCCCACTGCACCCCCACTGCCTTCGTGTGCACGTTACTGAACCCCAGCTGCTGGTTGGCTTTGGCCGGGCTTCCCGTGACGGGTTCCATCGCGTGGGGTCCCCCTTGCAGCTGCAGGGCTGGGGGGGGTGTAAACTGGAAGGCAGCCCCGTGGGGCTCCCCCTTACTGCACTTGAGAAGGGTGTCCAGTCTCAGCAGACCTGGGGTGGTGCAAACAGTTAAGCACTCAACCACTAACCCAGGCGTTGGACGTCCGACCCTACCCAGAGGTGCCTCGGGATAAATGCCTGGTGTCCGGCTTCCAAAAGGCCTCAGCCTTGGGACCCCGTAGGGAGCACAGTTCTGCATGGAGTTGCCATGAGTCAGAATAGATGGGATGGTAACTGGCTTCGTTTGGTGTCTGAGCTGAGCCGTAGAAAGAGCCTCCCGTGCGATCAGGGACCCTGTGGCTGGGGAAGGGACTCCTGTCTGTCCCGGGGCCACCGACTCACGCTCCCCCGCTTCCCCTTCCAGATGCACCAGCCGTTTTACCGGTCCCTCTTCGCCCTGGCCAGCACCCCTCGCTGCTTGCAGCACCTCTCTCGCTGCACCATCCGGAAGCTGCTCGGCAAAAAGTGTTCTCACCTCGTGCCCCGGCTCCCCCTGCCGAAGCCCCTGCAAGACTATCTGCTCTTGGAGCCAGAAGGGGTTTTGCGCTGAAAGCCAGAGCCCCACGAGGGAGGCTCCTGTTCCCGCCTCCATCCTCCGTGGGGGCTGTGCTGCCAGGCAGTGCCCTGGAGGAGGAGGGGCGGACCTGAGTGGGACCCCGGTGCCCCTCTCCGTGTGTGGCCGGGGGAAGGCACAGACCCTACCGAGCTGCTGGCTCCCCCGAAATGAAATCTGTAATAAAAGCCCTTTCCCCAATTCAGGATACCTCGTGTGAGGACCGAGTAGACTTGCAAGCATCACAGTACTTTGCTTCGTAAAGTCCACATCAAGTTGAACTAAAGGGCACACGTGTTTTTCCGAGTTTTGTCCTCCGCCCTCGGTGAGTTGGCAGCACACGTGCTGGTACCCCAGCCTCAGACCCTCTACTTCCCTGGGCCTCAGTCACCGAAGAGGCTCTGTCCCCAGAACAGGACACTTGCATAACAAGACTGTCCCAGCCCCGTGGCGTCCAGGGCTCCTGAAAAGCATGGCAGGGGGAGCCAGGCATTTGGACCCGGTTGAGTCTCTGACACCCTTTCCAACCCCAACTGAGCCAGTGCCTGCAGACCCGCGAGCTGAGCACCAGGAATACCCACAGGTTGGCGGAGGGTCAGCCAGCTTAGCCTGAGCGTTCCATAGGCGAGACGCTTGGATGGTCAAGGGCACTGTGGTCATCCTCCAAGGACAGGTGCTGTTCCCTCTTCTTTTCCAGTAGAGCCACATGCAAGAAGCCATGGGGGACCTTTGGGGGGCAGGGGGCATGCCCTCCTGGATGTCACAGTTGGGAAGGGGAGCCCAGACCATGAGCAAAACCCACAGTGGGAGTGGAAAGGTGGGTGGAAAAGAGCGAGGTAGCTGGGCTGAGCCTGTGTGTGGTCGAATCCAACACAGGGGATCCACCAAGGGAGTGACTGGACAGTGTCCCCCCT
Organism: Orycteropus afer afer; assembly: GCF_000298275.1. Lineage (NCBI taxonomy): Eukaryota > Metazoa > Chordata > Mammalia > Tubulidentata > Orycteropodidae > Orycteropus > Orycteropus afer. Next base: position 23,245,030 of record NW_006921593.1, read on the forward strand.
GCTCCTGCTCCTGCCCACCCACACCCCACCCTTTGACACACTACCTGCTCTACCACCCAAAGCCGGTTGTCATGGAGCCCCTCTGACTCAGGGCAACCCCACATGTCAGAGGAGAGCTGGGCTCCATAGGGGTTTTAGTGGCTCATCTTTCAGAAGGCACTCGCCACGTCTGTCTTCTGAGGTGCCTCCAGGTGGACACGAACTTCCAACCTCCTGGTTAGCAGAGGGCGTGTTGACCATCTGCATCATCCAAGGACACCTGCTCGACAGAAGGGCAGTGGACACAGCTTCAGGGCTTCCCTCCCTAGCAGATGGCTCCCCGGGCCTTCACAGGGGACATTCTGGGTTCACCACTGAGTGAGAGGGAAACAGGAAGGCAGGCCACACAGGACACAGTGGGGGACGGAGTCATTCATCCTTGAGCAGCGGGTGTCCTGAAACTGGGAACTGGAAGCGGGTGGAGACATGTTGGAAGAGCCGTGGCTTCCAGACCAAGGGTTCGGGACTTGAGGAGGTGCAGTGCGGAGGGGAGCAAGTGTGGTCCTGGTGGGGCTCTAGGACGACTTTCCTGGAAAGGAATGCCGGACGATGGGTGCCAAGCCCACGGCAACAGGCTCTGCACTCAGACGGGCTTCAGATCCAGACACCTCCCCTGAGCTGCGGGAAACAGTGGGCGGGTCCAGCTGTGGTTTGGTTCTGGACAATGAACGTATCTGCACATATGTGTGCCTCCCTCATTGGATTCACTGCTGTAGGAGGGAGAAGACGGGGCTAACGGGCTCTTGTTGACATGTGCATTTGGACTCCGGAGGTGTAGATTGGGCCAGGACTCTGTGCTTCTAACAAGTGTGGGTGACACCCTTCTGCTGGTGGTCACCAGCCCTGCTGAGTGGAGAGATGCAAAGGTTTGAGCTCAAAGCCCTGCCCAGAGCAAGAACCTAACAGGTCATTCCCTGTCATATTATGATTATCTTATTGTCATCATTGTCAGGCGAGAACAGCCTATCACTGAGATACTGCTGTCATTGTTACGTGCCAGCATGACTCCTGGTGACCCCATGCACAACAGAACAGATGTGTGACCCACAGGGTCCTCACTGGCTGATTTCAGTGGCAGTCACCAGGCCTTTCTTCCTCATCTTAGTTTAGAAGCTCCGCAGAAAACTGTTCTGCATCCCAGCAACACGCAGGCCTCTGGTGACGGGCGGGTGGCGGCCCAGGAGGTGCACCAGCCCAGGATCGACCCACGTCTGCTGTGAGGGAGGCAGGGGCTTTACCCCTGGGCCCCCACTGCCCCCGTTATTGTCGGGATGAAGACTCGAGGATGGAAAATCATAGCCACGTGCCTTGTGAGAATAAGCACAAGGGTAAGAGTGAGACGTGAGAGCTGCCGAAACCAGTAAGAACCCGGCGCTCCCCGAGTTCTGCAAATGGGAGTCTGAGAAGGCACTTGGCCAGGCTCGGTCCTTCTGCCACCCTCCTCAGGACACTGGCTAGCTTTCCAAGATGCCCTCCACGTTTCATGTGCTCTGAAGAGTCCTGGAACAAAGCGGTGCTTTTCTGCTCATGCCGACTTCATGCTTCTAAAACTCTAATGAATAATAACCAATTCGGAGGTTTCCAAGCACGATTTTTCGCAGCTTAAAACAATAACGTGTGTCTCACAATGAGCCCCAGCTGAAAGGAATTTGTTCCTTTTCACTGCTTTCACCCCCAAGAATGTGCCGTGGAAATTCCGATACTCCGAGGGAGAGCGCGTGCGGGCAGCTCCTTAGTGGGAAGGCCTTCACCTCCCCATCTGGGCCCCTGCTCCTTCATTAGCCAGCCCTTGTTGAGCCCCTGTAGGGCCGAGCCCAGTGCTTGGGGCTAAGGCCTTCCCAGTGAACATGAGAACAAATCACCACCCTCCTTACGGAGCCCACAGCAAGTGATTAAGGACAACTTGTCAGCAAGAAGGCACCTTGAGGAGACGTGGGAAGGAAAGGGTCCCCTTCCTGGCCACCGTGTCTCCAGCTGCCCCTGCATTGAGTGAGGACTGCTATATCCCAGGGAAGACAGAGTCTGCACAGCTGTGGCTTCTCCATCCCTGTGACTGGGTCTTCAGGGAACCATGTGACTTCTGTGATGACAAGCCCTTCACCCTCCTTTGGCCAAGCCAACACCATGTCTCGCTGTAAATCTACAGTGTCCAGACCAACACCATGTCTAGTTGCATATGGAATGCAATGGCCTGTTGTTGTTGTTAGGTGCCATCGAGTCATCTCCAACTCAGCGACCCTGTGCCCGGCAGAACAACAGCTGCCTGGTCTTGTGCCAGCCTCACGATCCCTGCTACCCATCGTTGATAAAATAGTTGATAAAAACACCCTAAAAGACGTTTTATATTGAGGTTACCCTGGCTTACTTTTACCCTAGAGAGTAAAATATACCCTGTTTTTGATTAAGGAGCTCAGTTGACACAATGGTTAAACAGTCAGCTTCTAATGGAAAGGTGGTTCAAACTCACCAGCTGCCCACGGGAGAAAGACGCTCCTTCTGTGAAGATCCCTCTGTGGAGAAGCTTCTGTAAAGGTCACATCTTGGAAACCCTATGGGCAGTTTGACTCTGTCCTAGAGGGTAGCTGAGAGTTGGATTCGACCCGATGGCAACAGGTTGGGTTTGGTTTGGTTTTGATTGTTGTTGTTGTTGTTATTTGCCGTCGAGTCAGACCGACCCATAGCGACCCCTCCTTGGGTTTCCGAGGCAGTATCACTATGGAAGTAGATTGCCCCATCTTCCTTCCGAGGAGTGGCTGGTGGGTTTGAACCTCCAGCCTTCTGGTTAGCAGTCAAGTGCCTTAGGCACTATGCCACCAGAGCTCCTTTGGTGTTGATTCAGGATCAAAAACAGTTTTCCTTTCTTCTACACTCCATTTTGATCATCACTGTTTTCCTCTTTTGTACTGTTGTGTTTTTAGGTGCCATCATGGCGGCTTCGACTCACAGCCTGTGAATGAACCCTGCCCCGTCCCACACCGTCCTCAGAACCGCTGTCATGTTTGAGCTCATCGTCACAGCCACTGTGTCAGTCCATTTTCTGTGACATACATTCAGTCTGACATCTTTCTTTATCTTCAAAGTTATTGTTTAAGTTACGGTAAATACACACACACATGAAACAAAACTTTGGCCATTTCAGCTCTTTTCACACGTACAGTCCAGTGACATCGATTCCATTCACCATGTTTGCAGCCCTCATCACCATCTGTCCCGAACGGTCCCATCGCCCCCTCAAAGGCTCAGTATCCACTAAGCAGTGACTCCAACCTTGTAATCATTGTGCCGAGTGACATGAGTCAGTTGCAAAAGGACAAATGTATGATTCCACTTACATGAAATATCCCATTTATTTTGTAATGATGGATCCACGTGGTTCAAAAAAAAAAGGGTAAATGGTGCTTTCACTTGCTATTTCCAATAAAAAAGATAAGTTTATTGTTGTTGTTGCTCAGTGCCGTCCAGTCGGTTGTACACAGGGGCCCTGGGCACGACAGGACAAGGTCCTAACCAGGCCTTTGCCGTCTGCACAGTCCCTGCTGTGTGTGAGCCCGTGTGGCAGCCACGATGCCACCATCTCACTCAGGGTCTTCCCCTTTCTGGCTGACCCTCTGCTTCACCATCCACGATGTCCTCCAGGGACAGGTCCCTCCTGATGACGTGTCCTAAGGACGTGAGGCGAAGTCTCACCATCCTCACTTATAAGGAGCACTCTGGCTGTACTTCTTCCAGGACAGATGGCAGAAGGATCTTTTTCCTCCAAATTTTATTGAACATCTTTGATAATTACTTGTTCTCTGACCCAAAGAATTCAAAAGTTCACCCACAGTGGCCCTGGGGAGGGTCACTTCTTTGTGCAGCCACCAGACCCTGGACAAGATGGAAGGTCCCTGGCACAGCTGGATGGCCAGACACGATCCATAGTCCGCAGACAGCACTCAGGTGGGGTGTGGCCATGCTTCATGTTTAAAGTTCTGAAGGCAGAATTTTTTCAGTGTATTTGTGGCAGTTCGATTTTTTTATTGTAGTACATAGCAAGACATTTGTATGTACAGTTTTTCACATACAATTCAGTGATTCTAATTAAGTTCATTACATTGTAATGAAAACTGTCTTAGCTGCTATAACAAAAATACCACAAGGGGTGGCTTTGATAAACAGAAATGTATTTTCTCAGCGTGTTACTTTTAGAGCCATCGAGTCAGCTCCAGCTCATAGCAACCCTGTGTACAACAGAACAAAACACTGTCCAGTTCTGTGCCACCTTCACAATCCTTGTCATACCTTAGCCCATCGTTGCAGCCACCGCATCAGTCCATCTCCTTGAGGGCCTCCCCCTTTTCTGTTGTCCCTCCACTTTACCAAGCATGACATCCTTCTCCAGGGAATGGTCTCTTCTAACAACATAACCAAAGCAGGTGAGACGAAGTCTGGCCATTCTCACTTCCAGGGAGCATTCTGTCTGCTTCTTCCAGGAAAAATCTGTTAGTTCTTCTGGCAGTCCATAGTACTTTCAGTATTCTTCACCAACACCACAATTCAAAAGCATCAACTCTTCTTCAGTCTTCCTTATTCATTGTCCAGCTTTCACATGCATATGAGGTGACTGAAAACACCTTGCCTTGGGTTAGGCACCTTAGTCTTCAAAGAGACATCTTTGCTCTTCAGCACTTGAAAGAGGTCTTTTGCAGCAGATTTGCCCAGTGTGATACGTCATCTGATTTCTTGACTGCTGCTTCCATGGTGTTGATTGTTTCCACTGGTGTTGATTATGACTCTACTGGTATTTGAAATACCAGTAGCATAGCCTCCAGCCTCACAGCAACACGAAAGCCACCACAGAATGACAAACTGACAGACGTGTGGTGGTTCACACAGTTTAGGATGCTTGGAATCTGATTTCAGAGAAGGAAGGTTGGGCATTCCTACTTCCGTAGTGATACTGCCTCGGAAACCCAAGGAGGGGTCGCTATGAGTCGGGGCCGACTTGATGGCAAACAACAACAACAACAGCTCTGGGGGAAGTCTCTCTATCTGTGTTGGCCCTGGAGGAAGGTCCCTGTCTCCTCACCTTGATTCCTTGTTCCTTGGCAATCTCCATGTGTCTTGGCATCTCTCTTACCCCATCTCTGCTCTGCTCACTTGTTTAATCTCTTTTATATCTCAAAAGAGAGTGACTCAAGACACGCCCTCCACTAATCCCGCCTCATCAACATAACAAAGACAACTCACCCTGGAATTGTAGGCACAGGCATAGGGGGAGGATTGACAGAACCAGCAACGTCAGCGCCATCCGTCACCCAATTTCTCCATCACCCTTAACAGAAGTTCATTGCCCTAAGCAATAATTCCCCTCGCCCCTTGCCTCCCACCCCTGTGAACCATTAATAAACTTTATACTTTCACTGATCCTGGTTTTTCACGTAAGTGGAATGTACACTATGTGCCTTTTTGTGACTCTGTATCGGTTTAATTGTAACTTACTGGATAGTCATCAATTCATCATGTTTCCAAGCGACTGACTCTAGGCCTAAGATGTATTTGCTGCCCCAGAAACTGCATGTCATCCACATCCCCCACCTCTGAAATAGCACTTTCAACACGTGTTGATGTCATGAGCCGTTGAACTTTTCCGAACACTTGACCTTCTGGATCAGTGGTGTGGTACACAGGTTTGGAGAGTGAGCTGGTCTGCGCCCTCCTCCCAGCCTCCTCTGGCCCAGGAATGGCATCTGGGAGATGCCTCCTCCCTGTGAGTGTGGATGCCACGAGCTTTTTGTTCTTTAAGGGCTGCCCAGGGCCAAGTGATAAACCAGGACTACTGCATCTTTGATCTCGTCATTTCCAGGATAGGTTCTTTCTCAGTGAAATTCGCTGTATGCAATTGGGATACTCTGATGCCCCAAAGTTTCAACTGTAACCAAACGACATATTCTTTCTTTCTGGATTTAATTAAAGTTTGAGAGCATCGACATACTCTTCAAACTCCGGAATTGGCCTTAAAATCAACCCCGTTCTATTTGAAAACAAAACTCTGTTTTATTAAATGGCTAAAACAGGCCTGCGGTCAAATTCTCCCGCCCACCGAGGGACTGCAGGATTGAAATTCGTTTTCCTGGAATCCTGCAGGTGGCGCCATAAGCAAACGGCTTCCCGGCGCCCACCCACCAGCTCTCCCCAGGAGGAGGCCGAAAACAGGGACGTGCCGCTCACGCGCTGCAGGCGCGCGTCCGGACGCAGCCGAACTGTGCGTTCGCGGGGCGTGTGATACAGCCCTGTGCTGCCCTAGTAAAAAAAAAAAAACTCAGTAATTAAAATATTGATTATGGAATTGCCTACTTCCTTGCTATTAAATATGCTCATTTTATAGACAATGTGTTGGCAAATAAATACAATTTTAAGTTGACTTTTACGACGCCGTAATGGTAGCCGCAGCCCGGTTTGGGTGTTGGACGCGCGCTCCTGAACGCAATTACCCGCTTGCCATTGCGGGGTGGCGGGCGGGGCTGCCAGCCCCATCTCATCTTCCCCAACGGCATTATGCAGGCCTAGCACTCTGCTTAATCACTCCAATAAAAGAGCAGATTTCTTTGTAACGCAATTTGTAAGCAGTAAACATGATGGAGAGGGCCGCGTTTGCTGTCGGCGACGCGAGTGCGGGTCTAATTCATCTGCGAGGCACTTTGCGCTCAGGGTTCTTTTCAGGTTCCTGCACCACGAGGGGAAGTTGGGAGAGCGCTCGGGGAGCGGGGTTCAGTGCGTCCCCGCTAGCCGGCACTGGACACGGGTGTTAGGAAGGGAGAACCTTCTTTCATCAGCCTAAGACAGGAGGTCACAGTAACTCCTAATACAGACACATAGAAATGTGATCATGTGTTCCAAACAGCACGCAGTGGGCTCCTAGTTGACACAATGGATGTCAAAGAAGGGATGAGTAAATCCTTCAAAAATGACCCATCTCTCACTTTTCATCCCAATTAAACTACTGAGGCAGCTAACAGCGGTGGGCACCCACGACAGCCTAAAATGAGGGTTCCCTTCTTGTGGCCGTCTCTGTGAAAGTCTGTTTTTATGAGAAGCAGTTAATATTAAGCTGTTATTTTTCAGCTGTGCTGGCAGGGCTGTCTTGGGTCTGTCTGGTCGCTGTCTCCCGGAAGAGGCTGCTCCTTTGTCTCCTGGCTTTGCTGCCACTGAGGAGCCTGCCCCATCCCTGTCTTTAGGATGAAAAGGCCCAGCATGGGAAGGGGTCCCCTGGTTGGCCCCTGGGGTCGCTGCCCACAGGCCTGCGCCGCGGGACCCAAAGGCGGGGGACCCAGCTCCCCTCGCGGCGCCGGGTGGGAGTGGGAGACGTGGGGTTGGCATCCACCCGTGATCCGCGAACGCGCAGGCCTTAGGAGGCCGATACCCAGGCAGTTATCTGGGGTGGGGGCGCTGTCGGGGCGCGGCCTGCAGCCTGGGGAGCCCCCGCCCTCTCCTAGCCAAGCTCTGGAGGGAATGGGGGTTCGGGCCTGGTCCCCTCGAGGGGGCCGGGAGCAGCGCAGGGCCGCCCCGCGGGGTAGGCGGGAGGGGGTTCCGGAAGACAAAAGAGCGAGCGGGTTCCATTTCAAATGAGCTTTCGCAAAGCCTCGTCCTGGGGTTTGAAAGGCGCGCGGAGGACGCCGGTGCTGCAATCCCAATCAGAAATGCGATTTGAGGTCCTAATGAACTTGATTGCGGGAGCATTTCTAATCCCCACGGCCCTAAATGAAATCAGATATAATCAGAGGCTACGGGAAGGGAGTGTTTACAGCGACGCCGGGCTGCGGGCCGGGCGCGCGGCTCCGCTATTGATGTCGAAAATGATGGATCGCGCGCGAATGGCAAATATACTATTTGTCTAATGGCTCGGCAATTAAACTCCCCTGTAAATGACCCATGGCTCATTTCATCCTAATCTATGGAATTTTGATTGAATTCGTCAGCTCTAATTGAAAAATACTGCACTTTAATGTGTGCATTGCAGCTTCAGGACGAGAGTGGCTTTAATGAGACGATGCCCCTCTGACCCGGGACTATTGGAGACTTTTATTCGGAATTTAAAGCCAGAAGATTGCTCAGCGCGGCCCCGCGATTCCCTCCCCGGGATCCGCGGCGAGCTGTCTGCAGCCACGACTTAATAACCGCACTTGACGATAAATGCGCCCGCGACCCTGCGACCGAGGGAACAACCTCCCCGCGTCAGGGTGGGGGCTGGGGTGGGGCGCCCTGCCTGCCGCCAGGGCCCCGGGCCTTCCCGGGCCAGGGCCAGGGGCCTCCCAGGAGGGGCCCAGGCGCCCACGCCCCGCGCACCCCGCGGATGGGCAGGCCCCCACTCGCTTTATATGCAAATGGCGAGGCGAAGCAACCCTGAGAAATTAGCGTGTTTGCCAGATTGAAATGCCATAAGAAGAAACCCTTTAAGCCGTGCTGAAGAGAGAACTGGGCCCCAGTAAATCTGGGCATGTGTGCGCCTTTCAAAACAAACCCAGCAACGGCGGGAGGCGAGGAAAGCGCGCCTGGAGACGAGGCCTCCCGCGCGCAGCGCCCGCCAAGTCCGGAAAGCGCGGGAGCGGCCCTCGCGAGGACCCTGGGCCAGCTCTGCCGCCCCCAGCCGGGGGCAGGCCCGCTCCTCCGCTGGGAGAGGCCGATCCGCCCGCGGCCCGCAGGGGGCGCCCTCAGCCAGGGTCCCGCGGCGACAGCTGAGCCCTGGAGATGACAGAGGATGGGGTGAGGTCAGCCCTAGGTCTCCGGCCTGCAGCCGGGGTCCTGCCCCCAGCTTGAGGCACCCAGCCCGCTCCACCTCCACCTTCAGCCCCTGGGGGTGTTCAAAACCCCGACTCTGGGGCCTGGGGAGGCAGGGGGCGGGGAGCCCAGGATAAACCCAAACACTGAACCCACTGTGATCAAAGCAGTTTCAATTCACAGGCCCTTAGAGGCCAGAGGGGAACTGCCCACAGGGTCTCCAAGGCTGTCA
>NW_006921593.1:23254440-23263397 GCF_000298275.1 Orycteropus afer afer
TTCACAGAAGCAAAGCCCAAACCACACCCACTGCCTGGAGTCCATTCTGACCCACAGCGCCCCTAGAGGACAGAGTGGAACTGCCCACAGGGTCTTCAAGGCTGTCAATCTTCACGGAAGCAAAGCCCAAACCACACCCACTGCCGTGGAGTCTATTCTGACCCACAGCGCCCCTAGGGGACAGAGTGGAACTGCCCCATAGGGTCTCCAAGGCTGTCAGTCTTTATGGAAGCCAACTGCCTCCTCTTTCTCCCACTGAGTGGCTGGTGGGTTTGAACTGCTGACCTTCTGGTTAGCAGCCAACTACATTAAGCACTACACCACTCAAAGTCCCGCAGAAGCCTAACTCACCCCAAAGGACGGTTGCATCAGAGCTTGAAGACCAGCAAAGTTTACACATCTTGATTTGAAACAAAATAATGTGAAATGAGGGGAACATTGCCTCCCCGAGACCGATGCCAAACTGGGTTTTAAGTGCAGACTGCGGACGCTCAGGGTGGGACCCTACCCTGCGCGGGACTTTGTGCCTGGCAGCCCACAGCACTCCAGGCCTGGCTCTCTGGGGAGCACCTGGGGTCAGATGCCAGGCTGCACCCTTCTCAGTTTGGCAGCCTTGCTTTAATTTTAAATTTTAAATTACGCAGAGGTCTGTATGCTCAGAGCGCATCTGCTTCTCGGCCCCCACCACCACCCCGCGCCTACCCAGCGCTAGGCAGTGCCCAGGGCAGGGAGCTGCGGGGTCACCATTTAGCCACCTGGTGCTCCCTGCACGACGTGAGCGCTAGATAACCCTGCCCTTACGGACCACCAGGGGAGGCCGCGGGTGGGAAGGAGCAGCGTTTACGCCCATTTCGCAGCGGGCACCACAGAGGCTTGGAGAGCTGTGCGCCCGGGGCGCGCCCTGCAAGTGGCAGAGCTCCTGTCCTTCCGCCGCCAGACCCTGCTCCAGTGAGTCCGAGAGCCCGGACCACCTGAGATGGAATTTAAAGAGGACCAAGTACCACGTGACTTTTCTATATTCACCTTCAAAATCTGTTCGTGTTTCTTGTATCTTCTGCAGTCATGTAGGACCAAGGTTTTTCTTGTGGCCTAGACGTCTGCAATCCTAAGAAGCAGTGCATCTTTTTTTTTTTTCCCCAACCTTAGGCACGAAAAGGATGTTCTTAGCCCCACTGATGCCCCGAGAAATGGCGCCAGCACATCAATCTGTGCCCTGGGAGCGTAGAGCCCAAACAGGCCCTGAAGCAGATGCTATTACTTACATGGCCCATAGGGGGCGCTCTGGTCCCTGAGCCCCGCGCACACCCTCGGTGTGTTTCAGCTGTTCTAGAACTATGAGTCTTTAGATAAAACTCTTTCCTGCATTCCCTCATTAATCTGTGAAAAACACTAATACCTGAGTTCTGTCACAAATGCAAAATACTCATGGTAGCTCATTAAAATAAAAATTAATTTAAAAATAAGCCGACTTGCCCAATAAAAGACTCAGTTCACTTGCATTTGAAAGTACAGATTTTCAAACAACTTACAGTGTTGGCGAGTGAGTCAATGGGCTGAATCTGAAATACTTTCTGCTAGAATGAGGCTGACCCTTTGGAAGTCTCCCACCTTTTGAGTTGTATTTGTTTTATGTTATTTTATTTAGGGTTTTATTTGCTCCCCCCCCCCGTTTAAGTGCAAACTCTGAAAAAAAAAAAAAAAAACAGTAAGTTCCTGCAAGAAACTTGTGACTGCTGCAGGGGGTGAGGTGGGTATCACCAAGAAATAAACCTGAATATCACAGTAACAGATGGATCCCAAAACACTCACCGTCCGATTCAACAAAAACAAAGAGCAAGCGGCAGGGCGTTGGGACCACAAGAAGGAGCATCCCTAAATCAATATTCAGTGAACGACGGACTCCCAATTGGTCCCATTAGGCCCCATCACTCCGTTTGCTGAGTGGCCCAGAGGAGCCCCTGCTCGTTCTGAGCCTGCAGTGCTCTTGACTGTCACAGACAGAAGTCCGTCCCACTGTTCCCGGTGCAGGCGCGTAGCATCATCGCTGGCTTGATTCCTGTCTCAGCAGAGACCAGTGTCCTTGCACTTGCAGGAGGAGAGCTGGTGTCAGGCGACCTGCAGGAGACATCTTCCCAAAGGCCTGGCAGCGGATGGTCAGATCAGCCCCCAAGCCCTTAGAACCTTCTCCCTCTTCTGGTGACAGTGACGCTGTCTTCCAGAGGTAACACTGCACCTTGCTCTTGCCTCAGTGTGTCCCCCCCCAGGCATGAGGGACCTGCAGGACAATGACATGTCTGTGTGCATGGCTCCCCCTTGCCAGGGCTGCTGTCACATCATTGTGTCAAATGGATACTACGTAGGACAGTGAGACCCCTCTCCTTTAACTCTCTGTTCATCATTCCTGAAAAAGAACCACAGTCCCTGAAATGAAACACACACACACACACACACACACACACACACACACACACACGAGGACAGGCAACCTGCCCCAGGCCCTCATTTCCCACAAGACCCAGAAGTGACCCTACAGCCCAGAAGTGACCCTACAGAAGCCCAGGGACAGTGTTCAGAAGTTTTCTGGGCTTTTCCCCCTGAGCCTCAGAGAACCACCTCCTCCGCACTCTCTCACCACCTGAGGCGACTGCTGGATGGAAATGCTTGGGGTTCTTAGGTTTGTTCTCTGACCTACTTCCTGCTTCTCGTTTCCCTGAAGTTTGGAAACTTGAGGCCACACCCACAAGGCAAAGAAAATGGTTTGCTTGCATCCAAGTCCTGCAAACGGATTTCTTGAATTTTTCTCGGTTGACAAGCAGTTGCCAGAAATGCATAAATCCTTCCGTCTCAAAGCCCAAGGAGTTCACCACCCCCAAACATTTCTGCCATCCCTACCAGGAGGGGGCTGGCCACTCAGGAAACCTGAGGCCGAGGGGACAATTAAAAATCTCCCACCCACCCACTCGGGCCTCATGGCGCTGACAGAGAATGCTAATGACAAGGCACTGTCCACTCCTGTAAGGACAGCGGCCCACTACATTTTACTGTGAAGAAAAGCCACTCACCCTCTTGTGAGCCCAAGACCTACAGGGCCCCCCAGGGTGCTGAACAAAGAGGCAGAGGACCAGAGGGTCCATGGGGGCGGGGAGCTGAGTGGGGGGGGCAGCCTCTTACCCTCTTTGCCACCCCTGTCCCGTGACTTGGGTTCTCAGCGCCCCTAACAAGTCCAGCATTATCCAGGTGGTCTCCTCCGTGCGGGAAGGGGTCTCCTCCAGTGGTTTCACAGCAGGTGCTCTTCCGTGGCTTCTGTCCCATGGTTCCTTCAGTGATGTGTCCCTCTTTACAGACGGGGAGGGGGCTGACATCTTGGGTTGTCTCATTATTTTGCTGCTCCATGGAGATGACGTCCACCCCCATAAGCACATGATCCCTTCCTCTTCCCTCCTGGGAAAAGTAACTTGTTCAAGGTGGTCTCCCCAGTGGAAGGTCCTAGGTGGCCCCAAGAGTATACACTCAACCGCTAACCTAAAGGTTGAGGTTCAACCCCGCCCCCAGTGGTACCACGGAAGAAAGGTCTGGCTACCTGCTTCCCTTAAGATACCCCAAGAAAACCTTTGCAGTGGTTTTACTCTGTAGCACGTGGGGTCGTCTGGAGTCGGCTGGACATAGCAGGAACTGAGGACAATAACCACTCCCCGTGGATCTGGTCCCCTCAGTTACTAGCAAATTTGGGGCAGTGACCTTCACCCCAGAATTCCACGTGCCTTCCTCCTGAGCAGGCCGGGCCTTTCCAAGTCTTCTTCCTCCTTTAACCAACATCCCTCCTGTCTTGGGGCATCCTTTGCGGGTCACGTTTGCTCGTGGAAGGGGCAGTAAGCACAGGAAACGCAGCACCCCTTGCAGGTACTGTTGGGAGTTCTCGCTAACCTGCAGGCTCCGTTTCCACTGGGTCCTTGCAGAGTAAAAGTCAGAGGGTGTGGGTAGCTGCAGATCCAAACACCCTTTGACTTCCTTCAGTGTGGTTTCTAAAGGGTTAAACAAATGCCTTTGAGGCCAATGTGAGCTCTTAAAAGGACAACAGCCCGGCAGGGGGTCGGGGCTGGCGGGAGGCGGCGGGGCTGCTGTGGGAGCGCCCCGAGTCCCTCGAGGCCCCGGCCGCCCGCGGAGACGCGCCGAGTCCCCGGCCAGCCTCTCCCGGACACCTGGTCTCTTCTGGGGCGTTGGAACTCGCGGGGCGCACAGCTGAGTGCGGACCACGCGTCTCTGGCCTGCGCGTCCTCCGCCAGCACCCCTGGGGCGCGGGCTGTGTCCTCGCCGTGCCCCTCGCGAGGTGCCGCCAACTTCCAGGACAAGGCGGGCGGTGGGGCGCGGGGACTGCAGCGGAGCCGGCACCCCGGGGGGGCTGCGCACCCCCTAACCCCTCAGTGCCCTCTGTCCGCGGCCCGGTGATTAGCATCTCTGTGAAGTCCCGCAAACAATGCCCGCTGTGCGGGGAGATGAAAGCCCGGCCCCAGTGGCGGGGCGCGATTGAAGTCCCCAAAGGTGGCCCCGGAGAACCCGGGAAGCGGATGGGGCAAGAGAAGCCTGGCGAGGAGCGCCCGGGCCTGTGACTCTCTCCCTCCCAGCCGCCCCGCCACCCAGAACCCCGGCCTGAGCCGCTGCCCAGCGGGGCTATCGTGAACGCCAGGCCCCCGGCCCCGCTCGCCCCTGTCCAGGCCTCGGGTCCCGGCCCCCGACGGGACCTCCGGGCTGCCTCCTCCCCAGACCCGCCGAGGACTCCCTGGCCCGGTGGGTGCGCCCGGAGAGGCCTTCGTTGGGCGCGGACGCAAGATTTTTGAGGGCAAAGCTCTTGGCAGACCACCTCCTCACACACACACTGGTGGTACCCGAGCTCCCTAACCCCCTGCATCAGGGTTATTTGGAAAAGGAAGCAAGATCCCGGTCTCCACGCTCTCGGACGCCTGCGCCCCCAGCCCCAGGAGCCCACCCGGGCGTGGGGTGCGGGAAGGCCCGGGCTCCAGGCTCTGGCAGCTAGCACCAGGGGCCAGTCAGCGCGTCGATGTCCGAAGCGCAGGGCTCTCCGGCCGTGCCAGACACCCCTCTACCCACGATCCTACGAGGGCTGGCCTCGGGCCACCCAGCTGGGGATCCCTGAGCGCTGGAGTGGGAGGGGCGCGCAGGTGTGAAGAGTCATTTTCCCGGGCCTTGGGGCCTGAGGAGAGAAGTTTCCAATTCCCTGTGGGGAAAGGCCTGGAAAAAAAAAAAAAGAAAGAAAAGAAAGATAAAAACCACCTCTCCTTCACTCTCCCGCTTTGCGTTTGTTTTGTCACTGTCACTTTGAGAGCGGGAGAACAAAAGGCAAAACTTTCTCCCTAAGACTGTCCCGGGAGCAGGGTCCCGCAAAGTATTTCTTGGGTCGAAGCTTTCCTGAAGCCCTCGGCCAGCTTTCCACACGGCCAAGGAGGAGAATAATGAAACCCAAGACTTTTATTTTATAAACCACTTGATCTTTGCTTGGGAAACTCCATTAATTGAATGGGTTTGCCTTTTTTGCCAGTCCCCTTTATCATTATTTATGGGCTTTAAATTGTTTAAAGTTCCCTTGACGTTCAATTTACAAGTTTGGGGACTTTTTTTGTTCCGCCTTTTGTCCTGGAAAAAGACATCGTGTTGGAAGTGCTTTGAAAAGCCTAACATGAGAGGTTGGCAATGAAAAGAGAGCGGGTGAGATCTCTTTTAATTCCGTCCTGTTGGTGAATGGCTCTTTTACATAATTGCAGGAGCCATTTCAAAGCCAGCCAAGGGCTGACTTCACTTAGAACCACATGGAGTCTATTTTGGGCTTTCAAATTAAAAAAAAAAAAAAAAAAAAAGAAAAAGAAAAAGAAAGAAAGAAAGGAAAAAAAAAAAAAAAGCCTGAATAAAATAGTTAAAAAAGATGAGGCTTCAACGCTTTCGGCTACTTGCAAATTGGTGTGTCTGATGGGGAATTTTACACAAGCAAGCCTTTGTGAGTGCGTCTTGGGCTCGGGAGGGACTGCTCCGGGTTGGCTGGGTGTGAATTTCAATTGCCCTTCCATAAATAAAACCCATCCCGAGCTATTTCCCAACTATTGCCAGGAGCAGGAGCCGCGGCTCTGGCGGGAGGAGCACACCACTCAAAATCCCTATCCATAAAAACAACCCGGTTGCCCGAGAAACCAGGCCGGCGCCTGCGACTGGGCGGCGCGAGCGAGCGCCCGGCGCGCGAGGCCCGCAAGTTTCCCGGCGCCCACAAGAGACCATGGGCGCCCGCGGCCACCCCCGTCCACGACCACCCGCGACCTCGAGCCCGGCGGAGAGTCGGGGTGCGCGCGCTTCGCGGGGCTTCCTTACTGCTCCCGGCTGGGCTCGGGAGCCAAAGCGCAAGTTTGTCCATGAATATGCGCTTCCGCGTGCATTTTATAGCGGACGTTCGGCTTTCCTGCACCTGCCGGCAAACGTGGACCGGGCCGGCCCCGACGCGCCCAGACAACTTAATTACCATCACTTTTACTGACGTCAGGTTTTAAGTGGCGTTTAATAGGATCCTGACACCAACTTGGCACCGGGCTCGGAAGGTGCCTTCTCGAGCCAGGAGCTGGGCCAACTACGTCCTGGTGGAAAGGACAAAAGTCAAGCAAGTTAGCCGGAGTTGGGGGACCCAGCTCCCCGTTCGGGTGTCTCCTTACTTTCCCTAATTGGGCTGGGGTGGGGGCAAGGCACTTTCCAAGCAAACTTGCAAAGACCTGTGAGGAGTGGTTTTCCGCGCAGCCTGGGCCCAGCTGAGTCATCGGTGCCTTTGCAGTTTGAGGCAGTAACGAGTTGAGCAGGTGGGACTCGAAGGATGGATAAGCCATGTACCTGTCGCCCGCGGCCCATAAATCTCTCTGAGGAGCCGAGGAAAAACTCAAAAGGCTTTTATTATGCGCAGTCCCCACGCTCTGAGCGCTTTGCAGGTAGCTGAGGTACCGAAGGAGTCTTGTTAATCACGCCGGAACACACGGATCCTTTTATGACGCTAACAGTCGTTTTCTAAGCAGTTAAGCATTAGATGAGAAAATATGACTGCATTGCATTGAAGAAAAGGCACACTAGTAAATAAAATTCCTATTGATGAGAATTCTCTGAACTCACTAATAAAAGAAGATTAGTATTATAACCCCCGCAGTCAATACTTTCTATGGCAATTTATGGGTGCAAATAATATGCCATCAAATTATTTCAAGTGTAGCTATAATTCAACGGACCTAAATCTTCTTGCTGGACTTTCAAGGTAGAATTATCGCCAAAATCATCCAAGGAAGCCCTGTCTCTCGGAGGGTAATCAGGCGACGGAGTCCCTAGAACAATATTTTTTTGCAGGAAAATAGCAAATTGAATGGCAAAGTGGCGTAGGTAAAACAGGTAACAGTTGCCACAGACTTGCCAGTGGCAGACTGCGAAGGGACCTGGCTGTAGCAACGCGAAGCTAGCAAGAAGTGGAACGTTTTTTACTTAATATTAAAAAAAAAAAAGGTGAGGCTGCTCCAGCCCGGGTAACTAGGTGGTAATCGGAGGGAATATTTATTATGCTCGTAAAGGCGCCAGCCTCTTGCCCTAGGCTTCGATTTTTTTTTTTCTTTTTCTTTTTCTTTTTCTTCTTTCGTGGAAGTGCAGAAAGAGGCCCGAGCTTGGAAACCCTGCAGACACGTCCTTCCCCGAGATCCCTACGGGAATTCCTGTTCCCCTCGCACCGCCGAAGCCACCTCCGGGTCTGGGCGTGAAGTCAGTGCGGCTTCCTAATGAATTCCTTTTCAAGCGCCTGCTGCCGCGGGAGCCCTCGATTCCTGCGGCCTGGAGTGGGGGTCGCGCCTGAGACGCCTTTGTCCGGGTACCGGGGGGGGGGGCGCAGAGGACGCGCCTGCCCGCTCCCCTCCAGGGCCTCCTGGGTGGGCTGTGGGGTCCCTGGCCAGGCTCCGGACTGAGCAGGTCTTCTGAGATTAAGATGTCCCTGGGGGGGGGGGGCCTTGGGGTTAGAGCAAAAGAAAGAGCGAGCGCGGAGAACTTCCAAGAAGCAGGTCGATAAATTCATAAAGATTGATTTGTTTTTATCTCCCAATTAAATGTGCTTGTAAGTGATACACCACACGCGGCCCCACGGGCCTACTCCTCAGCCGCGAGCCCCTGGGCGCCATCTGACTTCCAATGGCCGGTGGAACAATGCCCTGGTCTCCCGCTCGCCGGCCGGCGCTCGCGGCCGCTCCAGGCGGACGCCCAGCCGGGGAAGTGGGCGCCCAGGCCCCGGAGGCGCGTGGACGCCCGGCGCGCGCTGGCGCGCTGCGCAAGGTCGCTCCTCTCCAAACGATTCCGTCCTTAAAGGAAACGTAAGAGCCGAAAGTTTCTTGTTTTTATATGGGGGCGGGGAGAAGAGCACAACTGAGCCCCCCAAGAAACAATTTCCTTGCTCCCCAGTTCTGGGGTCTTTACCATTGCGGAGGCAGGGGCAGCCTCTGGGGGGCTCTCAGCTCCATGCGGCGGCTGGCAAAGGGGACCGCGCTGGGGCCCGGGCGGCGGCGCGGGGTGAGCCAGCTCTCCGTTCGCAACGTGCTTAATTAGCGCCTATTTACAAAGCGCAGCTTTTATTTGAGCAAACATCATAAAGCTTTCATCAGGATCATCTCGCGTTCTGCAGTCTGGGGGCACGGCGCCTCCCCCCCTGCTCCCCGAGGATAGAGCAGATAAAGGACCCGCTTTATTATCATAATTATCGTCGCTGTTCCTTTGGTGCGCGCTGGCAAAGTGCGTGCAGAGGTGCGATGATTAAGGATGTCATGAGAAATGAGACGAGGGCTCGCTCGCGGGCGGGCCTGCTCGGGATGGGGAGCCGGCGGCCTCCCCGCGCCTCCGGAGACCGCGCGGGGACGCTGCGTGCAGCTCGGCGGGTCCCGGCGCCCGGGGAA
>NW_006921593.1:23264958-23270703 GCF_000298275.1 Orycteropus afer afer
GGCCCCGCCGTGACCTGGGGTCCCCGGGTCGGGTTCAGCCCCGAGGGGAGGCGCTTGCGCGGCGCGTCCAGGGGCGCGCAGAGCCGCGGGTCCCTCCGAACTCTGCTGGAGGCTGCTGCTTGCGGGGAACCCCGGCTTCCGGGGCGCTGCGCGTCTCAGCGTGTGCCTGGCTGTCGGTGTCCGCTGAGAACTTGTCAGGTTACAAACTTCCCTTTGCCCGACATTCTCTGTGTCTAGAAAGGAGGCGGCCTGGGACCTGCGATGAAATTGAGTGTCCCTAAATTTTCCCTTGTGGGGGGACACACGCGCCCTGGGTCCTCGCCCGGCCGCTCCCCCGGGGACAAAGGGCGCGCCCTCTCGGGCCCCGGCTGCTGCTGTTCCGCTGCCTGCGGGCCGTGGACGCTGCGGGGGGCCCCTTGGCGAGCTCCTGGGCGCAGGGCCGTCGGTGCCGCCCCCTCCTCCTTCGCGTTTTCTCGCGCCACCCCCCCACAGGCCGGGAGATCGCCATGTGCTAATGTCGTAGAAAGACAATCCGCGGAGGGAGAAAGTGCCCAGGGCCGGCGGGAAGGAGCAGGCAGGCCGCGCGAAGTGTAATCAAACGCCTTTGGTTTTGCTTGCAGTCGGGGCTGTCAGAGGGCAAGGGAAAGACGAGTCCAAGGTGGAAGACGACCCGAAAGGCAAGGAGGAGAGCTTCTCGCTGGAGAGCGATCTGGACTACAGCTCGGATGACAATCTGCCCGGCCAGGCGGCCCCCAAGGAGGAAGACCCGGGCCACGCGCTGGAGGAGACCCCCGCGGGCGGCGGCGCGCCGGGCGGCACCACGTCCAGCGGCAAGAACCGGCGGCGGCGGACTGCGTTCACCAGCGAGCAGCTGCTGGAGCTGGAAAAGGAGTTCCACTGTAAGAAGTACCTGTCGCTGACGGAGCGCTCGCAGATCGCCCACGCGCTCAAGCTCAGCGAGGTGCAGGTGAAAATCTGGTTCCAGAACCGCAGGGCCAAGTGGAAACGGGTGAAGGCCGGCAATGCCAACTCCAAGACAGGGGAGCCCTCCCGGAACCCCAAGATCGTCGTCCCCATCCCCGTCCACGTCAGCAGGTTCGCCATTCGAAGTCAACACCAGCAGCTGGAACAGGCGCGGCCCTGAGGGCCCGGGTGGCCTGGGGCGGGCACCCACCGTGCCGCCGGGACCAGTGCCGGAGCCGGATGGACCCGAGGTGGACTCGCTGTGTTCGAAGCTAAGCGCAAAGTCACACCCCAACTTTGGACAACCCAAGCAAATTGAGACTCCATTCATTCCACAGGCTTCAAAGACTGCTGATGAAGAGGGATCGGCCACAGCAGAGAGAGACACGCTAGGTTTCTGTGATACTGCCCTGCTTTGTACAGATATCTGTCCAGACTGGATCCCAGCTGCAGGATTGTGAAAGTTAGAGGACCAAGGATGCAGTCCTAGTGTCGACTCACGGTCCAGAAGAAGACACAACACCGCTGTCAGCTGCTGTCCATGGCAGCCACCTTCCATACTTTTCCAAAGGTAACCACAAAACACAAGAACAAACACTGGCGTTTAAACTTATTTTTGTTTCCGTTTTGGCTTTTTTAGTTGACTGGAAAGTGGACATTGTTGGCAGCCTGGAAATTTGCTTTGCTTTGGTTCGGTTTTGCCTGGCTTTATTTCCCGGGGTTGGTGTCCTATCTGAGCCATGTCTGAAGCACGTCTTTGTTGTGTTTAATTTATTTCAATGTAGCTTATTTTCTTTTAAATTATGACATTTAAACAGTCTCAGTCTTGTGAATAATAAAAAGGAGGAGAAAACCAACCAAACAAAGACCACTCCCTGGGCCTCCTAAGTGTCCAGAAGCTGATGGTGTCGGACCAGTGCTGGTCACTCAAGCTGGCGCGACAGGAGCCACACAGCCCGTCGTGGGCTTAAAATCGGGCGCAAGAGCCCCAGCTGGCTTATGAATTTAGGGAAACCTGCTTTCACCTTAGAAATCGAACCTTTCCCCTTTGCGCAGCCTAATCCCCATCCAAGGAGCTGGCAGACTGACCAGAGGAGGCGATGGGCGGCTGGAGGAGGGAAAGCAAGGTCGGGGAGTGGTACCTTTGCCCGAACTCCTGGTTCTCGGAATTGACTAGAACCAAGGAGAAACGCGTTTCCTTACAGACCCCCTCGGCCCGGGAAGGAGCGGCGCGCACAGCCCCGCGGGGCGGAGAGCCCATAAATCAGGCGCCGGGTGCATCTTCCGGCGCAGAGCCCCAGGTCGCCGAGCCTGGAAGCCCCCGCGCAGAGGCTGCAGTGGGCCGGCCGCTGGGAGGGCCCCGGGGCCGAGCACCTCTCTCTCGGACCAGGTCGCGAGGGGGCGGGACCCGGACGCCTGCCTACCCTGAGGGCGCCCGGGCGAGCAGCCCCACCGAACGGCGAGCGGAGGACGCTACCCAGCTGGGGGCGCGTGCGCCCGGCCGGAGCTGGGCCGCTTCCAGTCTCGGCAGAGCGGCCCAAAGGGCCTGGCAGGGCGCGCAGGGTCCCCACGCCGCTGCTGGTGCCGCGCTTCCGGGCCTGGTCCCCTCCACCGTCTTTTTCGGGTCCGCAGCGCCCAGCTGAACGCGAGCTGCCAGGCCCGCCCGAGGCGCCTGGGACAAGCAGGGGCTGCCCCTTGGGTAGTGCGGGCGTCGAGGGGCCAGAGCCGTGGCGGCCAGCAGCCCGGAGGGCGGAGAGGAGCCGTGGGCTTGAGCAACCCTCCGCCTTCCGAGAGGAGCGAGGTGAGGCCGGTGAACCGGGCGAAGCAGCCACGCCCCGTGCCCGCCGAGGCTCTTGTCCCTGGAGGGGAAAGGCGCCGCCAAGGGTCAACACTAATACTGATTTCATTGCAGGTTAAAGCCGGTGACCTCCCTGCGGCGGAGGGCCGGAGACCCGGCCACAGAGGCCTTGCCCGCACTGCCCAGGCACCGGGTGAGGGCCAGGAATCCAGGCACCGCTTGCTGCTGTGCTCCCAGGAGTCCCAGAGGCTGCAAACGGCCCGGGCCTGGTTGTCGAGTGCCATAAACCGAGCGGTTGGTCCCGTCCCCAGGGGTCTGGTCAGCGCTGCTGGGGCTCCTGCGTGTGTGGGTGCGTCTCGGCCACCCTGCCTCCACACCTGGCTCAGGGCCGTGGCATCCCCTCAGCCAACCCCGTGCTGCGCACCCACGGGACTGCGGATGCCATCTGCTCGGGGCTGTTCCCCACTGGTCAGGCCACTTCTGTAGCATTCGAGGCTCGCGGGGACATCTCTACACACACACAAACACACACACACACATCTTGGCCAGTCTGTTCCCAGGCCAGACATGTGCCCCAGAGGGATGTGGCTGGCGTCACCAAGTATGGGTAGGGGATATAGGTAACTGCAGCCACCCAGGCAGGGGAGCCCCCACCTGACGCTGTTCTGGGAGAGGGATCCCGGCATTAAGAGCCAGGCACTTCCTACAGATCCCAGAGGGCTCCCCTCCGGTCCCCCACTATAACAAACGTAACCCCCACCATCTTGTCCAGAAGCCAGCTGCAGCCATGGGGGGCACAGAGGGGCTGAAGCCCTAGCTCTAAACTCCTTATGGCAGCTGTGCCCCTGGTCAGTCACAGGAGAGCAAAGCGCCCCCTGACATGGGGGCTGCCTTCAGGGAGCCCCAGCGGGGCCCAAACTCCGTGCCCACCCTTAGCCTCGGGCCCTGACCCATCCAGAGCACAAGGAGGAGAAGGCCCCCTCTCCCCATTCCCTTCTGCGCTGCCCCCCAGCCCCTGAGCACCGGGGCGCCCCCAGGAGACTGGCAAGGAGGCCACGGCCCTGGGAGACAGGCCGAGGGCGGGAAGATAAACAAGCGGAGGTTGATGGCTGCTGTCATCATGGTCGTCATCATGGCTTTCATCTGGCGGCCTAATGAATCCCATCACAGGCAGAGAGAAAAATTGTCAACCGCCCGGGCCCTAATGAATTTTTTTGCAAATTGTAATCAAGCCAGGCCGTCTCAGCTGGCTGATTAATGAGACCCACGAGGCTTGGCCAGCACCTCAGCTTTTTATTCCACCCCGTCCTCCCTGCACTAAATTAACAGCAACTTGTCTGAGCTTCAAATTAACTCCCAATGATTAATTCTGATGGGGGGGCCTGAAGAATGGCTTCTTCTAATAGGCTCTGGCCTGAGATGCTGTTGGAAATTAATGCACCTCCCTTTTGGCTGCCGGCTTTAATCCAAGGTTGGGTTTTGACATCACTATATTTGTTGTTACAATAAATTCCACTTACATCTGCAGATCAAATAATTACGCTGGAGAACGCTGGGGACCTGCACCCCCAGCCGTGTGCTGGGGCACCTCGGCTGCTCCAACCTGGTGCCCACCGACCAGGGTAGGAATACCAGGGGGGCTGCAGGAACAGCCACCGGCTGGCAACCCCCTACCCTCCCTCCCCCAGGAGCCCAGCACCCCAGCCCCGTTGGAGGATACCCAATCGGTAGATGGGTGCGGACACTCAGCAACCTGCTCCCCCGTTCCCTGCAGAGGCTGGGGGTACCCTCCAAACGGCTGGGCAGGCTGCGGGACCATCCCCTCCAGAAGAAACCTCCAGAACAAACCTCCAGAACAAACCTCCAGCGGCCCGCACCTGGGCCTTTCCAGCACCAACCCGCACTGAGACGTCCCCAAAGTAGCACAAGCCTGTGGGTCCAGCTTTCCCCTCCCACTTATCCGCCGGGCCCCTCTGTGGTTCTTTCAAAGGAGGCTTTTCACCCAAACGGGGAGAGGTGGGGAGCTCCAGATGCCACTCCTCGTGGGCCTGGGAGACCCGTCTGGGTGCTGGCCTGCCTCGGAGCCGGCCTTTCTCCCCATGTCACTGCAGGCCCTGCATTCCGAGAGGCCCTTGCTGTTGTGGTCAGTGCCTGCTCCATCTTGTTTCTGTTTGTTCTAGCTAATTGGCTTAATCATTTCAGCTGTTTCTGGCAAGCCTGGTGCAGGGCCTCCCGGTGGCTCCCTGCAGCCCAGGGCCTGTCCCTAGCGGAGCCGTACCGCTGTCTCCAGTGGGAGGGGAAGCTCCCCGGGTGCGCTTGAAGCCAGAGAGACGCTGGGGCATCTGGTCCTGGGGGCGCAAGCACCACTTGGTTCTGGCCTCCAGGCCTATCCCGGATCAGCTGGCCGTGCCCTCCAGGGCCAGTGACAACGCGTGGGGAAGGGGCCTCAGCGCCCTTGCCTCTTGCCTGAGTGGGGGAGAAGGAACATCCTGTGTAAACGTCCCAGTTTCTCCACTGGGGGCGCGTAAACCTGCTGGACCCTCGGGTGCGCGGCGTGGCGTGGCCTCCTTCCCGCCAAGCTCAGTGCGGGGCTCTGGGGGGGCCTTAGCCCAGGGTTTCAGGGAGTCGCGGCCAGGGGTCTATGGGGAGCGGCCCGGGCGTAGGGAAGAGACATTAATCTTCATTTCGGGCCCTTATGGTGTAAACAGGAGAAATATGATCTCGGTAAGCGAACACGAATGCAAATCACACCGTCAGACTAATCAAGTACCTGAAACCCCGACGCACAAAAGCAGCACCATATGTATGAAGACAACATAAATTATAAACTTCATCATAAAAATCGATCGCCTGTTGGAACCGTTCAGAAGTGGGAGCCCGAAGCTGACTTCCGCCCCCGTGGCTTTGGGGAGTGGTCAGGCGGCGCGCGGGCCCATCCACTGGCCACAGCCCGGCCGCCCGGGGGCCGGGTCCCCCACCAGCGC
>NW_006921593.1:23271942-23281174 GCF_000298275.1 Orycteropus afer afer
GGCTCAGCTGGCCCCGCCGGGCCCGCAGGGGTGCCACCCTCGGGGTGGGAAGCGGCCTGACCCGGGCAGGGAGCCGGCCTCCGCTCTGCATAACAACGAGCCGCGCGCCGGCCGGGCAGCCGCGCGGGAGGGGCCTGGAGGGCCGGCCCCACCCTCGCTGAACGGCCCCTAGAGCTGAAGGTGCAAGCTGGGTCCCAGAGCCTCCTGGGCAGTTGTGCCGCCCAGCTTCCGGGGCCCCTCTTCGGCCGCCCCTGCCGGGTAGATGGGAAGGAAAGGGGTGACGCCATGCCCAGGGCCTCACCTGCTGGTGCTGCCTGCCACCTGCAGCCACCCGGAGAGGGGCACTCTCCGTCCCCATCTGCGGGTGGAGCAGCCTCTAGGATCGCACCTGGGCTGGGGGCCACCAGGGTCACCCAAACCTGGCCTCTCCCCTCCCAAGCCTTGTGGGCTCAGGCCAAGGCCACTGGTGCAAACTCTAGCCCAGAAGTCAGCGGCCCAGGGACCGGTGCATTAGGGAGGTTTGGGGAATGGAGGGCAGGGAAGGATGGGCTGGGGAGAGAGCTTTGCAACATTTTTGCCGAGGAAACCAGCTGGTGGCTGGGATCCAGAGCCCTTGGTCCTTGCTTCAAGTTGTCCCTTTTTCCTTCTTGGTAGAGTTCCTCACTGTTATTTGAAATTAGGGGCAGTGTGGCAGTGAACAGCATGGAGAGGAGGAGATGCTAACCGATGTCTGCCCCATACCTGGTGGTGGTCGGCGCCCTGGAGTCCAATCCAGGCTCACCGCGATCCCACGTGGTTCAGGGTGGACGGCTCTGCAGGGTTTCCTGGCTCTAAGCTTACAGAAGCAAATCCAGACCTTCCTCTCTGCCAGCAGCTGGGTGTTGTGACTGCCAGCCTCTCAGTTCCCAGTCGAGCACTTAATCCTTGTGCCGTTAGCCACTGCTGTCTTTGTTCCCTCACCTGACTGAGCACGGGGTCCCAACGTCCACGGCGTCTTGGTTTCTGGACAGGTTGACTGATGTGATACACATGATGCATACTTGGCACCAGAAGGTCCTGGGTGGTGCAGAGCTTTTGCACTTGACCATCAACCTAAAGGGGAGCTCTGGTGGCGCAGTGCCTAAGGCACTTGACTGCTAACCAGAAGGCTGGAGGTTCAAATCCACCAGCCACTCCTCGGAAGGAAGATGGGGCGATCTACTTCCATAGTGATACTGCCTCGGAAACCCAAGGAGGGGTCGCTGTGAGTCGGGTCCGACTCGATGGCACATAACAACGACAACATCAACCTAAAGGTGGGCAGTTCGAACCCACCCAGCAGCTCCCCACAAGACCTGGTGACCTGCTCCTGTAAAGCTTGCAGCCATGGGGTTGCCGTGAGTTGGAATGGACTGAACACATCTTTGTTTCCTCACTCAACGCTGGCGCTGCAGGGGCAGCCCCCGGTGACCTAGAGGCACCCTTTGCACTCGGCCGCCTGAGTTCCTGTTCTTGGGCAACCTCCTACACCTCAATCTCCCGAGCAGCTTCAGCTGGGCTGATGAAAGGACTGGGGCAGCCGAGGGCTTAGGGCACAGCCCAGAGTCCCATCGGCATCAGCCACTGAGCCTACCCTTGGCCACCTAGGTAAGGTGTCCCTGCTGGAGGCAGCCAAGAAACGAGGGTCCCCTGAGCCGGTGTGACTGCTCCCTGGGCTTCAGGTTTGCTGTGTGTGGGGGGGTGGGTCCGTCAGTTTCTCCCATGAGAGCTCCCCGCTTTGTCTGTCTGGTTTGTTTTGCAGTAGCTTCAGACTGTTCACGTCTGCCTCTTACGGACGTGGTCTGGAGTCGGTGACCCCGTTGTCACTCACTTGGCACAGCCCTGTGCTGGACCCCTGCCCAGCTGGAGGCTGAGACCCAGGGCACATGTGGCTTGGTGACTGCGGTGCCTCCACGACGTGGTCACTTCCGTCTGCCACCCCTGAAGACCGTCTCCCCTCCGGTTCTTGCCCTCAAACGATTCCATCCTATGGGACCTGCCATGGAGACCTCAGACCCAAGATCTGGCAGACCTGGGGGTGGGGTGGGATGGCATGGGCTGGAGGCCGCACCAGCCCTGGAGGGGCTCCCTGAATGAGTGGTGATGAACACGGAAGTCTTGTTTCCGAAAGGCCTCATGGTTCCACCCGCGGGATGATGTAGAAAGCTGGCAGGAGCCTGAGGGTCCTGAAAATGGAGAGAAGACTTTAGACCCTATGTTGCCGCCATCTCTGAGCTGAGAGAGATGCAGTCGGGCTTGTTGTTGTTGTTGTTGTTGTTGTTGTGTGCCGTCGAGTCAGACCTGACTCATAGCGACCCCTCCTTGGGTTTCCGAGGCAGTATCACTACGGAAGTAGGATTGCCCAACCTTCCTTCCGAGGAGTGGCTGGTGGGTTTGAACCGCCAGCCTTCTGGTTAGCAGTCAAGTGCCTTAGCCGGGCTAGTCACTTGGTTTTCCAGGAGCACAGCGCGGTGGGCCGCTGGACTTCAGGATACAGACCTTGATGTGGTCCCTCGGACCATGCGCACTTCCACGTGGTCGTGTGAAGTGTTTGTACATGGCTGCTGATTTGGGTCATTTATAAAATGGTTACCAATAGTTTCAAACTGGATTTGCATTTTCCACAGCCCTGGCCAGAGTGCCCCCAACAACTGTCACATTTCAGCATTTTGCAAGCTACAGGTTGCCGGAGGAGAAGGATCACCCCCATCTTTGAGTGAGAAATGGTTAATGTGGGATTTACAAAGGACTTTCTTTAATGAATAATAGTTGAGGCTGATTTGTCTTCCTGCCTCATTTTGCAAAGTCCCATTTGTAAAGTCGGGGAGCTCCGTTCCTCTCTGTAATTACTCTCTCCTGCCAGAAGGCGGGTCTGCAGGGGAGAGGAGACCACCTGGGCATGCGCGGGCTGACTGCAGTGGTAACCTGGGGTCCTGAGAGAGTGCAGTGGGCACCCCAGTGCCACCTCTGTACGCACATGGCCTCCTCCACCTGGGCTGCTGGCATTGGGGGCAGGACAATCCTTTGTGGATTTGTACCCCAGTCATGTGACAGCTCTGGTGGCATAGTGCTTAAGGCATTTGACTGCCAACCATAAGGCTAGTGGTTCAAACCCACCAGCCACTCATCAGAAGGAAGACTGGGCACTCTACTTCCGTAGAGACATCACCTCGGAAACCCAAGGAGGGGTCGCTATGAGTAGGAATCGACTAGACAGCAGTGAGTTTGGATTTTTGGTTCATGTAACAGCCAAAAGTGCCTCTGAGGGGAGTGGAACTGTTCCTAACTGAGGACACTTTGGCTGGCACTGCCAGGCATGGTGGCCTGACGGTCCATGCCCTCAGCCAAGGGAGGAGACAGGCCAGGCCATCCTCCCCAGCCAGCATGGGCAAGGAAGGTGGGCAGGCAGTGGAGGCCTGGGCAGAGGCCGCAGGTTGGCAGCCAGTGACCCAGGAGTTCTTGGGTCTCTCCCAGGCCTCCCGGAAATGAACCTGAGTGGGGGCTGCTTGGGGCGCTCTCCCACCAGCTGCCGCGCTCGGTACCCTCTGCCAGAGTCCTCTCCCCCTGCCCAGGGGTACCTGTCGCCCCGGCCCCAGCGTTCCTGCTCCACCAGGAACCTCACCCAGCTTCACAGGCCGCCTGAGCTCTCCCAGCTGAGTCAATGCAGCAGCTGCTGGGGGCGGGGAGGGGGCACCTGGGCTTTACAGGGGTAACGGAGTTGAGGCAGTTCCCCAAGTGGGGCTGGCCAGTGCTGCCCACCTTGGGGGGCCGCTCCCCTCCTGGGACATGTTCCTGTCCCTCTCTGCAGAGGCTGGGCCAGCACTTGTGGGCTCAAGGTCTCGCTTCTTCAGGCTCAGAATGCCTTCTGTGTGTCCTTCCGGCACAAGGGTCCTGCGTGGCGGCCTGCCCTGGGAGCCCAGGGTCCTTGAGGGGGTTCCACTGAGTCCTGCCCCCTGGTTACTTGGGCCTCCCGCAAAATGCACGAAGGACAGCAAATGACAGTAGTGGTTCTTCCAGCTGACCCTGCCCCAGCCCCTGACTGCCGCAGAGACAGGGAGCTTTACAGTCTAATGTGGAAACACTCAGCAAGGGCTTGGCAAGGCTGGAGGCCCAGCTTCCTGTAATGCAGCCCACGAGGAAGCCCGCGTCAGCCTGCACCCGGCGACCTGCTGGAGGGATGAGACAACTCTGGGGACATTTTCTCACTGATGCAACTGCTTCTTGGCTGGGCTGCCTTGGTCTTGAAACGGTGATTTAGGGAGCCAGGCCCTCTTTCTGCGCCAGCCCTGATCAGTCCCCTCCAGACAGGCTGAGAGAACTCCCAGATGCTCGTCCCCCCAGGGCGCATAAAGCCAGGTCTGCTGGGAGACATCAAAGGGGCGGGAGTGGATGGGACCAGCCGTTGGCGGGATGGCAGGAGGAGTGTCGTAAAGATGTCACTGCCCCCCAAATTAATGTGAGTCCCTGTAATCCCAATGAGGGTCCCCACAGATGGTCTCTGAAACTTGACCAAAAGATCCTAAAGTCCATCCAGAGGCACAGCCAGGCGAAAGGAGGTGTGTGTGTGGGGTAAAAGAGACACAGACAGAGAGGGTGCTGGTTGTAGGAAGAGTGACACCCAGTGTCCGTGGGGACAGGTGCCCTCCCAGTGACACTACGAGGCAGATATTGGCACCAACCATATGAA
Source organism: Orycteropus afer afer (assembly GCF_000298275.1). Classification (NCBI taxonomy): domain Eukaryota; kingdom Metazoa; phylum Chordata; class Mammalia; order Tubulidentata; family Orycteropodidae; genus Orycteropus; species Orycteropus afer. The sequence continues at coordinate 23,276,648 of NW_006921593.1, forward strand.
ACTGCTCACATTTGACTGTTACCGGGCCTGCAAAATAACAATTTCATATTAATATCATCCACACTTTGCAAGTGAGAAAAACCAAGGCCCAGAGAGGTTAAGTACTTGCCCAAGGTCACACAGCGAGCAGTGAGCAGATCCAGGATTTCAACTCCACCATCTGACTGCAGGGCTAGTGCACGGAACGCTGTGTTAGATAACCGCAGATTATACATGATTCAGAAATAGGCTCTAGTATGTATGGGGATTTAATCTGGGGCAAGGAAAATGCCACAAATCCACAGGAAGGGTCAGCAGTTTGAACCCATGAGTTGCTCTGCGGGAGAAAGATGTGGCTTCTGCTTCTGTAAACATGACCAACAACCCAAACTCACTGCCATCGAGTCAGTTCGGACTCATAGGATCCCCTCCTTGGGTTTCCAAGGCGGTATCTCTGTGGAAGTAGATTGCCCAGACCTCTTTCCTAGGAGTGCCTGGGGGATTGGAACCGCCAGCCTTCTGGTTACCAAACGCTGTGGGCAGTTCCACTCTGTCCTCTAGGGGCACTGTGGGTCGGAATCCACTCCCCAGCAGTGGGTGTTGCGTTTGGAGGAAGAGCACTCAGGCAAAGGGGCTTGCCGTTGGGAAGGTCCAGACAGAAAAAGGCAGGAGGAGGGTGGGACCGCAAAGGTACGACCCTGGCTGGAGCAGGCGAGGTGATGGGGAGAGCCAGCCACTTGACCGTGGAGGGCCTTGGAGGCTCGGAGAAGAATTTTGCATTTATTTGATGTCATACAGAAACCACTGGAGGGGTTAGAGCAGGAGAATGGAGGTTATTTCTTTAGTGATTAACATTGTTGTCGTGGTGTCCTTACGGGACAGAGTAGAACCACCCCAAGGGTTCCTAGGTGGCTGACTGCCAGGTCCTTCTTGCCACAGAGCAGCTGGTGGGTGGGAACTGCCGGCCATGTGCTTAGTGGCCAAGTGATTAACTGTTGTGCCACCAGGTCGCCTTTTGTTCAAACTCTAAGAGATGGAAATTAAAACCAAAATGAAGCCCCACTGTAATTCTTTAAGTCAGCAAACTGTAACATCAAAACAATATAAACATTCATCATATAAAAATTTGTAAGGCCAGGAACTGATACGGGGTATCGTGGTGGCCACGCTCATGGTTAGAGGATGTACATTCATTCAGTCACCGTCCGCTGAACGGCACTGTGAGGCAGACAAAGGGAACCAGGGAACAAGAAAGGATGGGCCTGTGCTCCCAAGGCAGGCCGACGTTTTCGCTCAGCATTTCAGATTTGTTGAAAGATGAGCAGTAAACTTCAGTGTTGAAAGCCGGAACTGGAGAGCCACCCTTACTACTTTCTTGAGCATTGTGACTAGAGGGCATGGCCAGAGCTGTAAGAGAAGAAAAATAAATAGAAAGGAAAGGATAGTAAGGGACAAGTTAGAACACATCTTTTTAAAAGATACATTTGAAAGCAACAAAAAATAAAGTGGTTAGGAAAAATGATAAAATCTTCTTGAGAGACATGATGGGGCATCAGAATAGACGGACAGCAGGACATCATGTTCATGGATAGAAAGATTCAATGGCACAGACGTGTCAGTTATTCCCAAACTGGCCATAAGGTTCAGCATGATCCAGTCAAAACCCCATCAGGATTTTTTTTAAGAACTTGGGCCAAGAATAGCCATTGCACTTGAAGGAGTGTGCCCTGCCAACTAAGAAGGCTTATACAGCTCTGGCAATTGAGGCAGCATGTTGTGCACAAGGGAACAGACAATGAAACAGAATGGCGAGCCTAGTCTACACACCCATGAGTGTATGACACTTGACTTATGGCAGAGGCTTTGGCAAATGGGGCTGAGCAATGGGATATCTGCTGAGAAAAAGTAAAACTGGGTGGTTCCTTCCTCACACACACGAAAATCAATTCCAGATAGACTGAAGACAAAAGGCAACATTTTAGGAGGAAACATATAGAGGAATATACTTCTTTTCTAAGATAAAGGATTTCTTAAACAAGAGGCACAGAACACTTCTTCAAACGATGGCATTAAAAAAAGGTAAGTTAGAAACGAAGAGAAAATCTTTGGAAGGAACCGGTATAAAAGCATTGAAAGAACTGCTACTAGTGGGAAAAGGAAAAGATAAATTGGCAGAAAAGGGGGGAAAACATGAACAGGGAGACACATGATTTGCAAGTACATGTGTGGCTACATGCCCTACCTCACCAACAATCAGAGAAATTCACACTAAGGCTACAGTGAGGTGACATATTACATCCACGTGACCAGTAAAAATCCAGGCCTGGCAGTATCAAGTGGGAGCAGATCCGTGGAGCTCTGGAACTCTCGTCCACGGCTACCAGGAGTGCAGCCCATACAGCCGCGCTGGAGAACACGTCAGCTGTCACCGTGAAGTGGAACACGCGCACATCTCACCACGAAGCAGTCCTATGCTGAGTATGTATTTCACACCATGGTCTCAACTGGGGCATATGTGTGAGGGCATGGCACCAACAAAGACTGACCCAGGGGTGCTGAGGACCTGACGGTGTTAAGGGGATCCATTTCCCAGGAGCGTCCCTGCCTGGCTGCAGGCAATTACTGTGCTCAGCTGCCGACTGAAAGGCTGGGAAGGAAGAGCTGGTGATGGACTTTAGAGAAATCACACACCGACAGCCCTGTCCACCCTGACACATGGGTCACCGTGAGTTGGAACCGACTTGGTGGCAGCCAGTGGTCCAGACAAACCTGCAAATGTGCTTTTTCCGTGTCTCCTTCCCACTTCAGCTTTCAGCCACCTTCCTCCACGCTATCTTAACCATGGCCAGATCTTCAAAACGCACTGCTCTGGTTGTAAAATGTGCCAGACCGCCAGGGAGGGGATGATGAGAGACACTGATGGCCAGGTTGGAGAAGTGAGTGACTGGCTGGGCTCTCATACCACCAAGAACATGGACTGGAGCAGGTCCTGTGGACTCAGGGTCCCGCGCTGAGAGCCTCCTAGCCTCACAGAACGAGAACCATGACACTGGAGATGGCATGACGCGGCACAAGATGACACAAGCAAGAGCCAGGAGCGTGATGCCAGGCAGCTGGCCTGGTTGCCTGGCCCGAGCAGTGGGGCTGCGGTGGGTTCCCAGACTCACTGAGCAAGAGAGCTGGGTGCCTTTGGGCCGGGGCTTCCTCACAGAGTGGGGTACCTCCAGGCACTTATCAGCAGAGCTAAGGAGCTACAAGCTTGTCCAAGCAGAGGCAGAGGCCCAAGTGAACAAGGGTCTGGAGGAAGGAGGAGCTGAGAGCTGCCTTGGTGGGAATGTCCTGTTTGACCAGCCGTCTCCTATCTCCTGAGTTGTTTCCTGTTCCTTCCAAGTTGATCAAGTAAGCTGTTACTTCCCTAATAATCCCCAGCAATTGTGGAGAAAAGTGAATGCTAATGGTCTCCTCATAACTCTGTTTTGTGAGTCAGTACTTTCCAGTCACTGTTCCCAAGACCATGGTCCATCGTTAACGAGACCCAACAATTAGAGAAATACGGTCAAAGGGGTTTAAAATAAATTGAACATTCAGGCTACGTGTGGAGCACCACTGTGGAGCAGTCAAGAAATGCCTTTGAAGGGAGCGCAGAGTGGGATAAAAGGAAGTACAACTTCCAGAAAAAAGCAAGGAGCCATGTCAGATTTCCGAGTGTCGAAAAGCCTGCTCAGGTCGTTTTAAATGTGGTGTTGAGGAGCCAAGTTGCCATGGTGCCTGTAACACACTGAATAACTGAAAGAACAGTGTCGCCTGAGAGCTGTAGGCGTGAATGATAAACTGAGGCAAATACTAATACACTTTGCAGGCATTAACCATCAGGTGGGGCCTGTTCCTGCTTTAGACCTTGGACACAATGCCTTGTTTTTTTCTGTATTCCTTATAAAATAAGAACAATGTTGAGCAGCAGGCATTTGGGATACGATAAAATATGCTCATTTTACCTCAAAAGATTAAAAGAATTGTGTCAATATTTTACTTCAAAATGTTCGTATTTACAATCTGTTGAAATCATATGCTTCTCAATGGTATGAAGATAAGAGACTGAGATGCCAAGTTAAAGATGTGTAAAAGGACACACGGTGCTGCCAGGTCCCACTGAGCCAGCTTCAGCTCACAGCGGAAGGAACACTGCCCAGTCCTGAGGATTCCTCGATTCTCAGCTTCTTTGAGGACTACATGGGGGCACATGGAGGACCAGGACCTAGAGAAGCTCTTGCACACACATGCTGGACGAATATGAGGTGTCCGAGATATTCCAGCAGCCGGGTGGGTAGGTGCAAGACAAAACGCAAAAACCAAACCGAACCACTGCCATCCAGTCACTGCTGACCCACAGCGCCCCTAGAGGACAGAGTGGAACTGCCCACAGGGTCTCCAAGGCTGTCAGCCTTCACAGAAGCGAAGCCCAAACCACACCCACTGCCTGGAGTCCATTCTGACCCACAGCGCCCCTAGAGGACAGAGTGGAACTGCCCACAGGGTCTCCAAGGCTGT
>NW_006921593.1:23281274-23291963 GCF_000298275.1 Orycteropus afer afer
TCTCCAAGGCTGTCAATATTCACAGAAGCAAAGCCCAAACCACACCCACTGCCCTGGAGTCCATTCTGACCCACAGCGCCCCTAGAGGACAGAGGGGAACTGCCCACAGGGTCTCCAAGGCTGTCAATCTTCACGGAAGCAAAGCCCAAACCACACCCACTGCCTGGGTCCATTCTGACCACAGTGCCCCTAGAGGACACAGTGGAACTGCTCACAGGGTCTCCAAGGCCGTAATCTTTATGGAAGCAGACTGCCTCATCTTCCCCCCATGGAGCAGCTGGTGGGTTCAAACTGCTGACCCTTTGGTTAGCAGCCTAATGCCTTAACCACTGCTCACCAGAGCTTCTCTGTAAGTGCAGAAGCTGGAAACAGACGTGAAGAGAATGAGTCAGTAAATGGTGGTACAATGGAAGGCACTTCAGTGGCACACATGGACAAGGCTTGGAAAAACCAAGTGGACAAGAGTTAAGATTTTGTTTGTACAAACTCAGAAACAAGCAAAACTAAAGCGACGTGTGATTAAACTATTCCTTTAGAAAGCACTTAAACAATGAGCACAAAACCCAAGCTCGTGGTCTCCTCTGGGGTGCAAGGAGCAGCTGCTGGAGGCAGTGATGAGTGTCTAGTTCTTACACGGCACGAGGACCTCCACCGATGACCTTCACGCCTTTGTATTGCCACGTGTGACCTAATGAAATACATGTCCTAGTTCCTTATTTTGAAAAATTTCAAACGTATGTTGTCGCTGTGTTAGGCGCCATCGGGTCGTCCCTGGTTCACAGTGGCCCCATATACAGCAGGATACACGGCCCAGCCCTGCACGGCCCTCATGGTCATTACTATGCTTCCACCCCTCGTTTCAGTCTGTGTCAGTGCATCTTGCCAGGGGCCTTCCCTCCTCTGCTGACCCTCTACTTCCAACCACACGGTCCTTCTCCAGGGACTGGTCCTTCCTGATCACATGCCCCAGTGCGGAGACGCCCCTTCTAAGGAGCACTGGAAAAGGGAAAGAAGTGACTGAACATCTGTATGCCTTCCGCCTCGATTCAACAGCTGTTCACATTTTATTATTTTTGCCGAATCACCGCAATACCTCACACATCTTCTGAGAATAAAGACGTCCTCTGAAATGACTCCAAAGCCACCTAAGAAAATGAATGGTAACACACCCAAAGTGTCCAATACCCGACCCATGTTCACATTCCCAAATTACAGCTGTTCAACAAATAACAACAAACAAGCACACATCCCAGTTCACACACACTGCGTTTGCTTGCGATTGGTTTTCGTCTCATTCTCCAGCAGCCCCTTGGGCCGTTGGCCGGCCCTCTGTGAGGACACTGATTTTTGAAGGCTTCAGGCCAGGGTCCTCGTAGAATGTCCTCCTGCCGGATTTGCCGGAGTGTTTTTCTCGGTGTCATTTGACCCCTTCCTCTGCCTCCTGTATTTCCTGTTGGTGATGCTAAGCTTGGTCCTTAAATGCTGGCAGGAGCTCGGAGAAAAGACACACAGTGTGTTAAAACTGTGAGGCGACTGTCTTCCGTTTTCTCACTACCATCAAGAAGAGCCGGGAGGACCCCTGAACCCACTGAGAACCCCCGAGAGCCCGGGCCAGAGAGAGCTGTGCCCTGACTGTGGTGTGAGACAGGGCTGTTTTTATATCTTGATGAAGCAGGCCTTCTCCACTCCAGGATTGTGACAATATTTTGCATTCTCTAATGTTTTGGCAACTTTTTCATTTTGCTTTCATCCACTTGGAATTTATGTGGCATGAGAGTTGAAATATGTTTGCCCTCAAATGAATAGCCAATGGGCTCCCCCATTTATTAAATATTTTATTTTTTTCCACTGAGTTGAAACGACACCTCTATGATATTCCAAACACCCGTATAGCTGCGGTCTGTTTTCCAGAACCTAGATAATAGTCCTACTGCAACATCAAAGCACCAATTCCTTTGCTAGTTGTTTACCTGGGACGGCAGGCTCTTCCTCACCGGTCTCCGTCTTCTGGTTTTGCTCAGCTGGACTTCCACGTGTTCTCTTCCAGGGAATTCCAGAACCATCCCGCAGTTCTTCTGGAAACTCCATTGAGGGGAGCGGGGTGTCACCGCAGTGTGGCATCCGTCATACTGTGCCCATCATCATCCCGGGGCCCGGCCTTCCTCCCCTGGTCAGCAGCTGCTTCCCTTCAGTCAAGAGGAAGCACCATTTCACTGAGGCCTCAGACTTTCCTCAGATGGGTTTCTTCTTTGGTATCTTGAACTATCAATTAGCTATTTTAACAGGAAAACTTCTAATTGGTTAGTGGAGATGTTATTGATACTTTTCCCAGATGGGTTTCTTCTTTGCTATCTTAAACTATCAATTAGCTATTTTAAGAGGAAAACATCTAATTGGTTAGTGGAGATGTTATCGGATATTTTCAGTGGGTTTTGCCTCTCTTCCCCAGTATTTACACCCTGTTGTCTTCTTGTCTTGCTGTGTTGGCTCGACCCTCCAACAGAATGATGAACGTTGGTGCTGGGGTTGGGCACCGTCAAGTTGATTCCGACTCACGGCGACCCAGTGGGGCAGGGCAGAACTGCCCCATAGGGTATTCTAGGCTGTAATCCTCACAGAAACAGGTCACCAGGTCTTTCGCCCACAGAGCCACTGGGTAGGTTTGAACCACCAACATGTTGGTTAGCAGCCAAGCACTTAATCAGCGCACCCAGGGCTCCTTATGAAAAGGACAGTAGTGGTGATGAGGAGCTCTGGTAGCATCGTAGTTGAGTCATTCGGCTGCTAACCAAAAGATCGGTGCTTTGACCCCACCGGCTCCCTAGAAGAAAGAAGAGGCAGTCTGCTTCCGTGAAGATTTACAGCCTGGGAAACCCAGTGAGTCGGAGTTGACTTGATGGCAGTGAGCTGGGGTTCTGAGTGGTGAGAATGTGTGTCTTTGGTCCGTTGCTGGCTTTACTGAGCATGCTTCACATTGGTTTCTCCCTGCTCCTACATCCGTTTTCACTGACCCTGTGGACATGCACGCACACATGCCCCCGTGAACACACACATGCACACATGCACGCACATGCCCCCAAAGGCAGAGCCTGGCTCACTCACCTGGGACGGAGCTGACTCCAGGGGTGTCCAGGCTGCTGTCCACACTCAGCTCAGCCTCTTCTCCACAGCGTGGCATGGCCTCTGGCAGGTTCCCAGCCTCTGGGAGCCGCATTCTGCTCTCTTGTAAGGCAGGGATTCTGACACCCAGCTCTCTGGTTGACAACTCTGAGGCTCCCAGTGAGAGGAAGCTTAATTCATGCCAGTTCCCGCTTGCCTTGTGGCTGTGTGTTTCTGTCTGGAATCCAACTAACCTGGTATGTCTGAAAGGTTCCCCCTCTGGCTGCCGGGTAGGACTGTGGGTGACGTCCAGAGCCCAGAGCAGACCGTTGAATCGGAGTTTTCAGAGAGGCCAGCATTCGTGGCTAGTGCTGCCCCTTCATCCCATTCATGCTTTGGATGGGAAAGCGATGTCTGAAGCTATGGCAGTCTTTTTGTCTTTTTTTTTTTTTGACTGAGATGGCAACTTGGTTTGCTAACAATAGTGGAGCAGAATGAAAGAAAGAACCCAATTTTTTAAAAAAATAATATTGTGAGCCACAGCCCCCGCTCTGGCTTGTCCATTTGTAAACATTCTGTTATGTGGTTTAATTAAATGCTTAAATCCTTAAGCCTCTGCAACTTGGGCATTCTACTATTTGCAGCCCAAAGGATTCCTAACTGCACGGCATCCAAATAATTTTCTAGCAGTGGATTCAGGAATCTAGAACTTGGGAAGTGGGAGCTAAGGAAACCCAAGGCAAGTATTGAAAATCTGGGGATTGGACGAGGTCACCTGGCAAGGGCAGGCGGGTTAAGATAATAGGAGGTGGGGACTGAACCTGGGGGCTTCAATATTTGAGAGTCCCAGGGAGGAGGAGGGGCAGGAAGCAAAGGGTGCCATGAAGGGCAACGGAACAGGTAGTGTATGTGCATCTGTGCATGGACACATGCATGCACACGCACACACATTCCACACATGTGCACACACCTGCCTCTGCCCTGGGTCATAGAGTACACGGCTCCACACGGCTCTGCAACGTGCATTTTTCAGTTCTGGCGCCTTTCCATGTCAGTCGAGCAGGCCTGCCCAGTTTTTTTTAACGGCTAATACTGGCCCATCATTGGGTTGTTTCATAATTTATGCAGCGCACATTAAAAATACTTCCATCCTATGGTTTAATGAATGGAATTGGTATGAATTAGCCAACCATTTGGAAAAAATAAAATTTTCACAAATGGAAGATGGATGAAAATTGAGATGTAATGAAGTCCCATAAAATAACAGAAATACATTAGGAGAGACACTGAGTTTGGATCAACTTGAGTGAGGAAGGCGTTTCTAAGCGTAGCCTCGAAGGCCGGAATCTAAAGGATGAAGATTGGTCGATTCGAGGACATTAAAGTTCTCTCCATTAAAGAATCATAAAGTTAAAAAGAAAGTGAAAGAATAAGAACATTGTGTAACATGTGATATACGAGGGTTAATATCAGCTAAGTTTACAAATCAACGTAAAAAAGGATCAATCCTCGGGAAGAAAAGTGAGCAGCAAATATGTAAGGATAATGACCCAAGAAGCCAAGCCCCTGCCTCCAGCGGAGGCGTTTCCAATCCTCACGTGATGAGCCGCAGACAGGTTGGCGGGACAGCTCCTGGTCCTCGCCTCTCGGCAGAGTGCTGGCGAGGGGGCCGGGCACAGGCGGCCTCGTTTCCGGCAGGTAAGTGTGGGAATCCTGTTAGGCTGCTGTGTCTGTTGACATGAGAAGTCGTCCAGGATCGTTTAGATTTAAAGGAGGAGGTGATCATGACAATTAGTGGCTCTGGGCGATTATTGATTGGAGCCTGGCTAAGGGGGACATCAGCTATAAAAGATGGTATGGGGCAATTGAGGAGATTTGAATGTGGGCTGCATTTCACAGCACATCAACGGGACCCTCTGGGAGCCATCAGGCTGCTGTTGCCACAAAGGAGAGTGTCCTTGTGCTTATTTATTTATTTAAGGGTGAAAACCGAGATGCCGGCAATTTCCTTCCCAATGGCTCAGTGGGATGGAAGCCCACGCGCTTATGTATATATGTATGCATGTCTGTACACACGTGTATGCGTACATGTATGCATGATGTACACATGTGTATAGACGCACATGCGTACATGCATGTATATATGTGTATACATGTATACATGTGTGCTGTGTATATATGTATGCTTGTGTGTATATGTGTATATATTTATGCATGTGTGTATATGCGTAAGAGCTCTGGTGGTGTGGTGTCTAAAGCATTTGACTGCTAACCAGAAGGTTGGTGGTTCAAACCCACCAGCCACTCCTCGGAAGGAAGGTTGGGCAATCTACTTCCATGGTGATACTGCCTCAGAAACCCAAGGAGGGGTCGCTATGAGTAGGATCTGACTCAATGGCAGTGAGTTTGGTTTGTTTGGTTGTATAAGTGTATACATGCATGCATGTGTGTATGTGTATATATGTATGCATGTATACATGCGTATGCATGTATCCACTCATATATCTTTGCATGTGTGTACATATGTATGCACCTGTGTACATGTGAATGTATATGCATGCATGTGTATATATGTATTCATGTGTACATGGATAGGTATGTATCTATGCACGCATATGTATGCATGTGTGCACATGTGTATATATATGCATGCATGGGTGTGCGTGTGAATGTATATGTATGCACGTGTGTGTATGTGTATATATGCGTGTTGTTGTTCGGTGCCGTCGAGTCATCTCTCACAGCAACCCTGTGTACAGCAGAAGAAAACACTGCCCGGTCCTGCGCCAGCCCCATGGTCTTTGCCTTCAGACCTCAGGGGCTCATCTCCCGGCCCTGTATTGGACAATGTTTCAGGGCTATTCATAAAGTTGTCCAGTAATATATCAGATAGTGTTTCACTGCTATTCATAAGGTTTTTCACTGCCAGTTCTCTGAGAAGTGGATGACCTCTTCCTTCTTCCGAGCCTGTCTCAGTCTGGAAGCTCAGCTGAAACCTGTCCACCACGGGCGACCCTGCTGACATTTGAAACACCAGTGGCACAGCCTCCAGCCTCACAGCAACACGCAAGCCACCACGGTCCAACACACTGATGGACAAACTCGTCTCCCTCAGCTGTTGCAACTGTTCTGCTCACTCCCTGGCCTTCCCCTTGCCCGTTCCAGCCATCAGCCCTGGCTCCCATTTCTTGCCTGGGTGCCCTCCCCTTGCCCGTTCCAGCCGCTGGCCCTGGCTCCCACCTATATTCAAGGTCATATGCATTTGAGGTGATTGAAAATTCCATGGCTTGGGTCAACCAAAAACTAAACCCACTGCCATCGAGTTGATTCTGACTTACAGGGACCCATTAGGTTTCTAAGAAGATAAATCTTGATGGAAATATATTGCCTCCTCTTCCTTCTGTGGAGTGGCTGGTGGGTTTGAACTGTTATGGGTTCAATTTAAAACAATAGCCACTGTAACGTCCGCTGTTGGGTAAAAGGGTTGTATTTAGGCTCGCTGACTGCAGGGAGCGGAAGTGCCTGATTTGGGGCAGGCTTCATAAAGCTAAAGCACAAGCAGGCAGGTAGGCGAGAATACAGAGGCAGGAGTTGCCGTTACTTCTCTGTTTCAAGGACTCAGAGTACGTGCTTTGGCACAGGCGCTCATCGACGGGTGGGGGGAGTTAGCGCTGTACTCAGAGTGTGGACTTTAGCCCAGGTGCTTATCAAGGGGTGAGGGGGAGTTAGTTCTGATAACCACCACAGAGTTATTCCATTTATCAAGGGGCGTTTTAGTTGTTTAACGTGCTTAGAATAAAAGGGGGGCACTCCGTAACCCACGGGGAGTGGGAACAGGATGAGATGGCCATCTCAGTTGCATAAAATGGAGTTTTAGCAAGACATTGCCAGTTACAGCTGGACATGACAAAAAGAGTTACAAAATGGAGTCACTCACTTCAGAACCACCAACCTGGTTAGCAGTCAAATACCTCAGGCACTGTGCCACAGAGTTCCCTGTGGTTGGGCCAGGAGCATTTTAGTTCTTAAGGCGACATCTTTGGGTTTTGATGTGCTAGAGAGGCCTTTTGCAGCAGACTGGCCTATGCAGTGCGTCACGTGATGTCCTGACTGCTGCTTCCACGGGCATCCTTTGTGGATCCAAGTAAAACGAAATCCTTGACAACGTCAATCTTTTCTCCATTGATCACGCATGATGTTGTTCTTGGCTCAGTTGTGAGGATTTACATATGCGTGTGTGTGTGTGTTTACAGTAAAACCTGTGAAAGCTGGAATTTACGTAAGGCAGAAACTTGTCAGAGAAGGAAACCTAAAACAATTCCTACTAACAGAGAGTGACAGAACAGTGGAAAGGCTGCACCCTGTCAAAGGCAGAAAACTTGTGCGACCCGGGCGAATGAGCAGTGCCTTTGAGCGCCGGCTTTCACAGGTTTCACTGTACATACACGTATGTGCAGAGAGTGAGAGACACAGAGAGAGAGAGACGGGGAGAAAGCCAGTCTGCCCAAATGTTAACACTTTGGCCTACCTGGGTCTTCACTGAACTAGTCTTTCAATTTACTGACAGGCTTGACATTTCTCCAAAGAATAATGTGAAGGGACCAGGGGCTAGCAGACAGGTCGAAGTGTGTATATCTATTTCAAAATGAAGGTACACACCTATTTAGGAAGCGGCTGGCAGGAGGCCCTGCCACATGCTCAGCGTGCCCACTGGGGAAGGGCAAGTTCAGGAATTGTTGATTTCTTCTCTTCCTTCCCTTTTTTTTTTTTTCTAAGTTACACAAGTCGTAAGTGTTCCGATGAATGAGAAAGTGCCGGGAAGTAAATCGAGCAGACCACGATCAAGCCGAGTTTCCCCGGAGACCTGCTGCCAAGCGCGCTGCCGGCCCCTGCGCGGTTCCTGGCCTCCACTGCAGAGGTGCGCGGCCCACTCGGCGCACTTTTCCCTGTCGGAAGGACTACCTCGCCCAGCAGCCTCACTGCCCGGGCACTTGTTTTGTGCATAGTCCATCTTATAAATATCTTTTTGTCGCCTACGGGCAACGTTCCCTGCCTGCGTATGGACTGGGGAGGGGCGCTCAACGGTGCAGCCGGGCTGATGGGCTGGGCCACGTTTTCTGTCCTAATACGATGGCTCCTGATACTCCAGCCACCAAAGGCCAGGCTCGATTCTGTGGTCATCTCACATATCAACTGGTTTACTCTCACGCCAACACCACAACAAACCAAACCCATAACTGTAGGGTCGATCCCGACTCAGGGCGACCCCTTGATGCAGGGTAGAACTGCCTGCCTTGGGGTTGCCAAGACCGTGGCCTTCCGGCGCTGATCACCAGGCCTTGGCAGGAGCCTCTGGGTGGGTCCAGCCAACCTGCCAGGTGGTAGCAGAGTACTCAACCATCGGACCACCCGGGACTCCCACAGCAGCACTCCAAGGTGGGTGCTGTTATCACACCCATTTTACACGTGAGAACTCTGAGGGCCTAGGACTCTGCAGAGTCCGACTCGAGCAGGCAGTCGGGATTCAGCGGGATTCAGCGTGCGCGCCTTCAACAACACAGTGCTCCCCTTCGGCAAGGAGCACGTGACCACAGGCGACATGAACGAGTCCACAGGTCCCACTCTGCAGCCGGTGGGAGTCTGGCCCCAGCTCTCCGCAGGACTCAGCGGCCAGAGCACCCCTTATCTTTGGAATGGTTGCTCTCCTGGGTGTGGTTTGGTGAAGTCACGATGAACGAATGGCATGGAAGTGACCAGGTCACTATGCATTCCGAGGGCCACGTGTGGGCGCAGATGCTAGACTTCTCTGCCCTCCCAGCCCCGCTGCTGGGTGCAAGGTCACCGGACAGAGTGGCCCTGGGCAGCCCCTTGGTGCCAGGCTGCTGAGTACCCCTGCACACAAATTCATCCTGGAATCGCGTAGCCAGGAGCAGTGCACGCCGAGTTCCCGTCATCCCTGCATGTGGGGGTGTGTGTGGTTCCCCTTTTCGTGCCGCAAATGAGAAGTTTGTTCCCTCCAGCTTTAAAATAAATGCATCTTGAAAGTGAGTGTAGCTAGAGATTGGTCAATACCACATGCAAATGAAAACGTGCTAATTGCCTGTGGTGTCTTCGGGTGTCAGGTACGGTTGTTGGACCACATTTATGGGCCAATTAGACTCCTTGCTGGACTATAGTGGTGATAAATGGTGGTTTAGTGGCTTCCCAGAACATGCTGGAGAGAGCGTGGGGCTGAGCGTAACTCTTCCGCTTTTACTGCGTGCGTGGACTTGGAGGCTTTTGTCTGGAGCACAACTTCGCTGTAAGGACGGTCACCCCGCTCGCCCAGGGTGGGGGAAGGGCAGGGCACCTCAGGGGGGTCCCAGGCCTCCAATGAGGTTCCACCCAGGTGCTTAGGACTGCAGTGCAGGGAGGAGGAGGGGGAGGGATGTGGCCCGCCTCGGCAGGGCACCCTGCAAACCGTTTCCCCTCCTACCCTGGTCCTGCCCCAGTTACAAAGAGGCTGGTTCCTGAAAGTAGAACAGCCTGGTGCGCCTGGACCCTAGGCCCCCCTGGGCTCCAGGGGGGCCGGACAGACCTGGCCCCACTCTGAGGAGCTCAGGGAGGGGCGGGAGAGAGGGTGAGTGTCCTTCCCCCACCCCCAGAAATGCATACCCTTCTGTCTGGCTGGGAAGCCAAGCCTGAGGGAACAGGCCATTTCCGGACATTAATCTGAGGCCCCAAAGATGAGGAGCTAGTCACCAAGGGTGGTGCTGTTCCAGGCTGGGTAACTGGGAGGCCACGGTCCAGGGCAGGTTAGGGCCCAGAGTACAGGCAGAGGGCGGCGTGAAGCTGGTGACCTGGGCTGGGCTGGGGGCGCACACCCAGGCAGTCACGGGGCCATCTTCAGGGTTTTACCCTCAGAGCTGGGAGAACCAGGAAGAGCTTCAAGTAGCAGCGGCACGATAGGACCCTCATGAAAAGGATCGTGGTGTGGAGAGCAGGGGGTCTGGGGAGACGAGTGGGCAAGGGGAGAAGCTTCTAGAAGCAGCTGTGGTCCCCTGGGGGAGAAGAGGGGGCACAGGCCAAGAACACTTGGGATGGACTGAGATGGTGAGGGTGCGGTGGGGGGAGGCAAAGAGGACCCCAGGGCAGGCCTGGCCTTCCACATGGTTCCAGGCGTGTGCACTGAGGCGATGGAGGGGCGCGCCCGGAACTTGGCTCTTTGAGATTCTGGGAATTATGGCTCCTTCCACCCGCATGCTTTCTAACTCTTAATTTATTTCAATATCAAAGTTGCCAATTAATCAGTCATTTCATACTTCAATTTCAGTCTGAATGAAGAATATATTAATAAAAAACCTCACGACTTTCTATACAGTCAGGTCCAATAGAGAGCTTCAACACACACCTCAAAATAAAATAAAACAAAACAAAACTCGCTGCTATCAAGTCAATTCCAACTCATGCGCCCCCACGTTTCCTTGGCTGTAATCCTCACAGAAGTAGACTGCCAGGCCTTTCCTTCACGGCACCTTCAGGTCAATAGTTGTGCACAAACTACATGTGTCAAACCCCACCCACTGCAGTCAAGTCGATTCTGACCCACAG
>NW_006921593.1:23293848-23305120 GCF_000298275.1 Orycteropus afer afer
TTTTTCTGGATATAAAGTAAGGATTGACAATGTTTATTTAATAGAGATCCGCTTCATATACACTTCTGTGTCCTAACTTATTTACATGGTACCATTTTCCCGTGGGAGCTCTGGTAGCCTAGTGCCTAAGGCACTTGACTGCTAACCAGACGGCTGTTGGTTCAAACCCATCAGCCACTCCTCGGAAGGAAGGTTGGGCAATCTACTTCCGTGGTGTGATACCGCCTTGGAAACCCAAGGAAGGGTCGCTATGAGTCGGGTTTGACTCCATGGCACATTAACAACAACAACTTTTCCCATGGGACAGACACACCAAGATGACTAAATCACCCTGCCCTCCGTGGGTGCCCGTGGCTTATCTGTCACCTACTGTCGCACTTGGCACTTGTTTCCAATGCTTTCTCATAAACACACTCACATCATCTTCCACGAAGATGTGAAGTCCTCAAAGACTGCGCCAGACGCCCGGCATTGGGTTCATTCACATCAACACACACTGAGTCAGAAGTGACTCAATGGCAACGGCTTTGGTTTTTTTTTCCCCCGCGCGGTGATGATGCTTCCTGGGCCCAAGAGAAGCTGGGCCTTTGTTCACAATTCGTTGCTTTGCAGTCGTGCTGTTTGGTTCAGTGTTCTGAGCCCACGGTGGCCCGGCCAGCACGGAGCACCAACACCCTCACAACCTGGCTGTGAAATCCAAACGCGGTGACGATTCCTCGTTCCTGCTTTTATCCCCGGCTTGTCAGAGCATCTGGTTGAAGTACTGGGACAGGAGGTGAGCGGTTCAGACTCCAGCTCCGTGGCCTACAGGACCTGTCACCTCTCAGGAGGGGACAGACATTGGCAGGTCGGCTGAAGAGCGCTGTGGGAGGTGAGGTGGGGATGTCAACATGGAGGGTGCCAACCAGGGCCAGGGGGGCTACGGCCGAGCAGCCTGCCCTCCTGGGAGGTTCTCCGGGGAAGCGAGTGTGATCTGGGAGTAACAGGGGTGGGGACTGGAACACTGGGGGCCACAGGGGTGACCTGGCAGAACCTGGTTAGCCTCTGCTCTGCCCTCCTCTTCAGCATCTGACCCCAACAGTGGGGGCGTGCCCAGCCCCATACGGTTTCCCAGGCCCCCTTGCCGCTGTGGGCAGCCCTGGCCTTGCCCCAGCCAATCCTGCCCCAGTGGGAGTCAAGAGCAGGGATTCAGGAAGGCTGCCACGTGTCGAGTGCCCCCCAAAGACATTCTGAAGCAGCGAGTTGGACTGACACAGTGGCTGCAACAATGGGCTCAAACGGAGCAATGACTGAAGGCGGCCCAGGACTGGGTGGTGGTTTGTTCTGTTGAACACACGGTTGCTATGAGTTGTAACCAGCTCGACCACACCTAATGATAACAATGACGACGACGATCACAGCAACGACCGTGAGGGCGGCGTGGAGCCGGCAGTGTTTCCTTCTGTGGTGCGGAGAGGGCTGCCGTGGGGCAGAACCGACTCGCTGGCAGCCCCCGCCGTCACCCACCCTGCGTCAGTGAACACAGCCGTACCTGGCAACAGGGTCATGGTGGGGCAGCAGAAGTCCTCGTCCAATCCAAGTCCTGTCCTTACAGAGCGGGGAGCCACAGACACCCAGGACGACAGCAGAGAGGATGCGTCTCCATGCCAACGGGCGCCTGGGGCGGCCAGAAGCTAGGCAGGACCACCGCCCTGCCGACACCCCGATTGGACTTTCAGCCCCAGGCCTGTGAGAGAATACGCCTCTGCTCTCCTGAGCGCCCCATGTGTGGGACTGTCACCCCGCCCCAGACCCTCAGTTACTCAGGAGGTTCTGCCCCTCTTTCCTTCTCCCACCTGCAACGCAGATGCTGCCGGCGGGACCACATCTGTGTGCACCAGCTGGCACCAAGCACCCGCCCAGGATGGCTGAGTGAGGGCAGGAGGAAGCTGGCTCCGGGATGGCATGCTGGAACTGCCAGTGAGCCCTGCTTACCTGCCTCTAGGGTTTTTTTTTTGTGATGAAAATAATCTCTTAATTTATTTAAGCCACTGTGTTGTAAATCTCCATTTAAAAAAAAACCAAACTCACAGCCATTGAGTCGATTTGACTCACAGTGACCACTCCTTGGGTTTCCGAGGCGGTATCACTATGGAAGTAGATTGCCCAGCCTTCCTTCTGAGGAGTGGCTGGTGGGTTTGAACCGTCAGCCTTCCGGTTAGCAGTCAGATGTCTTAGGCACTACGCCATCAGAGCTCCCAAACCTCTGTTAGTGGTACCCAAGTAAAACAGTTGCGTGACACCCCGTAAGTGGACTGGCTCCCCCTAAGAACACCTCCTTGTCCCTTGGCGTCTCTTCTCTAAGCCACATGACTTTCGTGACCCCTTGTACTTGGGGTGCTGGTGTCCTGGGCCCATGGGGTGTGGTGGCCACGTTCTCTGCTGAGATTGCACGGGCCTCCCCATGCCACGGGGACCTCCCAACAGGAAATGTTAAGATTCACACACCACAAGACCACGCAGCTCTGTATTCCTGACCCGGAGACTGGGCTCTGAAGACGACCCACAAACTGCAGAGAGGGGCATCTGGAAGGAACTCGCCACGTCCCCAACCGTGGTGCTGTGTGTCTGGGTGGCGGCTCTGGGTGGGTGTTAGTTTCTTTACACTTTCCCGATTTCTGAAAAGACAACGTGCTTTTTTAATGAGCAAGGTACAGTGACACTAATGACAGCAGCATTAATGACAGAGTCCGGTGGTGTTTCAATTTCCTGGCCACATGTGTGGGGCAGGGGTTGTGGTGCAAGATGACCTGAGTAGCACCTGGCCCTTCTGGCTGGGGGAAGGGCCTCTTGGAGCCCTGGCTTCTGACCAGTGGGTCGGTGGTGGGACTCTCGCCTCCCGTGCGGGACCCCCAGGTTCGATTCCCGGTCGACGGGTCGTGCGTGCGGCCACCACCCATCTGTCAGTGGAGGCTCGTGCGCTGCTGGGATGCTGGGCAGGTCTCCGTGGAGACCAGGAAGAAAGGCCTGGTGACCTGTGTCTAAAACCAGCCACTGAAGCCTTCTGGGCCGTCTGAGTCCGCACCCAAGTTCAGTGCTGCTATGAAGGGCTCTCCCGCCAGGGCCTCCCTGGGTGCTGCGCAGGCAAGGCAGCGTCTCCGTGAGTTGTGCGTGGTGCTACCGTGAGTCTAGGGGCTGACTCAAGGGCAGCTGACTATAACAGAGTCCAAGGAGCTGGGAGAGATGCCCCCCATCTTTGCCCGATTCCATGAGTGAAGCATCTGTGGCCAGCCCGCCAGCACAGGGCAGCCTGGGCCCAGCCAAAGCTGCCCAGCAGAATCAAAGTCCCTCTCACTCTGAGTTACCTTGTCTGGGATCGGAACTCGGAAGTCATGACAAGTGACCAGCACCCAAAAACTGCACAAGGCGGCGTAGGCGTGTTTTCATTTCTTTATTAGAGAGAGGCTGCGACGCTCGGCCCCTCAGTGACTTTACACGTTTGTTCTCATTTCCCTGTTAGAATAGTGTACAGCTGACACACACCAAAAAATCCCAAGGTGGGAAAAGAGAAGCCGTTTTTAATCCGAACGAGATCGTATGAAGGAACGAGCAGGGCGAGATGTCTGTTGATGGTTCCAATTACAGGGCAAACAGTATAAACAAAGATCGTTGACTGTTTACAAAACAGAAATTGCTGAATGAGGTAATAGAAAACCACCCAAATCCCATCTCAGAATAAACCCCGTGCCCCTCTGCCGGCCGCTGTACATTGCTATTTACAGGAACAGAAAAATGTGCTAACACGTGGGTGACGCGCGCTGCCTTCCTAGACGTGTCCCCCAGTCGTCCCGTGACCTGCTCCGACAGACATCCCTCCCAGAAACACAGACTCGTGGCAGGATGAGAACTCAAACCAAAGTGGGAGGGGACGGAGAAGTAAAGGGGGGCACGGGGGCTGGCCGGGGCAGGAGAGCGGACCCCAAGGACGCAGCTGGCCGTCGCTGTGACCTCTTCCTAACTTTCCACTCCAGGCCGGATGTCTGCACCCCAGCTCAATAGAGCTGTTGGAACGGGCTCCCTCTCCAGCCTTCCTGGGGTCCCACACAGGCTGCACTTGATTACACAGACAGAGCCCCACCCAGGTGCTCAGAGCCGGGCTGCCATCACAGGAACTTAACTGACATTAGACACTAAGCCCCCATGATGCTTCCCAAGTCTGGGGAACAGAATTCTTTTGGAATATCAGTTGCAGGTTTTCCCCCCTTTTGGCTGCCCTGAAGCAGTTTCTTGGTGCAGCTGTGCCTGTCCCCACAGAGCAGCACCCAGCCCGACCCGAGTGGGCCATGGTGAAAACGTGTGTGTGGGGGTCCCTGGGCAGTGGGTGACTGAGTGGGTGCTAGCTGCCCAGACGGGCCCTGCTCAGGGCTCTGGTCCATTCCCTGTCGTCCCGCCCGCCCTGAACCACCCAGGCAGGGCGTCATTCTCACAGGTGACTCTGTGAATGTCAGTGAGTGGGTGGCTGACAGCTGTGGGTCAGACTGCCACGCCAGGGGGAATGGCCACCTTGCAGGAGGCACAGTGGTCAAGACTGCTACACACAGCTGCAAAAGTGCTGGAAAGATCGAGAACTTCAAGGAGCTGCTGCTACATCTTTTCTCAACTTCAGCTTTTGGAGTCCTGATACCGCCCGGCAGCACGGGGGGTAGGAGGCGGGGAGAAGGCTG
The DNA here is from genome assembly GCF_000298275.1 of Orycteropus afer afer. Lineage (NCBI taxonomy): Eukaryota > Metazoa > Chordata > Mammalia > Tubulidentata > Orycteropodidae > Orycteropus > Orycteropus afer. Next base: position 23,298,552 of record NW_006921593.1, read on the forward strand.
GCTGGGACGAGGGCTGCCGAGCCGAGAGGTTGTGCCCTGAAGGGGCCGCCTCCGTTTTGCGGCTCACCCACTGCACTCACATCTTGATTGGTTCCTTCCTTTCATCTGCAGCTCCAGACAAAAACCCAGACCCACTGCCGTGGACTGGATTCTGACTCACAGCGCCCCCTAGAGGACAGAGTGGAACTGCCCTGTAGTGTTTCCAAGGCTGTCAGTCTTTGCCAAAGCAGACTGCCTGGTCGTTCTTACTCAGGGCGGCTGGTGGGTTTGGACTGCCAACCTCTGGGTTGGAAACTGAGCACTTTAACCACTGTGCCACCAGAGCTCTTTAACAAAGGTCACATAACTCCCACCAGCACCAAGTCCTGAACAGGCTTAAGTGTGTCTCTATCCTATGGCTTGTTATGACCCATGGGTGGGGGCTGGTCACTGGTAAAGATGCCGCGTGCTAGGCCAAACTACCAACGTGCCCTGAGCCAGCCTCCCACACTCGTGTAACGCTTCCTGCCTCGGCCAGGCGGCGTGGCTGTGAGCACCATGGCTTGAAGCCACAGTGCGCCTGCTAAGTTTGAGGTTGCAGTCAGAAATAAGATCCATTTTCTGTACGAGAAAGATGTCTCAGACACCAAACAACTGGTCTGCTTAACTAGTGAAGAATGCCTCCTTCAGTGCTCTGCTCTTTCAAGAATCACCCCCCAGGACCAGGTGGACAGCAGCAACTCGAAAGATTAGACGGGAACCTTCGGGGGCAGTGAGTTTCTGTTCATGAGGGTGGAACGGCTCACAGAAGGAGTGTGAGAGGGGATGCTCTAGTTGACGAATGTCATTGATGATGCTGAACCCTGGCTGGAAAAGAAAACAGGAACGACGTGTTGAGACAAGCCAGTACATCTGGGCTTGGATTCCTTCCTGGTTGCCCTTCCGCTGGGTTTGCCTGCAGACAGGCCTCCAATCCAGAGGCATTCTAGAAGAGCGTGAACCTGCGGGGCGCACGGGCAAGGGACTCGGAGCAGGTGCGGGGCTGGGGGCACATGCTCTCGCCCGTCTCTGCCTTGTGTAAAGTTTTGGGGGGCTGAGCAATCGTTCTGTGAGGGCCGACACTCAGCCACGGCTCAAGACTGCCCTGAGCTAGAATCGGGCTTTGTCCACTTGTTCCCCAAATGTCCCGAAGGTAGCTCTGACTGACGGGGAGGAAGGTGGGTGGAGCCCAAACCAGTGGTGCCCACAGCACCTGGGAGCAGGGCTCAGGCTGGCAGTGGGCAGGGCACGGTGGCTGTGCCTGAGGAAGACGGGGCCATAAAGGTCAGGCCAGGAGACCTGGGGAGGGGAGAGGACGCCGAGGAGGACACTCCTGTCCAATCGGACAAACGCAGCGGGGGAGGAAGGGGAAGACCTCGAAGCCCAACTCTGCCAGCGCAGGAGGCACCGGCAAACCGACGCCTGGTGTCTGTGTGGCTGCGGAACTGTGCTCCACAGGGTTTCCAGCGGCTGGTTCTGCAGACGGAGACCACCAGGCGTTTCCTCCTGGGTGCCCTGGGGTGGACTCGAACCTCCGACCTTTCGTTTGGCAGCTGGGTGTGTTTACCATTGGTGCCCCCTGGAGAGTCCCTGATGGTGGGAAGAGGTGGGAAGGCGGCATGGAGATGAGCAGGGACCGGACGGGCCGTTCTGTCCTGAAGCAACGTGAGCGGACGGCACAGGAATAACCTGGCTCTGGTTCCCGTCACGGAAAACAAAAGCCCGACTAAAGAACGAGGGCAGAGCGGGGCCAGCCGAGCGGGCCAGCAGGCAGCTTCGGGGTTTTCCCTCGGGGGAGGGGCCCTGGGCAGCCTCACTTCCATCAGGGAGGGGGTCTGATGGGCTCCGAAGAGAGGGCGACGGACCCGCGGCCCGGCCCGGAGGAGGGCCGGCCAAGGTGATCACAGGCTGCTCCTCAGGGCACTGGCTGGGGGCCTGCTATCAGCTGGCAGCAGACCTCCCGGTGGGTCTAGGTCTCAATCCTAGCACCTCTAAGGAAAGCTCCTGTTTCCTGGGCCTCTGTCCACTTCTGGGTGCCAGGCTGCCAGTGACCATATGGACTGGAAACCTCGTGGTGTCACCTTTCAGCCAAGTAACAGACCGGCCCACACGGTAAGTGACACCACCCATGAGACATGGGCTCCGTAGAAGGAGCAGGAAACAGACTCAACAGCGATGTCTGCCCCAAAGCAGGGACGGGCAGGGAACCTGGAGGGATGGGAACGGGGCAGGCGGAGTGGAAATGGAGAGGCTGACATGGCGCAGGGGCGGCAACCCGTGCCACGGACAATGCAGGAATCAACGGCTGAGCGGGGCGCCCAGCCGCTCTGTCAACTGCCACCTAAAACCCAGTGAGAAAAACCAAAACCAAACAAAACCACCTCACTGTGTGCCTGAAGGTCATCCTTGTTTCCCAGTGGGGACAAAGACCAGGATGTGGGTACTTGTGGAGGTGGCCTGGTGGGGTGGCCCATCAGCACTGCAGGCTGGGGCTGTCATTTCCACTGGGCCGTGATGCCCCTAGTGAACTGAGCAGCTGGGATGTTGGTACCCGAGCACAGCCCTGCCAGATGTCACGGAACCAGGAAGGCTGAGTGTAGACTGGACTCAGAGGGGCCTCCAGGGTGGGCAGCGTCTCAGAGGAGGGGACCCTGCCCTTGGCAGCTGACAGCCAGCAGCACAGGCTGGAGACTCAGCCCTACAGAAAACATGCGGAGAGCAGGGTGTGACCACGGGACCATGGACAATGTAGTAGGAGCCCCTGCCCTGGTGGCCTCATGGTGCAGGGAACAGCGCTCCACAGGGTCTGCGGTGGCTTTCTGGCAGTTCTTTCAAGGACACTCTGGTGGCCTCGAACCGCCAACCTTTTGGTTAGCAGGCTCTACAGCACTCAGGGACTCCCTCTTCCGTGTCCTAACCTCACAGTAGCAACCCCCCCAGGTGTCACCTGACTTTTGGGGACATGCACTTGTTAGGAGACACGAAACCGTACCATTTATGGGACCACAGACTCCGACTGGGGTCACTGCTCCCCCCTGGAGCTACTCATTGTCCCGGGATGATGGGACTGAAGGGACCCATGAGCGAGGTGAGGGCTGGGCCGGGCAGACCCTGTGTCCAGTACTGGAGACCTGTTCTGAGGGGATCAGAACCCCAGACCACTGTCTCTGCGGGGTTTTGTGGCCACTGAAGCAATTGGCTGGATCTGGGCCCCCCACTTCCCAGTTCAGCGACCACTCGGGTGGGGGGCTCTGTGGATGAGGAAATGGGGAAACAATGCACACCGACACGTGCTGCCTCTCCGTGGGGGGAATTTAAATTTCGAACGGGGCGGCTTCTTCAGGTTATGGGCCCTTCCTAGAACTTATGTGGGAAGAAGCAATGAGGACTCAGGCCCTTTCCAGACCGTACCCATGCCCACCTTCTCCCCGGGAGGCCCTAGCAAGGTTTGAGAAGAAAGAGGAGGGGACTGCCAGCAAAGACAAGACATCGAGTTTGACACTGAAGTACAAACAGATTCGCCTCGAGTCACCTTTATTTGAGAAAAAAATCACCCCTTCCTGGTTGTCCAAAGTTGGGTTCAAGACAGGAGGCCGCCTCCTGGAGCAAATGAACGTCGCCGAGAAGGACGCGAGGACGCGGCGCCGTGCCCTCCCCTGGGTTGGAGGGAGGGGAGGAACAAACCAAGCGAGCGATCACATTGTGGAAGGTTAAGCAAGAAAAGAAGTCATTTGGGAAAATATTATCTTATAAACACATAGAATAATATGTACACACTCATATGTCATATACATCCCCAAGAAGCCGTACAAGAATTCCTTTTTTTCCTTCCAGAGAAGGCTTCACTATGATAAAGCATTCCTATAGTGGGAATTAGCTACAATGAAATAATTTAAGATTTCCTTGGCGCTATATCTGCGTCCACTACGTAAAGGCTACGCTAAAGGCAGTGGGAGGTGAGCGTGTGTGGCTGGCTTAACAGTAACATGCGCTTTGAAAACAGACAATGATTTTTCTTCCCTTGTTCACATTTAAAGTAACTCCACAGTGACCAAACACAGAATCAGAAAAACGAATGGCAGGACAGTGACGCTGCCGTCACGGTTCTCAGACCTGCAGCCTCCGCACCTGCTATTCTCGGATACTGGTGCGTTCCACTGAGTTTAATTCAAACAAACAAACAAAAAAAATCTGTTGCTAGTGAGTCATTTCTGACTCATGCGACCCTAGAGGACGGAGGAGCACTGCCCTGTAGGGTTTGCAGGGCTGAAAATCCTCAGGAAAGCAGACTGCTTCATCTTTCCCCTGCGGGTCAGTGGGTGGGATTGAACAGCTGACTTTCTGGTTAGTAGCTAATGACTCAACCACTGTGCCACCAGGGTTTCCTACTGATTTTAACAGAGATCAGAAATTTCCATGAAAACTTAGCCACATATAAATTCTGGGTAAAGCTCTATTTTTTTTCCCACCAACTTCAATTTTTTTTTTTTTTAAAGTGGAAGAGGAGGAACAACTCCGAGCTGGAAGGTCTCGTTCCTAGGAGCCAGCAGAGGCTTTTCCGGTGGTGGCCGGCGGCCGGCCCTGTGCTCTTCAGCCTGCGGTCTCGCAGTGTGGCCACAGCCTTTCCCACCATGCTGCCACAGGCTCCAGGCCACGTGGCCCTCTCTTAACCTCTGTCCTGCCCCGGTTTGCTCTGTCCGACCACCGTGGAGAAGCAGCACAACCCCCAGATCTGGACAAATGCAGTGACCTATGCAAACCGAGAGCCTGGCCGCCAAGCCTGAGTCTTAAGGACGCTCGTGGCCCAGAGGGTGTCCCAGAAGAGCTGGTGGCTGGCATGGCACGCCTTTGCAGAGCATCCGGGCCTGGGATCTGGAAATCACCCTGTGTTGCCCTAGCCCTCCCCCCTGAGCAGCTGGAGTGGTGGTCGAGGGAACTCAGGCTTTGGCTCCTGGGAAAATCGCACCGCTCCCTCCTTCCCAATCTGCAGCGTCGCCTTGGCTCTCTCTGGGGCCTAACAAGCAAACAGTGCCCACAGCTGCTCCGCTGCTCCCCTCCCCCAGCCGCAGGTCACCTCAATGCAAGCGTTTAGGGCGCTGTAACCCACTCAGCTCAACTACTGCCCGGCACTAGTTCACATCTAGTTCAACTGATAAATTAAGAGGTGCCGATGGTCTGTACAAGAGTGGATGCATATTTATGAACGTCTTTTATTCAGAGAGATTTCCACACAGCTCCTCTAGAGACAACACAGACATCAAGCCGGGCAGCCGCAGGCCCTGGAGTGGCTGAGCCCAGCACTGGCCTTGGTCGAGAGGCAGGAAGGACGGCCTCCGTCGGGCAAAGCCAGTGCGGCCCGCACTCGCCCGGCTCGCCAAGCGGGCTGCAGACAGAGGCCCTTCCTTCCGTCTCAGAGGGACCCTCGTCTTCCTCCCCTCTCTGCTGTGACACCCAGGCGTCCGCTCGGTGACGCTCGGACTCACCCCCTCTTTGGACTGAGAAATTAAACAGAGACTAAATGATGACAGTGAATTTGGGAAGGAGGCTCCCAGGGCTGGGAGCGCAGGCCGGCTGACGCGCCCCTCGACCAGGACTGCAATCACATTCCGCGATCAGTGGAGCGCACCGCCTAACTACCTCCTCAGCTAATACGCTTTCTTCTGGGTGATGCCTAATCACGTTCTATTAACCATCGGCGACGCCGCGAGAACCCAACTACGCGGCGTAATGGAGCCACTATTCTCCGCGGACAGATTAGCTCCAACCGATTTGACACACACCATCATAGGAGCTTCAGACCTGACAAACTCGGGGCTGCCTTCTGATTTATGCCGTCAAGCTCCTCGGAGAAGAGCCCGCGTCCGAGGGCCCCGTCGGCCGCAGGTGAAGTGTTCGGATGTGCTTAACTGCCAGCCCAGGAGCGGGCCCTGCTCCCGGCTCCTCGGCCGCCCGCCCCCGGCCGGGCGCGCGGGCTGCCGCCCGGGGACCAGTCCCGCAGCGTCGTGTGCTATCATCAGAGGCCCGCGGCCCGCGGCCCGCCGGCGTCTCCCGCGTGTCACTGGGAGGTGGTAGGAAAGGGAGCAGTCCGGCAGCCTCCGGCCTCCTCTTCGCCCCCCGAGATGGCCGCTTGGTGCGATCTCACGGGGTGGGGCGGGCAACGGGCGGCGAGCGCCGGGAGGAGGGCGGGGACGCGGGAGGACTCACGTGCGGCCACTTCCGGGAGCGGCGCGGGGCGCCCCCTTCAGATGACGGTGGGCATCCGGCCGCTGCTGTTGTTGCGGTTGTTGTTCTTCCGGGGCAGGTTGGGCGTGGCCATGAGCGCGAAGCGCTCGTCAGGGCAGCCGTATTGGAGCAGCACGTCCACGCACTCCTGGCTGGAGGCCTGCCGGGCGTAGGCCAGAGCCGTGTTCCCGTGGGCGTCCCGGGCCATGACGTCCACGCCGTACTGCAGGCGACAGAGTCCCGTTAGCCACCCTGCTGCTGGGGGAGGGGCTGGGAGAGAGGAGTGATGTGGGGGGTAGGTGATAGGGAGGGGAGGTGGGGGTAGGTGA
>NW_006921593.1:23305454-23325306 GCF_000298275.1 Orycteropus afer afer
GAGGTGGGGGAGAGGAGGGGATGGGGAAGGAAGGTGGGGGAGGGAAAGTGATGAGGGAGGTGGGGCAGAGGGGAAGTGAAGGAGAGGGGAGGTGATGAGGGTGGAGGTGAGAGAGGCGGGAAGGAAGCATTCTGGGCCCCTGCACTCGGCCAGGGTATGGCTTATGTAGCTGGGCCCCTGGACAGGTGAGCCGGGTGGGGAGGTGGGAGACCGAGCTACTAGCACTCTCTCTTAAGGGGAACTGTGTTCCTCCCAACTGAAAGCCTATCCTCGGGAATAAACAGACCAATAAGAACTGCAGTTGAGCTAATTGAACTTTGACTAATCGTGAAAACAGAAATTAATCACTTTTGACCTTAGAGACAATTCCTTCTCGTGGGCAGTGTGTGCAGAACATAACGGCACAAGAAGAAACTCGTGCAGCACCTTCCACCTTGTCTGCCCTTGAGCACAGCCCCTCCTAACACTTTCCCTGGAATTCCAACGTGTCATTGACATAAAACCACATGGATAATCTGTGTCACTTCTTCTCTCACTGAACCCTGTGCTGTGGGCATCTCCTCACATCACTGAACAGTATTCAACACAGCCATGGACCATCCACCATATGAAGAGTGATCCCACCCTCAGTTGCTGGCACCTCATTTGTTTCAAAGGTGCCACGGCTGTACAGAAGGCTGTGACGTGGATGCTCGTTCAAACCTTTGTCAGATCTGTGGATTGTTAGGGGCACTCTGGTGGAGAAGTGGTTAGCAGTCCACTGCTAACCAAAAGGTTGGTGGTTCGAACCCACAGCCTGTCTGTGGGAGAAACATGTGACAGTTTGCTTCCGTACAGATTGACAGCCTTGGAGACCCTATGGGACACTTCTACTCTGTCCTGCAGGGTCGCTGTGAGTTGGAAGTGATTCTATGACAGCTGCTTTGTTTGGTGTTTGGTTGTTAGGGTGATGGCCACCAGTAGAATCACTGGGGTAGGAACACGACACCACTAAAAGCCTCTTCCTTTTGAAAAGGTGGTTAGCTTGTACTTCCACCTGGACACGCCGTTCAGGAGTGTTGCCAGCATGCTGTGTTAGCACTGAGGGAGATCTTGGCCGATCTGAGAAGGAAAGACAGCCACCACTGTTGCCTAATTTGCATCAAGTCATGTGCTCCACCAGTGAGTACAAGCTGAAACTTCTCCAGTGATTTTGATGGACAGACAGTCCACACCAGCAGCCTCTCCACGCGGGCCCCTCCAGCCCAATGCCAGGCCCAGGTCCAGGTCCAGCCAGAACTGGTTGAGGTGGGGAGGCATGTCTACAGTGGAGGCACCGCCCACTGGCCAGCCTGAGCACCCCACATGCTGCCATTGCTCTGAGCTTGGTTTGAGGTGGGCGCCACAGGATCCCAGGCTGGGTGAGTGTGGGGAACACCTATAGGCTGCTTCGGGGCCAGCCCAGGGCAAGGTGGGCCGCCACTCCGCTCTTTCCCGTCCACTGTCTCTGAGTTGCACTCAAGGAGAGACACAGGGGTTGGTTCGTAACTCTGGGTTGTACGTAAGTAGGACATTTGTAACTCTGGGACTGCCTGTAGCTTCCCTGCTGCCCCTCAAAGATGTCAGATTACAAATCCAGAGCAGGGCGGGGGTGTGTGTGACTAGGTGGGCCTGGGACATGGTGAGAGCAGTGAAGTACTCTGAGGTACATGCGTGGTGGACACACGATATACTGTGTATCAGTTAGACCCTCACGGTGGTGCACATAGCAGCCCTCACCTAACCTGTGGCTTTAGTGAGTGCCAGTGTATCGAGAGTGGGTGTCAGCTACGACAAATGTGCCACAGTGTGCCCGGGGAGAGGAGTGGGTGGGAACTCCATGTACTTTCTACCCAATTTGTATGAAAACCTTAAACTGCCCTGAAGAAAATGTATTAAAAAAAAAAAAAAAAAACCCCACACCAAACCCAGACAGACACACACATGGAAACTTGCGTTGCTCTTCTGTGGGGGACAGACTCCATCTTCTGCCTGGGGGTGGGGACAGGAGAGTCCCCCGCAGTGGTGGCCCAGCCCTAGGCTCCCCACCCAGGCAGCTTTTCTGCTGCCCTGATGGGGTTCCCTGCAGCTGATGTCCCCAGAGGTGTCCTGGCTGCCACCGTGTGGGTATGTGGCCTTCTTCAGAGCTGCTCATGGCTGGCCAGCATAGGGTCTGTCTTTGTCACTCAAGCTTCATGACAAACACTTCAAAGGAAATTAGTTTTTTTTTTCTCAGTAGCAATCAGAATAGTCCAGAAGGAGCCTTTTGCAAATTCAGGCCTATCACGTCTCCAAGTCCAGGCCTGGGGGCTTTGTGTTAAGTGGGACGCCTCAGAGGTGGGGCAGTGGGCAAGCCACGACCAGTCCATGTCCACCACCACTCCACCCCCTACCACCAAAACAAGGAGTTTCTGCAAAATGAAAAAGATGGGCACCACCAGCCACTCTTGACCTGAAAAGGAGGATCATCAAGAGGAGGAAGCATACAGGAGATGAGGGGCCCAGAAGGCACAGTTTGAGCCTAAATCCCCAACTACAGTGACTTCCCGTCTTCAGACTGGGGCGGTCACCTCTGTGACGGTTAACTGCACGTCAGCATGGCCGTGCCGTGGTGCGGCCAAACGCTTGTCTAGCCGCTGTTGGAGAGGTGGCTACAGGATGGCCACCGACAATCTGCTGGCCTCAGGGAAGGCAGACCACCCGGCACGACATGGCTGGCCCTCCGCCAATCCACTGAAGGCCTTCAGGGCAGAAGGAGCTCACGGGGAGCTTCTGGTCAGCACGGACACAGGTACCTCACCGAGTGTCCAGCCTGCCTCTCACAGGGCTCCTGGAGACAAGACTGATGAGCTGTCTACTCTGCCTCCTGACATACGGGTTTTGGAGTGGCCGCCACAGCCATGTAAGCCACTCCCAAAAACTCAGTCTGTCTACCTCCCACTGGTTGGGTTTCTCTGGAGAATCCTGACTAAGGCAACCTTCGGGCAGAAAGATGCTGTGGACGCAGACCCAACAGAGTATACACCCACAAGGCCTCGGATCATGGCTGGGCCAGGTGGGCGCCGGTGGGGGTGTTCCAGGGAGGGTGAGGGAGTGCCGGGGAGGGTGGGGGTGTCCCGGGGAGGGTGAGGGAGTGCCGGGGAGGGTGGGGGTGTCCCGGGGAGGGTGGGGGTGTCCCGGGGAGGGTGGGGGTGTCCCGGGGAGGGTGAGGGAGTGCCGGGGAGGGTGGGGGTGTCCCGGGGAGGGTGGGGGTGTCCCGGGGAGGGTGGGAGAAGCCACCTACCCAAATGAGCAGCTGCAGCAGGACCACGTTGCCCTTCCGGCAGGCCAGGTGCAGGGCCGTGCGGCCGTCGGCCTCGCCGCACGTCTCGTTCACCTCGTCCCGGGAGCCATGGGCCAGCAGCAGGATGACCGTGCGCAGGTCCTCGTCCGCGGTGGCCCGCAGCAGGTGCTGACCCAGGGACAGCTCCGAGGAGGGTGGCGGGGCCAGGAAGAGCTTCTGCTCGTACTTGGCGCGGATCCACCGCTCCTTCTCCTCCCTGTAAAGGCACCGCACAGACGCGTCCACAGCGGCCAGAGGACCGAGGGCGTAGTGCCCACAGGGTGACCACATGGGGGAGGTGTGTCGACAGCCGCTCCGACCAGCAGCGCCAGTACCACTCGGGAATGGTTGGGGACTCTGGTGCTGGGGCCCAGCCCAGCCTGCCACTCGGAGTCTGCGGGGGTCTCGGACCCTGTGGGGGCTGATGCACCAAGGCATGAGACCCTCTGGCCTAAGGCTGAGACCTGGACCACTCACTCGGTTTCATGGTGCCTGGGGGAGCCACCCCACGGGTGGGACCAGCATGCTTCAACTACGCAGGCTTGAGGTCAGCTTGACCACTGCAGCAGAAATGGGGAGACTGGGTTAAAGGACGCTTGGCTAGGTGGGGAGCTGTGTGGCAATGCTCTCAGTTTACCGTGTGGGTGTGCATGGGCCTGAGTTCATGTGGGTGTGGGTGTGGGTGAGACAGGGAGAAGGGAGGGAGAGGGAGGAAATGGGGAAAGGGAGGGAGACGGAAGGAGAGAAGCAAAGACAGAAGGATGGAGGGAGGGAAGGAGGGGCTGTGCGGCTGCTCTGGACGACTGGTTTTGATTTCTTGAAGAAGGATGGAGGCAAGAGAGGTTGCAAACCACACAGCAGCCCTCAGCCGTGTGCAGCATCATGGGAATAAAAATGCCACAGAAACGTGAAGACCAAAGTGAGATTTTATAAGTGGCTCCTGAGATAAGCAAGCCTCAGCAGCCAGGGCCGCTCCCGGTGCTGCACCCTGAGGCCTGGGCAGATGCTGGGACCGGGGAGATGAGGAGAGAGGGGAAGGTGGCCGTTAGCACCTGCAGCGACCTCAGTCACACCCTGACTCACAGCTGCCCAGGCCCCAAACCCAGCACTCTCTCCAGGGGGTGGTGCAGCACAGAGCTGTGGAGCACACCCCAGAAGGCACTCGGGGCCGGCGGCGCTGAAAGGAATCTCATCTCCAGGGACCGGTTTCCTCTGAAGGACAGAAAGGGCCGTGTTGACACTCTGGCCACCTGTTGACACTGCCCCTGGTAATCCAGTGTCAGGTTAGCCCTAATCTGTTTTTAAATACTTAGGCAAACAGAGTCTTCCAGGAGTAAATCGGGATTAGTTTTGCATCAATTCCTGGGACGTGTGAGTGACCCCGGAGTGCCCTCTGTTCATTCCAGATTTCCAGGAAACCCCTCGGCTACCGCAGAGAACCGAAGCTCAGCTCCCCAGATGCAGCAACGTGCGGGGGCCTCTCACACGTTCCCACTTCAGCAAAAACACGAACACAAACGGGCTGGCAGGATTGTGAAATAAACAAAACGTGTCTCTAATGTTAGCTACAAACGTTCCTGAAAAAGCACCACACTGAAAATCTGTCAATGCATTTCCTGAATTATTTACAGAAGAGAAGGTGCAAAACGTGAATTAGGTGACAAGGGGGCCACCGTGAAGGACTCGTCTGAATTTTCTGTGCCAACGTGCTAACTCCCGTTTCTGGGTGGACCTCAGAGTCTACCCAAGAACTATTCTATTTTCTTCTGGTCGATTTTCATAGTCACTGCCGAATCATCCCACGAGAAACCAGAGAACGCTACAGTAGTAACCATCATTCTCACTGCAGGTTTTAAATTTGTTTTTGAATATTCAGAAACCCCAGCCACAGAATGAGCCCACAGCTTTGGAGCTCTTCCTGCCGGCGGTCTGCCCCCAGGGAAGTACCTCCTGCCCTCAAATCTGGTCACCCCACAGACGAGCTCGTCTGAGTGGATGGACACCTGCGGGTGTCTGAGTACTGCTTTGGTGGCTCTCTGCTTTTGAAAGTTGGCATAGTTTATAATCCATCGTAAGGGATTTGTGGGGCTGAAAACAGCTATCATTTTAGGAGGCTTCTTTAAGGAAGGGATGCTAAGGTTATGTACATGAAATTAGCAATGAGGGACTGGCTTCCTGGTAATCTGTCTCTGATGCTGTAAGACTTGCTTTGGGTGACTGTTATTCCGAAGGTCTTTAAAATCCTGAAGGAACCCTGGTGGCACGGTGGCTCGGCACTTGGCTGCAAACTGTGAAGTCAGTGGTTTGAACCCACCAGCTGCTCCACAGGACAAAGATGTGGTCATTTGCTTCTCTGAAGGTTGGCAGCCCAGGAAACTCTATGTGGGCAGTTCTACTCTGTCCACTAGGGGCGCTGTAAGAATCGACTCCATGGCAGTGGGTTTGGTTTGGGCTTTGCTTCTGTAAAGATTGACAGCCTTGGAAACCCACTGGGGCAGTTGCACTCTGTCCTTCAGGGGTGCTGTGGGTCAGAACTGACTTGATGGCTGTGGGCCGGGTCTTGGTTTTTAAAGCCTCTAAGAGCTCAAATGCAGAAAGCACACTTTATCTCTCACTAACTGTCACCAGGGAGCTCTGGTAGCATAGTGGCTAAAGCACTTGACTGCTAACCAGAAGGCTGGTGGTTCAAACCCACCAGCCACTCCTCGGAAGGAAGATGGGGCAATCTACTTCCGTAGTGATACTGCCTCGGAAACCCAAGGAGGGGTCGCTATGAGTTGGGTCAGACTCGATGGCACATAACAACAACAACAACAACAACAACCGTCACCAAGAAGCACTGTAAGGAATCCAAGTGACTCAGAGTTTCTTGGTGTTTGACATCCTGGGGGTGTCTGCTTTCCGTCCCCCCATGTCTGTCTAGCTCTACTCACTACTCAACAAGGATGCCTCTCAGGTGTGGGTACCTCACAGAACCCTCGTTCTTCACCAGCACTCCTTGAAAACAAGCCTTCCATGTTAGTTTCCGAGTCCTTCAGGAATGCGACGTACCACTAAGTCTGTGTTTGTGTGAGGCATGACTCTCTTTAACAGCTTGTACTCAAGTCCAACTAGTATGAAAACCAGCCTCAGACAAAGGCCTAGGGTTTCTGGGTGCTGATTCAGCAACCCCCACTCCTGATTAGGCACTTAGGACCATACAACGTGTGAGCTCCGCAAGTGCCATCTTTACCAAGTCATCAACCCTGTCAAGCACAGCAAAGCCCGTCAGTGGGCGAGCGTGACACTTGGTGGCACAGGTCGCAGGGTTGCCAGAACTCCCGGGGCACAGGGGTTTACTCTCTGAACTCTGGCCATCGACAGGACACCTTACCAACTCAATGTGTTCAGCACAGTGGGGGCCTGACAGCCACTTCGAGGGTGCAGAGGTGCCGATACTGGGGTTGCGTGCCAGTTCTATGGACTGCCTGGCAGCCCTGAGCTGTCCAAACGCTTTTCTGGACAACCATGTGCCTGCCCCCTTCTTGTCTAGCTTCTGGAGGAACAGTTAACATGTGCAAGTCAGAAATCCAAAAATGAATTCTTTCCCGGACAGGATTCTGCCTAGAACCCGTCCCCTCAGGAATCACGACGCAAACGCACAAACACTCTAATTGATACTCTGATGCCCCAATTTCCCTTCTGGGGGCCTCGTTTGGCCCGGCTGAGCTTCTCATCTCCCCCAAGGAAGGCCAGTTCAAGAGCAGCGCTGCCGGCAGTAGATCACTGCCCCTCGTTCCAATCCCCCCGAGGCCCACGGCTCACATCCCCTGTTAGCTAATGAGCTAAAAAATGAATTATTGGAGCGGCTGGCCGTCAGCAGAAAGCAGGGCCTTGCTCCTCATTCCAGCCCCGTGGTGACATACCTTTAAATAAATCAACTGCACAGGAGCGAGAGAAAATGAGGGAACGGGCAACCCACCAGGGCAGACAGGGAACCAATCCCCCTAAATAAAGGGGAGGCTGCCACGAAGGGTGGCGGTAAACATTCACTTGTCTTCTGGCCTAAAATGGAAGCCCTCAGGGAGTGGTCCCGCCCTCTGCCGAGGCACCTGCAGGACCCAGCGGGTACTGGGGGCACAGGGGATCAGTGGGCAAGTGGAGCCCGGGTCGCAGGAGCACAAGTTCAGCTGGGTCACTTGGGGTTTGCCAAGCTTGGAAAGCCACGTCGGCACAGCAGGCCCTGACCTAGAGAGTTGGTGACGCTGCAAGGCTGGGTGTGTCCTCCCTGACACTCTCCCCTGAGGTGGCAGATTTAATGCCTGCCGACACAGACCTGACTGCTGGCATAGTCAATATCACGGGCGATCACCGAGGATGGGTTGGTGATGAGCGCCATCTCCACGTGACGGGAGCGTTCACGTCCTGGGACCGGTGTCCAGGGTTTATTGACAGCCCCTGGGGACACGGCGCCCCTGGGGGATCCCGGAACACAGTGTGTGTTTTCATACGTGAACTATTCATGAACTGCCAGAAAATACGGGTGACAGTGGAGCCTCACCCTGTTTTCTGGAACCACTGCAGGGAGGGAAGGTGGGAAGGGAGAAGGAGGTGGGCTAGCTGTTCCCAAACTTCAAAACAGGAGGAAAGAGTGGGTTTCTGGAAGTGACAGCCACCATGCTTCCTTGTTAGAAACGTGGCAGCTGGCAGGGACATGGACCTCTGGTGGCACAGTGGGTAGAGGATTCAGCTGCTAACCAAAAGGATGGCAGTTCAAAGCCACCACCAGCTCCATGGGAGAAAGATGAAGCATTCTGCTTCTGTAAAGATTGTTGTTGTTGTTGTTGTTTGCCGTCGAGTCGGCCCCGACTCATAGCGACCCCTCAGCTTTGGAAATGCTCCAGGGCAGTTCCATTCTGTCCTCTAGGGGTGCTGTGAGTCGGAATCAACTCGATGGCAGTGGGTGTGGTTTAGGCTTTGCTTCTTTTTTAAGTCTTTTCCTATTCAATGCAACCCCTCCTTGGGTTTCAGAGGTGGTAAATCCTATGGAAGTAGATTGCCCAATCTTCCTTCTGAGGAGTGGCTGGTGGGTTTGAACCTCCAGCCTTCTGGTTAGTAGTCAAATGCCTTAGATACTACGCCATCAGAGCTCCTATTCTATAAACATTGACAGCCTGGGAAACCCTATTGGACACTTCTACTCTGTCCTAAAAGGTCACTATGAGTTGGAATCGACTGAATGGCAGTGAATTTGGTGTTTTTTGGTTTTGACGAGGACAGCACTAAGGGGCAGAGTAAGCTCCAGTGTGGGGTCAGAGAGCAAGGCATCCCAGAGTGGCCCTGGCCATGTTCAGGACTGGCTTGGTGGCTGCTGAGGCCAGAGGGCCGGCCAGACTGCAGAGGACATAGGCTAGCCTCTCTGCTACTAAGGATGCTACCCATTCCCACGAGTTGGGTGAGGGCCAGCCCCAGGGCCTGCGTCATGCTGGGCACCGGCCTCTCAGGCTGGCCCTGGCCGCCTGGTGTCACCCCAACTCCTAAGTCCAGGCCAACAAAAGCCAGGTGTGCATGGCGGAAGGACAGCCATGTCCGTGGGGGACAGAATCAAGGCCAGAGTCAAGGAGAAGCATGGCAGGAGCATGGGCAGAAAGGAGCAGCTGTGTTTGGAAAGAAGCCGTGCAAGCCCAGGGCTGGGGTGCAGCTTCGGTCCGACCTCCCGGGTCAGGACCAGGGATGGGGTCACCATGCGTGGGCCTCACCACTGAGCCCGTTGGGGTCACAGGGTCTAGTCCTGAGCTGAGGGTCAGTGAGTCGATACAGGGAGACCACGGTTAGAGCACTCACTGGATCTCAGGGAGACATGGTACGAGGGTCCCTGAGCCAGAAGAGGCTGGGAGGGTCAGCCAGGGAGCTGAGGACATGGCATCAGGGCAAGGTCAGTCATGGGGACAGCACTGTCGATGACACGATGACAAAGACATCAGCTATTCTCAAGGGCATCACAGGAAGGTACCACAGACTGAGTTGTGTCCCCCCAGAATACGTGTTGGGATCCTCACCCTCCACCTGTGGGTGTGACTGTGTCTGGAAGGAGGGTTTTCTTTGCGATGTTCATGAAGCAGACCCAAGGAGGGAGGGTTCTAAGCCTGATCACTCCTGAGTGGTCCGAAGAGCCGCTCGGACGCAGAGATCGGCACGTATGGGAGGTGGTGCTGAAGACAGACACCACGTGAGGGTCATCTAGAAGCCAAGGAGCCAAGGAGCACCGGGGACCACCTCCAAGAAGGCACCCACAGGACACGCCCCCGACTGGGATTGTTAGCCTCAAGACTGTGAGGCAGCTCCTTTCTGTCCCTTAAAGCCACCTGCCCGTGGTCTCTGTGTACGGCGGCCCGAAGACACTGAAGTAACCAAACTGGCCAGCCAGCGGGTAGGTGGTGCTTCCAAGCCCTCAAGGGCCCATGTCAGGACTGTCCTCTTCTGTCCCTGCAGATGGAAGTGCTGCAGAGGGGACGGCATCCTGAGGCACTGGCCTCCACCAAGTTTGCTGTCGCCTAACTTGGTGGAGGCCAGTGCCTAGGAAACCCTATGGGCAGCTCTACTCTGTCACATGGGGTCACAGTGAGTTGGAATTGGCTCCCAACAAGAACGAGAACAGGTGCTGGCAAAGCCTGCTGTCAGTGAAGACACTGTGCAAAACCAGCCTCTCCCAGGTCCTTGAGGAAACCAGGGGAGCTGGGTGCAACCACGGCCAGACGCCACACACCTTCCCGAGACACCGCTGCGGTGCGCGGCTCTCTCCTGCGCCTTCACCATGGAAGGCTGTGAGGGTGGCCAGACTTAGCGGCCGCCGCCCCACCTGCTCTGGCAGGGGCTGTGCGGGGAGTTGCCAGGGGGTCAGGAGGTTAATGGGTTGGATTCCCAGAAAAGGAAGTTTGTGACAAACTACAGGGCTTCTCCTTGGCTTTAAACACAGTTTGCTGGAGGCCAGGACTCACCCTTAGGAATACAGACACTTGAGTGGGGGCCATGACACACCTCCTGGTCCGTGTGGTCCATCCCTGTGGCAGGGTCTGATCATGTTTGGGCTGTTTTAGTACAGTGGATATGTGAGAGTGTAGGGGATATTTGGGGGTGCTGTTAAGGATATCTTGGGGGTGTTGTGGGTATTTAGGGTTCTGTGGGCATTGGAGGTGGTACAGACATTTTGGGGTGGTATGAAGTACTGTTCCCTGATGTTTTTGTCTCCAGCCTTCAAACCCCACAAATGGACTGTCCCTTAGTGCTTTTATAGATGCCATGCAACAACAACCCCTCCCCACCACAGCCCACCCACCTCAAACTGAGTGTCGATTTTTATTGACACTCCTCCCTGAGAAATGTTAAACACAAACAAAAACAAGCAGAAACTGGCTTTGACACCTGTCGCCTGTCCCATGGTTTCTTCTGGAAGCATCTGTTTGTCCCCCACAGGGTAGAAGTGGGTATTTTCAACATTGTGAAGAGAGACGCTGTGGCACAACACACCCGAGTGGAGGAACATATTTCGGGGCGAGGTGCTGGAACAAGAGGAGACCTACCCGGGTTTGAAACGGTGACAGAGCAGGAGGGGACGCACAGAGGAGGAAGAGAAAAGAAAGAGCTAGCAGCAAGGAATTTCCCAAGTGTCTTCCTGCTGCAAGCAAAACAGGAACTGGGCCAGGAGGCACGGAAGAGAAGGCCAGGACAATGTGCTAAGAAAACAGAGGGGCTTCCTCTCCCAGCAGGAGGAGCGGGCCGGGCGGAGGCGGCCTGCACGCATGCCTTCTCCCCAGGCTGCGTTGCTAGGGGTTGGTGCAGGCTGCGGGGACTGTGGGCCTAACAGACCACAGAACCCGGGGCAGCAACAAAGACCGATGGCTCTTTATTCCTTAATTACTGAAAGCTTTTAAGAAACAGGCCACTGTAAATCCCGCACACGGGGACCAGGAGCCAACGGATGAGGATGGATGCTTGTGGGGCAAAGACAAAATAAATAACCCGCCTGACTTCTGATCAATACGATGAGTGTTTTTGCCAACCTGCAGGGTGTTTTATGAGCGCTGAGGACCAGAGTGGGATCATTATTAATTAAATAAAGTCAACTGTATTAGGCTTATTATTCCTGCGATTCACTGTTCAATGTGCTGGCCGAAGGGGTGTGTGGGGGGTGTGGGCCTGAGGGCAGCCCAGATGGTGGGGGATCCCTGGTCAGGTGCTCCTGGCCCAGAGTACCAGGAAAGTTTGTGACTCTGCCCTGTGCCTACCGGCTCAGTGTTTGGTCCCTGGAGGGTAGCTGGGTAAGAAGGTCCCTGGGGGTGCAAATGGTTAACACGTGGCTACTAACCAAGGCTGGAGGTGCAAGTCCATCTGAGGAGGCTCAGAAGAAAGGCCTGGGATCTACACAGGCCCTGCAAACCCCACGGAGCACAGATGTATCCTGACACAGGGGGACGCCATGAGTCGGGGTCGACGTCATGGCAACTGTGGTCTGGAGCTCCCGGGTGGTGCCAGGAGTGCTGGTGGCACAGTGGCTACAGCGCTTGGCTGCTGACCCAAAGGTTGGTGGTTTGAACCACCAGCTGCTCTGCGAGAGAAAGACGTAGCAGTGTGCTTTTGTGCAGATGACAGCCTTGGAAGCCCTACCCTGCAGCTCTGCTCCGTCCTCTGGGGGCCCTGTGAGTTGGTATTCATTCGCTGGCAGTGGGTTTGGTTTGGCTTGGCTTTGGGTGGTGCAATAGGTTAATTGCTTGGCTGCTGACTGAAGGGCTGGCAGTTCGAGTCCACTCAGAGGTGCCTTGGAAGAAAGGCCTGGACATCGATTTCATAAAAACCCAGCACTGACACCCTGGGGAGCACAGCTGCTCGACACGCATGGGGCGCCGTGGGGCGGAGTCGGCTGGCCTTCACTGGTTTTCGTCCCCACCTGCAACTGTCTGGCTCCTAGGCCTCTGTCCTAATGTTGGGGTGGGATGGGGGCCTGCAGCCGTCACGAGTGTCGGGCTTCTCTCAGCATCTGCCTGCTCAGAGCCTGAGTAAGCGGAGTAGGAAGATGTCCCACGATACAAGCCACGATGACAACGCAACAGCGTCGGCCTGACGCTCCCACAGTCTCCTGGGATTTTACTCGGAAGCCTTAAAGCCAGCATGAAGGACAGCCAGCAGTGACCCACCCAGGAGACTGGCCCAGGAGGAAGGAACATTCTGTTAATTAATAAGACAGCTCAGCTCCAACGACCTGTTACCTAGCAACTATTTGCCCAAACCAAACAAGTGTCACTGAGTCAGTTCCAGCTCACAGGGACTCCACGTGTGTCAGGGTACAGTGCGCGCCATCAGGTTCCGACGGCTGAGCCCTTGGCAGTGGATCGCGAGGCCTGTGTTCCGAAGTGCCCCCGGGGGGACTTGATCCTCCATCCTCAGCAATCAGTGTGTTCACTGTGTGTACCTCCAGGGGCTCCCCACTATGCACCAGGCCTCCCAAACTGTGCAGTGTACAAGGACCAACCCAGGCCCCTTCAGGCAGGGGTGTACACTCTCTGCGGGCCTCAGTTTCCCCTCTGGGTAGGCTAGTTTCAGGGCACACCGGCTCTGAAGCTTAGGGTCCCGTAGGAGAATCAACTCAGGAGCTAACCACTGCATCACGGGCCGGGATCCCTCCACAAGGTGACCCTGCAAGGTGAGCCCGCGAGCTGCTCGTGGGCAGGAGCCCTGCTCTGTGAGGGCAGATGCCGCCAGGCCTTCCTCTGCTGGGCCAGCTCACAGGCGAGTCTCAACTGACCTTTGCCACCGGACCAGTAACTGACAGCACGGCTGGTCAGGGCAGCACACTGCCGGGCTTCTGCAGTGACCTGTGTGGAGCACAGCAGGTTCCCGGTATAGCCGTGGGGCCTCTCTCCCGGGGGCTGATCTTGCTTACCCTAGCTCCCCGCCCTCGAACGTGGCCTGCCGCCATGCCCCACCGAGCTGCCTCCCTGGGCTCTGCTCATGGGCCATGAGTCCCAGGCAAAGGGCTGGCTGTGTCCATTCTTCAGCTCCTGGGGTCACAGCCCCGCCCAGACACGAACTACCCTTTGGGAAGCTACTGAGTTGTATGCCTGGGTGTCCACCCCACAGAGAGAGTGTGGTCTAGTAAATTATTTAGTGTGGCTTTTCTACCTGTAAGTCTTTGTAAACTCCAAGGTGGGATTTGCTATGAGCAACTGAGGAGCTCCTGATTGCTGAAGGTGTCCACCTGGAGTATTTCTGTTGGGAGTGGCACAAAACAATGTTCTGGGAGGTGCACACTCTCTCTCAGGTGCTTAGAGTTCTGATGCTATAATTGGCTAGTATGGCCACCCTGCGGGCTCTAAAGGAGACCTCCTGGAGGCAGAACTCTCTCAGACTGCTGGTCGAGGAAGACTTGCTGCTGAAAGAGACACGGGCTCCTGAGACATGCGTTGCTGGGAAAGAGACGCAAGAGACATGCACCCCGGAAAGAGACTGTGAGAGACTCTTGGCTGAGGGACGGTGGGCTGGGAGAGAGACTGAGCGTTCTTCCTGAATTTGAGTTGTAGACTGGTGCTTCTCTAATAAACCCTGTAATCTGTGAGTTCTGTGTGGCCACTGCAGTGAATTATTGAACCCAGGAGAGAGGTGGTGGGTGCTTTGGGAGGAACAGTTGGTGAAAGGGCTGGAGGGAGGCAGCATGTTTGGCCTTGCAGAAATAGGTCTTGGGTTACTGTTGTCTTCCTCTTGTGAGATTAGAGGAGGTCAGAACATGTGGCCTCCTCGCAGTTTTTACAGAGAGGCTCCGGCTGGGTCCACATTCACCCTCGCCAGCCAGCACCCAGGCCCCGGGCCATGCTCTACCCCATGCTCAGCCACAGTGGCAGTGGCTGGACATCCAACCCCAGGCCAGCCTTGGACAGCTAGGGCAGGACACCCATTCCTGCTCAGGCTATGAAAAGGCACTGGGCTCTTTCCAGAGACCAGAGGCTTTGAGGCTACTCCGCAATCAGACTGCTTTCAAGGTTTCTAAGTAAATTCCTAAGCCCTAGGTCCCTCCGTCAGCTACCTGGTGCTGTCAGGTGGTGGCTAGTCGGCCCTTGGTTGACAGTGACCCCTGTACTGGGGAACAGAATGCCGCCAGGTCCTGTGCCATCCACACGAGAGGTGGTGAACCAGACCCCTGTGGTCAATAGGGGTCTCGCAGGCTGATGTTCAGAAGCAGACAGCCAGGCCTTTCTTCCTGGTATTAGTCTGGAAGCTCTGCTGAAAGTGTTCAGCAGCCTAGCCACACACGCCTCCATAGACAGACAGGTGGTGACTGTGCCTGAGGTGCATGGGCCAGGAATCGAACCCGGGTCTCCACGTGGGGGCGAGAGTTCTGCTGCCACCTTCACTTCAAAGAAGTCTTTTGAAACGTGCAAACGTGAGGCAGAGCTTCTGATGCTCAGCACCCAAAGGCCACTGACAGGACGTCAGAGGCAGGGAGGACACCGACGGCCACCTGACATAGGCACCTGGGGCCCGAGGCCATTCCAGGTCCACTGAGCTTCCCCTATGCCTGCTTTCTCTCTTGTTTTATAAAACTTTTACTGTGGTGGAAACATGCACAAGACATTCACCAACATGACAACTTCCACGTTTACAGCTCAGGGACACTGATGACATTTCTCATGTTGTGCCACCGTTATTGCTGTCCTTTGCCAAAACAGTCCACCACCAGCAGCATGAACTCACTGCCCTGCAAACAAAAGCTTCCCCTGCCCCCCTCCCCTAGTAACCACTAATACTCTTTGCTAGGTAGATATATGTGTATATGTATATATGTAGGTATATATGTATATATTTTATTTTTTTCCCCCAACCTATCTAGGAATTTAGCCTTATCTCCCTTCCCATCCCTGGTAACCAACAAAGAAAATTTCCTTCCATGTATAAACTTTTCCTGGACTGTTTACAATAGCAGACTAATAACAATACTTGTCCTTCTGTGACTGACTTATTTCACTCAGCATAATGTCCTCCAAGTTCATCCATGTTATGCGGTGTTTTGCAGATTCTGCGTTATTCTTTAGGGTTGCATAGTATTCCTTTGTGTGCAGGTACCATAGTTTGGTTATCCATTCTTCTGTTGATGGGCACCTAGGTTGTTTCCGTCTTTTTACTAGTGTAAATAGCACTGTGATGCACGTGGGTGTGCACATATCTGTTCATGTCCTGCCTCTTACTTCTTTAGGACATATACCTAGTAACCACCCCGATGCTTCCCCTGAACTCCCTTTCCCACCTTTCACCTTTATCTGCTATAATGTGAACATCGCAGTTTAATCATTGCTATGGGCTGAGTGGAGCTGTGGGTGGTTAAGGCATATGTTGGCAGTTTGAACCCATCAGTTGCTCAGCAGGAGAAAGATGAGGCAGTCTGCTTCTATAAAGATTGGAAACCTATAAAGTTGGATACCCTGTGGGGCAGTTCTACTCTGTCTTCTAGGGGCGCTGTGAGTTGGAAGTGACTCAATGATAGGGGGTTTGGTTTTGGTTTTTGGGGCTGCATCATGCCCCTGCAATAGATAAGCTGAAAAGCCAACCCCCAGTACCTGTGAACGTGACCTTGTTTGGAAACAGGGTCCCTGAAGATGTTACCAGTTAACATGAGGTCATGGAGTAGGGTGGGTGCTCATCTACTCTGAGTGGTGTCCTGATAAGATGGAGGAAACAGACACACAGCGAGGACGCCCTGTGACGACCACGCAGACTGGAGGGTGCGGCCACAAGTCAAGGATCACTGGCAACACCAGATGCTGGAGAGACAAGGCAGGGTCTTTCCCGAGGGCCTCCAGGGATAGCACGGCCCTTGGCAGGGGGAGGCGAGCAGGGCCAGATCTCCCAGCTGAGGGCGTGTGGGACTGTGGCCAGCTCGGCTGACCCTCCCTGGACTACCTCCCACTGCCCTAGAGCTCAGGGAACTAACTGGCAGTGGACCAAGCCTGTGGGAACAGCAGGCCCCTGGAGTGGCTGGACCTTCGCGGACAGAGGCTTTTTCTTTTTCTGGAAGTTGGTGGTGGGTGGGAGGTGGATGATGGAGAGAAGAGGCAGGTCCTGGGGGGCTCTGGTTCCAGGGATCCTGGGGACCCAGAGAGGAGGCCGGAGACAGTGAGCAGTGGACACTGCTGGGCCAGTTGGCGCCTGCTGCTCTGGGGCCCGGGCAGGCCCAGGCCACAGAAACCCAGCCCTGGAAGGGGCAGCTGGAGGTGGAAGATGCCTACATCGGGGCTGAGTGTGACTGAGAGCAGGCTAAACCTCAAGAGGAGGCCTGGGTGCGACAGACAGTGAATGTGCCTGGCTGTCGACTGACAGGCTGGAAGTTCAAGTTGATCCAGAAGTGCCTGGGAAGAAGGGCCTGATGACCTACCGCCCAAACCAGCCATCCCACAGAGCACAGTTCTGCTCGCACACCGGGGCGCCGGGAGTCGATGCCGAGTCCACAGTAGCTAGCACAGGGCACTCTTAAGAAAAGAACTTCCCAGAAATTTATGCTGTAAGAGCGAGGGAGACACAACATCCAGCCTGGCCCAGAAGCCACAGGTGTTTTTATCTTTAATATTTCCTGTTATTTTTAATCAACTGCAAAAACAACACAACCCAAAACCCGCTGCCGTTGAGTCAGCTCCGACTCGTAACAACGTTGGACAGAGAACTGCCCCATCGGGTTTCCAAGGCTGTAAATCTTTATGGGAGCAGACTGCTAATGTCTTTCTCTTGTAAACAGTGGGTTTGAACTACTGACCTTTTGATTAATACAGATGAGCACTTAAGCACTGTGCCACTAGGGCTCCCTGATAATAACACAGAGTTAGAAAGAAAAACTGCCCTAACCCCATCACTGTAACTCACAAACTCCTTTCTTGTCTCCGAGTCCCTCCCTGTCATTCTCACACTCCCATGCCTGTTGTCTTAGCTGGAACTTTAGTAGAGACACTGTTCCTAGCCTGCTCAATGCCAGCTTTATAGACGAAGATTGTGAATTACTCTATAGGCTGTGCGTGTGTCCACAGTCATCACTAATGCTGAAGCTGCACTGGCCACTTGATATTAGGGACAATGCCCACTCCTGCCTTAATGCATAAAAACATCCCCAAAACCAAACTCACTGTCATCAAGTCGATTCGACTCATAGGGACCCCTCCTTGGGTTTCTGAGGCAGTATCTCCACGGAGGTAGATTGCCCAACCTTCCTTCCGAGGAGTGGCTGGTGGGTTTGAACTGCCTTAAAAGCACTATGCCACCAGAGCTCCCCCTTAATGCATAAATCGTAATAAATCGACGCTGAGCGAGAGAGAGCCTGGCTAGTCGAGGGAGGCAGGCATGAAGAGCCCAAGCACCACCACGGTGCTTCTGGCACCACGGCACTCCTGGCACCACGGTGCTCCTGGCACCACGGTGCTCCTGGCAGGCCTGGTGATGGGCTCCCATCACCGAAATGGTGGCTGATACGATCTGCTTCAGAACATGTTGCGTCATAAACAGGTAAAGGCAGAGAAATGGCCCTTCTGCTCTGCTTGGAGTACTGTAAAATGGTTACAAGCCCTCACTGTGTGCTCCAGAGCTCCTTAGACAGTGGGGAGAGGGAAATGAAGTCTACTCTTCAACCAAAACGCCAGGGCCAAGAAGGAATGGGTGCTTTTCTACTGGGCTTCCAACTGCTTCTTCCAAGTTCAGTCATGGCCAATGAAGTAAAATCAGAACAGATCCAATTCTGTAAAATATGGGTGAGCTAGAATAGTAACTGGTTTAGGAAAAATTCCAGGTCAGTGCCCTGCTAGAAAGTTCATCTCCCTTTTAGAAAACAAAGGCAGCGTGCACACTGCCTAGCAACCCAGTCTCTTGACTGGTAGAGTTGGAAACAACACAGCCCTGCTCAAAAACAGCGGCCAATTTCACTGCTTAGAGATTCCATCACCCTCCACAATTCCCGGCCATAACGCAGTCTCCTGCCTTAGGCCCCTGGAAGGGTTCGCTAAGGCTCTTCTCAGCTTCCCGTTCCGGGGCCTGGACTTGCCGTCTTTCCCATTCCAGTCATCCTTCTGCTGTACCAAAATTTAAAAAGTTCTAGTTTCTTCTGTTTTGCTTCCTTGGCCACGATGAAGCAGCTCGAGGTGCTGCTTTTCCAAGATGGGCTGGCTACGTAGTTGTTAAATACAAGGGAGAGGAAGCTGGAGGTTACAAAATGCAACCCATCTGGAAAGCAACTGGAAACTGAGTAGGTTTCTAGCAAAAGCTACCAAGTGGCTTTAGAATTACAGTTATCAATATTATTTTTAAAAAATATTTGCTTGTATTTTCACTGAAAGTTTACACAGCAAATTTGGTTACCACGTAACAATTTCTCAAATTGTTCAGTGACTTTAGTTACATGGTAACATTATTCTTTCAAAGACATAAGACTCTTGACTGTGAACCAAGCAGCATTTTCTTAATGTACTTTCCCTCTTCATTTTTTTTGCAGGGGAGAGGGAGGGACTGGAAGTCTGTTGGTTACTCCACAGCCAAATACCACAGTAATAACAGTAGTAAAACAGACTTAAAAAGAGGAAGAAGATTTCAGGGATTATAGTGTGCAAAAGGCACAGACATTGGAAATGCATTTGTATTTTCAACTTGTTTCACAACTACGGAAACGTGCACGCAGCTGAAAGACGCAGGCAGCCGGCAGGTCAGCGGTCTGGGGGCTGCTGGCCCCTGCTGTCAGCTTGAGTGGCAGCACGTTATCTACAGTGGAGATGGCTTTTGAGCCACTGTTCATCCCAGCGAAGATTAATTCCATTCCAGTGTAAGGACAAGTAGAATCTTCTTAAAGGCCACACGCCCCTCTTAGAAACCCACAAACGAATGCACAGCTGAGTTTTCCTCCTCAGCCACTCTTCAAGGCTCCAAACACCAGATCAAAATCTACAGATGCACAAGTATTTTTGCTGAGTCCAGCTGTGTGTGGTGGGACAGACCTCCGGCACAGTTCCTGTGAGCGTCAAAGCAGACCCTCTGGGATAAGGACGGCGTTACCATCTAACGAGCTAAGGCAAAATTCCTCAGCAGCCCCACACCTCCAACTGACGGGGCCAGGAAGCAGAGACTGGCCAGATGTTCTATTCTCCGCTGCTGGCAGACTTCAGTGCCCAGTGCCAGTGACCCTGATAATGGAGCTTCTTCCTGCACAGGGACTGAGGACAGTGGCTCAGAAAGGACCTCAGGGTCTGCTGGCATCAGGGCAGGTGTCACAGGTGTGTGAACTCTGGAATCCCACAGGGCCCCACCCGTAAAGGGCCCCATGCTCGGCTTCATGCTCCCCTGTTGTCATCCTGAAATTCTCAGTTATTGTGGAACAAGGGGCTTCCCTGGGTGTGTGAATGGCTAACGTGCTTGGCTGCTAACTGAAGGGCTGCCGGTTCAAGCCCCCCCCCCCCGCCCCCGAGCACCTTGAAAGAAAGGCCTGATGATGGAGTTCTGAAAATTCCACTGCAGACCCCGTGG
>NW_006921593.1:23325559-23350961 GCF_000298275.1 Orycteropus afer afer
TTGAACCGCCAGCCTTCTGGTTAGCAGTCAAATACCTTAGGCACTATGCTACCAGAGCTCCTTTCATTTTGCACTGGGTCCTGCCAATTCTGCAGCTGGTCCTGGCTAGCCCAGGGGCTCTCCGGTACCTACCAGTGGCAGAGCAATGGCCAGTTCAGTGAGAAATGAGAAAGCGCAAACCATGACACGAGGCTGTCACAAAGTTAAATTCTTCAGTCTGTAGGGTGATTGTTTTCCTGACATCATGGTCGTCCTACTTCCTGGCTGCCAAAATGTCCTTTCTTTTATGAAATGGTGATGATAGAACATGACTCATTTGATGTTCTTACCCTGGTGAGGTTAAGAACCAGCCCCGACGTTTGCTCCCAGAGACATTTAAAACCTGACTTCCCTGGGATGGCCCAGGTCTGGTTCTGTCTGCGTCAGCTCAGGTCAAACGTTTTCAGCAAGAGTGCTGCACGGGTGCAGATACACCTCCCATCCCATCAGCAATCATGGTCACCCCACCATGCTGCCCTCCTGCCCATGCAAGTCCGATCCCAGGCAGGCAGGGCCCTGGACCTGTCTTTTCTAAAGGGACCCTGTCCCCTTTATAATTAACTGGTGACCTTTGGGCTGACGCCCGAGATTGAATCTTCTGTTGCTCTGTGATCTCTCCCCCAAGACTGGTGGCATCCGCTGAGTGTTTGGCTGAGCCGATGGGCACAGTCATGGCTGAAAAATGGAGACCTTTTAACTCTCCCCTCACTTCTCTGTTCATGAGTTGGCATTCTGTTAAAAGCCATGGATTTTGAAAGATTAAATGTGTTATATAAATTGATACCAAGATCATTCTTTTTCATGATTTAACTGTTAGAGGCTTAGCCTGTGTCCATGTGACATGTCAACATGTCACTGCAGTCCTGGACAATATCTTGCTTTCTGGCACAGTGGGACAGCCCAGGCCCATCAGACTTTCCTGGCTCCAGATCTGGAATGAGTCAGTTCCCCCAAGAAGCCCTGATTCTCTTTATTGGAGCCACTGCCAGACTTTCTCTGAAAACGTTTTACTTTGATGTCATTGTGAATCTATGTGCAGTTTAAAGAAACAATACAGAGAGATTCCAGATTACCTTCATCCAGTCCCCCTACCCCCGACCCCCGATAATGTTTTGCAAAGCTACTGTGCAAAATCACAGTTAGGACACAGACACAACCCACTACCCCATCCAGGTTTCCTCATGACTTGCACACACGCACACGTGTCTATGTGCAGTTCACACCAAGAGATTCCACCATCAGCAGACTCCTGTATCCACCACCACAGGCAGGACCAAGACATGCCATCCCTGCAAAGCTCCTGCCCGTCGTTCTCTGATAACCAGACCCACCTCCTTTCCTCCTGCTCTACCCTAAGCACCGGCAGCCACTAACCTGTTTCTCTCTCTACAGTTCCGTCACTTCCAGATGGTACATACGGTCAGAAGACAGAAAGGTCAGGAAAGAAGGGCAGACAAATGGAGACAGCCTTCCACTGTCGGGATTGCAACCAACGTCGACACAAAGTATGTATGAATCGTAGAATGGAAAACCAATGTGCTCAAATCAAAACCGCAAATCCCAATAAACAGTAAGAAGCTAAGAACGCTGTATTTGTGGAGTCGGCGTCTGTAGGCTCTGGGTGGTTTCCACGCCGCGGACTTCCCTGGCGATCCGTCTGGGGGGCTGTGTGTATCAGTCGCCCCCCACCCCCTGTGACTGCTGTGTCCCAGTCCACGGCCTGGGTGTGCTATGGTTTGTTTAACCACTCACCCACTAAGGCATCTGGGTTCTTTCTCATGTTTGGTTGTTAAACACAAAGCTGCTATGATCGTTTGTGTACAGATTTCTGTGTCAACACAAGCATTCATTTCTCTGGGACACACGTCCACCTGTGTAATTGTAGGGGCGTAAGGTGGTTGCATGTTTCATTTTACAAGAAAACTGTCAAGCTGATTTCCAGAGTAGAAGCAACAGATTTTTAACAACATCGCTTGACAGAACCGAAGTCCAGTGTGAAGAAAACAGGTGTAAGGGGCCTTGTGCATTAGTGGAATGCTATGTCTCCTGCGTTTAAGCACCCGGTGAACCGGGTGGCTTGCCCCACAACCTCTGCCTTCATCCCTCCAAAATTTCCACACAAAGGCACAGAGGACTTTGACTTTGGTTTTGGAAGGAGATGGGGCATCAGAATGACTGCAAAGATAGAAATGTGGGGGTGGGGTGGGCGACGGGATGCAGGTGTCCCATGTCTCTGTTGTAAATACACTCACAGTTGAAAGAAAGTTTCCCACTGTCCAGTAAGAAACGCAAAGCCACCGTCTCTGCTGGCTTCCCACAGGACCAGCGAGCCAATGGCCTAGGATCACAACAAGTGGGACCAAGTTTCAGACCGGGGCCTCTGAGTGTGACAGCCCAAGGGGCCTACACTGGTTTGGCTCAGCGGGGCTTTCTTTCCACACCTCTCCGACCCCTTCCCTTCCCAGACTCGGGGCACATTTGGAAATTATTTAAGGAGATAAAATGCCTCTAATCTGTTACCAATTAGAAGGAACATGTGAATATTATTTTCTAATTTGTGACTCTTGAGTGCGCGCCTCCAAAACCAGAGTGAAGTAATTGAAATAATTAGGTCTGCTCTTGAGTTTTCCTATGAAGCTCTTGACATGAGAGGGTGGCTAGGTCCTCCTTGCACGATATGCCTGAGGGCTGAATGTATCAAGAAGAACATCAAAGGCCTGAACCTGAACAGCCACAAAACTGCAGTCTCTATAGGCCCAGCCCACGTGCAGCTGGAGCCCCTGTGCTGTGAGCTGAGCCCAGGGAGGAAGCCGTGGCCTTTGTGAAGACTGGGGAGGAGGAGGGAGCAAGAAGGGTCGGGAGGAGGGAGGAGGAGTGGGGAGGAGGGAGGAGCAGGAGTGGGGAGGAGGGGTGGGGAGGAGGAAGCAGGGCTGCGGAGAAGCAGGGGTGCAGAGGAGGAGGAGGAGGGAGCAGGGGTGGGGGGGAGGAGGGCTTTGGGGAAGGAGGAGGGCTGGGAGGAGGGCTCTGTCTCCTGGTCAACACGTGCTCCTCCCTGCACACCTCTTACCCCAAACTTCAACCATGCGCCTCCTTTGCCAGCGGGGGTAACTGCTATGCAAGGCTTAAGGCTGACTTCTAACTGCGGCAGTGTGGATTTTTTTTTGTAAGACCTAGTTATAGTGCGACTTGAGTGACTAACTCCTGGAAATAGATAATTTCTTGATGGTTAACAGCAGAACGTCCACCAATGAGCACAGGGCCCGCTAATAAATTTATAGTGCATTCGCTGCCAATTAGGTCTCTTCAGCCATTCCACACGCTCAGACGCCAATCAGCTTATCATCCCTTAAACGGACTCTTTACCGCCTCCAGCCTTGCCAGCCCAACCCCCACTGACACTTTGGGAGAACACATTAATGCTGACTGCACAGGAATCGGAAACGTTCAGAGGGCCCTGCTGGTTAACTGCCCTCTCTTTTCTTCGGTGCTAACTCCTCTTTGTTCTCCAGTGGAAACCAGGACATGGGCACGAGTGCAGGGGCAGGGGACCACGCTCGTTACAGACTCGGGGTTTCACCAGCACTCACGGGCCACTGGGAAAGCTCCGGGGTCTCCGACTTTGCCGGGCTCACCGTGCCCTCCTGCGCTTCTGCTCTCACCAGCGGCCACCTGGTGCCTCACCTCTTAGGAGCAGTCGTGCCGGAGGACCGGCAGCTCGGCAAAGCGGAGGCCACAAAGCGCTGAAGGAAGTGTGCCCTTTTCAGAACGCCGGGGAGCCAGCACATGCACACCCGGAACAGGGTGTCAATCTGCTCTGTGTTGATGCAACTGACCGTGCTGTCATTAGCTGTCTCTGAACTGGCGACCTTGAGTACAACAGAAGAAAGGTCGCCCCGACCCCGCCATCCTCGTATTCCTCATGCTTGGGCCCATCGCTGCAGCCTCCGTGGCGATCTGTTTCGTTGCGGGTGTTCCTCTTGCACTGACCCTCTGCTTTCCCAAGCATGATGTCCCTTCTCCAGGGACTGGGCCTCCTGATCCTATGTCCCAAGTATGTGAGATGAAGTCTTGCCATTCTCGCTTCTAAGGAGTACTCTGATCTCACTTCTTCCAAGACAGACTAATGCACTCTTCTGGTAGTCCACGGTGCAGTCAATATTCTTTGCCGACACTCTAATTCCGATGCATCAATTCTTCAGTCCAACTGACAACACTGATTTTAATTTTCCGTTTCTCTTTGGGGGGAAAAAAAAATCACCAAAGGAGCACCCCATGCTGTTTTGCTGTTTGGAGAACATCAACCTTGTGGAAGGTGCCGAGCGCGGGCACAGGGACACTGGCGCCCAGGTGAGCAGTCAGACTCACACCCTTGCTTCTCTGGTCTTTTCCTGCTCTGCAAGGCACTCCCAGGGTGGGACTGTCTTGTCCCACCCCTGATGCTCCTTCCAGCTTCTCTGAAGCAGACCAGTCGGTCCTTTCTGTTCTCATTTTCATGGTTTGCGTTCTTTCGCTGATATCAGCACCGTGAGCTTCTGCAATTATTACAACCACCACTGAATGCCATATGAAGTATTCACTCTTTGGGGCTCCCTGGGAGCTAGGCAAGGAGCTCTGGTGGAGCTGTGGTCAAAGCATCTGGCTGCTGATGAAATGGTTGGCGATTCAAACCCACTAGCTGCTCAGTGGGAGAAGGATAAGGCAGCTCTGGAGACCCTGTGGGCAGTTCCACTCTGTCCTCCAGGGGCGCTATGGGTCAGAATGGACTCCACGGCAGTGGGTGTGGTTTGGGCTTTGCTTCCCTGAAGACTGACAGTCTTGGAGACCCCATGGGCAGTTCCCCTCTGTCCTCTAGGGGCGCTGTGAGTCGGAATGGACTCCATGGCAGTGGGTGTGGTTGGAGCTTTGCTTTCTCAAAGATTGACAGCCTTAGAGACCCTGTGGGGGAGTTCCAC
This sequence comes from Orycteropus afer afer, assembly GCF_000298275.1. Taxonomy (NCBI): domain Eukaryota; kingdom Metazoa; phylum Chordata; class Mammalia; order Tubulidentata; family Orycteropodidae; genus Orycteropus; species Orycteropus afer. The sequence goes on from NW_006921593.1 coordinate 23,330,551, forward strand.
TCTCTCCTCTAAAGGCGCTCTGAGTCAGAATGGACTCCTCAGCAGAGGGGTTGGGGGTTAGGCACTGCACTGGATTAGATGCCTGGATACGGGGGACAAGGCCAAAGGGTACAAACCCGTCCAGAGGAAAAGAACTACATTTGATGTACATGCTGGTGCCATTCACAGAATGATACAAATCAATGAGGAAAGAGATTCCATGTTCTCTTGGTTTCTCCTATGTAGATGTTCCTAGAGTCAGTTTCCAAAAAATAAAGTGTAGTTAAGTCCAGGTTTAAAAAATCCACACTATTTCCTGCAGTTTAAGAACACACAACCCATCAGCACACACTGGTGTGTCTCCAACTGGGGAACAGCTTGGGAATCACCAAAACAGACTTTTACGCTTAAAGAGGCACTGACCTCACGATGTAACATACCACTTGCTAGCCCACAGTAAAGGAAAGTGCCAGACGAGAGATGTGCATGCCAGAAGCTCTGCACACAAAAGGGGCTTATGCTTCAGAGTGGCTATCCCAGAGCACGGCCACACCAACACTCCACAGGGTGTGGCCGTGCCACACCAACACTCCACAGGGTGCGGCCATGCCACACCAACACTCCACAGGGTCTCACTGCTCAACGGGCCTTCCAGTTTCTACCAGAGCGGGGCATCAGTGGAGTCCTCTCGCTTCCTCTTCAGTGTGCACATAACCCCCCCCCCCCCAAAGCACTGCAGAGTTGGTGAAGAACATTGAAAGTACCAAGAACTGCAAGAACAACAAACAAATCTGTCCTGGAAGAGGGACAGCGGGAATGTTCCTTGGAAGTGAGAATGGCCAGACTTCATCTCACCGACTTTGGTCATGTGGCCAGAAGAGACCATTCCCTGGACAAGGATGTCATGCTTGGTAAGGTGGAGGGTCAGTGAAAAAGGGGAAGGCCCTCAATGAGAAGGATGGACACAGTGGCTGGGACTTGGGCTCAGGCATGGCAAGGACTGTAAGTCTGGTGCAGGACCGGGCAGTGTTTCATTCTCTTGTACACAGGGTCCGCTGTGGGTCGGCACCGACTCGATGGCACCTAACAAGAAAGGATTGCGCAAGAAAATGTTTCTTTTGCCAACATCAATGTGAATATACTGAGGACTCATTCAATAAGATTAAGTTACCACTCTCTAATGACACCCCAATTCCCTGCTGAGTGGAGGGGTGCTCCCTGAGACCTGCAAGGCTGGGGAGACCAGTAGAAGGTGCTTCATTAGAAGGTCCTTGAGTCTCCAGCTTGGTGAATTCCAAAGAGAAAGGCACTTCCATGAAAGGACCACCCTGGAGACGGAGGGTCCTTCCTGCCCAAAGGGAGTCATGACAGATCTATAGCCAAAAGACTCTGGATAACCAGGCCCTTGTGAGCTGCCCTGATGTGGATGGTTAACCTGGCTTACTACATGTGGTCACGTGCCTTCCATGCCTTCACTGAAGACAGGACGAACAGCCTGCAAGGTCTTCACTCACCTCCAACCAGGCGGAGGGCCTCAGCCACAGAGCCAATCACAGGGCCTCCACTTCTCGAAGGTCTCTGCTCTCCCACCTCCCATAGCGGCCCCTCCTAGATTCAATAATGGGTGGATCTAGTTTAATTTAAGCCACTCCCTCTACTTCGGTCCTCTATGGACAAAGAAAATAGCTATGCCTTTGGTTTTCATCTTCCAGATGATGCCACTGGAACTGTCTCCAATTGAAGGCCCTGCACCACACAGACAGAAAAAAGCCTGAAAAAATGGCAGCATTTTTAGGAGGAGGTCACTCAGAACATCAGAACGAGCATCCATGGTGGCCCGTCTGGGGGAAGGGAGCATGGGGGTTCTGTACCGCACCCACCATGTTCACAATGAGGATGAGCTCTCTCTGGAAGATGGTGTGGACGCCCAAGACATGGCAAGCAGGACACATGGTGAGGAGAAAGGAGACTCCTTTCTGTGGCCTCTTCTTGGAGGGGATGGTAGGGGACACACAGCACTCTCTGAATGCAAACAGAGTGCCCCCCCAGGCTCTGGCTTCCTCCCATCCTCACCTCACCCCCTAAATAGCACTGGGATGCCATCTCCCCATGGGTTCCATAATGAGAAGCCCTGTCAATCACAGCTCCATTAGCCGGGACAGACTTTCACTTCCGGAAACAATTTATTGGATTCCCAGAAGCAAACGGGCGCTCTTCCTTTTCAGTGCCTTTCTCAGGGGCTATTCAGGGAGTGTGTGTCCTTGCGTCCCCGCTGGGCAGCCTTTGTCGCCTTCATTTACTCATGGCAACAGTTTCCTGAGTTCACCCACCTCCTCTGTCCCGGGTTTCCCCAGTGTTTGCCCAAACCTCTGCCCCCACTGTTCAGCAGCTACACAAAACCCGCCAGCTGTCTCCAGCTACTGAAGCGGGGAGTCCAGGAGTGTACGCAGACGTCTGGAGGGAGGGCGGGCGGGGAGTGGGGGAGGGGAGAGGCGCATCAGGGAAGAGCTTAAACTCACGCAAGGAGATGACGCACCGAGGCTGACCGAGGAGCGCCAGGGCCCCTCCTTACATGCAACTGTGGGGTGCGTGCCTCGCTCCCATTCTGGGGCTTCCCTTTCTCTTCATTCCTACCAAAGACCCCACCAGTCTGATAAAGACAGTGAGACTACTGTCCACTGGAGTGTGAGAAAATGAGTCTCCCAGGTTGGAAGAAACTCACAGTACACAGTGGCCACAACCATGGACTGGAACAGCATTCCTGTCCACTGGGCACGGGTCGCCAGGAGTAGATGCTAATTCAACAGCAAGTCACCATAAAAACAGCACCAGACACTCTGGCGGAAAGGTGTTCCCTGGGGCTGCTGGTGGCCGCAGTGGACTCTGACTCAGGGCGACCCCGCATGTGCGGAGCGTAGCTGCTCCACAGGGTTTGCCAGGCTGTGGTCTTCCAGAAGCAGACCGGGAGGCCTGTCTTTGGCGGTACCTCCAACCAAAAAACCCAACCCACTGCCGTCATGAGTCGGTTCCCACTTATAGTGACCCCCCCTTGGGTTTCTGAGGCAGTACATCTTTCTGGAAGTAGACTGCCCCATCTTCCTTCCACAGAGCAGCTGGTGGGTGTGAACCACCACCTTCGGGTTAGCAGGCAAATCTCCTTAGGCACTGTGCCACCAGAGCTCCTTAGAGGTACCTGTGGGTAGGTTCAAACTGTCAACTTTCGGTCCAGTGCTTAACCACGTGTGCCACGCAGGGAGTCAAAACTTCAGAAGAAAAATGTCTGACCATATTCATACCGTTATGAGGAGCTCCAAGGAGCTTGGTGGCCGTGGTGAAGGCGTTTGGCTGCTAACCACAAGGGTTGAACCCACCAGTGGCTCTGCAGAAGTCAGATGAGGCCGTCTGTTTCTGTAAAGAATGATAGGCTTGGGGACCGTAGGGGGGTCGACTTGATGGTAATGAGTTTGGTTTTGGTTTATACCACTTACTGGGTCTGTTGGGTGATGACATAACTCTGACAAAATTTCCAACTATTGAAAAAAGAAAAACCACACAACCTAGTACATTGCGACCCAGAGAATGTAAAAGGTCATCCTGCCCTTCTGTGTCTCAGTCCAAACAGAGGCTTCCCAATGACCTAACACCACCTTCGTCTCCTGCTCTCCTTCCAGAGTAACAGAAACGGCAGCCACACTAGAGCCTTTCCATAAATCGGTTTAACTTTAACCAGGGACCGCGCCCTGCGGGAGGCGGAGTTATGTTTAACCTGGGACCTGCAAAAGAGAGGCAGAGCGTACTCTGGCGGTCTGAGAATTTCTAGTCAATAGCAAATTGGGGGGGCACATGAGTGCTCCTGCGATTCAATCAGGGCAAAATTACGCAGCCATGTAAGAAATAATATCTATTAGGCTAATTTAATCACCGAATACTTTACAGATGAATTAGAATTTAGAGTCCAATTATTTCCAACGCTTGGACTGTCAGCCTCTTTTTCAGCCGTGGGAGGGAAGGAGGCCCAGGGCGGCTTTGGAAAGTGTGGCAGATGGCACTGACCCCGCTCCCACGCCAAGGCAGTGAGGATGGCGGAGAAGTGACCAGCGTGAGTCGCCTTTTTGCCTTCACCCTCCCCAGCTGGTCCCCAAGAGCCCTTGGCCAGGGTGTGGGGCTCTGCTAGCCTGACAATGGGCAGCTATATACCCAGACAACCTCCAGGGCCCACCTGCTCTGGACAGCCGCCTTCACAGAGGGAGTTGCTGAGCCACATCCTGGGGCATCCACGCAGCAATGATGCCCCCTTGCCACCCCCTCGGCCAGGAAACGGGTGGGTTACCTACCCCACGGGCCACCCCAGAGGTCCTCAGCCTGTCAGTGTGCCCTCTTCCTGCCCGGTGGTTCACTTTATGGCCACGTTGTTGTTGTTATGTGCCATCGAGTCAGCCCCGACTCATAGTGACCCTTCCTTGGGTTTCCAAGGCGGTATCACTACAGAAGTAGATTGCCCAACATTCCTTCCAAGGAGTGGCTGGTGGGTTTGAACCACTAGCTTTCTGGTTAGCAGTCAGATGCCTTAGGCATCTGCTGCTCTTTATTGACAGTTGAGGCTGTGAGAGGGGGAGATGGAGACCAAGTGTCCTGGGACCCCAGCACAGAAGCTGTGCCCAGTCACCTGGGATGGGGACTGTGCTTCTGGGTGTCGAGAAGACTGGGGACAAAAGGAAACTGAGTCTGGAGATGCGAGATGAGCACTACAGGTGAGAGCACGCACCGCAAGTACCCGCCAGCCCTGGAGTCTGCCCCGCCGGAGCCACCGCGTGGCAGTCCTGTGTCGAGGGCTGAGTCCCGTTGCTTCTTTAATTCCCCATTTGTTCAGTTCAGGCTATCATGGGACTGGGTCAACAGAAACCCTTCCCACTGACATTTGAGTTACGAAAGAAAGATGAATTTATTTTGTGAATACAGATCTATTTACATCTAAGCACAGGTCTCTCCAGAGGACAAGAACAGAAAAGGACCCTTCCTCCCTGGTTGTCTTGTGCTGGCTACAGTCTGTTTTTTTTTAAGGAACAGATCCACATGGAGCCCTTTCCAGAGCTCTGGCTGTTTAGCAATCGACAGGACTCTCCAATGCTCTGACAGCAGAGTAGGGATGCTAGGGGACACCTGTAATTCACCCTAGAGTGACCCCACACACACACCGGGAAATAGTGTATGCTTAAGTCCTCCTACGCTGGCAGGTCACGAGGCTGGCTGTGAGGACCGAGTACACTTGTTTAAGTTACGGTGGCTGCGGAGACCCTGCCCCTTCAGGCTGTGTGAGGCAAGCAAGCCCGCCACGGGGAGAGCCATTAGCCACGGGGGCCTCCCAGCCCCACCACAGGGCAGGAGGGTAATGTGGTGTTTAAGGGCCAAGGGGGTTTATGACGGGGGTGCTTCCTGCCCCGCTGCGCAGCACGCTCAGCCCTGCAGACATTGGGGGCCCTCTGCACCTCTCCTCCACCTGGCAGACAAAGCACCCTTATTATCCATTTAATGACCTCTCAGGATGGCCTGTCCCCTCACCACTAGAACCTTTGTGTGTGTGTGTGTGTGTGTGCACGCACGCGTGTGTGCACATGTTTATCTCTTTGATTCATTTAATTGAAGGCGGGTCACTGGATAGGATCTCTCTCAGAAGAGGCCTTCCTTGTCTCCTTGTTTTAGGATGACTGACTGCCACTCTTTAGAACACCTGTTCATCAATTTATCCTTGGACATCAGACTTCCTATCTCATTTCCTTCAAGTATGAAAAAAAAATCCTCCCATATAATAGATGCAATTTTAAAAATGAAGGAATAAATAAAAAAAGCTTTAAGAAACTATTTAAGAATAATCATAAGAAAACTTCCCAAATTTTGGGTGAATCTCTCTCCAAATATATATATATGGGAGCTCTGGTAGCATAGTACCTAAGGCACTTGATTGCTAACCAGAAGACTGGTGGTTCAAACCCACCAGCCACTCCTTGGAAGGAAGATGGGGCAATCTACTTCCGTAGTGATACTGCCTCGGAAACAGGGGTCGCTATGAGTCAGGTCCGACTCAACGGCATATAACAACAACAACAATAATATGTGTGTGTGTGTGTGTCTGTATGTATGTATATATGTATATGTATATATAAACACACACATATATTATCATCGTTGTGTGCTGTGCAGTCGATTTCGAACTCCTAGTGACCCACTGCAGGAGCTCTGGTGGCGTGGTGCCTAAGGCACTTGACTGCTAACCAGAAGGCTGGCCGTTCAAACCCACCAGCCACTCCTTGGAAGGAAGGTTGGGTGATCTACTTCTGTAATGATACCGCCTTGGAAACCCAAGGAGGGGTCGCTATGAGTCAGGGCCGAGTTGACGGCACATAAACAATAACAGTGACCCACTGTGACAGAGTCGAACCACCCCACAGGGTTTTCTGGGCGTCATCTTTATGGGAGCAGATTGCTAGGTCTCTCTCCAATGGAGCTGCTGGATGGGTTGCAGCACCAACCTTTTGGTTAGCAGCCGAGTGCTTAACACCTGCGCCAGCCACAACTCTTGACACACACACATCCATATCCACATATACACATCCATATACATATATAGAAAATGAGCTTTGATGGTGCAATGGTTAAGGCATTTGGCTGCTAACCAGTAAGTCAGTGGTTTGAACTTGGCAGCTGCTCTGCAGAAGAAAGATGGGGCAGTCTACTTCCATGAAGATTTACAGCCTTGGAAACTCCATGGGGCTCGCTGCGGTAGAATTGAGTCTGGTCTGGTTTGTGGTATACATATGCTGTTGTTAGACACCGTGGAGTTGGTGCTGCCTCGTAGTGACCCCACGTATGACAGAACAAAACAATGCCTGGTGCTGGGCCTATACGTACGTACACACACACACACACACACACAGTACACAGATCCAGAGATGTTCCTTAGTGATGGACACTCGGTGTGCAGGGAACAGTAAGCAGGTAGCTGTTGGCAAAGAAACAGTGTCTTGAAAGTAAAGCCAAAAAGACCGAACCCACTGCCACTGAGTCGATTCTGACTCAGAAACGAGTAGAAACCTTTTGTAGCGTTTAGGCACCAAGCGTGCAGGGTTCTGACAGAAACACCACTTCCATATAATAAAACACTGCCGATCTCTTCTCTGACCTCCAGGGAGGAGTGCGCCTCCACGGTCCTTCTGCTGATATGAGGAGCCCGTAAGGAAACCCACGCTCAGACGAACAAATGCACTCCCCACGCGGATGCTCACATCACCCTGGACTCAGGCTGCCTCCCAGGAGCAGAGCCTGGGTTTCGCTTTTCTTTACCAGGTGAGTTTCGTAAACAGCCAGCACTGCAGATAAATGGTGTGCCCCGCATGCATCTGTGGGGACCACCTTCCCTTCGGGGGGGGGCTCGAGCGACGCCCCCTGCCTCCACGCCTCCTGGGATGCCTAGAAACGCCCTCCCTCCTTCCCTTCGACATCAAACGGGCAGCGGCCTGGTAGCAGGACCCTGTCCTCAGCTCCCGCCACATGCCTAATTAATGACCCTGCTGGTCGCAGCTGGAAGAGATGAGCCGGGGTGATTAATTAAATTAGCTGGCAGAGGAAATTACAGTGGGAAAGCCAAAGTTTGATTGCCCCATAATTAACCACAGTGCAAATAATATCTGCATGTATAACTCGCAGCGATGAGATCAGAAGCCAATGGACTCTGGCCCTGATTGAAGCTGTAAATATCCCGTGGTGAAAAATGATAGGTTTGTTCTAGAGGGGAAACTCAGAGAAATGGACATCCAGCAAATGCGACGGGGGAAAGGGCACCGGAGGGAACGGCGGGACGGCAGCCTCCTCTTTCAAGCCGCCTTTTTCCAACATTAAAACAGGCTCTTTTTTCCTCTTTCTTTTGGATTACTGGCTAGGCGTGCTAGCCTGTGTATGCTGCCTCTCCATTTCGGATTTGGCTTCCCGTGCACGGAACCTATGCTAGGGTTCCAATCCCCTTTCTAGTCCCGAGGACTGACACTCAATTCTAAAATAATTTTACAGGCTAATAGGAGGGGGCGGCTTTTATCTCCCCCAGGGGAAGACGGTTCTATTTGCAGCATCAAATGATGGAACATGGCCGCTTTTCTGGATAACGACTTTTTTTTGCTTCTTTGTCACAATCTCATGTTCAAAGCACGGTTTCATTAGCAACATGATTCCGCTTAAAAGAAAAAGAATTTCATAGGGATAATTGCCCTGTAAAAAATGGCAGAACTTTCACCAGATGGAAACATTAATTTCTCGACCTGCCGCGTATTTTCACTCACAAGTTATTTTAAGGGAGAAGTCGGGCACCCTCGGGAGGAGCTTTGAAGAGTAAGGGTTTGGTGGCTTCAACCAGGATGAGTGGCTGGTGTCTGGCAAGTAGTCAACAGCATCTCACCCCAGACTTGATACAGAGAGGCTCCCAGTCAAATGAGGAAATGTGGCAGCTACACAAACGTGACAAAGTGACAGAGGAATGTCCATGTTGATGTCAGACACACACTCTAGACCCTTCTAACCTGACGCCCACCATTACCCAGTGAGGAGGCAGGACAGGCCGTGCTGTTCTCATTTTGTAAACAGGAAAGCTGATGCTCTGAGTGGTCGATGGTGTGGTGGACTGGCTTCAGTTCATCAGAGTACCAAGGGCCAGACCAGAAAAGTGCCAGGTGCATCAGGTGTTGGAAAATACTGTCAAGCTGCTCAATATGCCATTGCACAGTTATACAGTCATGTGTCATATGACGTCCATTCGGGCAACGTCTGACTGTACACATGTCTGTGGTCCCAACCCCCACATAATGGATTATATTAAAAATACAAGTGCATACAGTGGTTCGTAATAAGACATGGGTGCTCCTTGTGACATACATCAAAACGTTATTATCATTATCATATTACTATGTTGAAGATGCTGAGTCTACCTGTAAGTGTTTCTTTAATGTACACTATATACTAAGACAAGGAGCTCTGGTGGCGTAGTGGGTAAGACATTTGGCTGTTAACCAGAAGGCTGATGGTTCAAACCCACCACCTGCTCCATGGGAAGAAGATGAGGTAATCTACTTCTGTAAAGGTTTACAGCCTTGGAAACCCACTGGGGGTCAGTCACTGTAAGTCGGAATTGATTTGATGGTGGTAGGTTTGTTTTTTATATACTAAGGCATTTGACTTTCTGATATTAGATACAAAGTGTACCTAACTGTTCCGACTTATATGCAAATTTGACTTAAAGACAGACGTAGGAACGGAACTCATCTGTAATCCGGAGATTGCCTGTGTACGATATGGTGTTTGCACAAGGCCCACATCACAGAACCCAATCTCACAGAATGTGTCGTGGACGTTAAATGACACATGGCTATACTTATCTAGGTAGAGTATTCTTCAAAGGGCAAAAGGACCAAATAAAGTGCCCCCTCCAGAGCACATAGCTCCTGGCTTCTCCTGGGATGCAATTCACTGGGCAAGAGGGAGCCACAGCAGGCTGGTAAGCAGAGGAGTGACCTAGTTAAGTGGTGCTTTAGAGTCACGAGCCTGGAAGTGATATAAGGAAGGAATGATTTTAAGGGAGCAAGTGGGGAGCCTGGGGGAAGAATAAGGAGGAAAGACAGATGTGTAACACTGCGAAGCTGAAATGTAGGGAGCACCACCTTTCTGGACTGATACTGATGAGATACCTCACAAAGTGCAGGCCCCAGTACAGACAGACCCTTGTACCCCAATGCCCAGTGTAGCACTGTTCACACCAGCTACCAGGTGGAAACAACCCTAGTGGCCATCAGCAAATGAATGATACACAACATGTGGTCTAAACACAATGGAAGCTCTGATCCATGGTACAACATGGCTGAGGCCTGAAAACATGATGTAGACTGAAGTCAGCCAGCCACAAAAGGCCAACAATTGTAGATTCCACTTGCATGAAACAGGCAGATGCTTAGAGACTAATGTCCCTTAGTGGTTACAGGTCAGGAGCGCTGCTTGGGACACAGGGAGTTGTTGGTGGAATAATCTGGAAACTGATGGTGACCGCTGTATGATGTAATGAACACAACCACTGCCACTGAACTGTACGTGAGAAAATGCTGACCTGGCAGATGTTTTGTTAGATTACACAAGAAGACAAGTCCATGCCCACTGACTGAGAGTTCCTTCTGGAAGGCCATCCTCAGGAAAGGATTAGTCACGAGCCCCATGTGATATTCACACGTGTGCTCATTATTCGTTGCAAATATTCTCAACGTCCCAAAATAAATGGTTAAATCCTGGCTCACCCATCAGGCGGGTTTGTGTGACATCATGACAACTCAAGCTTTAAAACAAACATATGACATGGAGAGGTGCACATGACACAATGTTTACTCAAGAAAGGGCTTAAACGTGTTTAAACCTTTGTTTCTTTAAAAACGTCTGCCCAAGACTGTCTCTAATACAGCAAACGGTTTACTTTGGGGGGATGGTGGAATCGCAGGTGTGCATATTTCCAGCTCGCTCGAGGCCACTGCTTCTCCCACAACCTGGCTCTTGACCTTCAGCAGAAGTTTCCTCAGGAAGGTTCTGTTGCTAAGTAAGTTGGGGAAACACTGCATTTGGCTGGGATGTTCACAGTAAGATGACTAGTGCACCACCGGGAAGCTGTCCGCACCATGAGGAAGCCTCTTCAGTTTTGGTTCACTCTGTCCTCAGACACATCTCCTCTGCCAGAAACGTCCATAGCATTTGCTGGAATTAAGATTCACAGAGATTTTTGGAAATCGTTTTGACATGGCACTGGGTTTAGACATTGAAAATGTCCAGATGGCTGTGGGCCACATTTACAACTTCAGTGTGTATGTGTTGTTGTCGTTGTTGTCGGTGGTGCTGCCGAGTCACCTCTGACTCATAGCGACCTTATGCACAACAGAACGAAACACTGCCTGGGCCCGTGCCAGCCTCCTGTCCTTGCTACACCCGAGCCCCTTGTTGCAGCCACTGTGTCAATCCATCTCCTTGAGGGCCTTCCCCTTTTTTGTTGACCCTCCATTTTACCAAGGATGATATCCTTCTCCAGGGCATGGTCCCTTCTGAGAGCATGACCAAAGTAGGTGAGATGAAGTCTGGCCATTCTTGTTTGCAAGGGGCATTCTGGCTGCACTTCTTCCAGGACAGATTTCTTAGTTCTTCTTGCTGTTCATGGTACTTTCAGCATTCTTCACCAACACCACAACTCAAAAGCATCAACTCTTCTTCAGTCTTCCTTATTCACTATCCAGTTCTCACATGCATAGGAGGCGACTGAAAATACCATGGCTTTGGTAGGCACACCTTAGTCTTCAGAGACATCTTTGCTCTTCAGCACTTGAAAAAGGTCTTTTGTAGCAGATTTGCCCAGTGCAATATGTTTTCTGATTTCGACTGCTGCTTCCATTGGTGTTGATTGTGGAACCAAGTCATATGAAATCTTTGACAACTTCAATGTGTACATACACATATATATTTGTACTTATATACTTAAATACATTTATAGTTCTCCTGACTGTAAAAGCAGCCATATTTCAATGGTCTAGATCTCACTGAAAACTCTCCAGGAAGGATGAGGTCACTCATGATCCAGTGGGAGAATCTCCACCTTCCACGCGGGAGACCGGGCTTTGAGTCCCAGCCCATGCACCTCATGTGCAGTCCTCACCGTCTGTCACTGGAGGGTGGTGGGTTGCTGTGATACTGAACAGGCCTCAGGTGACCTTCCAGGCTAAGATGGACTAGGAAGGCCTGGAGGTCTACTTCTGGGAATCATCCCATGAAGACCCTATGGGTTACAATGGTGTGATCCTTCCCAACCACGGGGATGGTGCAGGTCACGGCACTGTTTTGTTCCATTGTGCATGGGGTTGTCCTGAGTCAGGGGCCAACTTGACAGCCACTGATGACGACAACAACATCAACAACCTCATCAGCAATGACATCATCAACAACAACATCAACTCATCGACAATAACATCAACAACATCAATACCAACATCAACAATAATAACATCAATAATAACATCAACAACCTCAACAATAACATCATCAACATCAACAACCTTAACAACTCATCATCAGCAATAACATCAACAACACAGCAACAATAACATCAACAATAAAATCATCAACATCAACATCATCAACATCAACAATATCATCATCAACCTCATCAACATCAACAACCTCAACATCAACAATAACATCAACCTCATCAGCATTAACACTGACATCATCAACAGCAACAATAACATCATCAATAACCTCATCAACAATAATACCACCAACATCAACACCATCAATAACATCAATAACATCAACAACCTCAACAATAACAGTATCAACAACAATAACAACATCATCAGCATCATCAAGAACATCAACACCATCAACAATAACAACATCAACAACCTCATCAACATCAACAATAAAATCATCATCATCAACATTATCAGTATCAACAATAACAACATCAACATCCACACAATAACAACATCAACACCATCACCAACATCAACAATAACAACATCAACACCATCAACAATAACAACAAATCTATGAAGGTGCACAGCTGCCAAACACGACAGGTCGTGATGGTGCCCAACTGTCTTCTCCAGGTTCTCCTGTCAGTCTTGTGGGTGGGACGGTGACAACACTGCATTTTCATCCACAGGCATCCACTCGGGCTTCCTCTGCATGGTGCTCTTTGCCACGTCCATCTGCTAGGGTTCTGCTCTGGAAAAAGAATTCTGCTTTGCCATCCTCACCGCCTCCACTTTTAGGACCGTGAAGAGCATGAAGAGATGACAGCCTGCTGCTGCAGCCTAGGAAAGACATCCACACTGGGAACGCTCCTGCTCCCTGGCCCATGGTGGGGGAGGTTGGGCCGTGAAAGTCCTCGTCTGGGTTTCCTGCCCTGAAGAAGCCCCTAGAGAGACCTGGTTGACCTGCAAAGCTCTGAAAACCAACAGACAGGGCCTAGATTCCTCTGTGCTCATCCCAGACTAGACACTGCTCACTGCTGTGACGCTCAGGAGCCTCGTGGTACGACGGTGAGGCACTTGCGGGCTAACCAAAAGGTGGGCAGTTGAAACCCGCCCAGCAGCTCCACGGGAACAAGACCTGGTGATCTGTTCCCTTACAGACAGCAGCCTAGGAGACCCCCTGGGGCAGTTACACTCTGTCCTATAGGGCTGCCCTGAGCTGGAATCCACTGCACAGCACACAATACACCAACATTGTGACACCAACAGTGAGAGCAGGAGAAACCATACACGGTTTCACACCCCATTGGTGCTCCCTTGTTCTGTTGTTCTCTTAAGAGACCGGGAGCCCCAGGGGGGTGGGCAGTGCTCTGCAGCTTTATTGAGCTATCATTCCATGCCACCCAATAAATCTGCTCTGAGTGTACAATTTCACCACTTCCATGAAACTGACAGACGGTGTCACAATCACCACCAGCCAGGTGAGAACATTGTTCTTGCTCCAAAAAACTCTTTCATGCCCCTATGCAGTCAGTGCCCATTTCCCTACCAGCAACCACCAGTCAGTTTCCTGTGTCCATGGATTTGATTTTTCTGGGTATTTTACATAAACAGACTCATGTCATACAGCACAGTGACTAACACCTCAGCTGCTCACTGAAAGGTCAGGGTTTGAACCCACCCACTGCCCTGTGGGAGATGAGGCAGTCTGCTCCCCCAAAGAGGACAGCTGTGGAAACTCCATGGGGCAGTTTCACTCTGTCCTCTAGGGGCACTGTGGGTCGGAATCGACTCCACAGCAGTGGGTGTGGTTTGGGCTTTGCTTCTGTGAAGATTGACAGTTTTGGAGACCCTGTGGGGCAGTTCCACTCTGTCCTCTAGGGGCACTGGGAGTCGGAATCGACTCCATGGCAGTGGGTGTGGTTTGGACTTTGCTTCTGTGAAGATTGACAGCCCTGGAGACCCTGTGGGGCAGTTCCACTCTGTCCTCTAGGGGCACTGTGGGTCAGAATGGACTCCACAGCAATGGGTGTGGTTTGGGCTTTGCTTCTGTGAAGATTGACAGTTTTGGAGACTCTGTGGGGCAGTTCCACTCTGTCCTCTAGGGGCACTGGGAGTCGGAATCGACTCCATGGCAGTGGGTGTGGTTTGGACTTTGCTTCCGTGAAGACCGACAGCCTTGGAGTCGGAATGGACTCCACAGCAGTAGGTTTGGTAGCTGGTTTCCCTTCATTCAAGACTGTCTGTCTTATGTTCATTCCATAGACGACGTTAAGTAAACGCGAACTGGATTGTAAATAAAAACAAATCTGAGAGAGGGCTTTGTACTGAAGTTGTTTTTGGTCACTGTTCAATGAACTCAGTGAGTGCGCCTGTCACGTTTCTGCACGTCACTGTCAGATGTTCCACAGCAAAGGTGTCACCCGACACTTCATGCATTAGCCAGCGATGGAGTCACTCCATGCAGCAGAGCCCCTGTGTGACTGAGCAGAGACCAGAGTGCCCCCTGTTCTCCAGGGTCTGCAGGCTACACTCTGCTAAGGAGCAACGAAGGGATGCCGTGAGCGTTCAGGCTGTGTGCGTTTGTGTGCACTCATGAGGAGGGAGTCCGTTCCTGGCAACACGCACAGCTGCTCACTGAAAGGCTGGGGGTACCAGTCTACCCAGAGGCCCCTCAGAAGAAAGGCCTGGCAAGCTGCTTCCAAAAAATCAGCCACTGACGGCCTGTGGAGCCCAGTTCTGCTCCATGAGTCAGACGACTGGACAACAATGGGTATGAGATGGTAGAGACGGGAGAGAGGAAGAGGGGATCAGCCTGGGCCTCGTGTTCTGGGTTCCCAAGGCCGAGAATCAGTTGGCAGCAGCTGCTGTCAAAGTGTAGGCCCTGGGCTGCCAGTATCGGCGTCACCTGGAGACTCGTGAGAAACACAAGCTCTCGGGTCCTACCGTAGCCCGACAAGCCCTGGTCGTGGTTAAGTGCTCAGTCGCCAACCGAGAGGTTGGCAGTTCAAACCCACCCAATGGCTCTGTGGGAGAAAGGCCTGGTGGTCTCCTCCCATAAAGACCACAGCCTAGAAACCCCCAGGGGGCAGTCCCACTTTGTCACACAGGGCTGCTAGGCATCAGAGGCGACGGAGGGCACACAGCACAACAAGCCCAGCCCCACTGGGTTGAGGTCTGAGTGTGGGGCTCAGCAGTCTGAGTTAACAAGCCTCCCAGGTGACTCAGAGGCACGTCCACACTGGACAACCACTGTCTTCTGGGTTGGGAAGGATGGCGCCATCCACTTCTGAAGAAGCTGGCCACTGAAAACCTTATGAATAGCAGGGACACACTGATACATTACTGGGCTGACGGGGCAGTGTCCTGCTCTGCATAGGATCACTATGAGTCGGCACCAACTCAACGGCACCCAACAACTTCCTGGTGTAAAAGGTTAACATGCTTGGCTGCTACCAAAAGGGTTTGAGTCCAGCCAGAGGCATTTCAGCCCAAAGGTGTAGTGATCTAGTTCTGAACAAACCAACCATTGAAACGCATACAGGGCACAGTTCTCCTGTGACACACATGGACGTCACTGTAAGCTGGAATGAACTGCACAGGAATTGGTGAAACATTAGGGTGCGGTTTCTTAACCACGGCCCCACTGACAATGTGGGTCGGAAGGCACTGCGAATACACACACAGGGGCTGCTCAGTGGAGGTGAGCATATCAGAGACTGGGGCACGGTGCAGAACCGCCTGGCATCCTGCGCTGTTATTTGTGGCATCGGTGGCCGTGCATTGGGGCCGAATGGACAGCACCTGATGACAACCAGCTCTGAAAGGACGCGTGTGGCTCTGGCCCCAGTTCTACCGGACAAAGGTGGAGGAGGTGCTGCAGGAGAAACAGGAGGGGACAACCTAGCGCACCCTCTGCCCGGGGAGAGGAAGGTGCTTCCGGCGTGACGGAGACACCATGGTGCACTGGAACTTTCTCTCCTGTGGGCGCCGAGGGCCCCTCTAGAGAGAATTCTCATGACCATGAGCACTGGTGTCCACACCCCGATCTCAGTTCTCAAAAACGGCTGCTCAGTCCAAAATCCAGCTGGGTTTTCACGCTCAGGAACTACTGGGATTTCAAGTGTCAAAAATACAGTTGTAGCACCCAACCACTCCCCTGCCAAGAGCCTGGAGAAGACCTGACAGGGGCTGAGTGGTTGAGAAACGCCATGGGCATGTGAGGAAACAATCCCCTTTGTGTTTCTCTGATTTCTTCTGTTGTTAAAACTGTCACCTTTCATGACGCTCCTCCAGACTAATAAGCCCAAGTGGCCTCCGCGAGCTGCTGGAAGACGGCTGTAGACAAGGTGGCACTTCCTGATTTTCCCATGTTCATACCCACAGCTCCTCACAGGCTCCCAGGCCATGCAGATTCTCAAGCCTGCGTTCTCCTCTGTCATAAGTGTAAGCATCGTACACACGAGGGTCTGCGGAGAACACGGCCCTGGCACAGCTTCATTAGACTTACTGTTGAACAGATGTTTCAGAGTGTACACACACATAGTCAGGTCCTGCTGTCACTGGCCTCCCCCACAGTGGGACCATCACACTCCTTGGGTGGCCTCCGCCTGTCCTGGGCTCTGGGACTGATCCTCCAGGAGGCTCAGGATGGCTGAGGGCTCTGCAGGAAACCGCTTGTACGTGAGTTGGGCTCTGAGTTGGGCCCCGAGCAGCTAGGGTTTTGCCTTACCCTAAAGCATGCTCCTTACTGTGTCATCTCCGCAGGACACTCTCTTTTCTTTGTGTCTGCGTCTCATCTTCTTCCTGGGCTGAGTCTACAACTGATCATTGACTGGTCTCTCAGCAACCAGAGGCTGGGGGTTTAGGGCCCAAAAGCCCTAAACCTGTCTGCTGGATGGGCAATCGTCACCTAGTCAGGACTCTGCTTTACCAGCCTGCCTCACGGAATCTCTTTCCGAATAGTCCAAGCATCACCTGCTTTGCTCAGATGATCCCACTGCTGCCACCACACACTGCACCATCCAGGTCCCACCAGCTGACCAGCCAGGGGAACATCTCTCCTCTCTTCCCTGCCCCCGTGCCAGCCCCACCCTGGCCAACACTGTTGATATGGGGCTCTTGACCCGCCTACTGCCCCCTTTTCTCTGTCCCGCTGGGTGGTGGTAGTGAAGAAAGGAGAGTCAGATGTTCTCATTTGTATCCCTCAGCAGTGGTCTGACCTGGCCGAGCACTTAAGCTGAGTCTCCATCTCACCTGCCTCTCAGGTACGAGTAGTACAAGATGCCTCATCAGGTGTTGACAGTTCCTGGGTAGGAGACCACCTTCCACTGGATCTGTTCCTGTCTCTACCACCTTCCATGCGTGGTCCTTTCCTGAGCCAGTACAGAAAAGGGGGTGTTCTTTATCAAAGCCATGCTCGTCACTGCCTTAGGGACAGTGCTGTGGTTGGGGTGGCCCTGTGGTTCATGAGGGAAAGCCCACTACAGCCGTCGGTATGCTCCTCCGCCAGCCTGTCCCTGCCCTGGGAGGCAGTGAGGTCTCCAGGACACCTTTTATTGCTGAGTAATATCCAGTGTATGAATAGGTCAAGTTTTATTTATCCAAAGCTTTGTGGGGACAGAGGTTTTCATTTCATTTTGGTAAACACCTAGGATTGTTATGGGTTAACTTGTGTGTCCCCAAAAGACATGCTGAAGACTTCATCTCTATACTTGTCAACAAGATCCTACTTGGCGACAGCAGTTTCCTCCTGGTAGGTAAATGAGGCCATACCTGAACCTGAGCAGGGTGGTCGCTCACCCTAGTCCCTTGGGAGTGGTGTCAGTACAAAGAGCAGGAGGGATACACAGGGGATGACAGATCTGTTTGGCAACAGAAGCAGATGCATCTACAAGCCCAGGTGCCCCAAGGGTTGCTGCAGCTACGAGAAGCTGAAAGAGGCAAAGGAGGACCACCATGTACAGCTGATGCCCTGACTGGGATTTCTAGCCTCTAAAACTGTGAGACAATCAACATCTGCTTTTCCAAACACCGCCTTGTGGTATCGTATGGCAGTACTCACAAACAGGGACATGCACTGATGGACATTTGGGTTGTTTCCACCTTTTAACCATCATGAATAATAATGTGGCTACGGACATTCTTACAGGGAATGTATGTTTCCATTTACTTGGGGTGTTCACCTAGGAGTGGGACTACTGGGTCACATGGCATCTCTAAGGAACCCTGGTGGAGCAGCAGTTAAGCCTAGAATGAAAGGTCCACAGGTTGAACCCACCAGCCACGCCACAGGAGAAAGACGTGGCAGTCTTCCGTAAAGGTTGCACTTCCGGGGACTCTTTGGGGCAGTTCTGCTCTGTCCTGTGGGGTTACTATGAGTGGGAATCAACTGGCTGGCAATGGGTATGGCAACCCTGTGTTGAACTTTTTGAGGAGTTATCATTTTTGCTCCTGTTCCTCACCTGCCAATAGTCCTTGAGACTTAGCCTGACTACTGAAATAGAACTCACTGTCATCATTCACCACGTTAATACACGAGAGGGAGAAGCTCTGGCCTCCATCGCGCTCAGGATGCCACCCTCCCCACCCACTGTCCCCCGAGACCCAGCCTATGGGAGACAAGAGGACTGGCCAGACCTCCTACAAAGGGGAAGCTGAGGCTGTGCTGGGCGTGCTTCAGGGTCATGCGGTCCCTCTGCAGTAAAGCAGAGCTCAAGTCTAAGGGCTGTGCCTCCAGGTCCCCTGCTCGTCAGGCATGGCCGGCAGGGGGCCACGAGTGCCCTGGGGATGGCAGGACACTGCCACACTCCCAATGCACGCAACCCACGGTGAAGCCGTCCATGACAACAACGTACCCTGGTGCTTGAGGGCTTCTGGCTCAGAGACATCTCATGAAAAACGTAACCCAGCACACCGAAGTACAGAAAATTAGAAAATGAAGATAGGCTATAAACAAGAACAAATCGGATGAAGAGTTTCTGACTGGGGACAGAAAACTACTGGAAACTAGCAGCGGCATGTGCACAGCCTTGCCAGTCTTATCAGCGCCATCTGAGAAGGGCTAAGAGGGATTTTTTTTAAAAAGTATTAGTAATATAGATTTATTGTACTATTCTTTTTTAAATTGTGATTTGGGTTAATGTCTACAGAGCAAATTCCTTTTCCATACCTTTCATATACATTTTATTGCATGACACTGACTACGATCCCCGCAATGCAACAGCCCTCTTCCCACTTCCTCCCGGGGTTACCTTTTCCCTGTGTCCTTCCTTCCTGTGCACTCCTGCCCCGAGCTAGCTCCCTGTGCAAATGCTGCCCTTCTGACCTCCCCTGGTGGATTTTTCTAAGGAGTGGACCTACCTGGTGCTAATGTTCACCTGGTAGACCTGTCTGTTGTTTAGCTTGGAGTTCAGTTCCAGGCTCAGCGGGTGACTAGGGGCCATGGTCTTGGGATTTCACCAGTAAGCCTGGTCTTTTTTATGATTTTGCGTTTTGTTCCAGATTTTTCTCCCTCTCTCTTCAGGATCTCCAATTTTGATCCTTTTCTGAGTGGTTGGCAGTGGTGGCCAGGCCCCATCTAGTTCTTCTGGTTTCAGGGCCATGACGGCTGAGGTTTAAAAGGGTAAATTTTATGTTGTTTATATCTTATCACTCACTGCCATTGAGTCAACTCTGACTCAGAAAGACCCCCACTGGGTTTCCCAGACCGTAAATCTTTATGGAAGCAGACTGCCCCATCTTTCTTCCACGGAGTATCTGGTAGGTTTGAACCACTGACCTATTAGTTAGCAGCCAAATGCCTTAACGGCTACACCAAAAGGTAAGACCCTCAACGAGATGGACTGACATAGTGGTTGTAACAACTGGATCCCGCATGGTGAGGACTACGAGGCTGGTGCAGGGCAGGGCAGTGTTTTGGTCTGCCGTCCATGTGGTTGCTGTGAGTCGGAGCCAACCCGATGGCACCTAACAACAACATACTTTATCACACACAAAAAAATCAGAACCCCACTTCCTACCCCAGAAACAGTCACAGTGAAAAACATGGGGTACATTCTAATTTAGGAGATGCTCTTAACTGGCCACACGGACAGCTCCTGGGTTACAAACGTGTTGTGCCTGCCCTTCAATGTCATGTAAATTTGCTCTCATTCTGAAACAACTGAACAACTTGTCACAAATTCTTCATCACAATCAAGGCCACTTCCTGCACGTGCAGCTTTTAAATCACTGAAAAGACTTCCAGCCTTTTCTTGCACTAACCCCAGACCAAACCCACTGCTCCCTGAGTCCATTCCTACTCACCGCGCCCCTAGATGACAGAGCGGAACTGCCTACAGGGTCTCCAAGGCTGTCAGTCTTCACAGAAGCAAAGCCCAAACCACACCCACTGCC
>NW_006921593.1:23351061-23398381 GCF_000298275.1 Orycteropus afer afer
TCAGTCTTCACAGAAGCAAAGCCCAAACCACACCCACTGCCTGGAGTCCATTCTGACCCACAGCGCCCCTAGAGGACAGAGTGGAACTGCCCATAAGATCTCCAAGGCTGTCAATCTTCACGGAGGCAAATGGCCGCATCTTTCTCTGGCGGAGGGCCTGGTGGGTCTGAACCCGACTTTTTGCTTGGCATCCAAGCTCTTTAACCATTGCACCTCTGGGGCTCCTGATCATCGAGTAGGCATTAAAATTTTAAGAAACGCAGCCATCTTGTTTACCCAGCAGACGTCTGGCTGGATTTATAGCTAATTATCTGATTTCAGTAAGACCGCTCCACCTTACAGGAACACACTCAGGAGGTCATCCTCTTTGCCAGGACAGCAAGCACGAGACTGAAGGCCTGACCTTCAACAATGGCTGCTGCGAGGTACATGGGGTGACATGTTCCAGGGACGGCCATTCTCTCTGGCTTCTGTGAGTCACACACGACAAACGCTCCGTATTCCTGGGTCTCGCCTCATCTGTACATAGAACGTACGCTGAGAGAGCTCCATGGGACGTCTGCAGGGAGATGGGGTTTGTTCTTGAGGACAATGATGAAATCTGCCTCTAGCCTCCTCTTTAGCCATGTGCCACCCTCCGTCTCAGCTGTGTAACCAGCACACAGGAACACGTGTTATCATATACCACTGCACAAGAGAACAAGTGAACTGTCTTTCCAGAGCATCCTTCCTGCCTGTGCCTGAAGGGTTGGCGCAGTGCTAGGGGTCACTGCAGGTAGTGACTAAGTGAGCCGATTACTTGGTTTAGGACATTGTAACCAATACAGGGTGCGTGCACTATGATTTTTCGAAGAACTTACTGAACTTGACTCCAGGGAGTCTGGACTCTTAGAAACCTCTCTGCTTCGGCGCCTCAGTGATTCTTCCTTTAACTAACATGCTGCTACTGTGGATTGGTGCCAGTGAGTTGGTTTTGACTCATGGTGGCCCCTGTGGCAGAGTGAAATTGCCCCACAGGGTTTTCTAGGTTGTAATCTTTACGAGAAGAGGCCCTTGATGGTGCAGTGGCTAACCACGTGGCTACTAACTAAAAGGTTGGCAATTCAAACCCATCAATGACTTTGCAGAAGAAAGATGAGGCAGTTGGCTTCCATAAAGATGACAGCCTTGAAAACGCTATAGGGCAGTTCCACTCTGTCCTCTAGGGGCGCTGTGGGTCAGAATGGACTCCAGGCAGTGGGTGTGGTTTGGGCTTTGCTTCTGTGAAGACTGACAGCCTTGGAGACCCTGTGGGCAGTTCCACTCTGTCCTCTAGGGGCGCTGTGGGTTGGAATCAACTCCACAGCAAACAACAACCATCTTAACAGGAGCTGACAGTCAGACATTTGCTTAGCATTTAGATGCCCGTTTGGATACCGGGTAGTCAGTATGGGAGACATGTGTTATTTATTTGATTCTCAAATCCCCCTAAGGCCGTGGATTAGTGGTCCTCATTTTGCACATGAGGCTCTGAGGCACAGAGAGGTCAGACACCCAGCCCAGACCACACAGAAAGTGGGTGGTAAAACCAAATGTGAGGCTGGTCAGTGTGCCCTAAGTGAGCCCAGACTGAGACCCCTTGGGACACCGTGCGACTACATGGTGGGATCTATGGCTGTTTGCTGGCGAGACTGTAGTATTTCCCGACACTCCCTTGTAAGAGTTTAGCTGCACAGTCTTTTCAGTATGTCTTTAAAGTGACAGAGCAGACAGACCAAAGCAGTGGAGAGCCCACCATGAGGAATCCCTGGGTGGTGCTCAGGGCTCAGTGCTGGAGCTCGGCCTGAGAGGCTGGCAGTTCAAACCCACCCAGAGGCACCTCGGAAGGTGATCTGTGTCCGAAAGGCCACAGCCTGGAAACCCCGTGGGGCACACTTCTACCGTGCACACCTCTACCACGCGCGTGCACTTCTACTGTGTACACTTCCACAGTGCACACCTGGGGCTGCCGTGGGTCAGGATCTACTGGATAGCCACTGACAACCGCCATCGTGTAATATATACTCCCCAGAAGGGACAACACAAATCATCGTGATGGAGACCAGATCCTTGGTTCACTTGGAACAGGGTGATCCGCTGGGAAAGGGATTCGAGAACATTGTGGGGTGGTGGGAACACAGGTAGGAGTGAACAGGTGTGTAGACAGCTGTCAAAACTCACTGACGTGGACACTCGAGATGTGTGCAAACTACACTTCATGTAAATTAAAAAATCTAAGATAAGCTACACCGTAACCAACAGCTGTAAGAGCTCACAACTCAACACTCAAAGGATGGCTTCTGAGTGGGTCATTGGCTTCATCTTGGGGCTTTTGAATACCATCTTCAAATGTCTGGTAATGGTCTCTGCACACTCACATCCTTGCAGTCTGTGTTTAGGAAAGCGATATGCAACGTTAGCGGCCTCTCCTGACTTGCAGAGGTGGCCTGAAGGTGAGAATGGTGAAAATCGAATCTGCAGGACATAGAACAGGCAAAGGGGGTCCTTGGGGAGTAGGGCCAAACCAGGCTGGGGATGCACACGGCACTGCCCCCGGAAAGCAAGCCAGCACTGCCACAGGACAGCTCGTCTACCGGCTCAGGGAAAGATAGTGGGGGGGGGGGCGCGCTGCCTGACTTGAGACTTCCTGTGTGTGATGGCTGCTGGGGAGGGAATTGTATGCCTGCAAGTATGTCTCAGAATCCTAACCCCTGTGCCAGGGAGGGATCTGAAACAGGGGCTTTTGTTGTGTTTTTGTTGTGTTAAGGAGGCCACACCATGGCAGGCTGTGCCCTAAACCTAATCTCTTCTGAATGATAAAAAGAACAGATTAGATTCAAGAGCACAAATGGGGAAAGAGATGCATGTGAAGGTAACAGAGAATCTAGGGAGAGCAGAGGGAAGAGGCAAGATGCTGCCCCCAGAGAGCGCCTCCCCCAGACTCCACAGAGACAGAGCCTCCCTCCAGACCCCCAGAGAGAGCCTCCCCCAGACCCCCAGAAAGACAGCCTCCCCCAGACCCCACAGAGAGAGAGCCTCCCTCCAGACCCCCAGAAAGATAGCCTCTTTCCAGAATCCCACTGAGAGAGCCTCCCCCAGACCCCATGGAGAAAGAGCCTGCCCCAGAACCCCAAAGGGAGCGCGTCCCCCAGAGAGAGTGCGTCCCCCAGAGAGAGTGCGTCCCCCAGAGCCGGTGCCTTGAGTTCAGGTGCTCAGCCTCCAGAGCTGAGATAACAGACCTACTCTTCAAAGCTCCCCTCGTACGGTTTCGTTGCAGCAGCGCAAGGAGACTGTACAGTCTCCGCAAAAACAGACCAGGGCTTTGAGGAGAAGTATTAATTGCTTCTGGGAAAAAAACTCACAAAACGCAAATCCACAGCCATCGGGTTGATTCTGACTCACAGTGACCTCACAGGACAGAAGAGTACTAACCCTATAGGGTTTCCGAAGCTGTAAATCTTTATGGATGCCGACTGCCCCATCCTTCTCCCACAGAGCAGCTGGTAGGTTTGAACCACCAACCTTCCGGTTAGCAGCCAAACGCTTTAACCACTGTGTCGCCAGAGCGCCAGTGCTTCGGAGGGCTGTGCTAACCAAACGTCAGGAGTGGGTCCTAAGCCCTTAGTTTTACCCACTGTCTACCTGTGTATCACAAAGCCCAAACACCCAACCCCTGCTGTCGGTTCCAATTCGGGGCAACCCGTGTGTTACAGGGTAGAGCTGCTCCTAAGGTTTTCTTGGCTCTAAGCTTTATGGAAGCAGATCACTAGGCCTTTCTTTTGTGGTACCGCTAGGAGGGTTTGAAGTACCAACCTCTAGGTTGATAAGTTAGGAGTGCAAACTGTTTGTGCACCTAGTGGGTATCGCAGGGCTCTTAAACTCAACAAGAGGCAACAGATCCCAATTCCTAAAAGCAACAGCTAGACCCACTCCCTCACCTCAGGAAACACAGCTCTCATTATAAATATATCCATCTGGAGCACTATCCTTTCTCCCAGTGCTCCCCGTCCCTTTGAGCCTCCCTTCCTAAAATCCCCCACTGCCCACAGGCAGGCTGACTGCCATCCCTGTCTGTGGAGAGAACCGGATGGCTGCTTGCACCCTGCCAGGCACGGTCTCCTGACTGCTGCGGACGGAACACACACGCCAGCCTTCTTTGACAGCTGTTTCACTGGGACGTGAAAGCCGGGCATGAGGTGTGGGTGCTTTGGAATGAAATGCATCTGGCTGACGGGGGAGGAACAGGCAGGCACTACCAACAGGGGCCTGTGGGCTGGAGACACGGCCTTCGGCACCAACCGAAGCCCAACCAAACCATGGCTGTTGTGTCTCCTCTGACTCATGACCTCATGGGTGACGGAGCAGGAATGCACTTGGTTACCCCAACTGTTAATCGTGGCGGAAACATTCACTAGGCGTTTCTTCCGCAGCATTTCTGGATAGGTTCAAACCGCCAACTTCCAGGTTAGCAGTCGAGCACAAACTGCACCACCGAGGACCCCAATGCAACGTGGCAGCCTCCCTGGAGCTGCTGGTTACTGCCCAGTTTAAAGCTTCTGGAACTGACCAGGATGGAAAACCTTATGCTCATTACCTTGGTTTTATCTCTAAAATAAAATCCAGAAAGCACCATATACCACATGGCACTTTTTTGACCTCAAATACCCTTGGACCCAAGACCCTTTGAAACAGCTAACTTGTTGGGAAGTAGTATTATTCAAGGGACAGTCACAACACCGTTAGAGGTCTAAGCGTTCACTCATTACCTTCCAGGAGCTTCTCTGGTCTCACAAAAGAAACCGAGCGCCGGCCCACTGTGCACAGTCCCCTTCCCTCCGCCTCTGTCCTACCCTCGTCAAGTGGCCCTGGTTGTGGACATCACCTTCTCTCCAGGAGACTTCTCACACCAGGAGACAGCTGGCAGGATGCTGGCTGGCCGCACCTGGGGTGCTCGTCCCAATGAAACTGCTGCTTCCAGTAATCGACCTGCCACCATACGTCGCCCTTTCTCTGCTCTCTCATCCTACCAAGTGCTCAATGCACCTGTCTTGCAACACACACAGAAGCCTACACACAGGCAGGCTTGGAGCATCCTGAAGCCCACCTCTGACTTCTTATGTCAGGAGGAAGGTGGGCGAGACCAACATGAATCAGGGGAAAACGGACTTAATGCATCAAGACGGAAACTTGGGAGACTAATTAGCCATCCTTCTGGTGCTTGGAAAGCGCAAAATTAAAGTAGGCACTTCAGCTAAGTGTGTTTGGCCACCGTTCCCCACACTGCTCAGATGGTACGATAGTCACCAAGGATCTGAAGGCAGACAGGGCGCCAAGTGGCAGGGTGGGTGTAGGGGACGGCGAGGTAGCCTCTGCAGGCCTCCCCATTTACTACAGATAAGACTCAGGAGACAGGGCCACTGCCACCACAAGACCCTATGTCCTGCTGACTCCACCCCGTGGCACTGAGTCTCCTCAGGGTCTATCACAGGCACTGACCCTTCCATCACTGACCCCAAAACAGCCCAAGCAGCAGAGCACAGGGCTCTGCAGAAAGGCACCTGGAGGTCACACTCCACCTCACCAGCTTTATGACCTCAGGCTGAGCTGACGGGTTCCCAGTTATAGGGGGATAACGAGTGCACCTTTTCCAAAGGGGCCCTGGTGAGGGCCAAAGAGCAGCCCCAGGTGAAGTAGCAGGTGTGACACCTGGCTGTTCAGAGAAGGCCCGGCACTACTCTGTGCTGTGGGACAGACACTGGGTGGGTGTGGCCTCCTGCCTGAAGGCCTGGCCGCTGGTCCCTGCAGCATCGTTAGGTCTCAGTGTTCCCAAGGTTGTGTTCTGAGTGTTGTGGCTCTATCCCTGCTCTTCGTCTTTCCTGGTGCTGGAGTCTGTGGGGGCCGCAAATGGTTAAGTGCTTGGCTGGGGGTTCAAATCTGTCTTGAGGCACCTTGGGAAGAAAGGCCTGGTGATCTTCTGGTCTACCCTGTTTCATGGTGCTTCACAAATAATCGTGTTGTTGTTTTTAAGCACAAATTGAAGGTTGTGGCAACCCTGCTTAGAGTAAGTCTGTCGGTATCATTCTTCCAACAGCGTGTGTTCACTTCATGCCTCTGTGTCCACTCTCACGTATTTCAAACTTTGTCACCACGCTACTGCACACCTGGTAGGCCACAGTGCAGTGTAAACATAACTTTGACATGCACTGGGAAACCAAACAAGGTGTGTGACTCGCCTCATCATGCTGCCAGCTTTATCGCGGTGGTTTGGAGCCCAACTACCGCCTGCATGGTCTGCCTGTCCTCTGGAAAGGCCACAGCACAGTTCCACTAGTGGCCGCAAGGGTGGCCTGAAGTGGCATTCTCGGGGCCAGGTGACCTGGAGGGAGCAGATTCTGGACGGGGAGAGTGGTGTCTGGCAGGCCTTGCCTGCGCTCCTTAGCAAGGTAGCTGGCTCTGGACAATGCAGTCTGGCCTAGGACTGCCCTGGCTTTTTAGCCTTTAGGCCATCAGGTACTGAATGCCAGTAGAACCCCTGGTCCCAGGGCCATTACCAAATGCATCCTGGAGCTGAAACCAGGGGAGGAACAGGAGGCCTGGCTAAGAACCACGGTCATTTGTCTCTACACTTCCCAGCTCATCAGCCACGTGGCTCTTTTCGTTTAGGAGCCTCCAGACAACAGGTCTACCAGCCTCAGGCCTGGCCCAAGTCATTTTCCTAGAGCCTCATCTTTCCTGACTTCAAAACTGCTACTGATGTCAGTAGAAGGGAGGGGCACTGTGAGGACGCTCATGGAAGCCCTTGGTGTCCCTGAGGAAGTCACAGGTAAGCTACTGCGGTTATGTATTTGTCCTGTCATTTGTATCGGATCACATGCAGAGATAACTGAGTGGAGAGTACTACAGGTGACACTCATCTTCCAGAGGTCAGTTTGATGAAACTTTGTTTCAGTTACAAACGACATTTGATTATTTGAAGCTGTAATGGTGTTGTCCCTGGCACTGCCATCCCTAGGGCTGTAAGCAATTTCTCTGCAAGATCAGGGTTTGCAGCTGGGGGCGGCTTGCTTTGCTCCCCTGGGCTTGGATGGTATGACCAGAGAGCCCACCACCATGCCACATCTCCCAGCATGGGAAGCTGGCCTGTTACCATGCTGCCTAGCCACCGGTCAAAACTCATAGGATACAGAGGCGTGCAACTTCAATCAACAAGGATACCTCACCCTTGACAGTCGGTGGCTGCAAGGACCCCTGGCTTGCTCTCCTGTCTGCCTCCTGGTCCACGCAATGGTTCAGATGACGCCTGTCCTCTCTCTGTCCACGTGCGGCCTGGACTGTACTTGACTGTACTCTGGCCCTACCATCCCTTCAGTATGACTCTGCTCCTGCCCCTCTGGCCACCACTTCCCAGAGCTGAATTCTGGCCAGGTTCCTAGTTGACCCAGTGGGGAGAGTGCTGTGGGTTTGCTGTGGGGACCACATGAGCCGTGCCTGGGAAGTGCCTGGCTTTCACCTGGCCCTGATGGTCCTCCATACCTGGGGACTGCTATTACCGATTTGGATTAACCCTCTCTCTGGGACATGAGCTAACACCTACCGGCTGGACTCGCCCTCTTTTGGGCTGTCCTCTCCCAGGCCTCTGGCTGAAGACACCATGCTGGCCTCCCCCAGCTCCTCCTGCCAGGTGACAGGATAACATGCTGACCGGCCTCTGTTCCTGCACCTTTGCTCGGCTGTTCTCGCTTCCTGGAGTCATCTGTCCTGTCTGTTGTCCTTCGGAAAGTCCTTCTTTTCTTCTTTGCTTTTTATCGATGTAATTCACATAGAATCGGCCATTGAAAGGTGGACAGTTCTGGGGTTTTTACCATACTCCCCAGGCTGTGCAACCATCTTCACTTCCTAATTCTAGAATGTCTGTGTCATCCCCAAAAGACCTCTGAGCCGTATTCCCTATTGCCATTCCCAGTGGGCTGTGGAACAGACAAAGCTACTGTATTTCCTTGGGTTGACCTATTCTGGACACACCACAGGAATGGACTCATATAAGAGGTGGCCTTTTGTTTGTTTTTTTCCACTCAACATCATGTTTTCAAGGTTCATCCATGTTGTAGCATGTATCAGTACCTCACAACTTTTCATGGTCCAGTAATATTCCTTTTATAGACAGGCCCTATTTTATCCAAACTTCTTCAACTCACAGGCCTTTGGTTGGTTCTCACTTTTTGGCTACTATGAATAAGGCTGCCACGAACATTCACGTACAAATTTTTCCTGCAGAAAAATGCTTTCATTTCTCTTGGGTATGCAAATATACACAACTGTGCCTGTGTACATACAAGCAGAACTTGTCAAATGTTTAACTCTATGCTTGACATTCTGAGAAACTACCAAACTGTCTTCTAAAGCACCCGCACCATTCACGTCCCCACCAGCACCATGTGCAAGCTTAGGGAGTCTCATGTCCTTGCCGACACTCACCACTGTTCTTGGGACAGGATCCAAACGGGAGTGAGGTGGCATCTTCTTGGGGTTTTGCCTGCACCTCCCTCATGACTCTGACGTGGAGCAGCTTCTCATGTGCTTACTGGCCATTTGTGTATCTTCTCTGGAGAAATGTCGATTCAGACCCTTCATGTAAATTGTGTTAGTCATCTTTGTACTGTTGAGCTACGGGTGCTGTTTACATGTTGTGGATATTAGACCCCTGCGAGATACACAATCTGCACATCTTTTCTCCTTTCTGTGGAATGTCTTTTCACTTTCCTGATAGTGTCCTTTGAAGCACAAATGTGTTGAGTTCTGATGAAGTTCGATCTCTTGTTTTTTCTTTGGCTGTTTGTGCTGTAGATGTCATATCTAAGAAACCACTGCTTAGTGGAAGGCCACAAAGATTTACAACTATGTTTCCTAAGAGTTTGATAGTTTTAAGGTCTTACATTTAGGTCTTTGATCTGTTTTCACTTAATTTTTTGTATACAGGTCAAGGTGATATCCTGTTGTTCCAGTAACATTTGTTGAAAAGCCTCTTATTTCCCCACTGAGCTGTCCTAGCATCCTTGCAGAAAATCCGTTAACCATAGATGCATGGGCTTGTCTGTGGACTCTCAACTCTATTCCATTAATCTCCCTGTCTACCCACATGTGAGTACCATGCAGTCTTCAGCACGGCCGCCTTGTGGTCAGCTTTGAAATAAGGAGGTGTGAGCCTCTGACTTTGTTCTTCTTTGAAGACTCCTCTTGCTGTTCTGAGTCCCCTGATTTTCCAAATGAATTTCAGGATCAGCTGATTGATTTTGGGGGGCGGGGAGGACAACCATGAGGATTCTGATAGGGAAGGCGCTGAGTCCCTAAGTCCATGTGGGGAGTGCTGCCACTGCCGCCCTCTGACCCCTGGACACAGGATGCCTTCCACTTACCTAGGTCTTCTTTAGCTTCTTTCAGTGATGTTGTGTGGTTTGCAGCATCAAAGTCCACAGGTCTTTGGTTAATCTTTCCTGAGTATTTTATATTTGGATGCTCCTGTAAATACACTGCGTTCTCTCTTTCACTTTCAGGTGGTACGCTGCCAGCGCAGAGAAATGTGGTTGATTTCTGATGACTGATTCTGTATCCTGCAACTTTGCTGAACTCGTTGGTCAGCTCTGATAGCCATTTTGGGGGGTTCGTTACAGTTTTCTAGCTGTAAGGTGATGGAATGCCTTTTGTTTTTTCCCTAATTACCCTGCATGGTAGTACTGGCAGTGGACCTGCCTGCCTTGTCCTTCACTCGGGAGGAAGGCCTCCAGCTCTTCACTGTTATGTGTGATGTCAGCTGGTCTGATTTGCTTGTTTCGCTTTCACCAGCTGCTCTTACCAGGCTTAGGATGTTCCCTTCTCTTCCTCATTTGTTGAGTGTTTTCATCATGAAAGGGTGTTAAAGTCTGTCACTTTGTCAAATGTCTTTTCTGTGCCCACTGAGATGATCATTAGCAAACATCCTTCCATCTTGCTAATGGGGTATTGACTGATTTTCATGTGTTGAACCAACCTTGCATTCCTGAAAGCAATCACACTGGGTCGTGGTGTATAATCCTCCTCTCTCAGAGCCACACACAGAGATGCTCTCTGGCTGCAGCACTTGCTGGGCTGCCATGCTGGGTGTGCCAGACCAGGCCGGAGTCTGATGGAGAAAGAAGACCGGTGACTCAGGTCTCGGGAGGTGAGGAACAAAGTCCATGGACTTGGGCTAAGAGCGCAGGACTCCAGGCAGGGCTGCGACATCTGTCCATCCTGCTTCGTGTAGACCAGGTGTAAGAATCACCTAGTGCTCAAACCCAGAGGGCTGGGCCCTCAGCAGATGCTGACTGGGCAGGACTGGGGTGGGACCTAGGAACCTGCATTTCTGTGAGGCTCATGCAGCAACAAACCACTCTAGAGACACAATGAAACTAATCATGGGCCCTGACTTTGACAGCAACAGACCTCTAGCACCTGCGTGGGCACAGCACTTGTCCCGCTCAGCATCAGCACGTGGGACCCACCACAAAGCTGAGTGTTCCAGATGAAAAGGAGTCCAGGGAACATCATGAGTATTACCTGTTAGCACTGCACCTACATGATGAAGTGGGTGGGAGTAATAACTAGTTTTATTACAAAGGAAAACAACAAAAAGCCCTGTATTGATCAAAATTGCAGAGGGTGCCCATGGAACCAGACCAGAAACCTGCTGGCCTGGCTCCACATTTCATCACGTGAACAGTGAGTGTGACTATGAGGTCTTTGAAATACAGGCTCAGCACTTTCAAGAGACAATGCTGGGTCATGGACAGGAGACGGGTTGGTTACCTAAAAAGCTGGGGCTCAGACCCCACCACTCTTCCAGTAGATCCTGATATTTAGAGTTTTCAGCACTGTTCTCCACAGAAGCACTTAGGATTAGCACTGAGTGCAGAGAACTCAGACTTTCGAATCATGCCTGCACGACTTTAAAGGTCAGGTTTGCCACGTGAATGCAAAAATGAATATGCTTCACCAGAGGGGGGCTACTGTGTAAGCAGAGAGAGATCACAGTCATCACATAACAAATTATACTTACACAGACACACACACAAATGTACACACATGTACATATGTGCACACACATACACAGTCCCTGGGTTGCAAATGGTTCAATCATTTGGCTGCCAACCAAAAGGTTGGAGGTTCAAGTCCACCCAAGGGAGGCTTGGAAGAAAGGCCTGGCAATCTACTTCTGAAAAATCATTCTTGAAAACCTGATGGAGCCCAGCTCTGTGCTGACACACTCAGGGTCAGGGTCACCGTTAGAGTCAACATGACAGACACAGATATACAGACTGTGCTGACACACTCAGGGTCAGGGTCACCATTAGCCAGAGTCAATGCAACAGACACAGATACCCAGCTCTGTGCTGACCCACTAGGGGTTGGGGTCACCGTTAAGAGTCAACACCACAGACACAGATACACAGTCTGTGCTGACACACATGGGGTCGGGGCAACCATTAAAGTCAACGCGACAGACATAGATATACAGCTCTGTGCTGACACGCTCAGGGTCAGGGTCACCATTCCTCAGAGTCAACGTGACAGACACAGATACACAGTGGTACTCAGATAGAAGCTGGACACAAGGGGAGGAGAGGAAAGGAGTGTTGCAGATTGCAGCATCACTGTGTTGTGAAGGTCCACCACGGTGGCTGTGAGAGCAGAGAACGGGCAGGGGCAGAAGCACTGAGAATGGATGTCCACACGCAGACCCTGGGTCCAAGTGGTCCTCCCTCTGCCTGTATGGCCTGGCAGCGCATAAAGGACCCCCAGTCCCCTCATCTGGACAATGGGGAGGACCCAGTGCCTAGGAAAAGCATGTGGCCTTCCTGGTACTTGTCAACTCCAGATGTGGCTTCTCAGAAGAGCATCAAAACGGCCCAGAGTAGGCGGCCTCTGGGGGCAGGGCGGCGGCAGGGGTCCCACGCCCGGCAGGCTTGAGGTTGCCACGTCTCATGTGACATGTAACGTAGGCCTGAGCAGGTCAGGCTTTCTACTCCTCCTTTGTGCACACTTGCGGACACAGCCTTACTGCGTGCAGGGTACTCGAAAGGCAGTGGGCGCTTCACGGGTGACATGCAGTCTCCTCTCCTGGGGACACCGAAAATTCTTAAAAACATAAAAAATGCCTCCATTGCTTCCACGGCTACATTTAAAAAAGTGAGTAAGGGCACATGACCTGAGACAGCTCCCTGGCGGCAAAGCTGCCTCCCAGGACCAGTGCCCCTGAGGGTCCATGCCCACCTGGCGGCTCCGGCAAACCGCCGGCACGGGGCAAACAGGAGGGACCACCGCCCTTCAAAAGGCAGGTTCCACTGAACCTGGCCTTTTGCAGCATCTCGCTCACGTCGCCTCGATTACAATGAGAGCTAGTCTACCCTGGAGCTTGACTGGGAAGTACCGCGGCGGAACCTAACTTCAAGCCAAGCTCCCGGCCGTGGCTTTGTGGATGAATTGCTGTTATCTGTTGGCAACTGTAATCTATGGCTATTATTTTTAAGGCTGTGTTAATGCACTTGTCATTTGTACATTTTCCTAATTGGCTTAATATTTATAGTCGCATATTTCTGACGCGGGCACGGAGCCCCGGTAAACTCCAGCATATTTAGCTACGTGCTAATGAGGCCCGCCACGGCCTGAACAGTCGCTAAGTGAGTTACGACTCTCAGAGTTGGATTCCAAGTCTCCTGGCTGAGGGAAGATGCTAAAATACCTGAAGGAAAATTCAAAGTCCCCCAGCAGCTGCTGGGCTTGTGGCATTATGGACGAGTAACTTTCCTGGTGGTAACTACTATTCCCCCGTGGGGCTGGCCTGCCTGCAAACCCACAGCTCCTCTGCGCCCGTCCCTGCCACCATCAGGGACCAAGGTGCCCGCCCGGATGGGAGGCCGAGAGGGACACGGCCGAGCTGCCATGCCAGCTGGGGCTGGGGCACGCCTGCCGACAGGCTCGCGGCCGTGACAGAAATTCACTTTGAGTTGCAATTAGTGGCTCTGTCATTTTCGGGGGCTCCTGCCAATTAATTAAGCCTGTCAAATAGAAAAACCACAGCGTTCACATGATAATTTATATTGGAAGAGACGAGCCTCCTGGAGCAAAGGCTTTCTCGCCGCACACAGGCGTCTCCCTCGGAGCACTGACGAAAACACGGGAACAGAAAGAGCACAAAAGAGCAGAGTGTGGGGTTCGGGGCTGTGCGGGGCGAAGAGAGTTCAACCGTCCTTGTTGTAATGTTTCCTCTGATGGCCGGAGTGGGAGGCAGGCTGCTGAAAAGCCCCAAGGAGCCCCGCTCCCTGCACCTCGGCGTCCGGGATGACAGCATCGGAGTTTATCCATACCATTAAGCCCCAGAGAACTTAATTGAAAGAAGAGCACAGCCTGGACCTTGACAAGCGGGAGGTCACAGTAATTGCTGCCGGACATATTTAACATTAAGATAATCAGGCCATTAATTACCCTTTGGATCATTAAATCAGCCAGTTGCAAAATGAAATTTCTGCCTCTATTACTCACTCGAGAGACCACAGGGGTGGCCTTTAATTTATCAGTGAGCCTGAGATACAAAGGCTGGGGGAGGGCGGCCGGGGAGGGGGCCCGCACAGCAGCGGCGGGGGCAGGGCGCCCATCCGCCATGCTTGGTGATGGAGGCAAATTAACTAGGTAAGATAACCTCGGCTTCCACAGGCAGAAGCTGGGGGTATGTAAATAGATGAGGGCAGACAGGGGGCTCCGAGTCTGCACACCACTTAGCAGGATAATAAAGGAAATCACCCTTGATTATCAGTGCTAATTTGGACACTGCCGGTAGCTTGTTATGCGTGTTCTGAGTAGCATTTAATTAATTCAATTGCTTGTTAATGAGGGAAGTGACATGTGGGGGACAGATGCCACCCAACTGCAGATGGGCTCTGGTCATCACAGCAAAGTCCTTCTTTTAATTTTCCCCCCACCCCCATCCCCTTTATTTAAAGGAAAAAAAAAATAGGGAAAGTGTCAGGCACAGAACACTCAAAGGGAACAAGGCAGCACCTCGCGGGCCGGGCACTGCTGAAAAATAGCGAGCCGAGCAGCCCAGGCTGTGTGGGCGGCGCATTCCCCGAGGCCACGTTAGGAACGACGCATCTTCACGCCAGAAATATGAGCCGAGATTAGGGGATTGTGATCTCCCGATCAAACCCAACAAGACAAAGACGTGGCCAAGTGGCCCTGCTTTTACTATCTGAGTCGGCCGTGGGGATCCAATTATTTTCAGTTTGGATACATTTTCCCTTTATCAATATCGCCATGTGCATAAATAAGATGAAAGCCGCCCTCCACAATCAAAAGGAGCCTGGCGCCCGCAACGCGGGACCGGCCGGCGCTCCGCCTGCAAAGACAGCGCCGGTCTCTCCCGCGCTGGGCCGGTGCATCATCCTCGGAGGGAACACGCTCTCAGAGGTAAAGCCAAGAAGGGAGTTTAGGCACCGAGGAAACTTAACGAAGAGAGAAAAAGAAAGGATGCTAAGAAAAAGAGAGAGAGAAGTGTGTGTGGGGGGACACGGGTCCTACATCCACTGAGGTCCCCTCCAAGTGCAATCAAAGAGGCCACGGTGGTTTCAGTTAGCACTGGAGAGCTCTCTCCTGGAAATGAAGACACGTCCCCACTTCCAGGCTCCCTCTGATCTCCCAGACCCAATCGAGAGGCTCCTGAATCACTAGGTAAACTGGCTACCTGAGCAGCGATGCACACAGCCCCTTCCACACAGACCCTCGCAGGCCAGATGCCCTGACGTGGGCATGCGGGAAGACAGGGGCAGGAGGAGGAGCTGTCCAGCCGACAGAGCGAGGCTTCTGCCCAGAGGCCTGTGGGCGGCACCAGCGGTTCCCCTCAGCGCGGAAGGAGGTGCTTTCCACTGTCCTGGTCCAAAACACTCTTCCGTGAAACAAATGTGAAATGAACCGAGTAGGCCCTTGCCGCGGCAGGGGCGTGGGGCAGCCGGAGACGAGGCCGCAGGGCAGAGGGTGCGAGGACGTGTTCTCGCTAGCTGCTGTGCAGTCCATTCCCACTCACGGCGACCCCACGGGTTCTGGAGTAGAACCCTCCACAGGGCCTCCTTGGCTGCTGTCTTTAGGGAAGCAGATGGCCGAGGCTTTCTGTCGCGGAGCACTGGGTGGCTTCCAACTGCCAATTTTTAGGTTAGTAAGTGAGGGCACAGCTATGTATGTCTAGTGGGACGGCTGTGGATGGCGCTGGGGGTCTGAGAGCCCCCACTTCAACCCTGAATACAGGAGGAGACTCAAGGCACTGATGGAGCAAGGAGGTTTCATGTGAACCAATTTGCTGCTGCCACGAGTTCACCTGTTCATTCATTCTTAAAAAATATTCACCTACCTGCTTTACTTACTGTCAGGGAGCTCTGGGGTTTAATGGTTAGGGTACTTGCCTGTTAACTGGAAGGTTGGTGGTTCAAATCCACTAGGCACTCTGTAGAAGAAAGAGGAGGCCATCTGCTTCCGTGAAGATTGACAGCCTTGGAAACCCAATGGGCATCACTAGGAGTCAGAATTGACTCGATGGCAGGGTGTTTGGTTGTTTTTGCTTGACTCTCTACCTCTGAGCTCATTCTGATTCCATTTGGAAGGGTCAGCCAGAACTCGGTGAATTCTCCCTACTGTTAACCATCAAGGAGCTCTGGTGCTGTAGTGGATAAGGCATTTGGCTGCTAAGCAGGAGGTCAGCAGCTCAAACCCACCAGTCACTCTGCAGAAGGAAGATTTATAGCCTCGGAAAGCTAACAAGGGTCACTATGAGTCGGAACCGACTTGACAGCAGTCAGTTTGGCTTTTTTGTTTTGTTCTGTTACACCATCGGTCTCAACACCTGAGCCTGGAGCCCCTGCCTGGCAGCCCCAGAGCCCAACGCTCCACAACAACACTCCAAGGTGTGATATGCAAACTCACACAAGAAGGGCCATGAAGCCCTGGTGCCTAGAGACAGCACACGGCCCCTCAGTGCACCCCTAAAGCCTCGTGAATTCTGCCTGCTCCCTCCCCTCCCCTTGCACATCCCCATTTAAAATCAATATTTTAAGTGTGTGCTTAAATGCTATCAATAGCAATTAGAGAGGGGGAATTCTGATTCCAGCCCAGATGCAGTTAATTGTTGCAGCATCGATTGCTGTAACGTGGCTGCTCACTCCAAATTAACCCTCCATTACCGAGGAGGGGGGCACAGGCACCTTCTCCCTGCCCGGGACGATAAATTTCATATCGAATACACTGGGAAAAATGGCAGTTGTTGCAGAATCCATCCGAGAAGACTTTTTTCCCTTCCTGGGAGTAATTAAACGATGCTTTTCTCGACTAATGATTCCCCTGCTTAGGGATGGAAGTCAATACAGGCTCTGTGGCCGTCAGCTTCCATTGATCACGATGCAGCCCAAGTCTGAACGACAGCTCTCAGGGCGGCCAGGAATCGCTGGAACCAATTATGAGCCGTCCGAAGCTGCCCTAATCGGGTGCAGGGACAGCAGGCAGAGGGCCAGCCAGCTGTTCAAAGGCGCCTGTCTGCCTCCCTTGCCCTCAGGTCTGGACGCCTCGGACGCACTGTTGTTTTGGGGACCGGTGGTTTCCTCGGGGATGGATTTGCCCTGTTCTCCTTGTGCGTGGTGCTGGTCTGGGGGGTGTGCTTTGGTAGGGGAGTGGAGGGGATAGACAGGCATAACTGTGTCCATAGTCAGAATGAGTCTCTGGACAAGATGGAACAGACGGGGACTTCTTGGGCAGCCATCTGGGCCCCTGTTCAGAGGACAGGACTGATACTCTGCACGTGGCTTTTCCTTGGAGATAAATGTATGAAAAGGTTTCTTTGTAGAAAACCTCAGGGCAATTGAGACAACCCTGCAGCTGTTTCTACTAACTGTCCCGGTCCTGCAGAAAGACAAAGGCTGGGGTGTGGTCCTCTTTCTGGTGTTAGACAGACAGGATTAGACTAGAGGTCCATTCTGGCTTCCTGCATGGAATTTCACTTGGGTGATTCTACCCCTGAGTTTGGTTGTGTATTTTTGAATGAATGAGATGGTGGCTGCAGAAGGTGGTGGGGGTGTGAATGTTACCATGTACTATGCTCAGTCGTGTGTGTGTGTGTGTGTGTGTGTGTGTGTGTGTTTCGACAGTGTAGCTGTTGTTGGGAGCATGGTGGGGCTGGCTCCAATGCATGGCCATCTCACCAAACACGTGAACCCTGCCTGGGCCTGCATCATCGTCATAAGTGCTGGTGGCTCAAATCCACTGTGCGGCCACTGTGCCTGCCTTCCAACCCAGGCGCCCCTCCCAGCACTCGATTGGGCAGCGGGTTTCCGCTGGCTTGTTTTCAGAGGTACAGGCAGTCCCCAGATTATGAGTGAGTTCTGTTCCTATGTCTGTCTGTAAGTTGAATTTGCATGTAAGCTGGAACAGGGAGGTATGGTTCGCAGCACGGTCAATGAGTCCAGTGTTTGTTTTAGTATCTAGTGTATCCTGCTATGCATAGAAACATTGAAGAAAAACTTCCAGACACATTAAACTTTATCTTTAACATGTTATCTTTATCATGATAACAGAGTGAAAAAATAATGTTTTAATGCACCTTGCAAGGAGTACCTTGAATTTTCACTTCAACAGGCTTTACAGGGGCTGGTTCAAAACTATGGGTTGTATGTCAGTCACACGTTTGTAACCCAGGCTCTGCGCGTCGGTCACCAGGTCCTTCTTCCTAGTCTGTCCTGGTCTGGAAGCTCTAGGGAAACCTGTCCACTGTGGGGACCCAGATGTACTGGACATGCTGGCGGCAGAGCTCCCAGCCTCACAGCAACATGCAGCCAGCAGAATAAAGCACACTGGCAGACAGAGGGTGGTCCCGGTCCCCCTGGAGCCTCATACGTTCCACCAGGAGAGGGGAGCACCTTCGAATGGCCTCCTGTCTCCATCCCTTAGCTCATGTGGAACAAGGAAAAACACACACGAACAAATGAAAAGCGCACTCCAGTCACCTTCTGCACCACTGCGCCTCGCTTCAGAGCCAGCCCAGCCGTTGGCTCTGTTTTCGGCCTTACCAACCTTGTGCTTGTTTTCCATGACTCACGGATTCACACACCGTTGGCGCCTTGCCCACGTCGCTACCACCTGCTGGCACACACACTCTCTGCCCCTTATTTTAAATACCAGCTCGGGTGCCTTCTTGCCACAGAAACTTCCTCAGAGCTCATGAGTGGTAGGAGTCCCTTCAGTCTCTGGATTCCATGAGCCTGGCACCCCCTGCCCCTGATGACCCGAAAACATGCCTTCCACCACTTCAGACTCACGACACCATACAGCTCATCTCCGTGAGAAAGTGCTCAGTGAGGGTCTGCTGAAGTTAGAAAAACTCAGTGGGAGAATTACTAACAGAATCCAGGAGCATTCATTTGTCATACAGAAATACCTTCTCAGAGATGAATGGGATTTCAGACCTTCCAAAGGTAGCTTTGGAAATACGATAGCATAGTATCACTGTGAACTCAGCCTGGATACAGCTACAGCTGAGTGGGTATGAGACACACGAGGCAGGCTCAACTGCCTCGTGAAAAAGGAAGACTCTGAAACAGGTCTCTGGAGCAGGCAGATGGGGTCCAAACAGGTAATACCAGGCAGAAGTGAGAGTTACAGCTCAGGAAGGAAACTGACATGCACCAGCAAGGACAAAATACTCACACACTCTTCACTTAGGAGTCAAGGTGAAATTCACATCACTTAAAAAACTTAAGGGCCATGTTTCTTCCTGCTCCTTTTCAAGGGTTTCACTGATCATAATAAATGGAAAAACAAACGTTTCTAATTCGTTCATAATATTAAAAATAGTGTATATGGTCCTTTTTGCCCCTACACAGTAAGGCGGATGAGGATAGAGTGATTTGTTCCCCCACCTTACTCCAATTTCAATGTTTTCTGCATCCATACATTCAATTCAATCTAATTTCTAATCATTTCTCATTTTTATACCTTAAGTATCCTTCCAGGATACTATACCTCAGAAAAAATAGATATTAAAGCATGAATTAATCTTTAAAAAATGCTCCTCATTAATGCCAGCTGATTTCTACAGGTTAGTGTTAAATAAATCAAGATAAATTTTTAAAGTGTACTGTTTCCTCTGTTTGTAATGAAGTTACATACATGTACATCACAGCACAAAACTCACATACAAAGAATGCACATGGCGAATGGGTGCAATTTTAAACAAGAAACACATTCTGGTGGCACAGTGGTTAAAGCACTCGGGTGCTAACCAAAGGGCTCGGTTGGCAGTTTGAGCCCACCAGCTGCTCGGCGGGAGGGAGATGAGTCAGTCTACTTCTGTACAAACTTACAGCCTTGGCAACCCCATGGGGTGGTTTTCTGTCCTCTAGGGGCGAGTGAGTTGGAAGTGACTCCACAGCAGTGAGTTTGGTTTTGGTTCACCTTCTGGTCTACCTCTACCCAGAACATCCAAAAGAAGCAGTGGGATCCACACATGGGCTTTATCCTCTAAGATGAACCGAAGGCGGTATCACAAACTCCTTTTCCAGCGTTAGTGGAACCACATGCACCCACCACCCGTTGTACGTCATTACTACCCAGCAGTTGAAACCATTTCCTGTCCTTTTATTTGGTGTCCAACCATAGAAAGCCACTTGGAGTTCAAGTATCTGATCATCACCTCAACAGAGAGATTTGAAAGGTGCTCTGAGAGATACTGTCTCTCTCTTCATGTCTCCACACTGAAGGGAGTATTGAAAGCAAACTCCACGCCCTAAGCCCCACTTCCTGTCTAGGAGGCACAGCCTCACTGTATAGGAGCCAGTCGGAAGGCACCTCCTTCACACTGCCCACTGTGAAGATCCAGCAGCTCCCAGGAAACAGGGCTTCTGAGAGGACACACGGCTTCATCACCTCTCAGCAACACCAAATACGCATGCACGCTCACAAACAGTTTACAACAACTGCAAACGAAAAACTGGCAGCTAAAGGGCCTCAAAGGAATGTGACTTTCACACTGGGTAACAACTAACACCGTGGGGCACCACATAAGTCATGCCACACCTGGCTGATTAAAGGTGTCAGGAATGTATTTTAACAATAACACGTATTTTATTACATTAAACTCAGTTGTTTGGGGGGTGGGAGGAGAGCACCAACTGAAAGGAGGCTAATCAAAGACATAAAAATAATAAAATGAAAGAATAAAACTTTCCTAATTAGTGTGAACAACATAGCTCACACCTATTAGAAATGTATTAGTAAAGTCATGTATTCCTAATGTTAGAAACTAACAGGTTTCTAAGAGGGGAAGAGGAACCCAAAGGCCTCAATGCAAGCAAAGAACCAAGGTGTTGGAATTACCCACATCTGCTGAAGACCACACTGAAACATGGACCTCGCCACACTGGACTAATCAGCGTTCCTGTAGGCGACAAGAGCCATCCCTGGCGTGGCTGTCATTAGGGCTCTTTTCAGTGGTCTAACTGTTGGCCAAATGGATCAGTAAGCACACCCCTTCCAAGGTCCCTACCTGGTGGAGTCAAGGGAGGGCTTCGTCCGCCCCTGGCTGCCCTCCTCCCAGATGCTGTTGGCCAGCTCGTTCCCGATGGAAGACATCACTTTGATAAGTTCGATAGGCCAGTCATCCAGGTCCAGAGAGCGGACGCGGGAAAGGTGGGTGCCAAGATTCCGGTGGATCCCTGAGCACTCAATGCACATGAGGGCGCCCAAGTTCAGACTGGCCCAGTTTGGATCTGCGGAAAGAGGGGCAGAGGGCCAGATGTACAATCAGACGGTCCCGCCTGGCTCCAAATGCTCCGGATTCTGGACAAAAGGAACCAACAGGCCCCAGTCAACCCAACTTCCAGCAGCCCCTTCCTAGAGTCACGCAAAGACACGTTCCCTGTCTTGAAAGATCCGACAGGTTGGTGGCAATTTCAACCCCAAACTTGTTCCTTGGATAATGGCAGTTCCATGCCTTTCTCACACAATAAACAATGAGAAGTATTGGTTCAGACAGAAAGATGTACTTTCCAACATGTCAACTGCAGCATTCAACTCGAGAAACCAGACATTTCTGGAAACACTTGTGCATGATCTGGCAACCATTGTGGAGAGCTGCTGATAGGGGGTAAGGGAAGAAGTATGAGGGACAGCCGGGTGACACTTGGGCTCTGTGTCACTTCCAAAGCTGTAACATCCCTTGCAGCCATCTCTGCAACCATGGGCACATCCACACGTTCATCAATCACACAGTGGACAGGTTTGAAAATTTTAACAAGGACAGAGAGTCACACACCAGGGACAGACACAGTCTTCAGAAACACGGAAGGAACATGCTGTCCTTCTCTTCACTGCTGGCAAGATGGCAGCAGGGTGCTTGGCTGGAGCCGGCTTGACTACCCCTGACTTGTGGAATGAACGGTAACGTAACGTGGCTTTAGGCTGTGACAATGGACCAAGGGCATGCTTGTACAGAACAATGAACATGCTCAGACAAGCACTGGGACCCCTGAGCTGGGGCATTTACTGTGTGAAATTGGTTGACATCATCAGAAGACACGGGGCTTTGCTTCATGAGAGAACCTACAGGTTATTTGTGAGATGGGTCCCTGACAGCTGACGGCTTTGTCACTGACAGAAGCAAATCAATGCTTAAATCATCTAGAACCATCAATATGTATTGGAAGAGCCAACACCACCACCAAAAACCAGGTAGCTGGCATCATATTTATCATGAACCATTGGGGACATACCCTTTTTTCTGTGGATAGCAATGACCAGGAACAGCTCAATGTGGACTGATCAGGATTCAGCCAGCCCTTTATGAAACCTCAGATATGTACTCAGCAAGGTGGTGACAGACACCATGGGGGACACGAGACAAGTGAAGTCCGTGACTTCAGAGAGGTCCTGGCTAGGAAGAGGAACCTGATATCCAAAGAGAAACAACAAGGAGACGTAGAGGATGTGTGCTGAGGAGTGCGGTGAAGTACAAATGCTTGGGCAGCAGTGAGGAAGAGGCCAGTGATGGTGAACCAGCAGCCACAGCTATAGGGAGGAGCTTGGGATGCTTCAGGAAGAAGGCAGTGTGAACACAGCTCCAGGGAACTCAACACCCCTCCCCACCTCCAGCCCTCACTGTGTGTCTCCACTGTCCTTCTAGGCCCAGCT
Source organism: Orycteropus afer afer (assembly GCF_000298275.1). Taxonomy (NCBI): domain Eukaryota; kingdom Metazoa; phylum Chordata; class Mammalia; order Tubulidentata; family Orycteropodidae; genus Orycteropus; species Orycteropus afer. The sequence goes on from NW_006921593.1 coordinate 23,373,310, forward strand.
TCCTGAGGGAGGTGTCCACACTGGTGCTTCTGTACCTCCCAAGGATCTGCAACCAGGCCTCCACCCACCATTCCACCAAAACAGGTCAATGTCAGCAGCCACCCCCACAGGCTGCATCCAAAGGACTTTCTTGGCCAGCACTTTACTTGACCTCTTGGTGGCAGTTAACCACCCAACTCCCTCCTACAATACCAAATGAAGAACCAAAGCCACCACTGAGTCAAGGCTGACTCCTGGTCGCCCCACGTGCTAGAGCTGAATGGAGCTCCACCGGAGTTTCCTGGCTGTGATCTCTGTGGCAGCAGATCATCAGACTTTTCTTCCTTGGTGCCTTAGGGTTTAAATTGCTGACCTTTCGGGTAGTAGTTGCCAGAGGAGCAGGGAGGTCGCATTTTCTGACCTCCTCTAACCCCACAAGAGGAAGACAGAATCACTATCAGTAGCCCCAGGCCTATTCCTGCCAGGCCAGACATGCCACCTCTCTCCAGCCCTTTCACCAACCCTGACACCAACCATTCCCTCCTGCAGCACCCACCACCTCTCTCCTGGGTTCGCTAATTCAGTACAGTGGCCACACAGAATTCACAGATTATGGGGTTCATTAGGGAAGCAGCAGGCTACAATTTAAGTTCAGGAACACGCTCAGTCTCTCTCCCAATAGTGCATGTCTCTCAGTCTCTCTCTCAGCAGTGTGTGTCTCTCACATCTCTCTCTCAGCAAGTGCATGTCTCTCAGGAGCACGTTTCTCTCAGCAGCACGTCTTTCTCAGCCAGCAGTCAGAGAGACTTCTTCTGCCTCTAGGAGGGCTCCTTTTGAGCCTGGCAGAGTGACCACTAACCAATCCCAACATCAGAATTGTATACATCTGAGAGAGAGCGAACTGCCCAGAAGACCGCTTCATGCTGGTTGAACAGAAACACCCCAGGTGGATAACTTTAGCAATCAGGAGCTACTCAGTTGCTCACAGCAAATTCCACCACGGACTTTACAAAGACTTATGGCTAGAAAAGTCACACTATGTTAATTTACTACACTGCAGTAGTTGAGTGCAGACTGCTTGTACCACTCTCCAGTGCTCCATCTGATTCCTTTTTGGTCAACACTCTTCCTGGGTTCTCTGGAGTTTTCTCCCATTTCTCTGGTTGTTCCATCTTGATCTCGTTTCCAACTTTTCCACCTGAACCTTCCCTTTAACTCAGGGGTCCTGCAGGCTTGTCTTCTGGCAAACTCATCCCTGATCCTAGGTCCAATCACCACTCAATGCTAACAACTCTCTCCAGCTACCTCCCGCCTGCTCCTTTCTCTTGAGCTACACAGGGAATCATCTCTTTTCTTTCCTGTGGACATCCTGCGGGCACCTCCTAGATACCACTGTCCCCTGGTAAACCTATCCTTCTGCTAGGATCTTCCTTATTGCAGCCAACAGCACCAGAACTTACCGAGGTACTCAAGTCAGGGTCCCAGAGATCAACTTCAAGTGCCCCCTCATTCCTACAGCCAATCACTAAGGTCGAATCTCTTTCAAATCCAACCCCTTCTTCTTGTCCCCACTGCTCTACATCTGTTCTTAAAACACAACAAAAAACACAGGCCGCCTAATAACCTGCATGTCCTAAGACACAGATGCTCACCATCGGAAAATGAGATCACCTTCTCGAATATATCCTTACAGTTTTCCCCCTGAAAATACTGACAAAGATTCCCTGGGGTCTCCTAGATTTACTGCCACAAGCCCTTATCCACTTAAAAATGCCTTGCAAGGTTTCTCCACATCAACTGGCATATTTTAAGACTATTTTTGAAGGTTGCACATTACTTCACCATGAGCAGACGTTTCAATTTATGTAACTGCTGATCCGTTTCTAGACATCTGGGAGATAAAAAATGCTGAGATGAACATCTTTGTGTCAGCCCTGTTCGTTCCATCGGTCTGGTTCCTGGAAGTATAAGGTGGGTGTGAGGGGCATCTGTGTGTCAGTCTTATCACGATGCTATAGAACTGCCCTGTGGATGAATGTACCCATCATCATCAGTGGGTAGATGGCACAGTTCCCTGCACTTTTACCAGAATCGGGTATTTTTACTTTCAAAAGGCTCTGCCACGGTGCGAGCTACCTGTGTCTGGATCTCAGCCTCTCTGGTCTGCTCAGGCCTCTGTTCTCTGAAGAGGCGCAGCAGGCTTGGTTTGATGAGCTTCCTCTGAATCTCACTATTTAAACTGCTCTTCTGTGACCTTGGAAAAATTACTTGACCTCTCAGACCCTTTATTTCCTCACCTAGAAAACAGGGCCTACAGCAGCATCAACCGTTACAGAGTTGAAAGAATCAGAAAAGAGAACAGGTGCAGGGAGCCAGTGCTTGCCCGACAGAGAGGTGTTTAAGGAATGGGGCCTCGTTATCCTGTTCTCCTGAATCGTCAAACTCTCCCCAGCATGTGTCACCTGTCCCTGCACATCTGCTCAGGTGGCCTCATCTAAACAAACTCGCCCCACAGGGTCCTCTGAACAAGCCTCGCTCTCGGACCCACCTCCCCCCCCCATCCCCCCCCCCGCCACTCGCAGGCCCAACCTCCCTCCTCCGTACCCCCCACCCCTGCCACTCGCAGGCCCAACCTCCCTCCTCCGTACCCCCCACCCCTGCCACTCGCAGGCCCAACCTCCCTCCTCCGTACCCCCCACCCCTGCCACTCGCAGGCTCATCTCCACTTTACTGTGCGTCTTAGTTTTCTAGCACTGCTGTCACAGAAATACCTCAAGTAGATGGTTTTAACAAACAAATTCATTCTCTTATAGTTTAGGAGGCTACAAGTCCAAATCCAGGGGCTGGGTAAAGGGCCCTTGACCTTGGCCTTCAGTTCTCCCTCCTGTTCCAGGCCCACTGGAGCTGTAGGTATCTCCTAACTCACAGAGCTGCTGGCTGCTGAGGCTGACAAAGCCAAGAATGCATTCTTTGGTGGTTACCAAGGATGGGAGGGAAAGGGGGTGCAAATCACTAACCAGAGAACAGACGTGTATTAACTTGGGTGAAGGGGCGGGCAATACACTATAGGGGGGCGGGAAGCACAACATGGCCAACAGCAAAGGAAGACAGTGGCAGGTGCACAGGAGAAAGGACGACAAGCGTACAGACTATCACACACACAAGCCAGCAGTGACAGTCATTACAACACTATCACATTACAGTAATTACAAATACTATCACACACACAAGCCAGCAGTGAGTCGTTACAAATATCTATGTGTAGACATGTAGGCAGACATACAAGCTGGACAGATGTGGACATGCAAATGACAGTATACTCATGACTACATGTAGATTTGGCTGAGAACATTTCTGCATATGTATTTGTATGTACAGGAGCTCTGGTGGTGCAGTGGCTAAGGCATCTGACTGCTAACCGGAAGGCTGGCAGTTCAAACCCCAGCCACTTCGCAGAAGGAGGACTGGGAAATCTACTTCTGTAAACATTTACCACCTCAGAAACCCGAAGGGGGTCACTATGAGTCGAAATTGACTCGATGGCAGTGAGTTTGGAGTTTTTGGTTTTATGTGTATGTAAACTGCAAACATATCCAAGAGTATTATCGATTATATAGGGGGCAAAGTTGTGAAAACTTCTTAGCCATAACCAGATACCTTGAGGGAATGAGTCACTAGCCTGGGGGACTTAGGACAACAGTCTCAGGGGACATCTAATTCACTTGGCATGATAGTCCACAAAGCAGTGTTCCACATCCTACTCAGGTGAATAGAGACTGGGGTCTTGAAAGACTGCAAGTGGCCATCTAAGATATGACTATGGGTCTCTCCTTGTCCAGAGCAAAGATGACTAAAGAAAATCAGACTCCAGCAAGCAATAACTCCAAAGGACTAATGGACCACATCAACCACAAAGTGTGCTATCCTGAGACCAGAAGAACTAGATGGTACCCAGCTACCACTACCAACCACTCTGATCAGGATTGCAAGAGAAGGTCCTAGACAGAGTGGGAGAAAAAAATGTGGAACAAAATCCAAAATCATGAAAAAGATCAGATCTACAGGTCTGACAGAGACTGGTGGGAGCCCTAGACACCCTGCAAGCCTGGAACTGAACCCACCTCTGGGGATCACCTTTTAGCCAAACAACAATAACACCAAGGAGGAACATGCTTCTTGGTACAATCAACCTTATGCGACCAAATGGGCAGCATGTGTCCAAAACCAAAGCTCAGGAGACAGGGTGGATGGACATGGGCAACCCAGAGAGGTGGGGGAGGTGTGCTGTCACGTTCAGGGATCGTGAACCATGTCACAAAACAAAATGTGCATAAGGTCTTGAGTGGAAAACGAATACACTCTGCAAACTTTCAGCCAAACTACAATAAAAATTAAAATAATAATAAAATAGTAATTCTCTACCCTATAGGATACGAACAGCAAAATGAGTCTCCCAGAGGGAAAGGCACAGCACACACTGGACTAGGAAGCCTGAAGTGACACTGGGCAACTCCAGGCAGCAATTTCGGATCCTATCAGTTCAATCCGATTCCTTAGTGCATCAGCAGCTTGTGATTAAAGACCAAAACCAAATCAAACAAAGACACTACTTGATGGCAAAGGCCAGGTACGATTTTCAAATGAAATGACGATGACTATAAATAAACAGAAATCTCGGGGCAGGAAGGAATCAATCCCACTCTGTTTTTATGGCAGAGGCAATACACAGGGATCAATGATGGAGTCAAAGGCTGCTTCCTGCACAAGGCACAGATCTGATCTGCAGCAGACACCACGGCCCGAGGCGGTGATCCCAGCTCGTCTCGGTGCCCAAGGTGTAAGAAGCAAGACCCACAGAGGCTCAGAAGAACCAGGACAGGAACACACTGCCGTTGTGGAGACTTTAGTGAGAACAGCACTGTGTTGAAATTACATCCCAATAAAAACAGATAACTTCCCTGTGTTTATTACTGTTAGGCCCCTGTGATTTAGACCCCGATTCACCATGACCCCACGCACAGCAGATGAAGACCCTGCCGGGGTCTTCTTGGCCCGTCCATCCCTGTGACTGGCCACAGGCCAAACCACTGTGATCATCGGGTTCTCACTGGCTGCCTTCTGGAAAGAGACTGCCAGGCCTTTCTTCCTGGTCTCCTCAGTCTGGAAGCTCCACTGGAACCTGTTCAGCATCACAGCAACAGGCCAGCCTCCTCTGACAGACGGGTGGTGGCCGCCCATGAGGTGCGCTGGCTGGGAACTGAACCCGGGTCTCTCTCGTGGCAGGTAATATCCTATTCAACTCCTCAGACCTGCTAACTCAGGCCTCAAGCTTTTTATGGCAACTCTGACAGTTCACTGCAATGTGGGCGGCATCCCTCCTCCCTGGTACCCAGCCCAGCCCGCTTTCCCGACACACTTACTCTGAGTCTCGCAGTCCACACAGTGTGAATTCCCTCGGATGTTTCGTATCGACTGCAGGGCCATGGCTTCACTCTGACTGGTCAGCCGGGACTAGACAGAGAGGAAGACCAACACGTGCAAAAGGTAAGAGCTCCAAGTGCCACTGACGTGTCCACTAACAGTGGCAGGGAAAATTCAGACAGGCCCTGAACAAATATGGGATATGGGTCGTCTTCAAGCAACGACAGGGGAGTTATTAGGCTGCACAAAGCAGTAGCCCATATTAAAACTGATCAGATGAGACCAAGTGCACCAGCCATGAGCTAAGAGGTAAGTTCTGGAACAGTTGTGAACGAACAGGAGACCCATTGCCACGTGGCGAGTGTAACTGGTCAGCATGCTTTTCCTGCCACGTGTCTGCTGGGTGTGAAGACTAAAGAATCAGAAAGACACAATTGGCTTGAGAGCAAAGGCCAGGGCTTAACCGGTGCCACAAGGCACAACTCACAGCCCTCATGGGGACACAGAGGCCACGCCATGCGTCATCCTTGGAGATTCACTTTTCATTTTAAGAGAGGAGCAGATGCTACAGCAACAAACTCACTCCTGATGGTTCCCCCAAACAAACATTTGTAACTAACTGCATGGGGGCAGGGAGGGGTGAGAAAGTGGAGCTGGGTGCGCTGTACCCAGACTCACGCTTTACTGTCTACTTGCACAATGACCAGCAGACAGACAAAGCCCAGCACAGGCCTACTGCAGAGAAGATGGGAGACATGGGGTGGGGTGGGTGGGGGAAGTAACATTCACACACAGGATGTGACACCGATACAGGGTGTGGCCCTGCAGCCATGGTGGTTAACACCTCAAGAGCGGTTCTCCAGCTGTTTCTGAGAGCATCTTCACACCGACCTGCACTTTTAAGAAGGCAGCATGACAGACACTGCTTCTGAATCTGCCTTTTTAACCAAATGATCTATCATTCTCTTGATGCCAATGCGTATCTTCCTACTCCCTCATTTTAAAGGGCTGCATGGAATTCCACTGATGACAGTGCATCTATCAATGTGCTCGGATGGACACTGAGGCGGCTTCCGGTTTCCTGTCACAGATGGTGTTACAAAGAGCGTGCTCAGCCATAAATCTGCACATGACTTCCTGACTTACTAAGCAGGAAGTCCTTCTGGGTAAAGTGGCATGTGCCTGGCATGTACTTAATACAAAGCCTAAAGCCAACATTACCTAATCAATTTCAGAGAGGACTGGCCATAAGCTTGAACCTTGGTGTACCAAACCAAAGCCACCACTGTCCATTCCAACTCACAGCGCCCCTATGGACAGGGTGAACAGCCCCATGGGTCTCCAAGGCCGTAATCTTCACAGAAGCAAAGCCCAAACCACACTCACTGATGTGGAGTCCATTCTGACCCACAGCGCCCCTAGAGGACAGAGTGGAACTGCCCACAGGGTCTCCAAGGCTGTCAGTCTTCACGGAAGCAGCATACATCCTCTTTCTCCCACGGTGCGGCTGGTGGGTTTGCACTGCCAGCTTTTCAGTAAACAGCCAAAAGCTTAACCACTGAGCCACCAGGGCTCTTTAAACTGAACCACTGTGTGTGTCAAACTGTTTCAGGGCACACAATGTATTGTTTAATACAAAGTAATAAACTACAATTTATTAATTACTCTCGCCTAAGTTAAGATATCAAAATACTGGATTTTCAAAATTCCCTTTGGTTAAATACTTAAGTATTCAAAATATGCTTAAGAATTTATACTGAGGTGGCATAGTGGCTAAAGCACTTGACTGCTAACCAGAAGGCTGGCGGTTCAAACCCACCAGCCACTCCTCGGAAGGAAGGTTGGGCAATCCTACTTCCGTAGTGATACTGCCTCGGAAACCCAAGGAGGGGTCGCTATGAGTCGGGGCCGACTCGACGGCACATAACAACAACAACATACGTATTTTTACAGCAATTTTAAAAAAAGGAATTCATATTGGCATCTGGCACATGCATGTGTTCACACACTCAGGAATCTGCCTGTCTGTCTCTATACATACTTGTACCTGCATCTACAAATCCAGACAGGTGGACCTGTGTCTACGCCTACTCAGAGCTTACTCTCCCTGAGTCGTCATTTTCTTCCCAGGCTGCTCCTGGCTGAGGTAATTCCTTAGCCTCATGTCCTTACTCTTGTTCATAAGTGTCTGGGGTGTCCCCTCCCAGGGAGGGTGCTCTCCTGAGGGTGTGGCCCTCTGGGGACAGAGCAGGGCCAGTGAGCCAAGGTCTGCAGTAGCTGCGGGGATGCGGGTAGGGTCTGGTGAGCACGTGCCGTGGATGAGGCCGCCACTGCTCCCCACTTTCCCGACTCTGGCTCAGGTGACGTGGCTGTGGCGGCGGCCTGGGGAGCTGGGCACCTTCCCTCATGTCTGGATACACGTTTGCCTGGTAAGCAAAGGTCCTCCCCGCTCCTGGTCTGAAGCTAAATGGGCCACTGTCCCCATGGACAGGGAGACGTGCAAGAACCCTGTCCTCATTTCAGGGACCACGAAGGTGGCTGCGTGGGGACGTGACTCACTAAAGCCATGGCACTCAGAAATGAAAGGCAGTGGTTCACCCCAGCCTGGCCATCACATGTCTTTGAAAAAGAGAAGCGAATGACATTATAATAACAATGACTGTGGTCCAGTTTACCCTGGTTAAAGAAGGCAATAAAACAGGGCACTCAGTCTTTCTGAAAGGCCGACTCCCTTCTTAATGACAAAGCTGAACGTAAATCATTGCCAGAGGTGTCTTTAAATGGTCACTGATGAACCTGCGGGTTGGGGGCCGTGTCCTGCCTTTTAGTTTCTAGTTGTGAATAGTTTGAAAAATGATCACAATACTAAGAGTCTAAAACAGCCTGGCCAAGGGGCTGAAAAACACCCAGAAATCCTGCCAGTGATGCAGCCCTTGATCCTGCACGTGGGGAAATAGGTTTGTTTAAGGACTATCACCAGGCAGCAGTCTGGACCATGCAGGCTAAGTCCCTCTTTCTTCTTTTCTTCCAGCTAAAACAACAATGAAAGAATTATCTCTAATTAAATCAATGACCCTATTACATTGAAAGCCTATCAGGCTTCATCCATAGAGTTTAGACCATGGAAATGAAACCGTCTCTGAATTCCCACCCAGTCGTCCATGCGTCTGTCATCTACGCGCCTGACCAGAGTCGCTTTCCTAACCTGCACTTGTTCGAACTTTGGGCATCGAGGAGACCGCCACACTGCCAGACTTAGGTCTGCGAGTCTTATTCTGCGTCTCCTCTGTCACCAACAAAACTAAACGTGGCTATATAAGCCCCAGAACCCAAAGGGTTCCTTACCTAGGTTTCACACCCGGGCTGCTTCAGGAGCGTCAGGAATCAAACTGGGAGACGGCAGCACAAACACTGCTGTCGAGGGCCCTCGTGCACCACACACACAGACACGTGTGAGCGCCCTCTGTCTTTTCAATTACTCAGCTTTGCTCGGGAGGGCCCAGGTCCTGCTGTCTCCGCCCCCCGCCCCAGGCATTGCTCCCAGACGTCAGTTCCCCGACGATCAGCGCTCTCCAGCCCAGCGCAGCCTGCCGCGGACTCACCTTATTCTTGCTGCTTTCACACGACTGCAGGCTGGCCAGGATCTGACTCTCGATGGCCTGGACCCAGGCATCCCTCTCTTCATACGTGGTGGCTTCAAAGTGCCAGGTCTGGCCAGTGAGGGACACGATGATAAACTCAAAGTTTTCTTCTTGTTCTGAAACACAGAAGGGGTGGGGGGATGAAGCATGGCGCTTTAACGCAACAGCCGCCCCTCTGCCAGCCTGTCATAAAAGCACCTGGCTGCGGAGTGGAGCCCCATGTCCACACACTGTACACACTCTAGAGCGGGGCCCCAGGGCCTCAGTGAGCGTGCAGGGGACCAGGACAAGGGAAACCAGCCACGGTGCCAGGGCTATGCGGGGCCCTGAGGCACCTCAGGGAAACTTGGGGACGGACTTGAAATCCATGCTGCTAGTCGTGGGCTGCAGCTTTAACTTCCTTACAAGGGGCTGGGGTAGACGCACAGATGCACCACGTAAGAGGAAGGCACAAAGGGGCCTATTTGTGCCAGAGGACCTGAGGCGGTGGGAAAGCACGTGAATGCCCGACACACGCATGCCGGAAGAAAGCACGGATCCCAGGTGACGTGGACGAGCACGGGACTGAAAGGCCTTGGCTGAGACTTGCAGCCCCTGGCCTTGGAGGTGATGGCAGTGGTCCAACCTCTGGACGCACTCCTCAGCCTCACTTTCCTGACTCATAAGGCAGGATGGAGCTTAAAGGACACGGCCTCATGGAGGCCAGCACAGGGCCCAGGCCACAGCTGTCAGCCGCCAGCCGGCACGGACTCCACCCCAACGCAGTGCCCCGTGTCGGGTGGAGCCATGGGTTTCCAGGGCTGGTTTTTCAGGCCTTTCTTCCGAGGGACCTCAGGGGGAATTGAACGGCAGCCTCTGGTTGGCAGCCAAGCTCGGTCCCCACTGCGCCAGCCGGGGTTCCTCACTGAAGAGCAGCTGCTGATACCCTGGAAGTAAGGCCACGCCACCACTGCAGGACAAGCCCACAGCCAGGTGACAAAGGCCACACGTGCTTTACACTGACACGTCTGCCGGCTGGGCCGAAATCTGCAGAATTTATCTTCAACTCCACTCCACTAAGTGGGCATGTCTGCTTACAAAGTGTTTGGTGAAGGACCTTAGGGCGCCCAGCTTTGGGGAGTGTGGGTGAACGGCTGTTGTGAGCTCTTGTGGCGTCACCTAAAGGCCTGTGACCTCTCTAAAGGCTAGTTAGAAATGACGGAGATGAGGCTCCTTCTGGCCGCTAGCCAATACCAAAGGGCAGGTTCTGGGTAGAAGTCAGCCCGCCATCCCACACACGGGCTCGGCACTGAAGCCAGCCCCCCCGAAGGTCACAGACTGGGGCTGTGCTGGGCTCCTTCTGACCCTCCCTCAGGAACATTCAGGGAGGGGGGGCGGGGGGGGAAGGGAAGCCAGCTCTGAGCTAGAGTCCATGAAACAAAGCTGCCTCCACGGAGGACGGAGCCCTTGGGTGGTGCCAACAGTCAGGCATTTGGCTAGTAATGGAAAGGTTGGAGGCTCAAGTCTAGCCAAAGGCATGCTGGACCAAAGGTCTGGCCATCTACTTCCGGAAAAAATCAGCACTGAAATCCCTGTGGGCCACATTCCTACTCTGACACACAGTCGCTAGGAGCTGAGCTGGGACTCTCTGATAACTGGCCTGGCTTTGCAAGGAGGACGCGGTCAGCTTGCTTACAAGACACTCGAGCGCCCCTTGCTCTCCGAATGGCCCTGGCTCCTGAACTTGGAGCTCTTGATTCTGTTTGGTTTCTGAGTTCCAGAGCCAGTGATCGGAGTTCAGGAAGCGGGGGCTAATCAGACATCCTGGCCCAGTGCACTAGGCTCAAGGTTTGGAGAACCAACAGCCTCCAAACACTCGCAAGGGCACAATGCTCCACCTGCTGACAAGAAGAGAGGAGGGCAGACTGGGGCTTGGGTGAGAGGGGAGACAGCAGGTCCTGCCTCTCCTGGGGACGCCCTTTGGCCCTCGGGATTTTTCTTTTACAAACTTCACCTGTGACTTTCAAATGGATTCCCCCATGGCTGACCCGTCATTATACCCTGCAGTTATGGGTTGAGGCATTATGTCTGTTGACCCCAGCTGTGGGAAGAGTACCCCAGCACTGTCTTGCTGAACTGACCCGTGAGGCAGGGAGGATGCCCGTCTCCACAGGGAAGGCTTGGAAGCCCACAGGTGAACGGGATGGTGGCTCACTAGCAGTTCTCTGGGATGGGCCCAGGAAGGTTCTCCTCTGTGAAATCTGAAGGCACACATAAAAGCCTCCCTGGTCAGGACTTATTGGATCTTCTCGTGAGAAAAATCACAGCCATCACTCTCCCAGGAAAGTTTCTGTAGCAGCGGTCTGTCCCACAACCTTCACGCTCAGATGTCTCCCAGAGTCTGTGCTCTGGTCACTGGAAAGCAGGGCAAACGGGCTGAACCTGCTTCCTACGGCGTGGAGTTTGGTCGCTGTGTTTCCACAGGACACCTGCATCCTGCATGAGCTAGGAACCGCTAGGGTAGATGAAGCCTCGGCAGGAGACACACCCTGGGCTCCCTGCACGTCTGCACGTGACAGGGCAATGTGTGCACACAGGTGATAAACACACAGTGCTGAGAACGGTTACAAAGGTCTAAGGCCAAGGCACACAGGTCATTTCGGCCACGTTCCAGTGCAGCAGCCATGTGCTGGACGTGCTCGCTAGCTCACACACACGTAGGACTTCCACGTTAAATGGCTAAACTTCAGTGTCTTTGTCCTAGGCGCTACGTAAGCAAAACGTGCCCACGCACACCCACTCCGCCAGAGAGAGCACCTTCACCTGTGTGTTCACAGCAGCTGGGGGACCAGCTCCCACACACTTTCCTGCAGCAGCTCTCCTGTGGCTCCTCACCCACCTAACAGCCAACCCCACACCACGTCCTGCTTACACTGGACGCAAGTTCGCTTTTCTACTGCCCCAGCATTCCTCTTCCTGTTTCTTCTGGTGGCACAACGGTTAAGTGCTCAGCTACTAACTGAAAGGCTGACCATTTGAACCCACTCAGTCGCTTTGTGCCAAAGACCTGGCCATCTGCTCCCAGTAACAGCCTGGAAGCAGTACCAGCAGTGCTACTCTGTCATGCAGAGCCACTGTGAATGGAAACCGACTTGACAGCACCACACAACAAGCAGGTCACTGCATTTTTCTGTCTGAAAGTCAGTCCGCTATGCTTTCTGCTTCCTCCACCACCTTCTAGGTGACCTAGGATCAGCAATGCTGTCCTCACGTGAATCCCAAACGCGATGGCATCCTCCTGCAGACCTGGTGACCTCTGCTCGGGCCACTCACCCACACCCATAGCTCCCTGCAGCTCACTCCATCCTCCAAGATTGCCTCTATTCTTCCTCCCTTCTCTGCCCAAGTTTTCAAAGTTGTACTAGACAATCACGCACAAACGGTAGCTATCCATGTGGACTTCGCCAGATGGAGCACACAGCACTCAGACTGACTGTATCTGTGGCCAACAGGCACTGGAAAAATCCAACACCTTCAGCCAAAACAAGATCAGGAGCTGACTGCGGAACAGACCATCAACTGCTCATATGCAAGTTCAACCTGAAGTTGAAGACAACTGAAACAAGTCCACGAGAGCCAAAATATGACCTTGATTACATCCTTCCTGAATTTAAAGACCATCTAAAGAATAGATTTGATGCTTTGAACACTAATGATTGAAAACCACAGAAACTGTGGGATGACATCAAGAACATCATCCATGAAGAAAGCGAAAGGTTATTAAAAAGACAGAAAAGGAAAAAAAGACCACAATGGATGTCAGAAGAGACTCTGACACTTGCCCTTGAATGGAGAGTAGCTGAAGCAAATGGAAGAAATGACAAGATAAAAGAGCCGAACAGAAGATTTCAAAGAGCAGCTCGAGCACACAAAGTCAATTATTATAATGAAATGTGCAAAGACCTGGAGTTAGAGAACCAAAAGGGAAGAACGCACTTGGCATTTCTCAAGCTGAAAGAGCTGAGGAGAAAATTGAAGCCTTGAGTTGCAATACTGAAAGATTCTATGGGCAAAATATTGAACGATGCAGGAAACATCAAAAGAAGATGGCAGGAATACACAGAGTCACTGCACCGAAAAGAACTGGCTGATGTTCATCCATTTCAGGAGGTGGCATATGATCCAGAACCAATGGTGCTGAAGGAGGAAGTTGAAGCTGCACTGAAGGAACTGGCAAAGAACAAGGCTCCAGGAATTGACAGAATATCCACTGAGATGTTTCAACAAATAGAGGTCCTGTTAGAGGCACTCATTCGGTTATGCCAAGAGATCTGGAGGACAGCTACCTGGCCAACTGACTGGAAGAGCCATATTTTCAGTCATTCTGAAGAAAAGTGATCCTATAGAATGTGGAAATTATTAAACAATATCATTAATATCCACAGAAGTAAAATCTTGCTGAAGGTAATTAAAAAATGGTTGTAGCAGTAGATTGACAGAGAATTTCCAGAAATGCAAGCTGGATTCAGAAGAGGTCATGGAATGAGGGATATCATTGCTGATGTCAGATGGATCTTGGCTGAAAGCAGAGAATACCAGAAAAAGGTTTACTTGTGTTTTATTGACTATGCAAAAACATTTGATTGTGTGGATCCTAACAAATTATGGATAACGTTGAGAAGAATGGGAATTCCAGAACACTTAACTGTGCTCATGAGGAACCTGTACATAGACCAGGAGGCTCTGACACTTGCCCTTGAATGGAGAGTAGCTGAAGCAAATGGAAGAAATGACAAGATAAAAGAGCCGAACAAGGGGACACTGCCTGGTTTAAAATCAGGAGGGGTGTGCATCAGGGTTGTATCCTTCCACCACACTTATTCAATCTGCTCGCTGAGCAAATAATCCGAGAGGCTGGACTGTATGAAGAAGAGCATGGCATCAGGACTGGAGGAAGACTCGTTAACAACCTGAGATAGATACACTGATGACACAACTGTGCCTGCTGAAAGTGAGGATGACTTGAAGCACTTACTGATGAAGGTTGAAGACTACAGCCTGCAGGATGGGTTACACATCAACATAAAGAAAACGAAAATCCTCACAACTGGACATCATGATCCTCACAGCATCATGATGAATGGAGAAAAGACTGAAGTCGTCAAAGATTTCATATTCCTTGGTTCCACAATCAATACCCATGGAAGCGGCAGTCAAGACATCAGAAGACATATGGCACCGGGCAAATCTGCTGCAAAAGACCTCTTCAGTGTGCTGAAGAGCAAAGCGGTCTCTTTGAAGACTCAGGTGTGGCTGACTCAAGCCATGGCATTTTCAATCACCTCATACGCATGTGAGAGCTGCACCATGAATAAGGGAAACCAAAGGAGAGTAGCTGCTTTTGAGCTGTGGTGTTGTGGAAGAATACTGAAAGTACCATTGACTGCCAAAAGAACTAACAAATGTGTCCTGCAAGAAGTGCAGCCAGAATGCTCTTTGGAAGCGAGAATGGCCAGACTTTGTCTCACCTGTTTTGGTCATGTTGTCAGAAGGGACCATTCCCTAGAGAAGGAAGTCATGCTTAGTAAAGTGGAGGGTCAACGAAAAAGGGGAAGACCCTCAACGAGATGGACTGACACAGTGGCTGCCAATGATGGGCTCAGGCATAGCAAGGATTGTGAGGCTGGCATAGGACCAGGCAGTGTTTTATTCTGTTGTACACAGGGTCACCATGGGTAGAAGTCAACTCGACGGAACCTAACAGCAACAACAACAGAGTAACTTGAAGGAGCTGTGGTAGTGCAGTGGTAAAACACTCAGCTCTTAGCCAAAAGGCCGGCAGTTCAAACTCACCAGCCGCTCTGTAGGAGAAAGATGTGGCAGTCAGCTTCTGTAAAGATGCCTTGGAAACCCTATGGGGGCAGTTCTACTGTGTGGTAGAGGGTTGCTGTGAGTTGGAATCCACTCTGAAAGTGGGTGGGTTAGAATAATTTGAGATCACATAAAACTAGAAATCCATAAAAATAATTTAAACAATTAGTTCTAGTAAGTAGGGGAGTAACGGTGTATTTGGATTCTTGGCTGCTTTTATTGGGTATATTCAGATGCTACCATTTTTGGCACCACAGCAGACGAGATATGGGGAAGGGCCTTTCCTGCACAACAGCCGGATCTGCACAGAACACATTTTATTACCTGGATGGAGTCACAGCACGGCACCTTCTCTAAGTCCCCCAGCTCCCCTGCCCCACACTAAATAAACCATACCCATCAGTTGAAACTAAAACTGCCCGAGTACATGGGCTACTACCTGCAAAAAGCGGGCCTCCCCGAGGGGCAAATGCCTTTCATGGTACCACAATTAAGGTCATGATAAAAACAAACAAACAAACAAAGAACACCAAACTCACTGTCAATTCCAACTCATAGACACCCCACTGGGTTTCTGAGGCTATAAATCTTTACAGAAGTAGATCACACTGTCTTCTTTCTGCAGAGTGGCTGGTGAGTTTGAACCGTTGACCTTCTAGTTAGCAGCCAAGTGCCTTATCCACTATGCCACCAGAGCTCCTTAAGGTCATGATAAGGTGTGTGTATGTTATATGCTGTTGAGTCGATGCTGACTCATAACGACCTTCTATGACAGAGCAGAACTACCCCACAGGGTTTCCAAGGATGTCATCTTTATGGAAGCAGACAGCCACATCTTTCTACTGGAGCGACTGGTGGGTTTGAACTGTCAACTTTTCGGCTAGCAGCTGAGAGCTTAACCACTGTGCCACCAGAGCTCCTTCATGATAAGGTCAGAGAGGTAAACCTAAGAGTCCTTATCCAGAATCCCAAAAGGAGAGCTCCCTTGGCTCCTGTACCTTTGTGTTAGACTAGGTTCTCTAGAGACGCAAAACCAGTAAAGCTTTTATATATATAAATATACATACACAGAGAGAGAGAGGGAGGGAGGGAAGAAAGAAGGGAGAGAGGGAGGGAGGGAGAAATTTATCTTAGGAAAAGGGCTCACACACTTATAGAAGCTGGCAAGTCCCAAGTTCTCAGACCAAACGTCAAGCTGGAGGCTTTTCCTGAGTCACACAGCTACACGGGCTGATGAGCTCAAGGTTGGTAGGCAGTATCGGCTGTTGACTCCAACGAATGACAAATCCAAGATCTCCAGGTGGAATGGTGGATTGTTCACTCAAGGAAAGTTGTAGGCAGTCCAATAGGATCCTGATACACAGAAGAGTGTCTCTTTTCCCAGGATGTCCATAAATATACTGGAAGCAGGCCACACCCCTAGGGAAATTCCCTTTCAACGGACTGGCTGCTCAAAACATATAAATCTGATCTCCTCATGGGAATAACCCACATCACAACTGTTTAAACCACACAGAATTGTGGTCCAGCCAAGTTGACACACAACTCCAACTAGCACAACCTTCTCTAAAGAAGATCAACTATGTATGAAAACAAAACCAAAGACCACCAAACACACAGGGGCACAAGACAATAAACGTAAATAAAGAAACATTACAGACACCGAATTAAAAATAACGACAGAAGAAATGCTTTAGGAAAATACATGACAGATTCCCCTCAACAACAGGAGTCTCTCTAATGCAAACAGGCAGATTGGAAAAAAAAAAAAAAAAAAAAAAAGGCAGACCTTCCGGAAATACAAATTATCACTGTTAAAAAACCAAACTGATGGGTGAGTTAAGGAGCTGAGGGGAGAGATCAGGAGAAAATGGGCTGGAACACAGAATGGAATGATGAGGAGGGAGGGCGCTGTGAAACAGAGAGGACGAGGGGAGAGCTAATTCTCACTGCCACTGAGAATTACACAGGAATATGTAGAAAGATATGGACCTCCAGATGCAGGAAATGCCACAGTCACCAAGAAGAAACCCAACAAGAAAACTACCAAAACTGCTTTACCCAAAACATTGGGTAAAGCGAAAGATAAAGGGAGGATCTTAAGAAAAGCCAGTAGGAAAAGGCAGATTGCTCTTAAAAAAATGTCACTAATACCACAGACATCTTAAGAGCAACAGCTGAAGCTGTCAAATGCGGAAATACCATCTTCCGAGTCCTGAGAGAAGATGTTGTCAGCCTAGACTGGCGATTCAAGAAAACTCTCTTCCAAAGATGAGTGTGATAAAGACACCCTCACACAAATGGAAAGAGCTTATTATCGACTGAGCTTCACCAAAGCAATTATTAAACAATATACATCAGGGTTCGGAAGTTGGAAAATATGGCCTTGGGGCTAGAAATGCCATGGGAGATCCATGAGGGAATTTTGCAAGACCAATGACTATTCAATGCAAATACCTTCATTCAGCAACACAAATGGTGCCTATGTATGTGGACCACGCCAGACAGAACACAGGGATCAAATCGACTACATCTGCAAAAGAGACATGGAGAACCTCAGCAGCATCAGTCAGAGTAAGGCTAGTGGCTGACTGTGCAACAGACCATCAGCTGCTGACACGCAAATTTAAGCTGAAGCTCGAGGAAATTAAAACAAGTCCACAAGAGCTAAAATACAACCTTGAGTGTATCACACCTGAATTTAGAGACCATCTGAAAAACAGATCTGATGCACCAAACACCACTGACCCAGAGACTAGACGAGTTGCGGGACAACACCAAGAACATCATACGTGAAGAAAAGAAAAGGTCATTAAGAAGACAGAAAAGGAAGAAAAGACCACAATGAATGTCAGAAGAGACTCTGACACTTGCTCTGCAATGGAGAGTAGCTAAAGTGAATGGAAGAAATGATGAAATAAAAGGGCTGAATGGAAGACTTCAAAGGGTGGTTGGAGAAGACAAAGTAAAGTATTATAATGAAATGTGTAAAGACCTGGAGTTAGAACACTGAAGGGAAGAACACGCTTGGTACTTCTCAAGCCAAGAGAATCAAAGAAAACCCTCAAGCTTCCAGTTGTGATATCGAAGGATTTTATGGACAAAACACTGAAGATGCAGGAAGCATCAAAAGAAGATAGAAGGAGTACATGGAATCACTGTACCAAAAAGAATTGGTTGATGTTCAACTATTTTAGGAGGCAGTGTATTTTCAAGAACCAATGGTACTGAAGGAAGAATTCCAAGCTGCACTGAAGGCATTGGCCACAATTAGGCTCTAAGAAGTGATGGAATGCCAATTGAGATGTTTCAACAAATGGATGCAGCACGAGAAGTTCTCTCTCCTCTATGCCAAGAAATTTGGAAAACAGATACCTGACCAACTGACTGGGAGAGATCCAAGTTTGTGCCCAATCCAAAGAAAGCTGATCCAATGGAATGCAGATTTTATCAAACAATATCATCAATGTCATAAGCAAGTGAAAATTTGCTGAAGGTAATTAAAAAATGGTCATAGCAGTACATCAATGAAGAACTGCCAGAAATTCAAGCTGGATTCAGAAGAGGGTGTGGAATGATGGTTATCACTGCTGATGTCAGATGGATCTTGGCTGACAGCAGAGAATACCAAAAAGATGTCTACCTATGTTTTATTGACTATGCAAAATGATTCGACTGTGTGGATGGTAACAAATTATGGGTAACATTGCAAAGAATAGGAAATCCAGGATGCTTAATTGCACTCATGAGGAAACTGTACACAGACCAAGAAGTTGTTGTTTGAACAGAACAAGGGGATGTTGCATGGCTGAAAATCAGGAAAGGTGTGTGTCAGGGTTGTATCCTTTCACCATACTTATTCAAGCTGTATGCTGGGCAAATGATCTGAGAAGCTGGATGATATGAAGAGGAAGGCAGCATCAGGATTGGAGGAAGACTCATTAACCACCTGTGATATACAGATGGCACAACCTTGCTTGCTCAAGGCAAAGAAGATTGAACACTTACTGATGAAGATCACAGATGACAGCCTTCAGTATGGATTAACATGAAGAAAACAAAAATCCTCACGACTGGGCCAATAAGCAACATGATAAATGGAGAAAAGATTGAAGTTGTCAAGGATTTTGTTTTACTTGGATCTACAATCATGGAAGCATCAGTCAGCACTAAAATGGCATACTGCATCGGGAAAATCTGTGGCAAAAGACCTCTTTACGGTGTTAAAAGGCAAAGATGTAACTTGGAAGACGAAGGTGCGCCCGCCCCAAGCCATGGTATTTTCAATTGCTTCATATGCACCTGAAGGCTGGACAATGTATAAGGAAGACCGAAGATGAGTTGATGCCTTTGGATGTAGTGTTGCTGAGTAATACTGAAAATACTGTGGACTGCTAGAAGAATGAACAAATCTGTCCCAGAAGAAGTACAGCTGGAATGCTTCTTAGAAGCAAGGATGGCAAAACGTTGTATGTCACATTTTGGTCATGCTCCCATGAGGGATCCGACTCGATGGCAGTGTGTTTGGTTTTGGTTGGTCTCATGAGAGACCAGTCCCTGGGAGGGGAAATTATGCTGAATAAAGCAGAAGGTCAGTGAAAAAAGGGAAGACCATCAACAAAATGGGCTGATGCTGGCTGCGATGATGGGCTCAAGTATAGCAATGATTGTGAGGATGGTACATGACCAGGCAGTGTTTAACTCTGTTGTACACAGGATTCACCGTAAGTCGGAACCAACTCGATGGCATCAAAAAACAAAATGTGTTAGAAATCCCAAAGGTTATTTCTGTGGCTGTAATCCCATATGGGAATGGGCTTCTTTCTTACGTTAACGAGGCACCATTAGTGTAAGGTGCTAACTTTTTGAGATATAAAAGAGATTAAACAAACAAGCAAGGGAGCAGAGGTGTGGACAGATAGATGGTAGGCCACATGAGAAGCTGGAAAGACACAAGGACTCTCCCTCAGAGCCACCAACTATCTCCTAGAGTTGGTGCCCTGAATGTGGACTTCCAGCCTCTGAAACCGTGAGAGGATAAATTTCTGTTCGTTAAAGCCACCTCCTTGTGGTACTGTTGTTACAGCAGCACTTGGGGACTAAGACACTCAATGAACTGCAGGTGACAGACTGACCCAGTCTTCTGAGGACAGAGGCCTGAGCAGGGATCATGGTTCATCTCATTGAAGACACAACTCTGGCTGACTTTGCTCACTAGAATAGACTACCAAGAAGGCTCAAGGGAGGAAGGGGAAGTGGCCACAGGGCAGCCTGTGATGCAACCCCAGCAGATACGCAGGAACAGGCTCGTGGTTGTGAAATTTCGCTCAATCAACAGCCCTGAGTGACCCTAGAAAGCATAACTGAATCTCACGCCCCAGTGAAGAACACCCAGACCCCACTCCTCTGAGACAGGCTTCCTTTCTGGAGGGAGAGTTCTGTGCAATGACGAAGGTACAAAATGACCGAAGGGATATGGTGAATGACAACATGCATCCAGAGCCAAAGGGCCAGCACTTCTGTGACAGGCTCGGCATACAACACTGTGGTCGTTGGGGTATGTTGTACGTGGTCTCAGGTGTATGAAGCACACAGAGGCCCTGGTTACAGTCTGAGCAGCACCACCTGACGCAGAGAAATGCTGAGGAACAGCTGTCTGGGAAATTCAGCTTTGAGCAAATGGCTCAGCCTGGGCCCACCTGGCCCTGGAGAGGCTAGGGAAGATCTCACCCCGTCCCAGGCCCAGCTTTTGTGCACAACGGGGCCCAGGGACAGCTCCTGAATAAGGGAGCCGTGTTGCTGTGAACACTGGATTCTCCCAGGCAGACATGGGCTGAGGCTCCCAGGCAAGCGAGGACCGTGAGTACAGATACTGGGCATCAAGTTCAACATGCAGAAGGCAGGGAGGAGGAGGGAGATGGAGCCCACAGTCTCTGTGTGGAGGCAGCCCCCGCCAGGGTGCTCCTGTGAGTCCTCTCTGGATTCTGGGTCCGGGTCCAGCGGGCGGGTGCTCTGCTTTGTGAGTAAGGGATCCCTGTCTCTGTGTGGAGACTCACTGAGATCTCTCTGTACCAACATCAACAGATGCATCCCCGCTCCTGGGAGGGCATCCTGGGTCTTCGAGAGGTGGTCTCTGGGTGGTGTCATTTTTGTGCCTGGGCAGGGAAGGTGCCAACACCCACAGGTACAGCTAGAATTTCAGGACTGAGTGGTATCACCAGACGACGTTTCTCCCCCAAGACAAAAGAATTAAGAATAAAATTACATAGCAGCTGCGTATTTAACTGTGTTAATGGCATCCACGAAGGAATAATTTCTCTTGAAATGAATCAACTGCACAGAACATAATGAAAACAATACATTTGGGCTCCAATTCTGGGTCAGGGCAGTGCCAGGAAGTTACAGGCATACCCCACTTTTGTTCCTATCTTATAATGGTCAGCCGTGTATTTTCTCCATTTCTTAAAACCAAACACACCTAAGGTAACCTAAGGTAAGACGCTCCCTGCAAGCACCAAGAGGGTGTCGGCAGGGTCTCTCCAGCAGCTTCCCTGCTACCTGCTCCCGACTCCTGAGTCTGGACAGCAAGGTGGCTGCATCTTTTAAAAGCTGTTTCCCAGAAAATCCTAGCCAACTCGTCATGGTGTCACTCTCCTGTGTAACTGGGGCTAGGCCACGCTGTGGGGTCACGTCTGTGCATGCTGGGGTCATGAAGACGGACGAAGTACCTCCTTGGGCATCACCATGAGTCCTGGGAGCTGGCCCCACGGATGCTGGAGTCACCACTAGGGAGCCTTGCACTGCTGTTGCTGGGGGCATGCCCTTCCTGGCCTCAGAGTGGTCAGTGGGGGCAGGAGGGCGGTCCCATCTACACTGGGCCAATCAGAGCCCTTGGTGCTGTGGTTATTTTGGTCTTCTCCAGAAAAGCCACGGGCCAGGTTGAGGGGCCATCTGCAGCTTCCTCTGGCTGAGCTGGGGCCCCAGAGCCCCTTCCTCTCCTCTCTGGGATTGTAGGTGGGGGGAAGCCTCTGTGAACGAGGCCCTGTCTGTGGAAGAGGTGAGCACGCCACTGAGCAGCAGAGGGAAGCAGGGACCAAAGTGCCAGGAGCCCAGTGGCTTCTCAGCTGGGCCCCCAGCCCGGACTACAGATGCTCCACGAGCCAACTCCTCACACACCTTATTTATTTAGGCCTAAATCCCTTTCAAGCTGGACTCAGAAGAGGGAACGGAACAAAGGATATCCTTGCTGATGTCAGGGATCCTGGCTGAAAGCAGAGAATACCAGAAAGACGTGTGCCTGTGTTTTACTGACTATGCAACAGCATTTGACTGTGTGGATCATAACAAAATATGGATAATATTGCAAACTATGGGAGTTCCGGAACACTTAATTGTGCTCATGAGGAATTTGTACAAAGATCAAGAGACAGGTGTTTGAAAAGAACTATGGGATACTGTGTCAGGGCTGTATCCTTTCACTATATTTATTCAGTCTGGATGCTGAGCAAATAATCTGAGAAGCTGGACTATATGAAGAGGAATATGATGGCATCAGGATTGGAGGAAGAATTATTAACCTGTGATACACAGATGACATAACCTTGCTTGCCGAAGATCAAAGACTACAGTCTTCAGTACACATTACACCTCCACATAAAGGAGAAAAAACCTCACAACTGGACCAATAAGCAATATCATGATAAATGGAGAAAAGACTGAAGCTGCCAGGGGCTTCACTGTACTTGGATCTACCATCAACACCTATGGAAGCAGCAGTTAGAAATCAAATGATATACTGCATTGGACAAATGTGCTGCAAAAGGCCTCTTTAAAGTGTTAAAGAGCAAAGAAGTCACTCTGAAGACCAAGATGCACCTGATGCAAGCCATGGTAGCCTTACATAGATGTGAAAGCTGGACAAGACTAAGGAAGACCACAGAAGAACTGATGCCTCTGAATTGTTGTGTTGATGAAGAATACGGAATGTATCGTGGACTGCTAGAAGAAAGAACAGATCTGTCTCGGAGGAAGTACAGCTGGAATGTTCCTTAGAAATAAGAATGGTTTGCCTCTCTCTCTTGTGCTTTGGTCACACTGTCAGAAGGGCCCATTCCCTGGAGAAGGGATCATACTCGACAGAGCAGAAGGTCAGCAGAAAAGGGGAAGACTCTCAAGGGACGGACGGACACAGCGCTCTGACGCCGGGCTTGCGCACGGCAGTGACTGAGGCTGGTGCAGGCTGGGGCAGGGTTTCCTTCTGTTGTTCATGGGGTCGCTATGAGTAGAACTGACTCAATGGCACCTAACAACAAGAAGGCTCTTTTAATTAGGGCGTTGGTTTGAATAGTGTCTCCCAAAACTCGTGTCCATGTTGAGTCTAAGAATAAAACTGGGCCCCTGCAAGTGTGAATAGGTAAAGATGAGGACTCAGGAGTCCAACGGGCCCTGCTCCATGACTGTGTCCTGCTGAAAGGAGAAGGCAAGGAAGACAGCCATGTGAAGACAGACACAGGCAGTTAAGGCTATGTGTCACCTTGGCTGGGCCTGGTCTGGAGTGGCTGGGCAGCTGGATGTAGCTATTCCCCATGATGAGACTGTAATGACCTCCATGATGGAATCTGCTGTGAGCAGCTAACCAGTTGAAAGGGAAGTGCCTTTGGGTATAGCCTGCTTCCTTATATATGGGAAGGTTTGAGAAACGTCTCTATCTTTTGGCACATCTGGATTCTGGCCTGCATTTATTTGGCTGAGTTTTCATCCCCAGTTCCTGGGCTTGAACTAGAGGCCTGCTGTGTTGCCTATCTTGGGACTGTTCCTGGACTTGAACCAGTGGCTTGCCGTGTTGCTTACTGATCTTGGGATTGCGCCGTTTTATCTGCTGACCTGGGTTCATCAGCCTCAGCAGCCAGCAGCTGCATGAGTTAGGAGATGCCTCCAGCTCTAGTGAGCCTGGAACAAGAGGCAGAGCTGAAGCCCAAGGATGAGGGCTGCACCCGCCCTTAGAGCCTGCACTCTGAATTTGGCCTTGCAGCTTCTAAAACAGAAAGAGAATGAACTCCTGTCTGTTAACCATGCCCTTGGGGCTCCTCTGTGAGGGCGGCACTGGAGAGTGAAGACAACCACCAGGGCCTGCAACACTCACTGTGTCTTTCCAAATCCAGGAAAGAAGCAGAGTCGACTGGATGGCAGTGGGTTTTAATGTGGATGAAGGTCATTTACCTTCCTCACTGGTCAGAGTGGGAACCTGAGGTCTGAAGACAGGAGGGGCTTCACTTGAGCCCCCCACCGTACAACCCAGGAGCCCACACAGCCTGCACAAGTGAGTTTCTGTCACTTCCACAGCCTGTCCTGGCCACATCAGTGGAGGACCACCTCTTTTGTGTTTGTGGGTGTCCGTGCATGTAGGGCATGCTGTGTCCAAGCCTCTTTACTATGTCAACACCTCGTCACTCTGCGTATACTTCTGCAAAACTGAAGTGACTATTTTCATTCAGTAACCAAACAGTTAACTCGCACTCAAGGGTCTTCTCTTCTTCTGTAGGACAGAAGCATGAACACTTTGCTCCTAACATCTGAAGAAGAATTTTAACCAAGTGCCATAACCTTCTCCCAATCACCTATGGCCCAGCAGGGTTTCATCAGATCATGTGGTGACACAGTGATGATCCATTAGTGGTCACCACTGAGATAAAAATGCTAACTGTCCCCTCAAGCCAAGTGGTCAGAAACAGGGCTGGGCACCGCCTTTCACCATCTCGTGTGAAACCTGAAGAATAAGGCTTAAACAGGGTGGCACAAAGTTGCTATGTTTCCTTCAAAGTGGCTTCATTTCACCAGCACAAATGTACTACTCATGCCCATTTACAGCACAATGATTAAGCACTTGGCTGCTACCCAAAAGGTCAGTGGTTCAAACCCACCAGCTGATCCAAGGGAGAAAGATGTGGCAGTCGGCTTATGTAAAGACTGACAGCCTTGGGAACAATATGGGGCAGTTCTACTCTGTCCTCTAGGGGCCCTGTGTGTCAGAATTGACTCCACGGCAGTGGATTTGGTTGGGGCTTTGCTTCCCTGAAGATTGACAGCCTTGGAGACCCTGTGGGGCAGTTCCACTCTGTCCTCTAGGGGCGCTGTGGGTCAGAATGGACTCCAGGCAGTGGGTGTGGTTTGGGCTTTGCTTC
>NW_006921593.1:23398573-23414437 GCF_000298275.1 Orycteropus afer afer
GAATGGACTCCAGGGCAGTGGGTGTGGTTTGGGTTTTGCTTCCTTGAAGATTGACAGCCTTGGAAATCCTAAGGGGGCAGATCTACTCTGTCCCCTAGGGGCGCTGTGGGTCAGAATAAACAGCAGCTGGTCTGATTTAGATTTTTAGATAGTGGCATAGATTGAATTGTCTGCAAAAACAGAATGAAGGTCACAGAAATCCCTCACGCTGTGTTAAGGCGTGTTTCCTGAGTTTACATAAACACGTGAAGAGCAAAATTCAACTGCTTGCTCCCCTCTGCCAACGAGAAATCAAAACACACCACTCCCTCAGACCTGAAATTCAGAAACAAAACCCCGTCATTCTCAGTTCACGGTTACAGGGCTTGGCTGCTGAGTAAAGCTGTGTGATTGGGCTCTGAGGGATTTCGACAGTTTTCCATGTTTAACCGTGATTCACGGAAAGGTCCACTATAATAGTATTTTAGCGCCATGAACCTGTCCAAATCAACCTGCCCAATTATTCCAAACTACATTAATAACACCGGATATTACACTAATTTTGTCCAGTTTCTATGCAGACGAGGCCCCGGGGGGCTAATTTTGCCTCCTCAGGGGCAAGCAACTCAGCCATCAAACTGATTTCGCCAGGAATCCCTCCTCGTTACATGAGACCAGGCTGT
This sequence comes from Orycteropus afer afer, assembly GCF_000298275.1. NCBI lineage: Eukaryota > Metazoa > Chordata > Mammalia > Tubulidentata > Orycteropodidae > Orycteropus > Orycteropus afer. The sequence continues at coordinate 23,399,236 of NW_006921593.1, forward strand.
CTAACTTTTTTTTTTTTTTAAAGGTTAATGGGCCAATCAGTCATCAATTATTTTCCTGGCCTCCCAGCAGACAAAGGGTTAACTGCTACTGCAGTGTTTCCCGTTTGGAAGCGGTTTTCAACTGGAGTCTTTGAAGGGGTGCAACCTGGGGTGGGGGGTGTGGAGAAGAGAGGGACAGAGGGTCTCAGCCACCTCAGGGAAGGCCCTGGGGAAGGCAGCCAGCTCCCGGTGCTTCTGGAAAGGCCAGAGCACCGAAGCCCTTGTACCAGATGGAGAGGCAAAACGGCCCAATGTCTGTGAAGGGCTGGGACGGCAAGTGCAGTGGCCCGTCCGATGCGACTCGATGGCAGCGAGAGCTGGGTTAGAAGGGCTCAGTGAGCAATGCAGTCCCTGGGAGAGTGAATAGTGAACTCGGTCGGCTGCTAACTGGAAGGGTGGGGGTTCGAGTCCACCCAGAGGGGCCTCAGAAGGTAGGCCAGGTGATCTCCTTCCCCCAGTCCAGCCGCCGAGCACCCCGCGGACCCCGTGGACCTGTGTCACTCTGGCACACGCAGGGGCACCATGAGTTGGAGCTCACTGGACAGTAACTGGTTCCAACGTAGCCAAGGTCACGACAGTAACTGGTTCCAATGTATCCAGAGGTCACGTAAGTTTTTTGTTGGTCAGACACGGAACCTGGGGCCTGGGGGGGGGGTGCTTCGTCGAGGGCCCCCTGTGATCGATACAAAGCCTGGAGTTCGGATCCCTTCTGCCCAGCTGGTCCTCTGTCCTGAAAGCTACATGTCTGTTTGATGATAAACATGTGATGGGAATGAGCTATTTAAGTTTGCAGAAAGGACACTACTCAGAGAGGAGGGCAGACGTCCACTAACAGGGGCCACTGTGAGTCTAGGACCTGCCAGGCCCCGAGGCTCATGGACACTCAGCATTGAGCCAGGTCAGACGATGAAACCACCAAGGCCCCGAGGGAAAGAAACGCTGTCTGACTTCTCGCCCCTGTAACCTGGTAAGCACGTTAGTGCCAGTTTGGAACCTCTGGCCGACACTCTTCTTTCTTCGTTAACAAGTGAGTACGGGCAGTGGGTTTGGGCCAGCTTCTGTCTGGACCTTCCACTCTCTTCTCATGCCCTTTAAGCTTGGGGCTCCCAGTCTCGGGGCCATCTCTCTGGAATGTGCCTGTCTCCCCTGCTCTTCCCCTCTGCCATCTGATAACTGTGTCCATGGGGGGGCACTTCACCTCTTTGATCTCAGCTTTCTTATCTGTAAGCGAGGCTTTGGGCTGGACCTGGGGGAGGGGAGGGACAAAGCCCCTCTGTGTCCCTTTCCTCCTCCAGGAAAGACACTGGTAACTGACCCCGAGGGGCCTGCTGCAGCTCGGGGTCCTTCTGAACGCGTTGTTCCTCTGGGAGCCTCGACCGATCCATCCAAGCTGGAAATGGAGATGAAATGTCTTTGTTGTCCGCCACCTCTCCGTCCGCTCAGTCTAAGTCACACACTGCCCCAGGCTTCACGCAGATTCTTGTGAGTTACACATCTGGTTAAACACTCCAATATTTCTGCTTTAAAAGCGCACATTAAATAGACACGTGGTTTCGATATTTTACCCAAAATTATGATGAAAACCACAAGTTTAAGGTTTCAGCCAAGACCCACCATACTGCAAAGCCATTTTTCACGTTTACTTTCAGTTTTCTCCTTTTTGTAGGAAGATGTGAAGGAAAGCCTGCAGAATATGGTTCGTGATGCTGCGGAACCAGGCGTATGCCAAATACATCCACGTCTGTACCACGTTTTCACATGTCACGCATGCACACATGGATCATGTGCATGGCACACACAGAAGGCTAACATGTAAGGGGGTTATGCAGTTTGCAAAAAACCTTAATGTCTGTGTTAGCTGCATAAAATGTGGTAATGTGTACTACATGCAACATGCATGATGTCATACAGATCTTGTTGCTGTTGGGTGCTGCTGAGTCCTTCTGACTCACGTGTACAACAGGACGAGACAGCGCCTGTAGCGACCAGCCTTAGTCTTCTCGCAGCCTGAGCCCATCTTTGCAGCCACTGCGCCGATCCATCTGTTCAAGGGCCTTCCCCTTTCTCGCTGACCCTCCCATTTACCCAGCATGACATCCTTCTCCAGGGACTGGTCCTTTCTGACAACAGGACCAAAGTGGGTGAGGCCAAGTCTGGCCGTTCTTGCCTCTAAGGAGCATTCTGGCTATACCTCTTCCCAAACAGATTGTTTTTCTGGCAGTTCATGGTACTTTCAATATTACATGAAGGCATGATTATATATAATAATGTATACTATATCTTAGGAGGGAGCTCTGGTAGCATAGTGGCTAAGACACTTGCCTGCTAACCAGACGGCTGGCGGTTCAAACCCACCAGCCACTCCTCAGAAGGAAGGTTGGGCAATCCTACTTCCATAGTGATACTGCCTCGGAAACCCAAGGAGGGGTCGCTATGAGTCGGGTTTGACTCAACGGCACATAACAACAACAAATATCTTAGGAGTTCTGGTGGGTTAGTGGTTAAGCACTTAGCTGCTAACCAAAAGGCTGGCAGTTCGAACCTACAAGCCCCTCTGTGGGAGAAAGATGAGGCAATCAGCTTCCATAAACATTATAGCCTCAGAAACCTTGTGGGGCAGTTCCACTCTGTCCTCTAGGGGTGCTGTGAGTCAGAATGGACTCCACGGCAGTGGGTTGGTTTGAGCTTTGCTTTCTTAAACGCTACAGCCTTGGAGGCCCTGTGGGGCAGTTCCACTCTTACAGTGTCACCCATGAGTCAGAATCAACTTGGCAGCAATGGGTTTTTTGGCTTTTAGAGCAAGAAAAGGCCTGAAACCTTTCCAAGGATGTCAAAGCTGCATGTGCAAGCAGTTGCTGCCAGCAGGGGTTGGTTCATGTTTCCAAGTGAGGGCAAATTCACATCCCGCTGGAGGGCAAGTACGAGTTGCCTGCAAGATGGGCACCAGCAACCTGAGGACTGCCTGTGTATCTGTGTGCCTTTGGAAACCACACGTCTACAGATACATGCAGGCACTTAAAAACCTCCACCCGCATTTGAGAGGTTAGTCATTCCAAGCAAATGGTAAGATATGCATTACAAACACCTGCAGTTCATGACTCTTTGGGAACTATCTTCGGAAACCCCGTCAGTAAGTATCTTTTACTTGTGGCCAAAGGTCCCAGAAAGGTGGCATGCAGTGGCTGAACTTGTGCACAAGTATTCCCACAAGGAGGTGCACAAGTATTCCCACAAGGAGGTGCCCAAGTTAGGGACCCTTCTTGCTGACTCTGAGAAGGGAAGTTTCTCATGACCCACAAAAGGGTCCTATTTTCCAAGGCATTTTAAAGGCTGTGACAGTGCCTGAGCACCAGGCACAAACATCCCTCCGGCTCTGGCTTCCCACGCAGTGGGGTGTTACACGTCTCGTAAGCTAAGAACAAGTGTCCAAAACACGCCTCTTGAGCAAACAGGAAACATTTCTGGCTGCAGAAGATGGATAGGAGCACGTCTTTCCTTGCACCTGCCCAAGCTCCCAGTCACCCCGTGAGAGCTTACGGACCAAGCTTTCAATGAGAAATGAGGGATGTCTGCTGCGACTCAACCAGTCACGAGAGTCCTCCGTGTTGATTTGTTGTTCCTTCTAAGTTACATTCCTAATTTTTCACCTGTCCCTTCGCTCTCCCAGTTACAGGAAACTGAGTGCCACCATGCTGGCCTAGGCTTGGGCCGCTGCTTCTGCTCAAAGTCCAGCAACTTTGATCTCCAAGCTCATTGGGACCCTCTGCTCTCCCCCTCCCTGCCCCCCAGTGTTTTCCTTTCTTGGGGCACAGGGAGCTTGAATGACTGTCAATATCATCACTGACAAGGGTGAGCAAAATGAACAATCTGACTTCTCTCCCCAAGGAGTCAACTTTGGGGGTACTTCCCATGAAAGAGTTCCTCCCATCGGAGTTGACTGTGTTGTTTCTTAGCTGTGCAGTTCGTACACAGGTAAGTTGCTGCCCTTAGCAGCTCCCAAGTCAGCACTGGCCCAGAATGGCCTTGGGGACAATGGAGGGGAACACGGCACCATCCTCACCAGGGCGGCCTGTGAGGCCACCGTTGGGGCCGCTGTGCCAGGCCCATGAGGCCACCGTTGGGGCCACTGTGCCAGGCCCTCTCACTGAGGGTCTCCCTCACTGGCCCTCCACTGCACTCAACCTGATGGCCACCTTCGGCAGTCGAGTCCCCCGAGGGATGTCCAAACCAAGCAAGGTGGACAACAGTCTGTTGGGATCCATAAGGTTTTCACTGGCTAATTTCCAGACACAGATTTCCAGGCCTTTCTTTGGAGTCTGTCTTAGTCCGGGATCTTCGCTAAAACCTGTCCACCACAGGTGACCCTGTCGGTACCGGAAGTACCAGCATCACAGCAATGTGAGCCAGCACAGGCCGACAGGCTGACAGGTGAGGTGGGTGGAGAGATCACATTCCTGCCAGCAGCCCTCTGACTTCCTTCTTCACTGAGCCCCTGAGGCTTGCGCCACACAGCTCGTTTCAGAGAAAGCAAGCTCACCTGGGGAAGAGAGTCAGCACCCCGTCCACACTTACACCACCGGTGGGGGCTGAGCTGGGACTGCATCCAGGTGCGGCCCTGGGCTTGGAGCCAAACTCCTTTGGAGGTGGCAGCCGGTGTGACTGAGAAGGGCAGTGCTGAGAGTCAGGGAGAAAGAGGCGTCAGCCTGTTTTAAAGCTCCTCTCATGCTTCCAGGCGACGGTCCTCGCTGTCTCTGCTCCTCACTATGTAAATGACACACAGGCAGCTGCACGTTCTTGGAATGACGGAAGACGGAGAGGGGCGCTGGGTGCTCCTGACCCTGGGTGAGGTCTAAAGGCAGTGAGCATGTCTGCGAGCCTCCTGGGCACTGGGGTACCTGCCTCCAGCTCGTCCTCACCCCTGTGAAAGCGGCACCACAGACCCAGCTTGAGGGCCACGGTGGCTCGGTGCCAGAACCCCCGCCTTCCACACAGGACATCCAGGTTCGACTCCTGGCCAGCGCACCTCATGCATGGCCACCCCATCGGTGACCGGAGGCCTGCATGTCACTGAGATGGGTTCAGTGGAGCTTCTAGACTGAGGCAGAACAGGACGAAAGGCCTGGAGACGCGCTTCTGCACATCGGTCAAAGAAAACCCTCTTGATCACAATCGCCCTGCCTGCAACAATCCCAGGGCTGGGGCAGGACCGGGCAGCACTTCATTCCATTGTAGGGTCGCCACGAACTGAGGCTCACTCTGTGGTAGCTGATGCCAACAATCCCATATAGAAACAGGACAAGTGAGGCACAGAGGGGGCCTGTCAATGTCCCGCGGGCACGGCCAGGCAGGTGGGGTACTGGGATTCAACCGAGACCACGGGACTCGGGGTCCTGGATGGCATGCACACTGCCTCTCACCAACACAAGCTTGCAAAGCTCACCGGGGACCAGAACTTGGCTGGAAACGGGAATGACGGAGGCTGAAACAGCTCTGCTGGAGTCTGCAAACAGTCCCCGTGTGGCCTGGCTCCTGGAGGCAGCTCGGGGTGGGTCCCACACGGCATGGGGCGGCAGGCACCTACGGTCTGGGCAACACTCCCACTTCCCTGGCTTCTGGGGGAGGCGTGGAAGGCTCACCCTTAGAGAAGGAAAAGTCAGTTCCAGCAACCTTGAGAAAAGGCTGAGTTCTCATTTTTGAAGCAGCAAAAAACTTTAAAGAATAGTGCAATTTTCATATAGACAAAGTCAGTTACTGTCTGGGAAACGCGGGTGGGTCCAGAGATGGTTAGCCTTAAAGCAGAGAACCAAGGCGGAAGATGAGAGAGAACACGCTGGTTCCCACACTTCGTCCGCACGCTTCCCAAGTCAGTTCTGTTGAGGTTTGTTTTATCCACTGACCCTCCCTATGTAGATCCGTGAAAGATATGGGGACATGGGCCCCCAGACATGCTGTCTGTCCCCCAGGGAATTTCTTCACTTGTCCACTCCTCAGTTTCTTGGTCTGTGACATAATACCCACCTGCAGGTCACCATGACGATGAGACGAGACTGTGCAGCGCAGGGGATGACATGGGGTGGGCATCCAAAGAAGGTGGCCTCTGGTCTAAGGCTGGGTGCTGCCACCTCTCAGGAGGGGACCCCTGGGCCAGTCACCGAATGCTGGAGCCACGTGCTCCCAGCCTGCAGGTACGCACAGCCACAGGCTGAGGCCTACATGCACACGTGAACACACTCCCTGGGCAGCACCTGCTCCTGGCAGCTGCCCTCTCGTGTTCTGGAACTCCGGCTCCACCCCTATCCTCAGAGAACTTCCCATTAACTGTGGTTTTACTCAAGCGGATGCCCCATTTGGAGACAGGTGCCTTTAGTCCAGGGAGCCCTGGTGGCACACAATGATTAAGCACTGCTGCTAACCGGCAGCTGGAGGTTCGAATCCACCAGCAGCTCGAGGGGAGCAAGTCTGGCGATCTCTTCCTGTAAAGACGCTAGCTTAGGAAACCCCACGGGGCAGTGCGACTCTGTCCACGGGTCGCTGGGAGTCAGAATTGACTCGACGGCACCCAACGACAGCACGTTTCGTGTGACACTCAAGGCCTTTGGAAACACAAAAGCTAGGACACTCAGGACGTGAGCTTTCTACCCGGAGGACTCCGCAGACAGGGAGCACGCGCTAACACTACATCCAGAGGCAACTCACAAAGGCATTTTGACTATTTCTTTGACGTAATTACACAGAGACTGAGAGGAGAGACGTGCAGATGTTAATCATAAAAGAAACCTAAAGTAAATGAAGAATGATCACCTCACTTAACTGAAAATTCATAAATGCCATCAAAACGGAACTGAAACGTATAATAACTGAAAAAGCAGAGAAAAGGTCAGTCGACATCCATGACACCCTGCCTGGGCACCCTGAGTGGCACCGTCGTCTGATGGCGCTTCCTGGTTTCAGAGAGTGTCTCACAGCAGTGGCCATCAACGGCATTGGGAGGTGGGCGCTGCGTGTTAGCCCACTGGTTAAGGCTGAGAAGCCGGCCCTGTGCTCACTGTCATGCTCAGCAGCAGGGTGAGAGTTGCGGGCTTTCACCTGCTTCCGTGCCCCAGTGGCCCAGGAAGGCCGTTGGCAAAGCCCAGGGGGCAAGTGTGTGCCCCTGCCATTGTTGTCAGGTTGCCCAGTCAACTCTGACTCACGGCAACCCTGCAGGACAGAGGAGAACTGTCTCGTGCGGTTTCCTGGGCTGAAATGTTCTAGGAGCAGATTGCCAATTTCTTCTCCCGAAGAGCTTCGGTCGGGGTCCCACCTCCGACCGTGCAGTTAGCAACTGTGCTTAGCCAGGGTGCCACCAGCGCTCTATCCCCCAAGGTTAAGGAGCTCACACGTGGGCCTCCTCACTGCCCCACCTCCCAGCTTCCTGTAACGATTCCATTGAAAACCAGACATTACATGGCAGTTTTACTTTTTCTTTTTTTAAAGTTCCAAGGCCAAAAGTGAATAAGCAATTTGTTTTGACAAATGAACGTACAAACAAAAGAGATAAACACTGGTAAGGGCACAGAAAGGAGAAACGATGGGCACTCGGTGGCACAGCTAACACTGAAAACACAGCCCGTGAGGACATCAGCCGCCTTTAAAACAGCAGAAACGGTATCTCATGTGAGTCCTTCTGGAATTCTATTCTTTGTCTCATTTTCTCTTTCTCCAACGTTTAAAGAAGACACCAGTGAGGCCAAGCTTCACTGGTACCTTAACAGACGACAATTTTCCCTTGAGGAATGGAGGGAAAAAAATGATGATTATCGAAAAATGACGCTTTAACAAGCCATCAAGAAAATGTACTTTTGTTTTCCAGATCCATTTTTTTTCTCCCCGGTGGAAAGTGAGTCGGGAGTAATTGTGAAAGGCAGAAAAAAGGTGGTGAAATAAATCAGCAAAGGTTAATGATCGGGATGTGAACAGAGGGACTTGTTTACAGAAACGGCGTGCGATTTAAAATTTACAGGAGATTTAATGCCACTCGCTTGGCAATCGCTAAAATCAACAGCCCAGAAAACAGTGACATTAAGAAAAATATTACAGTTATAATCATCCCCAAATAAGTCAATTAGTGTGAGGACGAGGGCTTGTGGTTACTTGACCCATTTGGCTTGCACTTAAGTGAAAAAAAAAAATGTCCCCCTCTCCTAGCGAGACTGCTGGATCGTGACCTGTTTTGCATTGCGGGGAGGTACACCAGCTGCCCTTCCCGGGGCTGGTGCGGAGTGGGGCGCTTCCTTGCCTGGCATCAAAATCATTCTGACCCCTGACATTTGTAATCATAAAAAAAAAAAAAAAAAAGAAAAGGCAATTTATAATTGTGTTGTTCAAACGAAGGTGGGGGAAAATTCCATCTGCTGCACAAAGGCAATGATGGCTGTCTTCGGTGGGAAAAGCAACGCAAGTCAATTTGTGAACTTTGGCACCGGGCGACCTTTAGAAACACAACAATATCCAGAATTTACAAGCAAGAACAGCTCATGCAAATGGCCCGGGCCGCCTGCCTCTGGAGTGGGGCCGCACGAGGCATTATGGAGAGTGTTTCCACAAAACAAATTAAGACTGTTACTTAAATGTCACGGCACACTATTGTATTTGGCTACAGACCATTACACCTGATACTAACGCTTTTAAAAACGGTAATAACTTGGGAAATATTACATTGAGTGCCCACATGTATAAAGGAAAAGGGAAGGAAAAAAAATGAAAAAGAGAGGCGAAAATAGGATTCCGAAGTAATCTGAACATCCCAACTCTGTGAGGGAAGGAAAGGTCAAGTTGTGAGTAAGCTGGAAGGAACATGGATGGAAAACCGAACACACAACGAGAAGATGGAGACGCCACAGGAATGACTCCGCAAACACACTCGGGGGCATGCGGCGGGCAGCGCATTTCCACCTCTGCACTGGTGAGGAAGGAGGGACGGAAGGAGGGACGGACGGACGGGCGGGCGCGGCGTACCTTCGGTGTTGGTGCTGCTGCTGCTGTATATGTTTCGCAGGCTACCAACACGGTTTAGCTTCCACGCTTTGCGTTTGGCTGCGTCCCGAGAGCAGAAAGGGGAGAGGGGGAAAAAGAGAAGAAACAAAAAGGAAAAGAAAACCAATGAAAAGGGGCCAAAAGAAAGGTCAAAGCAGCAAGTGACGTCACCACTGTGCCGGGGGCAGTTACTGCAAAGCAGGGGGGCTGAGACCTGGCAGATGCCTGCATCGTTACAGACCAAAAACCCAAACAGACGCCATGCAGCGGACTCCGACTGACGGCAGTCCCACAGGGGTCGGGGCAGAGCTGTGGTTCCACAGGGCTTTTGAGGCTGACGTTTTAGACGTCAACCACCAGGCCTTCATTCTGAGGTACCCTTGGCTGGGCAAGAATTTGTGACCTCTCAGGCAGCAGCTGAGCATGTTAACTGCTCATGCCACCCGCACTGTCAGCATTGTTCGGTTTGCACAAAGTTAAACAGACGCCCAGCAAGGATGTCCGTGCACCCCTTTGCCCTGCTGGCTGTTACGAGTGGTGACTCCAAACAGCGTACTAACTGGCCTCCTCCTGGGGACCATGACACTAGCAGCCACGAGGCCACTGATTCCGCAAAATGCAGGAAACAAGTCAGATCCAAAGAGACCCTGGGTATCAGTGGTCACAGCTACAACACGTTGCCAAAGAAGGCCTTCAACACACTGAGGCTGTTGAGAACATGAAGTGTTTTTGCCCAAGACAGGATTCTGACTGGGGCAGTCAGCTACCCCAGCAAACCCCTGGCACCGTGGTGTGGAGTTTGGCAGCTGAGGGGCGGACCCACCGTCTCTCATCGCAGGGCTTTTGGCAGCTGTGAACGGAGTTCCTGCAAACCCAAAGAGTAAAGGCATCCGCACCCTCTCAGCCCGCTGAAGGGTCCCACAGTGTCCACGCAGAGGCAGCAGGGAATGGGTACAGCACGTCCCTGCGTGTGACGTGTGTGGGGTCAACGGACGGCTGGGTGGAGATGGCCCCCTGAGCTCCCAGACATCCCTTCCAGCCCCCACCCTCCCAACCACGAAGTCAGGAGAGCTGGCACCTGTGGCAAAGGAGAGGTCACCCTGAGGTCTCTGTGAGCCCTGCCGAGCGGACATGATGCGAGGCCTGCAGGGTTAAATGAAGGGCTCTCTGGGGTGAGTCTTCAGGCCAACGCAGCTAGAGATCAGAGGGCTGACACGGCTGCATGCTCAGTAACAGTGACGGCCATTCATGTTCCCAGAGAAGGGGGGTCACCAGACCACCTGTCCCCCTCATTTTCCACAAGGACCATTCGATTCCACTGATAGCCGTCTGTTTGCTGCAGGTAAGCAACAGTCACCTGGCAAAGGCAGGCATTTGCATTTCCACAGGTGTGCCCGAACCTGGAGGCGGGCAGCCAGGCTGCCCCGGCTCACTGTCCGCACAGGTGCACATGGTGTTCACCTGCCAGTGGTTTGCTCTCTCACCGCTGTTCCCTGCCATGGCATGTGTGCGAGCAACTCCTCTCCAGTACTCAAACACGCTCTGGGTAGGTGGCAAGTCTGGGGTCTGGAAAGAAGCTTGACACCCCTCAAGCCTGTCTGACCCAGGTGGTGTCCAGGTCTCCAGTGCTGAGCCCTGCAGCTGAATCCAGTCTCCAGTACCTCTCTATGAACTGCATGTCTTTATAGAGAGGATGCCAAAGACAGGAGCAGTGGGGGGAACCGGAGAAGCAAACAGCCGGGAGATACAGGCCTACATGCTCCAGGTGCAGGTTTTCTATCAATGAGAGTAAAATCTGGCTGCAACTCAGTTCTCTCGATCAAAACCAATCAAGGTTACAGCTGAAGCCTAAGAACCGTTCTGTAGTCCGAAAACCAACAAACGATCGAAGAAGACATGTAATTGCTAAAGTAACAAGCATCTAGAGTTGGTGACCAAGGTCCCCCTCCTACAGTACACGGGTCTGAAATTAATGCCTCATCCCTGGGGAAGTTTCCCTTATGGCCACATGCTCAAGGTGTCTCATCTATGAGGTCCCACCTAAGTCACAGTCCCAGAAAACACTGCGCCCGGGAAAGGAGCCTACAGGTAGCTGCTGGTGCAAACACCATGCACAAGGAGGGAGGAACCCAGATAAAGGCACTTGTCAAGTGATGAGAAATGCCTGGTGAGTGCGTTCCATGCACTCCAGGAATAACAGACGCGTTCCCGGAGTCACCAGTTACCACTCGCTGCCAAGATGACGCTCGCCTGCGCGTGGCCACCCTGTGTGTGCTGGAGTAGACCTGGGCTCTGGAGGGCTGCCAGGCCTCTCTTCCGAGGCACCTCTGGGTGAACAGCAGCTGGGTGCGTTCACCATCTGCCCTCCCCTGTCCCCCCAAGTTTGCTCCTGGATTAAGTGTGTGCTCACTGATCCCCACACACAGAAGCACTGGCTGCAGACCCGTATTCACAAGTCCCAGGAAGCAGCCACCACAAAGGCGGCCTCCTCTGTCTGCATCATTTACATATAAATAGGCAGGGTCTAGGCCGGCCACCCTCTGGCAGTGAGGACGCTGCACGCAGACAGGCTCCTTCCTCTCCCGCTTCCCGCCCAGCATTTGTCACACTCGGGCTCCCATTACCATGTGGATGTCTAAGCAGGAAGTGAACTTGCAGCCGGGTTTTCTATTAACCTATTGATGAAATAATCAATTCTAATGTGTGAAATGCCGTGCCTTTCTCTTCCTCCTTAACAAATGGACTTCCCCGGCTGATAGCAAGGTCTCATACCAGCATTTGTCTCCTGGGCATTGATTCTCCTGAGTCCGCTTGTTCAGAAGCTTCAATGCGAAAATCACGTGGTTGTCAATAAAGACACCAGGTAGGTCCAAGGCTGTGCCATGGAGGGTGCGGAACAGCGTTGCTGGGGGAAATGGGAACCGGGCCCAGGACAAGACCGTGACGTGCTGGCGGACAGTGGGTGAGCTGGGCCCAGGTGACCACTGCACACCCTGGCCTTGTCCCGGGGGGCCCTGACCTCAGGCCTATGGAAAGGGAGGGGTCGTGAGGACTCACGCCAACCAGTGCGAAGTCTCCACTTTCCAGGGGATGGTCATGTTAGTTTGTTATTGTTGTTGTTATGTGCTGTCCAGTCGGGCCCGACTCATAGCAACCCCTCCTTGGGTTTCTGAGGCGGTATCACTACGGAAGTAGATTGTCCAACCCTCCTTCGGAGGAGTGGCTGGTGGGTTTGAACCGCGGGCCTTCTGGTTAGCAGTCAAGTGCCTTAGGCATTGTGCTACCAGAGCTCCTCATGTTAATTTAAACTGTAAGTTTTTTACTTTCATGAATATTGTTTCTTCCTTTAAAAACACCAGCCTTTGGTTCTGCCACTGACGCTGCTTCCCACAGGCAGCGTCGCTGTCCCCACTGGAGGACAGGGCAGGCCTGGGGCATTCTGCCTGTGTTTTCTGCTCAGCTGTGCCGCTCGCCTCTTCTGAAAAGGGGTCTGCACGGTGCCTGTCTCAGCCTCAATGGCCAGTGTCTCTGTCACGTTTGAAGCCACAAATGCAAATCACAAGGGACAGAAACATCAACCCCACAGTGGACAGTTTCAGAGCTGGTACAAACTACTTGCTGCCCACAACGTTGCCAGCAAGGCTTATCTTGTCCTTCAGCCTGCAAACTAAATGGAACTTTCTCAGCTCCACTGGGGGGGGTGCAGACGAGTCAGTAAGCTGCACTGTCCCCAAAATGGCGTCAAAACGTGAACGGTGACCTAAGACAAGACTGCTATGTGAACATCACAGCACAGGGAGACACAGGCAAACACGGCCGACAGCTGAAAATTCACAACGCAGAGGCCTAATGCATCATTCCGCTGGTGGGATGTATTTTCCAAAGGATTCAGAGGATCAAAACTTTGAAAACCTTGGGTGGGCACAGGGCAGAAACCCACCCCCGAAACTGTAAGAAGACAAAACGTTCACAGCCACGTAAAACGACGAGGTTGTTGTTGGGTGCTGCTGAGTCTGTCCCGGCTCATCCTGACGCCACGCGACAGGAGAGGCCGGCCCCACAGTGTCTTCCAGGCCGTCAGCCACGTGGAAGGCTCATCCCGACGCCACGCGACAGGAGAGGCCGGCCCCACAGTGTCTTCCAGGCCGTCAGCCACGTGGAAGGGAGCCTGACGGCATAATGGTTGAGCACTCAGCTGCTGACAGAAATGTCAGTGGTTTGAACCCACCAGTGCCTCCATGGGAGGAAAGGTGTGGAGATCTGTGTCCATCAAGGTTACCGGCTATGAAACCCACAGGGTGGTCCTACTCTGCCCCACAGGGTTGCTGTGAGTTGGAACGGACTCAAGCACAACCACCACCACCACTAACAGCAATCTTTATGGGGGTAGGCAACCGGGCCTTTCTCTCCAATTCTTGACTGTTTGTACCACCAAAGCTCCTTAATAACAACAAGCAAAATAAACACTCACTGCATCGAGTCGGATCGGACTCCTAGTGACCCCTCCTTGGGTTTCCGAGTCTGTATCACTACGGAAGTAGATTGCCCAACCTTCCTTCCGAGGAGTGGCTGGTGGGTTTGGACTGCCAGCCTTCTGGTTAGCAGTCAGGTGCCTTAGGCACTATGCCACCAGAGCTTGTAAAAGTTACAAAGGGCCCTGCTGCCTCTGAAACGCTCTTAGGAAACTTAGTCAACTGAGTTTGGAAGGTGATCTTGAAATTACAGAGAGGACAGGATGTGACAGTGGTCCCTGCTGGTGCCCAGACGCTAGCTCTGCCAGGTGTACTAAGCAGTGTGTCCATGATGCCAGTCTAGCCACCAAAGACCCTTCCTGAAAGCAGCCCTGAAGATGTCCATGCTGGGGACTCACTGATTCCTAAGCTGGTGGGTCCCCACACTGGCTGCTGGGATGCTTATCACCTAGCTCAGCGGGTCTGCACTGACATCTGGAACTACACGCCTGAAGGAAGGCAAAACTCACTGCCCTCGAGTCAATCCTGACTCACAGCGACCCCTCCTTGGCTTTCCAAGGTGGTATCTCTACAGAAGTAGGTTGTCCAACCTTCCTTCTGAGGAGTTGCTGGTGCGTTTGAACCACTAGCCTTCTGGTTAGCAGTCAAGTGCCTTAGGCACTACACCACCAGAGCTCCTGAAGGAAGACAGGCGGGTATAAATTTAAGCGCACACAACATTTCTTCTGATATTTCTGAACACCAGGTTCTGTTTCAATGGCCATGGGAAAAATGGCCTAATATACTCAACTCCCCATAATTACCAACAGTCACTATCTTTATATGACAGACAGAGAGAGAAGGGAAACGTGCCTATGCCAGCCTCCCATTAACTTAGCTGGTGGGGCTGTCAGGTGCCATCGAGTTGGTTCCGACGCACGGCCACCCCGTGGACGGCAGGACGAGACACTGCCTGGTCCCGCCCCATCCTCACCACCGTTGCTAGGCTGGAGCTCACCGCTGCAGCCACTGTCAGCCCTCATCCTGTAGAGTCTCCTCTTTGTCACTGACCCTCTACTTTACCAACCATAACGTCCCTCTCCCAAGAGTGGTCCTTCTGGATAACATGTCCAAAGTACACGACTTTCAAAGTCATCACCTTCCCTTCTAAGCAGCATTAGGGCTGTATTTCTCCCAAGGAGATCTGCTCATTCTTCGGGCAGTCTGGGGTGTATACTCAACACTCTTCCCAATACCATACTTCAAAGGCATCAAAGAAATTTTTTTAAAAAAATTTATTGTGATTTGGGTGAAAGTTTACAGAGCAAATTCACTTTCCATATAGCAGCTCAGATACACTTTGTCTCATGACATTGAGTGCAATTTCCACAATGCAACAGCTCTCTTCCCACTTCCTCCCCATAGCCACCTCTCCCCTGTGTCCTTCCCTCCCATGTACTCCTGCCCCCCCCCCAGCTGTCTCCCTGTGCATACACAGCCCTCTAGTCTCCCATGACTGATCTCTCCAAGGAGTGTATCTACCTGATGTAAATGTTCACCTCATATGCCTGTCTTTTGTTTGCCTGGAAGCCACAGGAGTGGGTTCAATTCCAGACCTGAAGGGCAAATAGGGGCCATAGTCTCAGGGGTTCCATCAGGTTCTACCAGACCAGTAAAGTGCCCCCCCCCTTCTTTTTAAT
>NW_006921593.1:23414537-23427886 GCF_000298275.1 Orycteropus afer afer
CCCCCCAAGTATTTGACAGTGGTAGCCAGGCACCATCCAGTTCTTCTGGTCTCATGGTCATATAGACTGAGGATCACATGGTCTGTCAGTCCCTAGGACTAATTGTTTCTATGTGCCTTTGGTTTTCTTCATTTTTCTTTGCTCTGGATGAGGAGAGACCCATCATTGCATCTAGATGGCCGCTTGTAAGCTTTTAAGATCCCAGTTGCTGCTTGTCAAAGTAGGATGTTGAATGATGTTTTTGTGTATATGTTATGCCAATTGAGCAACTGAGCTTGATGTCCTCTGTGACCATGGTCCTGAGCCCACAGGTCCAACTACTCACTCCCTCTGGGTAGCTGTCTGTGGCCAAGAAAGTAACTACAACCTTGTCACTTGTCAGCTCTACTATACACCTGGAATTTCTTACAGCACATACAAATACACTTGTAGAAACACTGTGTGCCAACCCTATACATGTCATGGGCACACTCCCCTCTGCATAGACGTATCTATTCGTTCAGCCTGTCCACCCATCTATCCACCCGTATATCAATGTTTGCCATCACTGACAACACAGTACTATACGAAGAATCAAATCTTTTTGCATGCGTATGAGGTGAATGGGAGCTCTGGTGGCATAGTACCTAAGGCATCTGACTGCTAAGCAGAAGGCTGGCAGTTCAAACCCATCAGCCACTCCTTGGAAGAAAGACTGGGCAACCTACTTCTGTAGAGATAATCGCCTTGGAAATGCAAGGAGGGGTTGAAATGAGTGGGAAATGACTTGATGGTAGCGAGTTTGAATTTTTTTTTTTTTTTTTTTTGAGATGAGATGAATGAAAATCTCATGGCTCGGATCTTGTATCTTAGTGCTCAAGGTGACATGTGTACTTTTTAACACTTTAAAAAGGTCTTTTGCACCAGATTTGCCCAATACATCATTTGACTTCTTGACTGCTGCTTCCTGGGCATTGATTGTTAATCCAAGTAAAAAGAAATCCTTGGCAACTTCAATGTTTTCCCCATTTAAAATGACGTTGCTCACTGATCCACTTGTGAGGATTTTTGTTTTCTTTATGTTGAGGTATAATCCATACTGAAGACCGAAGTCTCTGATTTTCACCAACAAGTGCTTCAAAGTCCTCTTCACCTACAGCAAGCAAGGTTGTGTCATCTGCATATCACAGATTGCTAATGAGTATTCCTTCAATCCTGATACCATACTCCTCTTCTTCATACAGTCCAGCTTCTTGGATTATTTGCTCAACATACCAATTGAATAAGTATGGTGAAAGAATACAACCTTGATGTACCTGCTTCCTTATTTTAAACCACACAGTATCCCCTTCTTCTGTCTGAACAGCCTCTTAGTCTATGTTCTGGTTCCTCATAAGCACAATTTTGTGTTCTGGAATTCTCATTCTTCACACTGCTATCCATAATCTGGTATGATCCACAGTCTAATGCTTTTGCATAGTCAATAAAACATCTGAACATTTTTCTGGTATTCTATGCTTTCAGCCGGGAGCTCTGGTAGCATAGTGCTTAAGGCATTTGACTGTTAACCAGAAGGCTGGCGGTTCAAACCCACCAGCCACTCCTCGGAAGGAAGGTGGGGCAATCTATTTCCGTAGTGATACTGCCTCGGAAACCCAAGGAGGGGTCGCTATGAGTCGGGTCTGACTCGACGGCACATAACAACAACAACAACAACATGCTTTCAGCCAAGACCCATCTGCTGTCAGCAGTGATATCCCTTCTTTCACACCCTCTTCTGAATTCAGCTTGAATTTTGGGAAGGTCCCTGTTGATGTACAGCTGCAATCTTTTTTGAATTATCTTCAGCAAAATTTTACTTGCATGTGATTGTTAATGACATTGTTGGATAATTGTCACCTTCTGTTGGATCATCACTAACTTAGTAGCTGGAAGCCACTTAAAGTTAACTACTCCCAACTGTCACACATCTCCTTGACTACTTAAGCTACAACTGTTCATGTGGGACCATGCAATCATAGGGGACTCAGAATCTCATCTTAAGGGACATTTCTGTTATTTTGCTTCTCTAAGCAAACTCTTTTTTTTTTTTTTAAAAAAAAAAAAAAAACAACAGCTTGGGAATGCCTGAGATGGTTGAATTTCAAAATGAGTATTTTCTAACAAGCTCCTAAATAATCCTGAGGAATAAAAATAATCCTGAGTCTGTCAGCACACTCAAACAAGCAGGGTTCCAGTCTCAACTCTTCCTCCATCACCCTACCATGGATCCATCGACTTGCTAATGCCGCTCCTGGTCTCCTTCTGACAGCGCTCTTTGTTGATTAGATAAATATTCCTCAGATAGCTGATTAAAAAATGCTGCTGCCGCCAGGCTGTGTGTCCAAGCCCGTCAGCCATGTTGGATGTGAGAGCGTGCCTGAATTACATCCCTGGCATGAACGCACGGGGCTGGCTAAATGAGGCACGCTGCAGCCCTCAGCATCAATTACGAGGACACACTGAATCTTTTCACCTACGCGGGCAGGGGGCTGGGTTGTGAAGGGGGTGTGCCACTCATTTCTAAGAACGTCTTGTCTCTGAACAGAACAAATCACCCTGTCCCTTCATACAAGGGAGCCGAAACCTGCACCTGCAAGAAAAGTCACACGATAACCTTGTCAGATAGCGCTCCTCCCCATCCACATCAGACTTGTATTTATTTATTTTTCTAGGCGTCACCGGTATCAACGCCGCTGTGCAGCGCGCTCGCCTCTGCCCCTCCAAGTATTTCAGTGACCATGGCCCGAGGACACTTTTACAAAGACCATCCCCCAGGAACCTCCGCCGGCGGGAGTAGATTCCGCGGCTGTTTTGTGTGACTTCCACTTCAGTGCATTCCGCTGTATCCCAGCATCTTTTGTCCGTGGTGACTGCATTGTGAGGTTAGAGATTGGGGGTTTCTTTTGTGCTGGCCATTTGAAAGTTCATTTGCTCAACAAGACCGTGTAAATGTTCTCTTCGTCTCTGAAAGCAGAGCACTTTTTGTCGTCTCCTTCCGTAAGACGCAACCCAGAAGATCCGCACAGTTTGTGAACTCGCTACTTCAGCTGTGAAGGGGCTTGACATCACGGTGGCTTCCTAGAGGCAACCTCAGAGAGAGGCAGCAATGTTGAAACGTCCTTTCAAAGGGCCTTTGAAAGGATTAAACAAAACCTGAGGCCAAGCAAACAGAGGACACAGGTTCAGGAAGCAAAATAACTTCGTGGCATTGGTTTCTGGCATGACCAGTATTCTTTTCCTAATTTTAAGCGTTGGAACGCAGAAGGTAAGGCACTTAAGTAAAACAACTCGTGAAGTCAATCATTGATCCTTAATTATAAAATTTAAATCCAATTCCCAGTAACTCACAATGGCCTTCTTGAAAGCAGATACAATTTCTGTGTTAGTTCTTAGGGTTTGAAGACTGCTGAGGGCTACTATGGCTGATGTGGAAGATCTGAGAAGACCACTGACCCCAGAAAACCGCAAAAACAGAATCAAGCAAAGACTCCAGGGCATGCCATTAAGCCAGAAGTCCCAATTAGAGACAGAGTCAGTTCTCCTTTTGGCCTAGAAACGTACTGACTTGCAGACCGAGGGTCCCACTGTGCCCAAAATTAATTGGGTCTTTGGGTGTAACACCAAGAGTGTGACTTTCAGTCGGGTCTAACAAGAATGGCCTGAGAAGATATCTTCCCCATGAATCTGCAGTGTAGATTTTCAGCTGGGCGTCTTTTCAGATGGAGACCAGAAATACCACCCAACAGAAATTTCTCTCCATGTCTTCATGGAGGAGCAGGTCCTTTTGGGAAGGGGGTGGTTAATCAGGAATTTGAAATTGGGGCTTCTTGGGTTCCTGGCTTTACTCTCTTGTAACTCACTCACTCACACATTGCCGTGGAGTTGTTACTCTCTTGTAGATCCACCGTAGTAGTGTGAGGTAAGAAATGCCCTGGCATTGTGAGAAACATTTGCTCATTTAGACCTAGTTATGCAGATGAATGAGCCACTGGTGGTGGTAGAATGCTCATACCTTCCATGTGGGAGATCCAGGTTCCTGTCAAGGCACCTCACGGGCAGCCACCACCTGTCTGGCAGTGGAGGCTTTCAAGATGCTATGAGCCTGTCATGGATTGAATTCTGCTCCCCCAAATGCATGTCCCTTGGTTAGGCCATGCTTCCCAGTATTGTGTGAGTGTCCTCCATGTTGTGATCTTATGTAATTACCTTGCACTTTAGGTGCTGTGAATCCTAACCTCTATACGTTAATGAAGCAAAGTCTCTGTGGAGTATATCCTGAATCACAGCCTTACAAGAGATATCTTCCCCATGAATCTGCAGAGGGTGTAACACAAGTCCCACCCTTGTTCAAGTCCCATTCTTGTTGTTGTTGTTGTTAAGTGCCGTCGAGTCGTTTCTGACTCATAGTGACCCCATGCACAGCAGAACGAAACACTGCCCGATCCCGCGCCAGCCCCACAGTCCCTGCTATACTTGAGCCCATTATTGCAGCCACCATGTCAATCCATCTCGTTGAAGGCCTGACTGCTGCTTCCGTTGGCATCGATTGTAGAACCAAGCAATGTGAATTCTTTGACAACCTCAATCTTCTCTCCATTTATTGTGATGCTGCTCATTAGTCCAGTTGTGAGGATTTTTGTTTTCTTTATATTGAGACATAATCCATACTGCTGACTGTATTCTTCCCACTCTTACTCAAGTCAAATCAAGCGTGACAGCCAGCAGCCAATGGAATGGCAGTGATTGGTATGGGCTGAGTATGGGGGAACAGGGAAGTGTATACACATGACCACAGATATATGTGCCCGAAGACACAGAGGGCAGGGTCGGGATGGAGACAAGTGCACAAAGTGGGGGTTGTACATGGATTAAACTGTGTCCTCAAAAATTATGTGTCAACTTGGCTGGGTCACGATTCTCAGTGGCTTGGCAGTTACGTAATGATGTTACCATTCCCCATGATGGGATCTGACATGATGAGCCAATCAGCTGCAGAGGGATTGGGGGGGGGGATGCAGCATCCTTACTCAGGTCAGAGCCCTGAGCTGAAGTGAGGGGAGTTTCCCTGGGGTGTGGCGTACACTGTTTCATCTTTCAAAACAGAAAAGGAGAGTGAGCAGAGAGGGGAGGGACCTATTACTATGAAGAAAGAAGAGCCAGACCACAGCATATTCTTTGGACCTGGGTCCCTGTGCGGAAAAACTAGACCCAGGGCAAGAATGATGCCAAAACACATGGGGATCTCTAAGGAATGCTGGGCTCACAGATGCTGAAAGGAGGCAAGGACCTTCCCCAGCACTGGTGCCCTAAACCTGGACATCCAGCCTCCTAAACTGTGAGAAGATTCCCCCCTTTGTGGTACTTCTGTTGTAGCACCATTAGATAAGCAACACAGAGCCTAAATAGTTCAGCACAAGACAGACTAGACAAAGACCTGGCAATCTATTTCCGAAATCAGTCAGTCAAAGTCCTAAGGACCAAAGCAGTCTGATCCGCAGATGACCACAGGGCTGGTGCAGGGCAGGGGTTTCTACCATAATGCACGGCACCTCCGTGAGTCAGGGCCAATCTGATGGCAGCTAGCAACAACGACACTGGCACTCGGACAGACAGTGCTAAATGTATTCTCTCCATGTAATACTATAGCTCTAAATGCTGGGAAGGAGCTCTTGTGGCATGGTGCCTAAGGCACTTGACTGCTAACCAGAAGGCTGGCGGTTCAAACCCATCAGCCACTCCTCGGAAGGAAGGTTGGGCAATCTGCTTCTGTAGAGATACAGCCTCGGAAACCCAAGGAGGGGTTGCTGTGAGTCAGATCTGACTTTATGGCAGTGAGTTTGGTTTGTTTTTTTGGGGAAATGCTGGGAATTCAAAATGGAAAAATCCAAACAAAGCAAACCAAATTCTCCCATAAGAAAAAAGTGAGGTTACAGCCAGTGTTACCGAGCTGAGCGACATGCATGACGTGCACTTCTGGGGGCTTGGCTCAGTATGTTCACAGGGCTGGGCAGTCATGGCGCTGGGAGTGGGAACGATCTTGTGATGCTCTGTCCGTCGTGTGTCCCGCGTGATCTGGAAGGAAGTCAGCAGGCTGGGCATGCCGAGAGGGGAGCTAGTCGCTCTGTGACCTCAGCCGTCCAGAGACAGAAATGAGGGATAACAGCAAACAGCCGTCTCCTGTTTCTCCTCCTTTTCTCTCCTTCCTTCTCAATCTCCTCCAACAGAGCGTACTGTGGCCTTTCTTCATAAAACAGAAAACCTTTTCCTACAACTCCAGAAAAAATTGTTTTTTTTAATAAAGCTTCAAATTGTGCTATCATATTTCAAAGGCAATGGCCAGCAAAGGCAACTACCCCAGGCGTAATTATTAACGACCGCGCCTCCTGCTCTGGGAAGGGGCATAATTGCAGGCTGTGATCAGGGCCCCCAGCCTTCAGTAGCAAACAACCAGCTTCTAGGAGCGTTTGATCGCCATCTTTGTAGTTCAGGTCCACAGCTACTGCGGGTGAAACGATATATCTCGGGGTCATTTAGTCGGACACATCTGTGATAACGCAGCCATCTGGATTCAAGAACATTTGTGAAAATGTATGCGGAAACATTTCTAACCTTTGGCACTCTTCTGGAAATTTCCAACCTTGTCCCGATTTGTGGCCTGAGAAATCAAGAGTGTTTTAAGATACACAGCTTTTACTGAGTCGACGAAGTACAAAGATCAGTGGGAAAGCCTAGTAAGTCAACCTTGTGGGCTTTACTTGCTATTATGGAAATGTACCCCATTCCTCCGTAACAGACTTCTTCCCATAAACGTTCCCTGACTACAGCCAGACAACGGTTTCGCCTGAGCCTGGGAAACCGTGAGGGATGAAGGTTCTTATCCAGGGGATCTGGGAAAGTCCTGCAGTGCGAACAGCACAACAGAAGAGTCCCGGATGTCTTGTTTGTTTCATTTAAAAAGAATTGAAACTATACACCAACTTCATTTAAGGTTAAAAAATGATGTATTGGAAAAGTACTTTAACATCATTGCAGAAGCAAAGTTAATGTCATATTAAGAATAATACCACGTCCAGTCTAACCACCTTTTGCATTTCCCCTTTAAAGGTTTCATCCACAGGCACGTGTAGTTATCACACGTGAATACAGCTCTGACATGGATCTCCACCACCTATCTGATATAATGCTTTCCGTTACCACAGTTTCCACAAGGACTCCCTTTAAACAGTTGCATCACAGAGGCCGTGTGTCATGCTTGTTGCTATCCTTACTGTTGAACATGGAGTGGTTTGCAATTTTTTGCTATTAAAACATACAAAAATGGTTCAATATAGATACTTAAGAAAGAAAAAAACTCATTGCCATCAAGTCGATTCCGACTCGTAGTGCCCTCTATTGATAGGTTTCCAAAGCTGTAAATCTTTACAGAAGCAGCCTCATCTTTCTCTCATGGAGAGGCTGGTGGGTTTGAACCACTGACCTTCTGGTTAGCAGTCAAATGCCTTAACTGCTACACACCACTGGATACAGAGGGTTTCATACAGAAATACCCACAAATATGTGCATACACACAGGTTGGTGTACACACGTGTCTTTCTTTCTCGTCAGCTGAGAGGACCTGGCAGCCATTAGCACACCTATCACTCGGGTCTTGTTTCTAACATCCTCCTCCAGGAAGAGAAACCAGGCCCTTGGGACAAATGGCTGATTCAAGGACTGGGCCAGAACACAGACAAGATGGATCTGGAGCACCCTGTGGTAGGGGAAAGGAAGGCAGTGCTCAAAAAAGAAAACACTCCATTAATGCAGGTGTGCCAGAGGGCCACAGGGGGCCAGCTGAAAGACTCCTAACAGCCAAAGCCAGAACACTTTCAGCAAGAAAAGTTGTAGCATTTGATGAGAACCCAAAGGATAAAATAAATAGCCCGAGTTCATGCTGATACAGATGTTCATACTGATACAGTAATGGGGAGGAGAGACATTGGCCATTCAGAATTCCAAATAATTTAGGCAGCTACTCCCCCATCAAGCAGGTGGGGCTTGAGACCCACTGCTGAAGCGGGGCTGCACCCCAACCACTGCTGAACGGCACAGCGTGGAAGGGGCCAAGCAGGTAACGGCAGAGAACCCGACCACCACCGTGTCGAGTGCTCACGATCAACATCAACAGTCCTAAGTCCTGCTGACAGAGCATATGCTCTATGTGATGTGATGAAAATGACCCTTTACCTCTGTGGTCTTCTCCCCAACCCATAATCCCACTCTAATCAGGAGAAAAACATCAGACAACTTCCAACAGTGCGTGTGTGTATGTGGGTGGGGGGGCATTCTATAAAATTCCTGACAAATATCCTTCAAAACTGTCAAAGTCATTAACCACAAGGAAAGTCTGAGACTGTCATGTGAAGAGGAGCCCAAGGAGACGTGACACTCAATGTCATGTAGGCTCCTGGGACAGAAATAGGGCAGTAGGCCGTAAGTAAGGAAATGTGCATGAACTGCAGCTATTGTGGTCGGATGCCGGCCAGTCGGCTCTGACTCACAGCGATCCCACGTCCAACAGGACGAAACACTGCCCGTCCTGCACCAACCTCACGGTCCCTGCTGTGCCTGAGCCACTGTGGCAGCCACCATGTCAGCCCATCTCTGATGGGCTTCCTCTTTTTCACTGACCCCCTGCTTTACACCAAGCACGCTGTCCTTCTCCAGGGACTGGCCCCACCTGGGAACACACATCCAAAGTACGTGAGACCAAGTCTCGTCATACTCCCGTCTAAGAAGCATTCTGGCTGTACGTCTTCCAAGAATAAACTATTAGTTACTACATCCATATCTGTTCACTAATTATAAGAAACGTACTGTGCTGACACACAGAAAATCCTGCGCAGGGTATGGGAGTACTCTGTACTTTTTTCTCAATTCTTCTCAAAATCTAAAGCCATCCTGAAAAATAAAGCCCACTGAAAATACTAGAATAAGCATCTTTGGGCAAGAATGTGGTCTTTTTCTCCCATTCATTTAAATTAAGTCCTTGAGATAAAATGACAGGGTAACACTGCCAAATTAAAGGCTAGGAATATTTTATAGCTTGGAATATATTCCAGGAAAACAGCTACCTCGTTGTGGCGTATCATTGATTCTACTCATTAAATCAGCTACCCTGACAAACTAAACACAACTTGAAGCTCAGTTGGGCATAAACAGCGTCCATGGCATGGGCTCCAGAACTCCCCAGTCGGCCCCTGAGTGCGTGCTGCCCACTCACCATGCAAAGATGGGCCTCCGAGGGTGCGGACCAGTGCTCTTAGAGGCAGGGGTCACAGTGCCAGGTCTTACTGGGCACTCTGCCGCTCCTGGCACTCACTCGGGGTCACTGACCTGGAAACTGTACTATAAAAAAAAAGGGTATTTAACCAAGTGCACCAGGTGTGAATAGCGTTTGTGGTTACCTCTCAGGATGAATTTTTCATGATCAGAAAATGAACTCTGATCACGGTGGGAAACAGACATGTCTGTGCTTGTACTGAAGTTAGATCCTGACATCCCATCTGCACAGCACCGTCACCTCTTCAATCAAGTGACAGTTTAATAAGCTCGAAGACGTGAGTTATCCCGAGCTGGCTTGATGAGACACTCAGAGGTGCTTCTGTGACTTCTCTCCCCTGCGAAGGTCTGAATCAGGAATGGTCTCAAGACTCCTAAGCCAGGAGTCAGAGGCAGGTCAGTAGACGAAATCAGCACCTTTCCTTAAATAGACTAGAGTACTGATAAAGTCACATGGTGAGACCAAGAAGAGTGTCATCACCAACGTACCCGAAAATACCATCTAAAAGGAGAGTATCTGACTGGGGCACAATTTCATCTATCAAAATCCCAAATAAACTGAAAAGGAAAACCAGGAAGGAAGCCTACTAACCTGCCTCATTGCACAGAAAACCAGGGAGCTCCTGCCCTGATGGTTTCAAGGTTCAGGACCTTCAGTTTCATCATAGATGGAGCACGTTGAATATATCAGATAATATTTGGAAATTTTCTTTTATTCTTTCTTTTTTGATTCTTTGAAAAAAGAAGTTGTATAAGGAGTGTGAGCCTGGCAGTGTACTGGTTAATGTCCTGCTGCTAACCACAGTGCCATGGTTAGGGCCTCCACAGGGTGCAGACCTGGTGACCTGCTTCCATGAAGAATGAACCCCTCAAAAAATGCTCATTACCACTGAGCCGACCCTGACTCACAAGCTCCTAAGAACACAGTAGAAGTGCCCCATAGGGTTTCCAAGGGTGTGATCTTTATGCCAGCAAACGGCTCCATCTTTCTCCTGCAGAGCGCCTCGTGGCTTTGATCTGCTGACGTCTTGGTTACCAGCACAGCATTTAACCACCGCGGCTACTAGGGCTCCTTCTGTAAAGACGACAACCTAGTCATCTCCTCTGCCACACAAGGTCGCCGTGAGTCGGAATGGACTCACCAGCTCCCAACAACAACAACAACAACGTAAGCCGCTTAGGAAGGGAGACCACTGACTCCAACACAGCTCCCTCCTTGACGGAGGCCAGCTCCGGGGAGGGTCAGACTTCAGGGGGTTAGTGACAGAATTTGATCAGCGAGCTAAGTGTCTCTGTCATCTTCTTCCCGGCACATGTGGAAGGTTAAGACAGGCAACAGCTGAAACACGCAGGCAGGGGTGGGGCGCTGGAAAGGCTCGCTGCTCAGGCACGTGGTGCTCTTGGGGTGTCTCAGGGCTCTGTGCCCCTCCCAGGCGTGAGGTGGGGGGCAAACGAGACAGCACTCCAGAGGGGGCACAAGGAGTGTGCTTGTGTCTGCTGGCTTCCCTCCCTGATGGCATGCGACCAAGATAGCGTGCCTCCACGCTCCTTGCAGGAGCAAGGGAGACGTGGACTTTAAGTGCTAGCTGCATCATTCTGTAATTAACTTCTGTACTGGTTCTGTACCCAGAGGCTGTGGGATCAAACCCACCAGCCAGTCTGCAGAAGAAGAATGAGGCAGTCGGCTCTCTAGAGCTGTACCACCTTGGAAACCCAATGGGGGTCATTATGAATTGGAATCAACTCAATGGCAGTTAAGTTTCATCTGGGTTTTTCTTTGTTATTGGTTCTGTGGACCCTCACCTTCCTGGCTTCCCTTTGAGGTGGAATTCACGTTGCATCATGTTAACCATTTTCAACTGTGTAATCAAGCAGCACTTTGTGCACACACACATGTGCCCCATTCCCCATCTTTAGTGCATGTGCACGTGTGCGACCCTCCATCTCGTTCCAACGCATGTCCATCACCCCAAGGAAACCCGTGCTCGTTAGCAGTCCCTGACCCACTCTCGCCCTCCATGGATTCCCTGTTCTGGACATATTTCCTAGATGTGGCATCAGAGCAGGGAGCCTTTGGTGTTGGGCTTCTCTCATGGAACACGTTTCCAACGTGCATCCCTGTCCCAGCATGCCTCAGGACTTCCTACTTCTGGCTGCACAGTGGCCCGCTGTGTGAAATATGTGAGCGGACCACGCCGTCCTGACCCATCCCTCTGTGGAGGGTTGTCTGGGTTGTTTCCACTGTGTGGCTATTACGAATGCATGCGGGTCCACCCCCAGGTTTCTGGCTAGCGTAATGGAAGAAAAGCTGCAGTCCCTCTGAGGTGCCGGCTTGGCACTGGGGAGCTCTTGGCCTGCAACTTTCTGCACTCCTGACCCAGTCACTGCACGTGTCCCCAGGATAACAAGGCATCCTGGGTGGGAGGCGTGGCCCCCACAGGGAAAGGCATTGCTGAGGATGGACTCTGACAACACAGGCAAGGTGATGGAAGGAGAGAGCGAGGAGCTGCCAGGGTGGTGCAGTTAATATACTCTCGGGGCCCCTGGGTGGTGCAGTTAATACACTCGGCTGCTAACAGAAAGGCTGTGTGTTCACGTCCACCCAGACACACCTCAGAAGGAAAGCCCGGCACCCTCCTTTAGAAATGAGCCAGTAAACACACCACGGAGCACAGCTCTGCTCTGACACGTGGCTGCGATGAGTTGGGAGTGACCTGATGGTGACTCGGCTTGGTCTGGTCTTGTTGGTGGACTTGGTAACACGAAAAACTGAACTGCATCCATGAGGCTGTACTCCCGGCTTGGTGACCTGGCACGACTGACAAAGCAAACTGGTGCTTCCTTCGGGCTTCATGTGTCTGGACAGGTTTTGTCACCCGTCTTGGAGGCTGACAGCACTGGGGAAGCTGGAGTGGGCTGGAAGCTATCAAAACTGTTTCCTCTTCAATAATCAACTCAGCACCTCAACACAGCTCAGTGTGCAGTAAATCAGTGACCGGGAACTGCACGTGTATCCTGACAGAGCTTATGGGAGCTGAAGGCCAAGGGCTCCATGCTGCCACCAATGGCTCTGGTGTAAGCAGCCTGGGAACACTTGTCCCTAACTTGGATACTTGATGTCTACATCACCAGGCAAAAATATTTGAAATAAAAAGTGTGGTAGGAGGAAAAGAAAAGAGCCCATGCCCTACTTTCACAACTAAAGTGGAAATGAACCATGTGTTGAAGCGTTACTTTCAGGAATTAGAAAACGCACCCCGAGTCCTTATCATCCCCAATGTGTCAAGTGGCAGTGACCCGCGTGCCTGATGCAATGCAATTCCTGTGGACCGGCGGGTGGTGAAGGGGTCCTCAGCTCAGGTGGGGGTGTCACGTGGCCTCTCTGCGGGCAGAGCCCGAGTGTTAACCACAAGCGACGGAGCAGCACGGTGGCGGCTGCTCTTGCACGGAGTGATGAAACTGACACTTCTGATAAAAGGATCCAATCTGGAGAAAAATGATGGAGTGGTGTTCAGTTTACCGCACTGCTATTTGTGTGACAAACGGCTGGAGAGCCCTCAGTTAATCTCAGCACACCTCTGAGCTGGTGTTGCAGCGTGGGCGCACATCCAAATAATCAGGAGAGGCTGATAACCCTGCGCCGGGGCTGCGAGGCTGGTATTTCATCAAGGCTGATCTGCAAATCAATTTGCACAATGGACTCTTTTTTTTTTTGGCAATGCGTGGTGAGGGAGGGCGAGTGAGAGAAGAGACAGAGGTGAGAAAACAGGAGTAACAGCTAAGGTACGGATGCCCTGGTGTGCATCTAGAACACGGTTCAAACCAAACTGAAAACCACACCCACTGCCACTGAATCGATGCCGACACACAGCGCCCCTAGAGGACAGAGTGGAACTGCCCACAGGGTTTCCAAGGCTGTCAATCTTCACAGAAGCAAAGCCCAAACCACACCCACTGCCGTGAAGTCCATTCCGACCCACAGCGCCCCTAGAGGACAGAGTGGAACT
>NW_006921593.1:23428716-23435576 GCF_000298275.1 Orycteropus afer afer
TTCACAGAAGCAAAGCCCAAACCACACCCACTGCCTGGAGTCCATTCTGACCCACAGCGCCCCTAGAGGACAGAGTGGAACTGCCCCCATGGGTTTCCAGAGCTGCCAGTCTTTATAGAAGCTGACCACCCTATCTTTCCCCTATGGAGCGGCTGAAGGGTTTGAATCACCGATCTTTTGGTTAGCAGCCAAATGCATTCACCACTGTAACTACCACCACTCCCTGAACATGATCAAGAAACACAGAAGTGGACTCCTGGACGGGATCAGAGTATCCTGACTTCTCCCAGGCTCTGTGTACCACTGACAGGTTATGTGCCCAGTGAAATCTGAGCTGCAGCATCAAAGTGACTTGGGAGGGTTTGTCACATTAGGGCAGTGCTGCTGGGCACAGAGAAGTTGTCCTTCATTGTGACGAAGGGATTTCTTCTTCACGGAAACATTTTTTCTGTATGCTGTGGGAGGGAGGTGGGAGAAGTGGCTTTAAATGAGTAAATGTTTCATTCATAAACAATCATCTGAACAACACACTGATTTGTATGACGTGCCTAAGGCATTGACTGCTAAGCAGAAGGCGGGCGGTTCAAACCCACCAGCCACACCTCGGAAGGAAGATGGGGCAATCTACTTCCGTAGTGATGCTGCCTTGGAAACCCAAGGAGGGGTCGCTATGAGTTGGATCCGACTCGATGGCAGTGAGTTTGCTTTTCTTTTTTCAGTATGTTGCAGGAGCTCTGGTGATGCAGTGGGTAAGACGTTTAGCTGCTAACCGAAAGGTCTGTCCATGGTGTGAACCCACTAGCCACTCTGCAGAAGGCAGATGAGGCAGTCTGCTTTTGTAAAGATTTACAGCCTCGGGGACTCAACCGGGGGTCTCCATGAGTCAGCATCGACTTGATGGCAGTGAGTCGGAGTTCTGGGGATGTGCTGTAAACTGTCAATGCAGCTGGCTGAAGGGACGGCAGCTTGAGTCCCCCCGGAGGAGCCCTGCAAGAAAGGCCTGGTGATCTCTCATGGAAAACCAGCCACCGAGGACCCTTGGCACACGGTCCTCCCCAGACACACGGGGATGCACGAGGTGGGTCTGTGGCGGCAGCTGGCTGTCTGGGTATGTCAGGTGTATTCTGATTTTGGCAAAGAATCTAATCAATCAATCCACTGTGACCTTCCCCTCTGAGGAGTTCACAGCACATGGGAACTGAACAATCTCTACCCCTGCTTGGTCCCTGCACCACCAGGCTGAGGAAGAGGCCAGGACTAAACATGCTCAATGTACACGATGCAATGAGCACGTGGCTGGGCACAGAGAAGGAGCCCTCGGGGCAGAGTGGTTAAAGTGCTCAGCTGCCAACCAAGAGGGGGGCGGTTCAAACCTCTCAGTTGCTCTGTAGGAGAAAGATGAGGCAGTTTGCTTCCATAAAGATGACAGCCTTGGAAACACTATGGGGCCATTCGACCCTGTCACATGGGGTCACTACAAGTCGAAATGGACTCAATGGTAAGCGGTACTGGCAGAAAGTCAGCACTCAGTCAAGATGAGCTCGGATGATCAAGGTGATGTGCTTCTCAACTTACAAACCAGGAAGTTGGTTTGTAAGACTGGTTGATTCATAAGACTGTGACAGCAACAGATAGATCCAAAATGCACACAAAAACAAGCACAAAGGATGAGTTAGACAATAGGAAATGGCTCTGGAGTCGCTGTTCAGCCTGGGCTATCTTCACCAAGTACTGTACAGCATGAGAACGCCAGGTAACACCCCTACATGTGACTCATCTGCTGGAATGCATGGAAAATGGTACCTTCGGTGAATTTCGAGGAAAGATGGTCATTCTCGAAGACGGCCGCGTGTCGTTGCAATGAGGACATTCACTGCTGCCATTATGAAGGACGGCACACGCACAAACCGTATTAAGAGAACTGCAAGTGGAGATACAGGAGGCCTTAATGCAAACATAGTGTCCTGGGGCGGTGGTGCAAAGGATTAGATGTGCTTAGGTGCTACCCGAAAGGTTGGCGGCTCGAGTCCACCCGAGGTGACTCAGGAAAAAGGCCTGGTGATCTACTTCTGAGAAGCCAGCCAATGAAGACCCCGGGGGGCTCTGCTCTGACATACAAGGGATTGCCGTGAGTCGGAGTCGACGCAATGGTAACTGGTAGACTGGCAGTGAAGACAACTGCCAGGTGAGCAGAGTCTGGCTGGAACCAGAGACGTGACAGAGGACCCTGGGCCCTCGTAGGGCTGATGGCTTCAAGAGTCCAGACACTGCCTGGAAGTCTGAACCTGCAGCAGCTGCACGCTTCCCCCCCGACCTCATTCAAGAAGACATTACAGGAGACACTCGGATGCCAAGGAACACTTCCTCAAGTCAGAGCAACGGGAAGAGAGAAAACCTGATGAGAAATCTTTCTGCCAAGAGAAATGTCTTCTTCTCCATTAGAATAAGGAGCCGCAGTGTGAACTCCTTAATTACCCATGAAGCAAGATGACCGTATGTGATTGCCTTCATTTCAGGAGCACTGGAGGAGATATCAGGACCGACACTCTGGCATTTTCTAGCTATTGGGGAACTCCTGCTGCCATTCACATGCCTTCGGGAATAACCCTACACAGTATTCAATTATCTAAAACCCTTTTGTGTTTCCCTTTCTTTCTCACCATTAAAGGGATTAAAGACAGAGCCACTGGTTCCCTAAGCATCCCTCTGTCTTTGCTGGTGTTCTGGACCACTTTTTCAAGCTGGACAACTTCCTGATTCATAGAACTGTTTGGAAATCACAAATCTTAAAATATTAACATCTACCTACATGTGAGGAACAGGCTGCAAAATACTGGGCCATTTTTATATCAATGCTTCTACTGAAGAAAGGAGAAATAAGAAACCTGTGTTTTACTGAAAAATAAAATTCTTTAAAATATTCCTCTAGTTATAAGACAAGGGACTAGTTACAACCCTCAACTCAAGGTAAAGTGGCCTTGTTTGAAGCCATCCAGCAGGGGACAGATATGTTGGTGCTGGTGGTGATGCGCTGAGCCGATTCTGACTCATGGGGACGCCACGTGACAGAGCATAGCTGCCCCATGTGGCATCCTAGGCTGAGAGCTTCACGGGAACAGAATGCTGTCTTCTCTCCCACAAAGCTGCCGGTGGGTTTGAACTGCCGATCTTTCAGTTAGCAGGCAAATGATACCTACTCATTTCCGTCAAGTTGATTCCGACTCCCAGCACCCCATAGGACAGAGTAGAACTGCCCTGCAGGGTCTCTAAGGCTGTAAATCACTGGGGAAATAGACGCCCCCTCATTCTCCCTAGAGCAGCTGGTGAATTTGAACCAATGACCTTTCAGTCAGCAGCCGAGCACTTCAACCACTGAACCACCAGGGCTCCCTCAAGTGCCAGTAGCATCCTAAACATAGATATTGATGATTCAATTAACCACACACAAGTGCTGAGTGAGTCCCACATGGTCACACAACCACAGAGACAAGAGGATGCATCTGCTGGGACTGTGCCGACCCCAGTGGGCCCGTGACTCACTGCACCCCGCCCCCCACTCCCTGGCTCTCTCCGCAGAGGTCTCCTTGGTGAGTCCTTCTTGGACCACCCCAGATAAAATGATCTGGTTCATCCTGGTGGTCCTGAGTCCTCTTGCTTTATTTCATTCCATCACCATCACCTGGCATATTATACATTGCCTTGTCATCTGCTTAGTGTGTGCAGCACAGCATGTTTTCCAAAATAGCTTCAGTGACGTCTTGGGTGCCACACGCTCCTCTAGAGCATGGCCGTTCTCCATCAAGAGGTGGGTTGACAAGACGCTGTAATTGTGTTGACTAGTAGGAGGGCATAATCGAAGTGGTATCTTGTGACCTCTGAGGCTGGATCCCTCAAGAAACCTGGCTCCCACCTGGCTCTTTCCCACTTGGAACCCAGCCACCATGATGGAAGGAAGCCCCGGACACATGAGGAGGTCACATGTTGGGTTCCGCCTGACAGGCAGCCCCCCAGTCAGCCCTGTGGGTACATGGGCCTGCAGATGTTCTCATCCTCAGCTGCTGAGTCTTCCAGGCATTGTGGAGCAGGCAAGCTTTGCCAGCTGTCCCCAGTCCTCATTCCTGATTTGCAGAGGCTGGGGGCACAGTCTGTGAGCTGCCCTTGGGGGCTCTGTCCCCCAGGGCAGTCCCCATCTGCCAGTCCCTCTGGGGGACATGGAGCACACCCTGAGTGCAGAAGGACAGATGCTTTGTGAGCACAACCTGCCTGGAAAACCACAGCTGGTACACAAAGAGCAACTGGCATTTTGCTGAACAAAACAGATCATAATATTTCAGCTTTTAATGTTGAAAATTTGCATTAAAACAATAAAACAGGTAGGAAAAATGTTGTAATGGATCAGAACTAAGGTGTGCCTGACCCCAGCCACGGTATCTTCATTTGCTTCACATGATACGAAAGCTGGACAATGAGTAAGGAAACCTGAACAACTGATGCATCAGAAAGATCGTGCTGACAAAGAGTACGGACTATACTACGGACCACCAGAAGAACCAACCAATCTGTCTTGGAACAAGTACAGCCAGATGCCCTTAGCAGTGGGGACAGCGAGCCTCAGCCTCACACCCTTTGGGCGTGTTCTCAGGAGGGTGCAGTCCCCGGAGAAGGACATCATGCTTGGTAAATGGTCAGCAAAGAGGAGGGGGACCTGCAGTGAGACGAACGACACAGCGGGTCCATTAGCGGGCTCAAGCCCGGCGACGACTGTGAAGATGGCACAGCACCGGGCCGTGTCTCCTTCTGCTGGAGACTGGGCCACCACGAGTCAGCGCCAACTCAGCAGAGTAGAGGTGCCCCATGGCGTTTCCAAGTCAGCCAACAACAACAACGATGACGCACGGATGAGGAGACGGGTGAGGGAAGTAACACTAACCTAACAGAGACAGGACAATACGAGCAGAAATGATGTTGAGAATGTTGACACACTGTGAAGAACTTACCAACGCCTGAGTATTATGCACAGAGATTGTTGCTGGGCAGTTTCACTAAACTTACAGTAACGATGAGGGCACAGCTGTGTAATCCATACCCCAGCAGACGTGAAATAAGAGCATCTGTAACAACATGAAGGCAAAGAGCCACAGAACTGGAGGACCGCTGCCACCTAGCCAGACACTGTCCTAGAGAAGGAAAGCTCAGTGACCAGTGCCAGGTACCAGGACTCACCTACTGAAAATGCTCCAAAGGAACTCAGTCAGGGACAGGACACTCCACGGAGAAGAGAAGCTGAGTACAGTGAAAGGAATGCATACTGGAAATGCGTGCCAGGTCACTCATTTTGAATTGAAATGTGAAAGTTAATCTTGGCCAGAGTGGAGGCGGCAGAAGAGAGAAATAACTTCTTGTCTTTGAGATCCCATTTACCCACCAGCTGCCTCGTTACTAGAGAATTACAGAAAAATGCAAGTGCCTCAGAGCTGATGGGAGAAGCTGACCTTAGCAGACAAACTAAAACCATGAGAAATGCCGGACTGTCTCAACTAAGCAACATCGCACACGGAAACGCGTTCCGGTCTCCAGAGAACATTAGCCCTCACGTTTAGAAAGTGTTCCCTGATGAGCAAGGCCATTCAGTGATGTGAAATCCAAGGAACATTCCAGGCAGGGTGATAGTTAATTTCCTGTGTCCACTGGGTGAGGCTATGGTGCCCAGATGTGGGGTCTGCACTAATCTAGTTGCTGTTAGGAAGCAGTATCAAAAGCCCCAAACCAAAAACGGTCCCAATGAGTCAATTCTGACGCACAGCACCCCTAGGGACCAGAGTAGAACTGCCCCAGAAGATTTGTTTCCTCAGCTGTAATCTTTAGGGAAGCCAAGCCCAAATGCAACCCAGTGCCAACGAGTCAGTTCCGACTCACAGCACCCCTAGAGGACAGAGCAGAACTGTCCTATAGCATTTCCAAGGTTGTCATCTTTATGGAAGCCGGTTGCCACATCTTTCTTCCACAGAGAAGAGTGGGCTGGACCTCTCTGTTAGCTGTTGCGTGCTTAAACACTGTGCCACCAAAGCTCCACATGATCACATCTGAGCTGACCTCAACCATCTGTGCTTGTTCCCAACCCATCCCGGGGAGACCCCCAAGCCTCCCGTTGAGTATCCTTTCAGCTGTGTGGCCCCAGAAAACTCCAACCAAGCTCAAGGGCTTATAGTCTCCCTGTCCCAACAATACTTGCTGACCGAAATACAGGGGAGGATTTCAAAATAACTGAGTTTGGAAAAAAGGAAAGCAGGAACTAGATTTAGCCTGTAATTTAATGGCTTTTCATTCTACCTTAGAACATTTCCAGCAAAATTTGGGAAAAACAAAACATAACAAAACTCTCCTGGGCCAAACAAGCTGAGTAGTTGTGACCAGAAATAGGAGGTAACAAGTTACTGATGACAGCAGCGATGATCTTCAAATGTCCAAAAGGAAAGAACACCAGCCACCCTCAACAACCATTCTAGAACCATTCCTGGTCCCAGTGTCGTGGGCCTATCTGGACAAGATGGGAGTCCAGGGCTGGTTTCCTTTCCACCCCTCTACCAGGGGGCACTGGCTGGCTGCGTTTCTGTGCAAAGAGAAACAGGGCCATACCAGCTGTCTATCTCTTCCCCAAGTCCGGAAGAGTAGGGGCGGGGGTCACCTTAGGCTCCTAGTGCTGCTCTAACAGAAATACAACACATGGGTGGCTTTAACCTTCCAGGGACCTGTGGGACATATGGTGCCCATCTACATTTTCCATGGAGTGCCTAAGGCATTTGTGTTAGATTGGGTTCTCTAGAGAAACACAAAAAACCAGCAAAGTATATATATATATA
>NW_006921593.1:23435866-23438508 GCF_000298275.1 Orycteropus afer afer
GCTCACTCAAGGAAGTCTGTAGTTCGCACACCAGGGTTCCAATCCCTTAAGGAATGCGGCTCTTCCAGGTTGTCCTTGGATATCATTGCAAGCAGGCCACACCCCTAGGGAAACTCCCCTGGGGCAGACTGGCCACTCAGAACACAGTCATCTGATCCCATCATGGGAACAACCACACAGAACTGGGGTCCAGCCAAGTTGACACACAGCTCCAACTATCACAGCATTTAACTGCTAAACAGAAGACCGGCAGTTCAAACCTACTGGACACTCTGTGGAAGGAAGACGGGGCAATTAGCTTCCGTAAAGATTTACTGGAGCTCTGGTAGCACAGTGCTTAAGGCACCTGACTGCTAAACAGAAGGCTGGCGGTTCAAACCCACCAGCCACTCCTTGGAAGGAAGCTTGGGCAATCTACTTCCACTAACCACCTCGGAAACCCAAGAAGAGGTGGCTATGAGTCGGGTCCAACTCAATGGCAAACAACAACAACAAAGATTTACCGCCTTGGAAACCCAATGGAGGTTGCTATGAGTTGGAATTGACTTGATGGCAGTGGGTGTTTTTTTTTTTTTTTTTGGTTTAATGGCTAATGATCACAAACATTTCTTCATGTGATTGTTTGCTGCCTGAATATCTACTTCTTGAAGTGATTGTTCATGTCTTCTGCACAACTTTTAGTTGAATTGTTTGTCTTTTTAACATTGAGGTGTTGGAGTTTTCTATAAATTTTAGAGATAAGTAATTTGTCAGATATGTCATTGACTAATATTTTTTCTCAATCTATAGTCTTTTTACTCTTTTGGAGAAGAATTTTGATACACATAAGAATTTCAATTTTTAGAAGGTCCCAAGCATCGACTTTAACTGTCTGTGCATTTTGAGTTATGCTTGATAGTCTATTTATGTCATAAATTAGGGTCCCTAAGTTTGCCCCTATTTTTTCTCTGAGGAACTTTACAGATTTAGGTTTCACATTTAAGTCTTTGATCCATCTGGAGTTATTTTTTTGTGTATGGTGGATGGATCTTCATTTTTCTGCAGATGGATATCCAGTTTTCCCAGCACCATTTGTTAAAAAACAGTGTTTCCAGTTGAACGGATCTTGGTCCTTTGTCAAAGATCATCTGACCACAGGTCGATGGGTCGATGGATCTATTTCTGGGTTGTCAATCCTCTTTCACTGGTCCACGCACCTGTCATTGTACCAATACCAGGCTGTTTTGACTACTGTGGCTGTATAGTAGGTCTTTACATCTGGGAGTGTGAGACCTCCTACCTGTTCTGCTTCAGTAGTGCTTTGCTTATCTAAGGTCTCTTTCCTTTCCATATAAAATTAGTGATTTGGTTTTTCCATGTCTTTGAAGAATGTTGATGGAATCTGGATTGGGGTTGCTTTGAATGTATAGATTGCTTTCAGTACTACTGACATTTTCATAATGTTCAGTCTTCCTATTCATGAGCATGGTATGTTCCTCCATTTATGTAGATCTCTTTAAGAGTTTCCTGAAGTAGTGTTTTGTAGTTTTCTTTGTGTAAGTCTTTTATGTCCCTGGTAAGATCTATTCCTAAGTATCTTTTCTCTTAGGTAGCTATTGTAAATGGTATTGATTTCCTATTTCCTTTACAGAGACCTCTTTGCTGGTGTAGAAGAATCCAACTGATTTTTATAATGTTGATCTTGTTTCTTGCCACTAGGTTATATCTCTCAATTAGTCCCAGTAGTTTTCTTGCTGAGTCTCTTGGGTTTTCTACGTATAGGATCATAAAAAAACAAAAATCAAACTCACTGACGTCAAGTCAGATCTGACTCATAGCAAGCCCTCCTTGGGCTTCCAAGGTGGTATCACTATGGAAATAGATTGCCCAAACTTCCTTCCGTGGAGTGGCTGATGGGTTTAAACTGTCAGCCTTCTGCAAATAGGGAGAGTTTCACTTCTTCCTTACCAATTTTGATGCCTTCAATTTCCCTTTCTTGCCTTATTGCCCTGGCTAAGACTTCCAATACAATACTGAGTAAAACTGGAGAGAGGGTATCTTTGCCTGGTTCACATTCCCAAAGGGAATGGTTTCAGACTCTCTCCACCAAGAATAACGCTGGCTGTTGATTTTGCATATATGCCCTTTACTATGCTGGGGAATTTCCCTTCTATTCCTATTTTCACAAGGTTTTTTTTTTTTTTTTTTTAAATCAGAGATTGTGTCGGATTTTATCAAATACCTCTTTTGCATCTATTGTTAAGATGTGATTCTTTTCCTTTATTTTACTTGTATGATGGATTACATGGATTGCTTTTGCTAATTGAGCCATCCCTGCATACCTGTAAGAATCACACTTGGCCATGATGTATTATTATTTTTGATTTGTTGTTGTAGTCTATTGGCTAGGAATTTTGTTGAAGATTTTTGCCTCTATATTCATGAGGAATATTGGTCTGTAGTTTTCTTTTCTAGTGGTGTCTTTGCCTGGTTCTGGTATCAGTGTTATGTTTGCTTCATAGAATGAAGTTAGGAGGAATCCATCCTTCTCTATGTTCTGGAATAGTCTGAGTAGGATTGGTGTCAGCTCTTCTCTGAATGACTGCAAAATTCTCCAGTGAAACTAGCTAGACCTGGACTTTCTTTTCTTTTTTTTTTTTTTT
>NW_006921593.1:23440503-23520824 GCF_000298275.1 Orycteropus afer afer
TAATTATCAACAAGTATGAATTTGTTGCTGTCATTTTGTTATGTGCTTTTTCATGGTGTTGATTTCTTTGTTCCATATAATTTTCTGTGCTGAGCTTATTTTGTATATTAATAATGTTACCACTTTCTTCATTGCTATTGCTTTACTATTTGCTAAATATTTGTACTGGTCCTCTACTTTGATGTGAAGGTTTATCATTTTTCTTTGATGTTGCCCTGTGATTTATAATTTCGTCCCAAGTTTAGAACAGTCCTTTCTATCCTATAGTTGTCTTCACTTCCCTACCATTTAGGAGTTCTGTAACTACAGAGTTTTTTTCCCCTCTTTCTGGTTGGTAGTTGTCTTCATTTGTCAATTGATGTCTCTGGTTCCCTGTTTACAATTTTGTAGGCGTATTTCCTTTGAATACTTTCATAACTTGGTTATTTTCTGGGTTATGTCATCATGTGTGTTAATGGTCAGTTGTTGTTTGCTGTTGTTGATTCTCTGTCCAAAGGACTCCCTTTAGCATCTCTTGTAAGGTTGGTCTGGTTTAAACAAATTCCTTCAATTCCTGCTTATCTAGAAATGCCCTAATTTCACCATCATATTTGAGGGACAGTTTTGCTGGGTATATAATTCTTGGTTGGAAATTTTTCTCTTTCAGGATTTTATATATATCATCCCACTGTCTTCTCACCTGCATGGTTTCTGCCGAGAAATCCAAGCTTATCCTTGTTGGTTGTCCCTTGTAGGTAACTTTTCGTTTTTCCTGTACTGCTTTTAGAATTCTTTATCTTTGGTTTTGGTGAATTTGATGATATGTCTTGGT
Source organism: Orycteropus afer afer (assembly GCF_000298275.1). Classification (NCBI taxonomy): domain Eukaryota; kingdom Metazoa; phylum Chordata; class Mammalia; order Tubulidentata; family Orycteropodidae; genus Orycteropus; species Orycteropus afer. The sequence goes on from NW_006921593.1 coordinate 23,441,315, forward strand.
AATTTTCTTTTGGGGTCTATCCTGTTTGGGGTTCGTTGGACTTCCTGAATGGATATATTCTCATCTTTCACCATACCAGGGTAGTTCTCTTCCAACAAATCTTGGACAATTTTTCAGTGGTTTTATTTTTCTCTTCATGTTCTGGAATTCCGATTACATGTAGGTTATTCGTTTTGATGGTATTCCATATGAACCTTAGGCTTTCTTCATTGTTTTGATCTTTTGTTCTGACAGATGCCTTTCCAAAGAAGTACTGAGGTATTTGCCTTTAATTTCACTAATTCTGTCTTCCATCTATTCTATTTTACCCCTTTGCCCTTTTAATATGTTATCTATTTCTGAAAATTTAGTATTAATCTTCTGGATTTCTGTCTGTAGATTTTGTACCATTTCTAAGTTTTCATTTGTTTTGTCATTTTGTTCTCGTATTGTCTTTCGAAATTTTTCTAGGGTTTTCCTCAATCTTGTCAGTGTTTTCCTTGATCTGTCTCTTGATTTGTTGAAAGTACCTAAATATAATTCTTTTGAATTCCTTTTCAGGGAGTTCCAATACTGCACCTTCCTCAGGGATGTGTTTTGGGTCTGTATCCTGGTCCCTTGTTTTGCCTGCTTTATCTTGCTTCTTTGTGTGGACTGTGCTGCTCTGTTGTCTCCGAGGCATTGTGACATTTTTGTATTTATATTTAATTGGTGACTATACGTTGGAGTGACATGCCAACGATTTTTGTTTTGTTTGTATGTTACCTACATAAGCAGGGTACTGTGCTGTGCTCCTCTATTTGCCAGCTAGCAGTACTTATACACTCACCACCTGTCTCCTTTCCCATTGTCTGCGTCCCATATGTCCCTGCTGTCCTTGGCAAATGGAGCCTTTTCTCAGGTCCTTGGAATCCGAATGAGAATGCTGTCACTTTAAAAGCCAAAATGGCCACCGCTTGTCAACATTCAAAATGGCTGTGCCCTCAGTCACTTTAAATATCCAACGTTGCTGCCGCATGTAAACAGTAAAAGTGGCTGTGCCCTCTGGACAGCAGAAAGTCCACAGCTCAGGTTGTCTCCCTCCTTGCTGTTTCCCTTCCTACTCATAGGCCACCATGCAGTCATCCCTGCAGCCTTCAGCGACCAGGGCTGATCTTTAGGTCAATTCTCAGGTCCCAACACCACTAGGAAATACTCAGTATGTCAGTCCTGTCAGAGTAGCTGACAGTCTACTGCTCTGACCGTCTCCATACTCACTGTTTTTGTTTGGGTTTTTCCAGTACCAAAACCAAGCTTACTGCTGTCGAGATGGATCCGACTCATAGCGACCCCTCCTTGGGTTTCTGAGGTGGTATCTCTACAGAAGTAGATTGCCTGACCTTCCTTCTGAGGAGTGGCTGGTGAGTTTAAACTGCCAGCCTTCTGGTTAGCAGTCAGGTGCCTTAGGCTTTACATTACCAGAGCTCCCAGTAGTTGATGCTTAATCCACTTCTATATGGTTCCTTTCAAAGCAATTTTGCTGGGTATATAATTCTTGGTTGGAATTTCTTTTTCTTTCAGGGTTTTATATATCATCCCATTGCCTTCTCACCTGCATGGTTTCTGCTGAGAAATCAGAGCTTAGTCTTATTGGCTGCCCTTTGTAGGTAACTGCTTTCAGGATTCTTTGTCTTTGGTTTTGGTGAGTCTGATTATGACATGTCTTCTTTTGGGGCCTCTCCTGTTTGGGGTTCATTAAACTTCTTCAACAGTTATATTCTCCTCTTTCATCCTAATAGGGTAATTCTCTTCCAACAAGTCTTTGACAATTTCCTGTGGGGTTTTATGTGTCTCTTCCTGTTCTGGAATTCCAATTACACATAGGTTATTCCTCCTGATGGTATCCCAAATGAATCTGAGGCTTTTTTCACTTTGTTTTGACCTTTTTTTTTTTTTTGTCCCTGCTTGATCCTTTAACAAAGTAGTATTGAGGTATTTGTCTTCAATGTCACTAATTCTGTCTTCCACTGATTCAATTCCACTCCTTTGCCCATTCAATGTGGTACCTATTTCTGAAATCTTATTATCAATCTTCTGGATTTCTATCTGTTTTTGTATCATTTTACATTTTTGGTCAATTTGTTCTTATATTGTTTTCCTAAATTGTTCTAGAGTTTTGTCTGTGTTTCCTTTATCTCATTATTGTTTTTCTTAATCTCTCTATCAGTCTGTGGAAGCACTCAAATATAATTCTTTTGAATTCCTTATCAGGGAGTTCCAATGCTGCTGCTTCTTCAGGGATGTTTTCTGGGTTTGTGTCTGGTCCCTTGTTTGTACAACTTTATCTTGCTTCTTTCTTTGGACTGGGATGGTCGGTTGTCTCTGAGACATTGTGATGTTGTTGTATTTATGTTTAACCCCATAGGGTTTCCAAGGCTGCCAATCGTTACAGAAACAGATTGCTTCATCTTTATGCCATGAAGCTGCTGATGGGTTTGAACCACCAACCTTTCAGTTAGTAGTCAAGTGCTTTAACTACTGTGCCACCAGGGTTCCTCCAGGTGACATTCTAAACCAAAACCAAGCTCATTGCCATCAAGTCAATAGAAACCCCAAAGGGGAGAGCAGAACTGCACAACAGGGTTTCTAAAACTGTAAATCTTTATAGAACCCAATCGCCACAACTTTCACCTTCCAACCTTTTGGTTAGCAGCTGAATGCTTTAACCACTGTGCCACCAGAGCGCTTTCCAGGTGACACTACCAGGCCGTAAACCGATCATATGTGCCAGCTATATAAGATTATAGCCTCTGACACTTTGATCAACTGAAAATTGCAGATTTGATATTTTCTAGTAGTCAAAAAATTTGTGCCAGTTCATTGGAACACAGCCATGGGTAAACTGATAAGGTTTTTATTGCTGGAATACTAACTTGCTAAAACTAAGACATCGGGTAACAGCCTGTTCTGAAATCCTTTACTGTGAACAGATTTGGTCCTTAGGAGAAGTCCTAGGCAAGTCCAGATCCGGGGAGCGGAGGCAAGACTGCTCCCAACACAGCTGCCATCCTGCTTCCCACAGGGCGAGTGTCATTGTGGTGACAGGCCATAGCTGTGGTCAGTGCTGGTCCATTCAGGTTTGGATTTGAGGCCAGTTCTGTCACCTTCTCCATCTGTGGCCTTGAGCAAGTTACTTAAACTTGACAACTTTCGGTTTCTTCAGTTATAAAAATGGGGCTGACAGCCCTACCTCAGCGCTCTTGGGAGGTTAGAGAGACACAATATGCTTTATCACAGCACCTGCCTGGCAGCCAGGGCCAGATCTGGCCACAATTATGGCTTCTGATAAGTGGCCATCTGATATTCTGCCCATGACTGATTTTGTCTTTCAAAGAGCTAAATCCAGATTTTGATGGAAAATATTTGTTTTCATGAAATTGAGAAAGACTAAAATCTGTTTGTGTGTGTGGTGTGATGTATGTAAAACCTGAAGTTAGGAATTCTGGAAAGTTCTCTAAGGGCTGTTTGGTAACCATGCCTACAGTACATCCCAGCTTCTGCAGAGCCAACTGCAAAGGAAAATTACTCCTGCCCGCAGAAAGCAAGGAGCACCCAAGGGAAAACTAAGTCAAAGAACAAAGCTACGCACTTAATTAGCGAGAGTCAGATTGAGTTACTGAGAGACCCAGTCCACGAGCATGTGGGGAAATCCTAGGGCTCTAGTCCCCACGTCACTCAGGCCCCTGAATGTGCCACCCTTGGTGAGGTCTTGGGAACATGTCATGCCCCTCACTCTCCCTGGGATGTCCAGTCCATGGCCTAGGAACAAGAATACTATTACTGAGAACTTTAGGGTTTTCACAGTGAGTCTATAGCAACCACAAGTCAAGAATCTGAATTAAGACTGTAACACAAGGAAGCAAAAAGCATTTTCTCTTACACATGTTATCATTTGATTAACTGTGTTATCTTCACCATGGACAGTATTAGGGGATTATCCTTGTTGAAAAAGCTACATCCTTTCCACCGTTCCAGGGAGGCAGGATCAAGAACGAGAACCACTGGATAAACCTTGCCAACCACCCTTTGAGGAGAAGGCAGCAGACTGGCCCAAACCCAGCCGTATCTGCACCAGCTCCACAAGCCTTAGGGCCACTCTTGGCAGTAGTGGGAAGGACACATCCCCTATCATCCTGCCGGTGACAAGATCTCTACATAATTAAAGCTTTTTGCCAAGGTGGAAACTAACCGATGAAAGTCTCCTTAGCACTACGGCCTCCCCTGGATTAATCTCGGAGCCTGAACACTGTGCTAACACAATTTAACCTGTCCCTAGCGCCTCACATGCGTGCCCAGTGCAAATGCAATGAAATGTCTTAAATATTATCAACCATTCTGTCATTAAGCAGAAATTAGACGGAAACAAGGGAAGCCTAAAAATTGACGAGGAGTTCAGATGTTCTAAATGGCTAATGTGTCCATTTGTCACCTCACGCTCTCTCCAAATGCAGTTTTGCTATTAAACGAGACCCAAAGAAAGGTAATCAATTCCCACTAAAAAGCGCTCATCCTAGGGGACGGGGAGGAAGGCGCTTGGAGCCCCTGGCTGCCTGCCAAGCCCCAGACGCCAGCCATCAGTGCCCCCGACTGTCCGGGGAGCGAAGGGGCCATGCGTAATTGACTAGAAGATGGGCTAAAACTGTGCCCAATCAGTGTGTGATCAAAAACGCGTGGAATATTCAGCGCCACTCGATTACACGAGGCACGTCCTTTCTCTCTCCTCATGAAATCTCTTCAAGGTCCAGAGTACTGTAATAAGATCATTACTGTCAAGCGGTACGAATCGTAGGCAATGACTCTTGGGATAGGGAGTCATACTTCACAAGCTCCCCTGGTCCCTCGCGCTCGCACGCACGCTCTTTTTTTTTTTTTTTTTGTATTTTACTGCACGCAGAGGCAGCAAGGCTTCGAGCTGGCAGATAATGATCCCATCACCGTGTGGCAACTAGAAAGGCACTTTTAAGAAAAAGCGGAGAGAAATCAGCTTAAGAGAAACTAAAACATGTTCCCTTTGCTGTTTTTTTCCCCTTAAAAATTAAATAGAATTAAACTGGGTGCAGAACGGTTGCCTTCCACGAGATCAGGAATAATGTCATTGAATTGAACCATCTGAGAGACGTTCATATTGCAGCAAAGCCCATTACCCCATAGACAAATGGCTGATTTTCTCCATGTCCACGTACAAAAGCAGCTCTTGTTAGGCTGCGTGCGTTCACATGTGTGCGTATGGCAGGTCCTAAGTTCCCACTGTTCCTATGTTCCTGCTTCTCTTACTGGCAGGACACCCTAGTGCCAGTGTTACCTCTTAGATGCTAAAGGAGTGGAGTTGCCAGGCGGGTGAGTGTCAGTAAAGGTTCCTACGTAAACACACCAAGCTTTACCGCAGACCACGGCTGCCAGAGCATTCATGGCACACCTCAGTACAAGAGATGGTGGTCTGACTCACCACTGCTCTCCTCCCTACCACTTCAAACTGGCCTTAAAAAGGTACTATCTCATTAAAAAAACATACCATCTTCAGAACGAACAGTGGGGTTGACAGCACATGACTTACATGTGCACAAGCCATGTCTGTTAGCTGAAACTGTATGTCCTGGGGGTTCAGAGGTCGAATCCCTGCCTTCCGTGCGGAGACCCACATTTGATTCCTGGCCGGTCCCTCACATGCAGCCACCCCCATTTGTCAGTGGAGGTGTGCATGATGCTGGGTGCTTCCTGTGATGCCACACAGGCCTGGGCCAGACTTCCAGGCTAAGATGGGCTGGGAAGGCTGGCCTGCCGAGTGGCTTCCGGAAACCAGCCAGCAATGGCTCAGGAAGGGATGAGCCTGCTGTACACGGGGCCACCATGAACTGACTGGTCACATGGCAGCCGGTCACAGCAGCCCAGCGCAGCTCGTGGCACGAGCAGGTGCTCAACGCACTGTCAGGAAGCTCAATTAAAGCACTCTAGCTTGAGTTCACAGTAACAAACAAAACAAAACAACACAAAACAACAAAAGAGGGCCCCCAGCCCCTATGTGGCCTGTTGGTTCATCGTAAGGGCAGCCCTCTGCTCAGGTGGTCCCCTCTGTGTCCACTCAGTGTTTATTCCTAACCTGCTGACTTCCTCAAAGGATCTGAGGGCGCCTACGGTGTGGGGTTAGTGGTGGACCAACTTCACACCGTAGGGTGGTTTCCGAGGTCAACTGTGCTCCATCTGAATGTCAATGTCTGGGGCAAACCCAGAACTGCTTCCACCTTCCAAGTCCATCCTCTTGTAAGCTGGCATTACCACAAAACCAAAAACCAAACTCACTGCCATGGAGTCGGTTCTGACTCACGGCGACCCCCTCTGGGTTTCCCAGGCAGTAAATCTTTATGGAAGCAGATTGCCCAGTCTTCCTTCTGTGGAGTGGCTGGTGGGTTTGAACCATCAAACTTTTGGTTAGCAGTCAAATGCCACTGAGAACTCACTTTTTGTAAGCAGTTTGGCTGTAGGGAGTCGGTAAGCCTGTCAGGCCACGTGGATCTCCTGTAGAGGCTACCGGAGGCGTGGCAGGTACAGCACGTGTCCTGGGCACCACTTGAAGGGAGCGCCACTGAGCAGTTTCTATTAACCCTGTGTGGTCCAGAGTCCTTCCTCACGCACTGGCAACAGAGGCATGGGGACCGGCAGGGAGGGCACTTGCCCGCCCACTGGTACAAGTGCAAAGGGGCACTAGACGAGGTGCAGATGTCTCTGCTGACATCACCTGTGGGAACGCCTATTCTTCTTGAAATTGGGTGTGTGTGCAATTTAGAGATTGCCCCTGGGTGCCTGGATGGGGGTGCAACAGAGTATACCCCTGGGTGTTCAGATTGAGGGGGAAGCACAATTTAGCATGTGCCTCTGGGTGCTCAGATTGGGGGTGCAACATAGAGACTGCCCTGGGTGCTCAGACTGGGGGGGGCAACCTAAGAGACTGCCCCTAGGTGCTTGTTACCCTGGCTAAACCCATGGTCCCTGGAGCTGAAGAAAGCCTGTCAGTGTGCAGACATTCCACGTCATGGTCACAATCCCGGCATCTTAGGGTCATCTCTCGGGAGACGGAGTTCACGTTCAAGGTAAATGACTACCCAGCTCACCTCCTGAGATGCGCTAACTGTTGAGTTACCGCCAGAGAAGTCCTTATCGTTCCAGCCACTTCTGCCAGTTACAGATTTTTTTATGCAACTCAAATCTGAGCCTTCTGGGCCCCTTTCTTTTCATGTGGGGTACCTGCCAAAATTACAGTCAACGTTCCATTTGGGAAGTGCCCAAAGCCCAGAAGAGGATTTCTCAGAGTGGAGCAGGACAGTAAGGCTGGAACTATCAGCAACCTGCCTCCCCTTCCTTCCAGCCTTCTCCAAATGCACCGAAGAAACACAGTAAGTCCAGCCAGGAGACAAACGGTGAGGACTGCGGGCACCCTGTCCTGACTTGTACATTAGTGTGTGTCACAGAGTAACCGTCGTATTGACTGCACCCAGGAGGGGGGGAGGAGAGATGAGAGTGTCAAGGTGATTAGACCCTCAAAAACCTGCATATTCTGAATAAGGAAGACAGACCAATCAGTGCCTTTGCATCATGGCGCTGGCAGAGAACACTGACCACCATGGACCCCAGCAGAACAAAGCTGTCCTGTAAGAAGCACAGGCAGAATGCTCCTTGGAAGCGGGAACGGCCAGCCTGCGTCTCCACACTCTGGTCATGTTGTCAGGTGGGACCGCTCCCTGGAGAAGATACGCTGCGTGGTGAAGTGGAGGATCAGTGGAAAGGAGGAAGGCCCTCCCCGAGCTGCACTGTCACGGCGGCTGCAACAATGGGCTCACGCCCAGCAAGGACTCTGAGGCTGGTGTAGGACCAGGCCGTGTTCTGTTATGATGTACGTAGGGTTGCTGTGGGTCAGAACCGACTCAATGGCACCTAACCAAAACATGAGGTTCTGAACAACAAAAGAAGTGGATTGCTCCATCAATCCTGATGTGCAAGACCCCCAAATTACCCTATGATGCCCAGAAAACACAACAGTCAACACCCTGAACGATTTCAGATTAACCAAGAGCTTTAATGTGTGTACACAGTGCTCTCCTGTAATAACAAGAATGTGGGGAAGCGTGCCCGGCTCTGGCACAACTCCTCATTCCCCCTTCACTGTGCCCTCCAGAACACCCATGAATTCACAAAAAACTGTCCAAAGGTAACAGGTGCTAATAATAGTACCAACACGTGTCTCTCAGCATCCGAGTGAAAACTACACCCCTTTTAGGACGATTCTCATCGCCAGCACTGGTGAGCTCAGCTGCCGTGAAGAGACAGCATTCGAGGAAAAGCGCCCGCTTTCTGCCACCCTATCAAACATGGCAGCCACTACGTACGGAACCTGCAGACCACACAGTGAAGCCGTACAGCAGCCAGCTTTCTCCGACTCTTACAGCTCGCTGCTTCCTCCTCTCTGAAGTCATCTGCCTTACTTCTGTGGTTGTCCGCCGCTGTGGTGTTGGCCCGACTCACGGTGACCCCAGGCACAAGAGAACGAAATGCTTCCAGGCCCACGCCACCCCTCCATCAGCTGGGGCTCAGACCACTGGGACCCTGGGCGTCTCCAGGGGCTGGCTGCAGAAGCAGCTCACCAGGCCTTTCTTCCTGGTCCCGACTCCGTCAGACCTGCTCAGCAGCACAGCCAGACACGAGGCTCCACTGACAGACGGGTGGGGGCCGGGCATGAGCTGCCCTGGCCGGGCTTTGAACCTGGGTCTCCTGCGTGGAATGCAAGTTACACCCCTAAGCCACCGGTGAGCTCGCCTTAAATTCTAGGACAGCTTTCTCTGCATGTGTCTTATCCCCCTTCATAGGCAGTCCCTGGGTACCCTGTCCTCAGTGACTTGGCCTGAGGGTGCCACCTGTCCACTGACTGAATTCACAGGTTTTTCCTGGAATGGTAGCTCTCTTACGTTGCTGTCATTAGGTACTGCTGCATGGATTTTTGACTCACAGCAACCCCTGGGGCACAGCAGGACTGCCCCATGGGGTTATCTAGGCTGTAACCCTCACGGAGCAGGTTGTTGGGGGTGTCTCCCGCAGAACCACTGGGTGGGTTTGAACTGCTCCCCCTTCAGTTGGCAGCTGAGCGCTTAACCGTCACGTCACTTGGGCTCCTATTTTTCTTATACTCAAGCCATCTCAAGCTAGTCACTTATCCCAGAGAAGTATAATGAAATCCATAAAAATTCAGCTGCGTTCCAGAATCTTCCATAAGACTTTTACATCTCCAAGTGTGACTTTACAGCACTGGGTCAAGGGACAAGAGTAACCAGAGTCAGCAACTACTCACTGTGCCTAGCTGAAAAGAGGAACAGAGATGTTTTCTTACGATTAAAATTAGACAGTACCCTCTAAGAACCAAGCACTCATAGCCACCTTTGTCTCGGCGCAGGCTGCTAAGCTTCAGGGTTCACGTGGCAACTTCACACGTAGCTGCCGGGTACTGTCACATCACAATGCCGCACAGTCAGCACTCTAACTACGCAGTGGTTTTTAGGGCTACTAAGAAATACTGTTTTTTGTTGAATCTAAAATGCCTTCAATTGTAGAATGAATTCTGACCTCAGAAATGTAAAAATGTGGGGGGAAAAGTATGCCTTACAAATAATTAAACAGTGTGTGTGCCTCACAGAAGTAATGCCATGACAGCCTGGTGGATTGTTTCTTCTGGGGATAGGATATACTTTCTTTTCATAGAGAACTTATTGTCTCATTTTCTGTTTGAAAGAAGTCATGCCCACTTGTATCACAGAAACTGGGTGGTGAACTAGAAAGTGAGGGGCAGGTTCCCCTTCCACCCAATGCTTTGAACTTCTGAGCACACGTCAACTTTGCTCATCCGTATCGAGACAGCACCATCACTTTCTAACCTGGGTGTCTGTACGGTCTTCCTATTCACGTCACCACCTCAGTGGACGGACGAAAGGGTTTGTAGGTGGCCATGCTGTGGATTATGGGTGTTGACCTTGGCAGATAACCTTCAGAACACACAATCCCAGGAACTCAGGAAGGGGACTCGGTGATGCCTTACTCCTTGCCACTGAGCCGATTCCAAGTGACCTTCATAGGGTTTCAAGGCTGTCAATCTTAATGGAAGGAGATTGTCTCATCTTTTTCCCAAGGAGCAGCTGGTGGGTTTGAACTGCCAACCTTCCAGTTAGCAGCTAAATGCCTCAGCCCCTAAGCCACTAGAGCTCCTTTCGAAATGCCTTAGGCTTCCTAAACTCTTGAGGGTCCTTCTCAAACTTCCTTCAAATGCCCAGTGTTGAAAAGGCTGATACTCAAAAAAACCAAAAGTCGGATCTGACTCATAGTGACCCTTCCTTGGGTTTCCGAGGCAGTATCACTATGGAAGGATTGCTCACCCTTCCTTCCAAGGAGTGGCTGGTGGGTTTGAACCGCTAGCCTTCTGGTTAGCAGTCAAATGCCTTAGGCACTATGCCAGCAGAAGGGCTGATTGAGACACCAATTTGAACCAGTTGTCCAACTAAAAATGCAAACGCACCTAACTAACCTTCAGGCTGTGTCTAATTTACATAATTTAGACATTTGTCCACAGGGCAGTGGGATAATTTAACTGTATACAAGGGGTTATAGGTGGGCTTGATACGCAGTGTCGACCAGGTTGTGCTTTTAGAAAGAACTACAGATATCAGTTGAGGGCACAATGTGAACAAAGGAAGGCATTTACCTGTGACAATGGCACTAACATCTTCCTGATTTCACCCCAAACCTCCTGGCAGGGTGAGGGGCGGCTGGCTGTGTGTGTGTGGGAAGTGCTCTTGCCTGGACAGGTATTTGGAGAAGTGTCTTCAATGCTAAGCCTTTGGGGCTGAGCCCTTTTCCAGGGGAAGGTCAACAGGCATGTGGGTGGGGGTTTGGTTGCGACATCTGTAGGTCCCACCTCTGCTGGTGCACCAGATGACGCTCACTCATCGCTCACTCCTCACAGACACTGCTTTCACCGGCTGGCCTTCTTAGCAGAAAGCCCTGTTGTTAGGTGCATCGAGTGCATTTTGACTTATGGTCGCTCCAGGTGACAGGGCAGAACTGTGTCCCATGCCGTGTCCCTGGCTGTCATCTTCACAGCAGATCACCACGTCTTTCTCCTGCAGAGCTGCTGGCCAGTTAATAGCCGGTCACAAACTGCTCGCACCAACGGGGGACTTGATCCCCGACACAGTCTATGTGAGGCGACATGGCAAGGAATGCTGGGACGGAAAGGGGCCTTCACACCTACCCTGATTGGCCACAAGATCCCAGGCACTATGTCCTGCTCCAACCCAAGGTCTCCACACTGAACAGGACAATGCTGCCCACCTCACAGAATGATGGTAGATAACACAGTCAGCACCCATTGACACTCTTCCCTTCCTGCTATCAGTCACACTGTGGCCTTACAGACTGCCCTCTGGGTATCAGCAGGAAACAGGTCACTTTTTCTAACATGGCCCAATCCAACAAGTAGAGTCTTCAGAAAAAGTGTGGAAAAAACAGAGACAAAGGATACCAACTAAATAAGGATTCATCACCCACTGCCGTGGAGTCAATGTCGACTCACAGCGCCCCTAGAGGACAAAGTGGAACTGCCCCACAGGGTTTCCAAGGCCGTCAATCTTTACAGAAGCAAAGCTCAAACCAAACCCACTGCCTTGGACTCAATTCCAACTCACAGCGAACCTAGAGAACAGAGAGGAACTGCCACAGAGGGTCTCCAAGGCTGTCGTCTTTACAGAAGCAAAGTCCAAACCACACCCAGTGCTTTGGAGTCAATTCCAACTCACAGTACCCCTAGAGGACAGAGTGGAACTGCCCTATAGGGTTTCCAAGGCTGTCATCTTTATGGAAGCAGACTGCCTCATCTTTCTCCCACGGAGCAGCCTGTGGGTTCAAACCACCATCCTTTGGGTTGGCAGCCTAGTGCTTTAACCACTGTGCCACCAGAACTCCTACAATAAAGCTACATCCTGCTTATGTGGAACTCTTGCTGAAGGTAGACCTCTTTGACTATTGTCTACATCACAAATAATTCACAATGCCACAACGTTTTGAAATTTTAATTTTTAAGTATTTGTTATACTTGCTTGTAATAGTGCACTAAATGTAACCTCTGAAAATGCATGTATATGGTACCTGGACATAATATAAGGAGCCCTGGTGGAGTGGTTAAACGCTTGGCTGTGAACTAAAAGGTCAGTGGTTTGAACCCATCAGTTGCTCCACAGGAAAAAGATGAGGCAGTTTGCTACCATAAAGAGCACAGCTTTGGAATCCCTATGGGGCAGTTCTACTCTGCTCTCTAGGGGCACTGTCAGATCGACTTGACGGCAGTGGGTTTGGTTTGCTTTGTTTCCTGTGAAAACTGACAGCCTCAGGGACCCTATGGGGCAGGTCCACTTGGTCCTGCAGGGTCATCATGCATCAGAATTGGCTCGACGGAGACAGGATGGACGCACGCACAGTTTTGTGTGAAGCCCGGTGGCCCACCGCCCACTTGCATCTGTGGATGAAGAACGGAAGCTCGTGTGACGGAGCCACGTGAGGAAGGTTCCGTGGGGTCATTGCTGCGAATAAAACCTGAGCCCTCACCAACCAGAGATGTGTCACGACAAACCGTGACCCCGAACATTCCTAGAGTCCAAAGGACAAAACAAGATGATGGGCGGGAGCAGAAGCTGTTCATCACAGTCTTAATGCACGAAGCCAGAGGTGAGGGAGCCATCGCACTGGACCTGAAACCAACCAACACTGAGTCCTAAACCAGGAATGCAACTGCCTTTGGAGTAATGCAAAGCAGACACCTAGTTACAGGGGACACTGTCCCCAGGCTGCCAAGTGGGCACTCCTGACGAACTTGGTGAGGCCCAGGAGGGGGGATCAGCATACCCGCCTACAAGATGCTGCAAGACGAGGTCACTGACAGGGCAGGGTAATCCCAGGGTGCGGCAGAGGTGAGGGGCCGAGGGGCCCCAAGCGACACCCTGCCAACAGAAAGCGCATGGGGACCCCCATTACTGTGCACAAGGCTCTAAGCAGCACGGGCTTTCCCGCTCCTGAAGAATGACGGCCACTTTCAGAAGTGCAGACTCGGCCCCTGGGCATCCCGAGCCCGGACCTCACCTTCGGCAGCGCCCGAGAGACCGTCGGCCTTGAAGGTGCTGGTGCTTTTCTTCCTCCGGTGCTTCTTTCTGTTGGCGTGAGGAGAGGGGGGCGGGTCGAGCTTGGGGCTGGTGGTGCTGGGGATGCTTGGGCTGGAACACACGGAGTCACCCAGCCCCGTGTCTGCAATGGGACGGAAAAGGTAAAGGTTAAGCTCTTAAAAAGCTGACTTTGCAAAAACAAAAAAAAAAAAAGCCAAAACATCTTAGTGTCCCTCCAACATGGTATCAAGCCTTGCAATCAGTAGACGACCAAGGCAGTGGCCCCACATCACAGATTAAAAGGTCATGGCACCCCTCGCTCTCATGGACCACCCGTCATTCAAAAACGGGCCCCGATTCAGTATTCTCTTTACGTTATGCAGAACTCCAAGGTCTCTCCTTGGCATGAGGGAGAAAAAGTTCAGAGCTTCCAGAAAAAGAGAGTGGTGAGTTCATGCTTTTTCTTATTTCTCTCTTCCAATAATGACATCGATAGAATTAGGCATGACACAGACTTAAGAATGCTGATGAAAATGTCACATTAAATGGCTCTGATGGTTCATGTGCGTGTGTGCGCGAGGATGTGTGCAAGAAGTCCAGTAGTGCCCCCTTATCTGCGGGGGATCTGTTCCAAAACCCCCAGTGGACGCCTCAAATGGGGGATAGTACCACACCCTATCTAGACTATGTTCTGTCCTATCCATACATACGACAGGTACCCAGGGGCCCTGGACACTGGCAGGCCGTGGCCCAGCTGCTCATTCGACTGTGTTTTCCAGGCTGGTGCTGAGCAGAGAAGGGTCAGGCAGCACCAGATATTACCAAGCTGCTCAGAGTGGCGCACAGTTTAAACATCTGTACTGTCACTGACTGCAGGTAATGGAACCATGAGAAGTGAAACCGTGGATAAGGGGCAACTATGGCATTCCTCATTCTCTTTCTTCTACCTCCCACATTGTATGTGGCTATAACTTCACTTCATTTTATGTAAAAATTCTATGCCATTTCTCTCTGTTACCAGCGCCCAACAATAACCCACTGCCTTCAAGGTCGATTCCGACCCACAGTGCCTCTAGAGGACACAGTGGAACTGCCCCACAGGGTCTCCAAGGCTGCCAGTCTTCACAGAAGCAAAGCCCAAACCACACCCACTGCCGTGGAGTCAATTCCGACCCACAGCGCCCCTAGAGGACAGAGTATAACTACCCCGCAGGGTCTCCAAGACTGTCATCTTTATGGAAGGAAAGCCCGAAATCACACCCACTGCCGTGGAGTAGATTCTGAGTCACAGTGCCCCTAGAGGACAGGGTGGAACTGCTCCAGAGGGTTTCCAAGGCTGTCAATCTTTACAGATGCAAAGCCCAAACCAAACCCACTGCCATCAGTTGGTTTCGACTCAGTGCTCCTAGAGGACAGGGTGGAACTTCCCCACAGGGTTTCCAAGGCTGTCATTCTTCACAGAAGCAAAGCCCAAATGACACCCACTGTTGTGGAGTCAATTCCGACTCACAGCGCCCCTGGAGAACAGAGTGGAGCTGCCCCACAGGGTTTCCAAGGCTGTCAATCTTTATGGAAGCTGACTGTCTTATCTTTCCCCTGAGGAGTGGCTGGTGGGTTGGAATCGTTGACCTTCTGGTTAGCAGCCAAATACTTTAACCACTGCACCACAGGGCTCCTTGTGCCCAGAAATTGATTAACATAGTAGACCTGCCAATTTTTGATTCACTGCAGGTACTTACAGAAGTTTTCAAACCAGCGCACAAGTGTGATGATCCACTGCCAATGACATTGTCTCAGGGGTCATGACCGAAGAGAAGACCAAAGAGGTGCTAAATGACCAGAAATGAAGACGTAAGTGAACCTGGATGGAAAACTACATCGACGGTGGGCCAGAGATGCATGCACACGCAGGAAGTGTCTCCCGGCCAGCTCTTTATTTCATGATTCAGTCCTTGGACAATTCAAAAGACAGACCGTTCTGTACAGCAGACTCCATTCATCCACTAGTCTTGTTTTGAGCACCAAGGGCCAGTCATTTTTCTAGAAGCTTGAGATCCATCCATGAGAGCCTTTCCCTGGTGGCACTCACCTAGTAGCTGGGTCACTACCCAGAGGGCGTGAGAAGGTGAGAAGCGCTACTGAGAAGGAAGGAAGGAAGGAGTGCAGGGTATAGAGGCCTGCTCGTTGGGGTGGTGGCGGCAGGAAAGGGGTGTTGCCATTTCAGTAGGGTGGTCAAGGTAGACTTCACTGAGGAGAGACGTCTGGGTCATGAACTGAAAACGATGAGGGGGGCAGGAAGTAGCTCCAAGGCTAAATGTGGCCCTAAGATGGGAGCAAAGCTGGTGAGTTCCAGAAACAGAGCTGAGGCCAGAGGATCTGGGGCCAGTGAGTGAGGCAGACAGATGGAGAGGACAGCAGGAGTGAGGAGAAGGGCTGTGCGGGTGGGGCTCACACCCCAAACAAGCAAACCGACCTGTTGCCGCCAAGGTGATTCCAACTGACAGTCGGCCCTAAAGGACATACAAGAACTACCCCAGAGTTTTCCCAAGGCTATAATGTTTACGGAATTAAAGTCCAAACCAAACCCACTGCTCTTGAGGCGAGTCGATTCTCACTCACCGTGCCCTGAGAGGACAGAGCAGAACTGCCCCAGACGGTTTCCAAGGCTGTATTCTTCACTGAAATGAAGAAGCCTACCTCATCTTTCTCCTGTAGAGTGGATGGTAGGTTTGAACTGCTGACCTTTGGGTTGGAAGATGAATGCTTTAACCACAATGTATTTAAGGTATCTTAAAAAAACGCATGGTTCCAAGAATGCCCCGGGAGCAGCCTTCCCCACGCCCTGAGACCAGAGGTGTCTTGTCCCCTCTGTGTGGTGGGAAGGAAGGCCCCTGGGGAGCACCTGGTGGAAAGACCTGAGTCCCCTCTCTGTGGATGGACTCATAGACGCTGCCAGGGGTCCTTCCAACAGGTGTACAGCGTTGCGGAAATTCAGTGTCTGGGTATCTTTCCTCCGATTTGACAGAGCGTGCAGCAAACACCTGGGCACCTGTGTCCTTCAGTGCCAGGATGGTGGTTGTGTCCACGGCAAAGAATGAGCTACAAGCTCGTTGGTGTGGCTGCCTTGTGATGGTGCCCACACCATGGCTCTCTTTCTTCTACTCCTAAGAGGAAAAGGCTCTTCCTCTTGTGAAGGGAGCCCTGGTGGTGCAGTGTTAAACACTCAGCTGTAACCAAAAGGTTGGTGGTTGAACCCATCCAGCTTCCCCGCAGGAGAAAGACTTGGTGACCTGCTTCCGTAAAGATGACAGCCTAAGAAATCTGACAGGGCAGTCCCACTGTCATACAGCCAGTATGAGCTGGAGTTGACTGCTGGCAACAGTGGTTTTTTTTTTGCTTGTTTGTTTGCTTCTCTTGTCAAACTAACCTTCCAGGTGGCTTTGTTGGGGTGGTGGCGGCAGGAAAGGGGTGTTGCCATTTAAGCAGGGTGGTCAAGGCAGATCTCACTGAGGAGAGACATCGGGGTCATGACCTGAAGATGGTGAAATATGCGTGCAACACCACAGAATCCAGGGAGCATTTTGCCACAGGTATGGGCTGGGTATTGTCGCCAAATGATATGTTGAAGTCCTCACCCTGGAACCTGCCAACGTGACCTTGTTTGCAAAGAGGGTCTCTGGAGATGTCACCAGGTAACACAGGTTGTATCAGAGGGCTGGGCCTTAGCGTCTGTGACTGGGGTCCTTATAAAAGAGGACACCTTCAGATGCTGCAGCTGGGGCCAAGGGATGCCTGGAGCTGCTGGAAGCTGGGAGGAAAACATGGAATGGATTCTCCCTCAGAGCCGTGGAAGGATCAGCATCGAAGCCTCCAGAACTGAGAGATGACACATGTCTCTTCTTGAAAGCCACCTGGTCTTTGGTTGTTGTTGGGTGCCGTCCAAGACCACAGTGTGTCCATAGGACAAATGGAACTGCCCCATGGAGTTTCCTAGGCTGTAATCTTTATAGAAGCAGACCACCAGGTCTTTCTTTCCCATGGAGTGGCTAGTGGGTTTGAACCGCTGACCTTCTGATGCATAGCTGAGCACCTAACCGTTGCACCACCAGGGCTCCTTATGGCAGTCCCAGGAACCTGACATATGTGCTCTTGTCAGATAAGGTGCTCACAGGTGAGGCCTCCCAGGGTGGGCCCTGGGAGACTGTCTTGCTCCAATTTAGAGGTGAAAAACTGCGGCCCCCGGTGACCTCCCTCCCAGGTCCCACTGCAGGTCAGGGAGGGCTGGGCTCTGAAGCCCCGTCTCTGAATCCCAGAACCCTCATTGCCTTCTGCTGTTTTCCTGCTGTCTTGTCTGGGCTCCAAACCCTCTAGGGCCCAAGCCTGGCATGTCTGTTTTGAGTTTCCTGCTGGACGGAGAGAGGGTACTATGACCACTTAAGGAGGCTGGCATCTTAGGGGCTGAGGCACAGCACGTGGGGCAGAGCGATCGCTGTGGCTGGGTGGATGGGTGCAGTTCAGCTCAAAACAGGTGGCTGGGCACGGGCCAGGTGCCACACAAGATGCCTCCCTCAACAGAGGAGGTTCTCGGTGCTGGGTGACAGCTGCTGGGAACATGGTGGTGGGAACACCAAGTGCGTGCAAACGCAGTGACTGTGGGGCAGAGAAGGTGGTAGCAGGGCAATCCCCTGGTCAAGGGAGGCTGTGGCAGGAGCCTGCAGGCCGGCAGGGCAGGGGCCTGGGACAGGGGACCCAAGAGCCCTTAGCCTGACAGTCAGGCCCACAGGACCACTGCTGTGGCTGGGGTGGCCACGTGGAGACAGCTACAGGTTTCCAGCTCACAGGGGACAGAGTGCCAGGGCCAGCACATGAAGTCCTCGGCCTCTAGATCCTGAGACCTCCGCTCGGTGAGAGGTGCTTTCCATCGCCCGGTTTAAAATATGTGCAATCAGGACAACCCAGACTTCCCGCTCCGCTTCTCTCCTGCCGACTGCTCCTCCTGCCTGACAAGGTATCCCTCAACGTGAGAGCTCAGAAGCCTGGCTCCAAGCCCTTAAATGAGCTTGGCCGCAGCCTGCTGCACGTGGCTGCTCCTCCTGACTGCATACAAATAACGCATTTTATTTTGTATCAATTACGGGGCGAGGACAGACGACCACTGTCGGCGGTGTTGAAGACGGGAGGGAAGACCCGGTGAGAAGAAAGGCATGCTGAATTAAAAAGGCCAGGCCTCATTACTCCACTGTGACAGAGGGACCCGGGCGGCCAGGACGCAGAGCTGGGACGGCCGCTCCACTGCCGTCCTGTGCGTTCAATGCCAGCCATTAGTTCTTCCCAATCGGGCATCAATGTTCAACGCACACCCCAAAAAATATATAACATGCGCAATAACGCTAACAATCTGCACTCTCTCTGGCTCCAGCACGTGAAGTATGAGTCAGGGAAGCAGGTCCACTTTTCACTCGGGGAGCTGACAAGCATGACTCGAGGGAGAATAAAATAACATTCTGTGCGCATAAATATCGTGCGGCCTGCTTGAGACTGATGGGCCAGGAATGTCTTCTTAGCTATCATTCCGGCAGACAGGCCCAAGGACACTCATAACTTATTTTACAATCATTTAGTTTCAGCTCAAGTGGAAAACGTGACAACTTATCTGCACTGACAAGATGCCATATCGAACCTTACAATTAACTCGCCTCCGATTACCTGCCCAGCCGATCATTAGCTGGCAATTTTTGATGAACTGTTGCAGGGAGCCCTCAGTGATCGTTGTCAATGCCAGCTATGCTGATAGGCGTTTGATGACCCTGCCGATATGCAAACAGATCGGACTCCAAGCAGGTGACTCCCTCGTTCCTGTCACCACCAAGGGTCTCCAATGAGTCCTACTGGGGAGATGTCTGCCTGTGCTGAGCCGGAAGGAAGAATGTCTGTGACTATTATCACCGCTACAATGATTACCACCGCTTCCGCGATGACTTTTACGACTCAGACTGTTAACATCTCTGCTGCCATTACTAAGGAACCCTGGTGGTGCAATGGTTAAGTGCTGGGCTGCTAACCAAAGGGCTGGCGGTTTGAACCCACTAAGTGCTCTGCGGGAGAAAGATGTTGCAGCCTGCTTCTGTAAAGACTGACAGCCACGGAAACCCCACGGGGGCAGTTCCACCCTGTAATATAGGGTCTCTGTGATTGGAATCCACTTGATGGCAGTGGGTTTGGTTTTGGGTGGTGCCGTTACTATCACTATTGCTACTGGTGCTATTCTCACTACAATTATGACTGTCACTACCACTACTCCTGCCATTACAAGTACCATTCCCACTGCTATTGCTCTCACTGCGCAATGCAACAACTACTCCTATTACTACTGCTGTTACTCTTACCACCACCACAACTGTTACTGTTACAACAACTAGTACTGCTACTGTTCCTACTGCCCTCCCAATGCACCCTACCAACCCCTGCTCTTCCCAGACTGGAACTCTGTATTTCAGGGCACTGTGGGTCTGTGGAGGCATTTCCCTTAAGTACTCTTCCTTGGTGGGCTCCATTAGGAGAGGGGGCGCCAAGAATCAGCTACCGAGTGCTGCCTGCACAGCCTGGGAGGCTGCTAACGGTGCTCGAGGAACTGGTTGTTAACTTCCTATGTGTTTTCATAGGAACCTTGCGTCTGTATGAGAAACAGAGAAAGGACGGGTGAATGATGCTAACCCTCCCCATCCTCTCTGCCGTCCACACTCCTAGCGTTCTCACTTGGGTTCTGGGGAACATGCTGCTGTCGTCAGGTGCTGTCGAGTCAGCGCCGACTCATGGCGACCCCGCGGACAACAGGAAACACAGACCTCACATACGTATAAAGTGTCAGAGAGGGCATCTGTCAGTGCCGGGGGGTGAGGGGGAGAATCAGGTGTGGACTAAGACGGACTATAAACTAAAAACAAGTCACTGCAGGGGCTTGGAATTCAACCACATTTCCTTTGATACCAGGTCAACAATGTAATGCTAATTTGGATCTTTAATAAACGCTCTGCTTCTTCCAGTGACGGATTTGTCAGCTGGTAAATAAAGGCAAACCACCTCTGCTGTCCGAGGAAATTACAACGTCCGTGGTCTGTGTTAAAAGGTGAGTGTGAAGTGAAGTTCAAAACATGGCCCTGCTCGCAGGCCCTTTGACTGCAGCTTTCAACAGGAGGAGGGGACTTGAATCCAGATCTGAAGGTGTTTCAGAGAGCTGCGCCATTGTCCGCTTCCCTGTGCCACTCGCGGTGCTCACACAGAGGGACACAATGCCAGGAGCAGGGGCAGCGGAGACGCGGTGGGGGGCTGGGCAAGATGACAGGTGCTGGGGGAGAGCAAAGGACAGCACAGTGGCCCACTCTGTTGGGGGGAGAAAAGAAGACAGGGAGGAAAGGAAGACAATAAGAGGGGCTCGAGCCAGAGACCGCGTGGGGTGAAGAATCTCCTACATGGGCCATTTACAATTACATCAAGATGTCTCTATCAATTAGACGGAGGAAACCGGGACTTCGGACATCTGATACCCACACACATGAATCCTTGATTACGGAAATATGTTTACAAAGCCTAAAAAAAAAAGGCACAACTTCTGATCACTAATTAAATGCTTAACGAGCCAGACAAGCCCAGGGTAATTTCTTTGATGAGCGTCTGCGTGCCCCTCAGGTTGAGCCTCTTGCTGGGATGGAAGTGCTCCAGAAGAAGCACCTAGCGAAGGGCGGCTGGAGAAAGCGTCTTCTGAGGCCCCGCGGGGACGGGCATCGCAGCTACAGCGCCAACGAGCAACCGTCAGGAAGCAAGAGGACACAGCAAGAGGGCAGCAGTGGGGAAAGCTTCCCGATGACAGGAACTGGGGACTATGGAAACAACGGGGGACGGACCAGGTGATGAAGCAGGGAGAGGAACCCATCTCCTTAATATGCTAATACTACAAACAGAGCATCCAACGGCCTGTTCCTGGGTCTCAGTTTCACAGGACTGTTTTTTTTTTTTTTTTTTTTATATATTACACACTGAAACAAAATTCCACAAGAGAGCACTATTAGGGAATTCTTGCACTTCAGGATGGACTTTTAAGAAACACAATGAAGATAAAATTCAACAGCAACAAGGACACAAACAGTGTACTTGTTAAGGACCCAAAAGCTGCACTGAATCTGCTGTCACTGAGCTGCATCCGACCCACGGTGAGCCCACGTGTGCAGAGCAGAACTGGGCTCCCGAGGGTTTCCAAGGCTGGGGCCTTTCGGAAGCAAGCCACCAGCTCTTTCTCCTGAGATGCCTCTGGGTGGGTCTGTGCCGCCAACCTTTCAGTAGGAGTCAAGCACTGAACTGTGTGTGTTGCCAGGCTCTTCCCTTCTTTAAGGGCAGCAGGTCGCATTTTGTTCGTCTGGAAATGAGGGGCTGGGAGAACGCAATTTCCAAGATTCCTAATGGGCATACACTGGGGTCTCCGTCATTATTTCACAGGCAGAGATTTCCACGATGAAGTCCAAGTCCCAGGGAGAGCCTGGAGGGAGATGGGGCAGCAGCCGCTGAGCTCTGGGACTGGTGCCGCCCGGCGTCCGGCTGTGTGCGTAAGAGCAGCAAGAAGAGCATTGAGAGCTTTCTCCTTCCCCACGGCCTGAGCTTGGCAGTGCAAACAGACAAGCAAAAGATGGGGCTCCAACAGCCTGGGATCCCCAGCAGATGGCTGACAATGACCGTTATCATCACTACAATTAGTATGATGACAACCACATTAAAAAAAAAAAAAAAAAAAAACTGGTATAAAAGCCTATATTACAGAATGTTTGCCAACTTGCCAATGGTGTACAAGTTAGTGGCACCAATTACATCACCCATGTTGTGTAACCATCTCCAGTATCTGTTGCCAAATTTCCCATCACCATCCATACAAACTCAACGCTTTGTAAACAATTACCGCTACTGTATCTTAACTTCTCTTTGAGTTTTAGAATTTACTCTGGCAATGAACTATTCATAAAATTTTCAGGACCCACTGCATCTCTACTAAATCAGAATCTCCAAGCCCAGAGTAATGTACGTGAAAAAAATAAATAAATGAATAAACCTGTCTTGTGATGATTCCGAGGGGCAGCCATGTTAGAGCATTACCCATTCCCACCATGACGTCCCTTCTGCTCTGTTATCTTTACCACATCTTCTTCACTACAGTTCCACCTGAAGGCCTGATGATTTCTAAACAGGCAGGCCCTACAATCTGAATCATAATGCTATCCTGTCTTAACTCTTCTCATTATTATTACTGTAAAATATGTCAAACAGAAACAAAGACTAGTACAATGAACCCTCTCATAACCTAGCTTCGAAAACTACCAGCTAATGCTTAATCTTCCTTCCTTCCTTAAATCCCTTCACCCATATTAAACCTGCCTGTCAATTATCCACCTAGTTTCCCTCCCATCCCCTCCCCTCCCATCCCTGGTAACCAATGAAGAAAATCTCCTTTCCTGGGTAAACCTTTCTTTGACTTTCTAGAATAACTCTTAATTGGTTTGTTTCTTCTTGGTAGTGTAAACACAACTGATTTCCCAATACTGAAGTCTTACCTTACCAAATTGTGATAGTAACCACCACGTGAACAAACTTAACACCCAAGGTTGTAATCTCAAGTTCACTTAATTTATTACACTGGAAATAAAGCAAACAAAGAAGATGGAGAGGTAACCTTCACAGATACGAGGACCAGGAGAGGCTGCTATAATGGAAGCAAAGGGCATATTTTATGAAGTAGGTTGGGGAGAGGGAGAGAGGAAGGAAAGGAAGGAGGGGGAAGGAAAGGGAGAGAGACTGACTTGTGGCATGACAGCAGGAGGGACTCCACACACCTGCTGCCCACAAAAACTGGTGACAATTACTGGGGGGAAAACCAACATATAACACACACACACACAAATAATATAAATATAAATATATATATATATATATATATATATCGTTGTTATGTTGTTATGTGCCGTCGAGTCGGACCAGACTCATAGCTACCCCTCCTTGGGTTTCCGAGGTAGTATCACTACGGAAGTAGATTGCCCCACCCCATCTTCCTTCCGAGGATTGGCTGGTGGGTTTGAACCGCCAGCCTTCTAGTTAGCAGTCAAGTGCCTTAGGCACTATGCTACCAAAGCATATATATATGGAGGAGCTCTAGTAGCGTACTGCCTAAGGCACTTGACTGATAATCAGAAGGCTGGTGGTTCAAACCCACCAGCCACTCCCCAGAAGGAAGGTTGGACAATCTACTTCCATAGAGATACCGCCTCGGAAACCCAAGGAGGGGTCGGTATGAGTTGTGATCGAGTCAACGGCATTGAGCTTGGTTTTTGGTTTATATATATGTATGGACCACCTAAAATCTCTTGACATGGTCCCAAGGATATACAGAAAATGAAGACCGAATTCAAGAAAATCTACTTAAAGTTCAGTGAGAATAATGAGGCTCTACAATATTTGAAATGAGACCTACTATACCCTCCCTCCACTGCCCACTCCTCGGAAGGAAGACGGGGCAATCTACTTCCGTAATGATACTGCCTTGGCACCCAAGGAGGGGTTGCTATGAGTCAGGTCCGACTCGACGGCACATAACAACAACAACAACAACATACCCTCCCTCATTAATACCAATTCTTCACAAATTCATCCAAAAAACATAAAGGAGGAAATACTTTCTAAGCCATTCTATGATAAAGAATGAGCTTTTCGACAAAGGGTGTTGGGACAACTGCACAGCCTCATGGAAAAGAAGGATGTTGGAGTCTTACCTCACACCATATATACAAATTACCTTGAGAAGGATCAAAAACCTGAATGTAATAGCCAAAATTATAAAGTCCTAGATGAAAACAGGAGCTCTGGTGGTGCAGTGCCTAAGGCATTTGACTGCTAATCAGAAGGTTGACAGTTCAATCCCACCAGCCGCTCGGTGGAAGGAAGACTGGATTATCTACTTCCATAAAGATTCACCACCTTGGAAACCCAAAGGGGGTGGCTATGAGTTGGAATCAACTCAATGGGAATGGGTTTGTTTGTTTGCTTGTTTGTTTTTGAATTTCCAATTAATTATTAGATATGAAACCAAATGCTAAAGCATCAAAAGGAAAAAAAGATAAATAGGACTTTATTAAAAGAGAGCATTTGTACTTCAAGGAACACTACTGAGAAAAGTGAAAGACAAGCCATAGAATGGAGAAAATATCTGCAAATCAGACACCTGACAAGGGTCTAGTATACAGAATACATAAAGAACTCCAACTCAGTAAGACAACTAGCCTGATAAAAAACAGACAGAGAACTGGAACAATATTTCTCCAAGGAAAATCTATATATGGCTGATAAGCACAAGAAAGGGCGCTTAGCATCCTTTGTTAGTCAACAGAGAAATGCAAATCAAAGTCACAGTAAGACACCACTGTGCACCCACTGGGATGGTCACAGATCAAAAGCCAGATGCTGGTGACAATGTGGAGAAACTGGAACCCTCATACAGTACTGGTGGGAACGCCCAATGGTACGAACGCTCGGTCAGTTCCTCAAACAATTAAACTTTAAGAGTTACCACCTGACCCAGCAATTCACACCTAGGTATACACCCAAGAGAAATGAGAACATGTGCACACAAACATTCACAACAGCCACAAGGCAGAAAAACCCACAGTCTATCAACTGACGGACAGATATACACAATGTGGAACTACCTATTCCGTGAAATATTATTTGGCAATAAACAGGAATGAAATACTGATTTCTGCTACAACATGGATGAGCCCTGAAAACACTATACCAAGTGAAAGAAGACAGGCACCAGAGACCACACACTGTGTTTCCACTTCCATGAAATACCCAGACAGGTAAATCTACGGTGACAGTGAGCTGAAGAGTGGTTGCTTTGGGACACTGGCATGGGGTGTGTGTGACAGCTTGAAAGTATGGGGTTTCTTCACAGGATGATGAAAATGTTATAAAATTGACGGTGGTATGATGGTTGCACTGATCTGTGAATACACTAAAAACTAATGAGCTACGTCCTTTGAATGAATAGTTGTAAATTACATCTCAATAAAATATTGTAAGGTTGGGGCCCAATGTTGGTGGACGTCAGGCTTGGGGGCTGCTTTTCGCTTGGGGGTGGCTCTATTTTAAGGCCAGGGCCTGAGTTAGATGGGCGTAGGGCTTGGGGGCTGCTTTTCACTTTTGCGGGTGCTCTATTTTAAGGTTGGGGCCCAAGGTAGGCAGGTGCAGAAGGGCTAGGAACAACTAAGGGAGATGAATTTGTCTGTCAGTTTGTTGTCCTGTGGTAGCTTATGTGTTGCTTTAAGGCTGGAGGCTATGTAACTGATGTTGAAAAATGCCAGCAAGGTTAACGATATGGACAGGTTTCAGCAGAGCTTCTGGGCTAAGAAAGATTCGGAAGAAGGAAGAGATCATCCACTTCTCAAACAACTGGCCAGTGAAAACCTTATGAGTAGCAGTGAAACACTGATATATGACTGGAAAACTTGACGAATAGCCCTGAAACACTGTCGATATAGTGCCTGAAGATGAGCCCATGAGGTGGGAGGCACTTGAAATCTAACTGGGGAAAAGGTGACTCCTTATAGTAGAGACGACCTCAATGATATAGATGGAGTAAAGCTTTTGGGACCTCCGTTGGCTGATGTGGCATGAGTCAAAATGAGCAGAAACAGATGCAAACATCCATTAATAATTGGAACATGGAATTTACGAAATATGATCTAGGAAAATTGGAAGTTTTCAAAAATAAAATGGAATGTATAAAGATTGATATCCTAGGCATTAGTGAGCTGAAATGGACTGGTTTTGGCCATTTTGAATCAGAGAACCATATGATCGACTATGCCGAGAGAGACAAATTGAAGAGCAATGCTGTAACATTCATCACCACAAAGACTGTTTTGAGATCTGTCCTGAAGTACAACACTGTCAGTGATAATATCCATACGCCTACAAGGAGGACCAGTTAATACTACTATGTGCACCAACTACCAAAGCCAAAGATGAGGAAACTGAAGATTTCTATCAACTTTTGCAGTCTGAAATGGACCAAACAAGCAATCAAGATGTGTTGGTTATCACTGGTGACTGGAATGCAAAAGTTGGAAACAAAGAAGAGTTACTGATAGTTGTAAAATACGGTCTTGGAGACAGGAATAATGCTGGAGATCTCATGATATAATTTTCCAAGACCAATGACTTATTCATTGCAAATACCTTCTTTCAAAAACATAAGCGATAGCTAAACATGTGGACTTCACCAGCTGGAATACACAGAAATCAGACTGACTAGATCTGTGGCAAGAGGTGATGGAGAAGTTCATTGTCTTCAGCCAAAACAATGCCAGGAGCTGATTATGGAACACACCATCACCTGCTCATGTGCACATTCAAGTTGAAGTTGAAGATAATTAAAACAAGTCCATGAGAGCCAAAACATGACCTGAATAATATCTCTCCTGAATTTAGAGACCATTCAAAGAACAGATTTGATGCATTGAACACCAACAACCAAAAGCCAGAGGAATTGTGGGATGACATCAAGAACATCATCCACGAAGAAAGCAAGAGGTCATTAAAAAGATGAGAAAGGAAGAAAACACCAAAATGGATCTCAGAAGAGACTCTGAAACTTGCCAGTGAGGAGAGGAGAGCAGCTAAAGCAAATGGAAAAAATGACAGGATAAAAGAGCTGAACAGAAGATATCCAAAGAGCAGCTCAAGAAGACAAAGCCAATTACTATAATGAAATGTGCAAAGGCCTGGAGTTAAAAAACTAAAAGGAAAGAACATGCTTGGCATTTCTCAAACTGAAAGAATTGAGGAAAAAATTTAAGCCTCGAGTTGCAATATTGAAAGATTATATAGGCAAAATATTGAATAATGCAGGAGGCATCAAAAGAAGATGGAAGGAATACACAGAGTCACTGTACCAAGAAGAACTGGTAGATCTTCATCCATTTCAGGAGGTGGCCATATGATCAAGAACCAATGGTATTGAAGGAAGAAGTTGAAACTTCACTGAAGGAACTGGTGAAGAACATGGCTCCAGGAACTGACAGAACATCCATTGAGATGTTTCAACAAATGGATGCCCCGTTGCAGGCAATCACTTGGTAATGCCAAGAGATTTGGAAGACAGCTACCTGGCCGAGATCCATATTTGTACCCATTCCAAAGAAAGGTGATCCCACAGAATGTGGAAATTATCAAACAATATCACATGCAAGTAAAATCTTACTGAAGACAATTCAACAACAGTTGTAGCAGTATATTGACAGAGAACTTCCAGAGAAGCAAACTGGGTTCAGAGCATGTGGAATGAGGGATATCATTACTGACGTCAGATGGATCTTAGCTGAAAGCAAAGAATACCAGAAAGATGTTTACTTACGTTTTATTGACTATGCAAAAGCATTCGATTGTGTGGATCATAACAAATTATGGATAACATTGAGAAGAATGGGAATCCCAGAACACTTGATTGTACTCATGAGGAATCTGTACACAGATCAGGAGGCTATTGCTCAAACAGAACAAGGGGACACTGCATGGTTCAAAATCAAGGGAGTGCATCAAGGTTGTATCCTTTCACCACACTTATTCAACCTGTATGCTGAGCAAATGATCAGAGAAGCTGGATTATATGAAGACCATGGCATCAGGATTAGAGGAAGACTCATTAGCAACCTGTGATACACACATGACACAATTTTGCTTGCTGAAAGTGAGGATGCCTTGAACCACTTAAGATTAAAGACTACAGTCTGCAGTATGGATTCCACCTCAAAATAAAGAAAACAAAAATCTTCACAACTGGTCCAATAAACAGCTTTATGGTGGATGGAGAGAAGACTGAAGTTGTCAAGGTCTTCATATTACTTGTTTCTACAATCAACACCAATGGAAGCAGCAATCAAGACATCAGATGACATATTGCATTGGGCAAATCTGATGCAAAGGACGTCTTTTGAGTGATGAAGAACAAAGATGTATCCCTGAAGACTAAGGTGAGCCTAACCCAAGTCATGATATTTTCAATCACCCTATGCATGGATTCACTGGACAGTGAATAAGGAAGACTGAAGAAGAGTTGATGCTTTTGAGGTGTGGTGTTGGAGAAGAGTGCTAAGAGCATCATGGTCTGTTAAAAGGACTGACAAATCTGTCCTGGAAGAAGTGCAGCCGGAATGCTCCTTGGAGGCGAGAATGGCCAGACTTTCTCACCTACTTAGGTCATGTTGTCAGAAGGGACCATTCCCTGGAGAAGGATGTCATACTTGGTAAGGTAGAGTGTCAACAAAGAAGGGGAAGGCCCTCAATGACATGGATTAACACAGTGGCTGCAACGATGGACTCAGGTATAGCAAGGATCGTTAGGCTGGTGTAAGACTGGGTGGTGTTTCATTCTGCTGTGCATAGGGTCGCTATGAGTCAGAGATGACTCGATTGCACCTAACAACAACAACAACAACAAAATTGTTTAAAACGAAAGAAGAAAGAAGAATGAGGTCATGGCATTAATGCTGCAGAGCAATCCAGTAAGGAAAGCAAAGTCCACCAGGCAGTCTAGACAGGAGCTCTGGTGGCATAGTGTCTAAAGCATCTAACTGCTAACCAGAAGGTTAGGGGTTCACACCCACCAGCCACTCCTCAGAAACCCAAGGAGGTGTCACTATGAGTCAGAATCGATTTGATGGCAGTGAGTTTGGTTTTGGTTTAGTTTGGACAGTCTAGACAGATACAAGGAAGGGGTGAGAGCCTGGAGTCAGGAGGGGACCAGGGGACCTCACAAATGAAGCCAAAGACCATTCACAAAACCTGGACCACTGCGGGGGGTGGGGTGGGGTGGTGGTGGAGGGAATTGACGTGACTGCCAGAAACGGGGGCTATGGCCGCTGAACAGGTGGAGGACCCCAACTCTGTTGTGTTTCCCTGGGGGCCTGCACTGGGCAAACTTCCCCAGACAGCCCTATGGTTTACAGTCACGGTAGCCTTCACTTCATCCTCATTCCATGGAACAGAGGACAAGCCCACTGCCTCAGCATCCTTGATCTCTTGAGTTCTTTACTTTTCCTTCTTCCTGAGTTGCATCCCTCCACCTCACCCTCTTGTTGACTCACATGGTTTCCTTGGCACCCACCAGGGTCTTGCTATCAATCCTTTCTCTTCCACCAAGAGAGAAAACAGGCTTTGGAAAGGCATCCTCATGCCCCCAGGCCATCTGGCATCAAAACTATCAGCTCATGTTAGGAGATGAAAGATACTGCAATGGTCAAGTGAGCCTGAAACTCAGGAAGTTGATGAAGGGAAGTGCTAGTTAGGATGTCAAATTCAAGTGTCAAATCTCAAATTACTATTTAGTTGGTTTTAGCTGAATGCGAGCTGCAAAAAAATTCAAATCAACAATGAACTTCAAAAACCATCAAGGCACTCGGAGCAGCTATAAGTGGAAATGAAATCATGTCAAGAGAGTCCTGCTTCTCTCCAACCTCATCTCTTTTCACATCATCAGCCACCATCATTCCTCCAGTCTGGTCCTTACAGATGCTAACTTAAAAAGACGTTCTGTTTCCCAGGGAAGGCTCCCATGGGCTGACCAGGTGAGGAAAAAACTCAATTACATGAAGAGCTTAATTAAATGCATGCTCTCTCTTGATAACATAAATTTCCCTTCTCTAGAAATGTACCTGCTTCTGTTAAAAGTCACATGGAGTCAAATTACCAACTGCCTCACAAGCAAGCAAGTGCTTGAAGCAGGGAAAGCTGAGTGCAGGCAGGGACGCTGTCCAGGGTCCTGAATATGGTCAGTAGTTTCATACTGTGCAAATTACAGCAACCCACCCAGTCGAAAGCTGCTTCCTCATAGCATACCCCTGCTCTTGGTCTACTGGCCTAATGTGGCTTGAAGAAGCTGAGTGATGCTGTCGTTAACTTTAAGAAAACCTGATGTCCAGATGTCCAGACTAAAAGGAGGTGGTGATTCTGTTGTGACATCTCATCCCATTCACCCAGGGCTAAATGCTACAAAAAAAAATAATGGATTTTTTTTTTAAAAAAAAAATATAAAGAGCAAGCTTGTCTTGGTTTGTTTATCATTTCCCTACTGCTTGGATGAATTTTTAAGTCATTACATATCATCATCTTTGCATTTAATATCTTCCAACACTTGGGGCGGTTAGATTTTGAGATATGGACCAAGGAAATGAACATTTGTGGGTTCTGGGTACAGGCTGCCAAACAGCTTCCTGGAGTTCCATGCCTCTCCCAGCAGCCATGTGTGAGGATGTCAGCTAACCCTGTCTTTGGAGCCTAGATCATGTCTGTTGGTGGACCGGCACCTCACTCCCCACCGTGTCCACAGTCCCCAGACTGGCACACAGGGGAGGCTGGTGGTGGAGGGGCAGAGAGCAACCCCAGCTGCAGAGCCAGGCTGTTCCGAGCCCCGCTGGGGGGTGCCCCGCTGTGTGACTCTGGATCCACTGCTACTGTGGCTGCCGAGCTGGCCCAGCTCACAGGGCCCATGCCAACGGAGCAGGAGGAAATGCTGCTGAGTCTTGCATGAACTTCACCATTACTGGTGTGCTCAAACCCACTGCCAAGGCACTGTGTGTGCATCCTGAGTGCTTCTGAACCCAGAGGGCTCATCTTCCAGTATCACAGGAGACAGCATTCTGCTGTGCCTGTGAGGTTTTCATGGCTAACTTTCGGAAGTGGATCACCGGGCCTTTCTGCCTTGTCTGTCTTACTCTGGAAGCTCTGCTGAAATGTGTCCACGTGGATGACCCCATTGGGATTTGAAATGACACTGACACAGCTTCCAGCATCACAACATCACAACATCACACACACCAACATTTCTTTTCACATCATTCTCCTCATCTGTGAAATGCTCAAAACACTGTTAACTCCTCAACACCTGCTCTCAACCTGATTCACTCCAAGCCTGCTGTCTGCTGTCTTGGTTAATGGCCACTCCATCCCACCAGCTAAGCCTGCTGACGACCCTGGGGCATTCTTTTATTATTTTTTAATATTTAAAATTTTAATGACTATTTTCCATTTCTAAGAATGATAATAAATTTTCATATCTACCTGTTCTTGTTTCATATTTTTTAAACACATTCTTTCATTTAACTTTCTAAGTATGCTAAAACAACGTAGGAGCTCTGGTAGTGTAGTGCCTAAGGCACTGCTAACCAGAAAGCTAGTGGTTTAAACCCACCAGTTACTCCTCGGAAGGAAGGTTGGGCAATCTACTTCCGTAGTGATACTGCTTCAGAAACCCAAGGAGGGGTTGCTAGGAGTCAGGGCTGACTTGATAGCACACAACAACAACAACAACCCTATGTGTGATTATTTCATAAAATTATTTCCATTTAGAGGAAATCCCTATGTTTAACATTGACCTTTTTTTTTTTTTTTTTTAACTCTTTATTGTGATTTGGGTGAAACTTTAGGAAGTCAACCAGTTTCCATGCAACAATTTATATACATTTTATCTCATGTTACTGACTGCATTCCCCACAAGAGAATAGCACTCATCCCACACCCTCCCATTTTATTCATCCTCTTCTATCCCTTCCTGTGTTCCGAACTTTGTCTCTGAGCAAACGCTGCCCTTTTAATCTCAAATGGTTGACTGTTACAAGGAGTAAGTACTACCCTGGTATTACTGTCCACCTTACAGACCTGTCCATTATTGACTGAAAGTTGAGCCATAGGGTGAGTTCAGTTCCAGGCCTGAAGGGTGACTAGGGGCCACAGTCCTGGGAGTTCTTCTAGTCTCTATGTGACCAGTAAGCCTGGTCTTTTTTATGATTTTAAGTTCTGCTGCACATTTTTCTCCCCCTCTTTCCATGACCTCCTATCATGATCTCTTTCAGAGTGGTCAGTGGAGGTAGCTGGGTGCCATCTAGTGCCCCTGGTCTCAGGGTTGTGGAGGCTGGGGGTACATGGCCAGTAGTCCTCTGAACCAACTGCTTCCCCGCGTCTTTGATTTCTTCACCCTTCTTCGCTCCAGAAGGGGAGAGACCAGGAGCTGCACCTCAGACAGCCATTCACAAGTTTGTTTTTGTTTTTTTTAAAGGTAGAGGGCTCTGTTTATTGGCCGTTAGTCAAGGAGCTCTGGTACCATAGTGCCTAAGGCACTTGACTGCTAACCAGAAGGCTGGCAGTTCAAACCCACCAGCCACTCCTTGGAAGAAAGATGGGGCAATCTACTTCCGTAGTGATACTGCCTCGGAAACCCAAGGAGGGGACGCTGTGAGTTGGGTCCAACTTGATGGCACATAACAACAACAACAACAATCATCAATAAAAGATAGCAGTGTTAAACAATAAACATAAAGCTCTGAGAATATCATTAACATTACTTACAAAAATAAGTATTTCTGCAATATACGGATGTTTAGTAGCCAAATCCCCAGAGGGCTCTAGGACTTGATTTGTCATCTGTTGTGTTTTAAACCCTCGGAAGGAAAACTGTGTAATCTACTTCCATAGAGATACCACCTCAGAAACCCAAGGAGGGGTTGCTATGAGTCAGATCCTACTCC
This sequence comes from Orycteropus afer afer, assembly GCF_000298275.1. NCBI lineage: Eukaryota > Metazoa > Chordata > Mammalia > Tubulidentata > Orycteropodidae > Orycteropus > Orycteropus afer. The sequence goes on from NW_006921593.1 coordinate 23,474,130, forward strand.
ACGGCAGTGAGTTTGGGTTTTTTTTTGGATTGTGTTATTTTTCTTTTTTTCTTTTTTATTGTGATTTGGGTGAAAGTTTACAGAGCAAATTCACTTTCCATACAGCAGTTCACACACGTTGTCTCAAGACATTGACTACAATTTCCCACAATGCAGCAGCTCCCCTCCCACTTCCTCCAGACAGCTACCTCTTCCCTTTGTCCATCCCTCCATGCGCTCCTGCCCTCTGAGTGTCTCCCGTGCATAAACAGCCCTTCTTTCACCCATGATTGTTCTCTCCAAGGAGTGTATCCACCTAAGGTAAATGTTCAACTCCTATGCCTGTCTTTTGTTTGGCTGGAAGCCATAGGAGTGGGTTCAATTCCAGACCTGAAAGGCAGCGCTAGTGGCCATAGTCTCAGTGGTTCCACCAGACTCTATCAGACCAGCAAACCTGGTTCCCCTACTCTCTCTTTTCTTTCCAAATGACTTTCAATTTTGTTCCACATTGTTCTCCCTCTCTATCCAGGATCTCCTACATAGATCCCTCTCCAAGAGGTTGACAGTGGTAGCTGAGCACCATCTAGTTCTTCTGGTCTCAAAGTCGCAGGAGGATCGCGTGGTGTACCAGTTATGAGGACTAATTGTTTCCACGGATCTTTGGCTTTCTTCTTCTTTGCTTTGGATGAGGAGAGACCCATCGTTGCATCTAGATGGCTGCTTGCAAGCTTTTAAGATCACAGTCGCTACTCGCCAAAGTAGGAGATGGAACAATGTTTTGTGTAGTATGTTATGCCAATTGAGCTTGATGTCCCTTGGGACCATGGTCCCGAGCCCACAAGTCCAACTACTCGCTCCCTCTGGGTAGCTGGCTGTGGCCAAGAAGTGACTACAACCTTGCCCCTTGTCAGCTCTATTATATACCTGGGAATTCTTATAGAACATACAAATACACTTGTAGGACCACTGTCTGCCAACCCTGTACACGGTCTTGGGTACACTCCTCACTGCAGACATACCTAATAGTTCAGCCTGTCCACTTGTATGTATATCCATGTTAGCTTTCCATTCACAAATTCTTAAGACGCCTCCCTCTCTCACCTCCCAACCAATGCAACAAGATACAGCACCATGCTGATGTTTTACTTTGTGTTCAGTGTGGTGCTAGACAGACAGACTCACTCACTCACCAGGATCTCTTCTAGGTGTTGCAAATAACAAACCAGCGGCCATCAAGTCCATTCCAACTCATTGCGACGCTTACAGGAGAGAGCGGAAATGCCTCAGAGGGTTTCTAAGGCAGTACATGTTTATGGAGGCAGACTGCCTCATCTTTCTCCCGTGGAGCAGCGGGTAGGTTCAAACCACTGACATTTCAGTTAGCAGCTGTGTGCTTAACCAGCACACCACTGGGGCTCCTTGTCATAAATACAGAAGTAAATAAAACAAAAATTCTCTCCCACAGACGTATATTATGGAGACGGCAATAAGTGCTGGGGATCAAAGGAAAGCGCCAAGAACTAAGAGGACAGTGAGCCTGGAGGTGGGGGCCGTTGGCATGCTGTTAACATCCTTTTATCCTGAAACCTTACCAATACTGCACAGGTTGAATGGTTATGTTCTTTCAACCAACAATTATCCAACATGGTCAGACTAAGTTCTTCCAACAAATACAGAGGACAGGGACGACTAACACCAGATGATTATCAACTTAAGGGAGGCATTCTGATGACTCAGAGAGAGGGTGCTGGAGAATCTACGTTTAAAGATGGTGCGGATGAAGCTGCACAAACGGTGCCTGCAGCAGGCGGCCCACCGATCCTGCAGGGCTGGAGCGGGAAGGCCGGCCGGGGACCCTCCAGCCCCACTTCTCAGCTCCCCCTCCTTTACTGAGTGTCTGCTCTAACTCAAGGCCTTTCACTCTGACTTTTCATTTCTTCCTGGGTCATGGTACCCAGCGAGTACCAACCACAGAATACGTGCTCAGTAAAACAAAACAAAAAAAAAAAATGTAGAAGACAAAACAAAAGCAATGCACAAAAACCCTACTGTGACAATCCACTGAAGCACAGATAACACATATTTAAGTCAAGTCTTTTAAAGTTGGAGGGGGGAAATAAAATCCAGTGTCCTTACAATTGTATATTTAAGACCTGGGGGTTTAAACTATCATCTCAGTATCTCAACACCAGCTGAAAAATCTCTATTAAATGTTCTTAGTTTTCATCATTTTGCAGAATTATTAACATATTATAATGATAAATTGTATCTTCTTGTTTTTAAAAAACTCGCCAGTTCCCTCAGGCATCATGGGGCACCTTTGTTGTGTCTGACGTCATCAGAGGAAAACCTCTGAGGATTCTGGGGAGGAATGAGATGCTAATTTGCAAAATCCTCCCTCCCTTCCTTCCCGCCTTTACAGACACAACGTCCTGTAAACATTTCAAACAGTACTTGAAACGGTTCCCGCTCTAGGACATGTCACCGCTCTCCCCTAACAGTGGGACAAGAGATTTAGGCATGAAATGTGACCCTTGAGCTCCCAAAGCCTTTATTGATGGTGGGTGGCAGGCCACAGTCCCCCTGGGGACTGTGATAACATCAAGGTATCAAGTGCCTCAAAAGGCAGGCCCTGGCCACTTGAAAGAGAGACCCCTCCAGCCACAGGAAATGCCCCCATTCCGTTCCGCCACCTGAGCCCTAACAATCGCCCCACTCAATGGGCTCCTGGTACTGAGCTGGACCCCTGTGCTCCTGGCACCACTCTGCCCGCCCACAGGGCAGATTTGAAGGGTTGGGTTCTTGCGGTAATTTACCCACAGTGACCTGGAGCAGAAAGAGCTGGAGCCGTAGGATAAAGGAGGCAACCAGCTCCACGCAGCTCTCCAGGAGGGCCAAGTGCACCCTCGGAGAGACACATCCAGGGTGTTTGTGTGTGAGTGAGAGAGAGAGAGAGAGATTGGTGTCAACATCAGACATTAATGGACTCAACAACAACTACCCAGGGCCTATTTTTTGTGAAGCGCTAGCACAGACCCGGGGAAACAGCAGTGAATAGAACAGAAAGATGTGACAGTCTAAGAGAAAGAAAGAACTAACAGTCCAAAAGCATGTTAACAGATCCATCCATTCGGGGTGATTCATTGTCACTGCGGAGGGTGGACACTGCTAGACTCAAAGTCTCTTTACCTGAATTTGCATCAAGAGCTGCCTTGGGTTACCTGTTCTGCACCTGCAGCATCTTTGAACACAACAAACACAGGGAACCAAAAGGCCCCCACGCTGAAACCTGAGGATCTTTTTCTATGAAATTAAAAAAGTCTGCGATGACTTCTGTAACAGCTAGGGCCAAGAGAACATTTCTCTCTCCTGCTGTTTCAGAATTTTGCTAATGTGCTGCTAATGACTGCGGTACATGTTTTATGTAGATTCCAAGGCTGAAGTTAACATCTCTCTTCCTCTCCCTGAGAACTGGCCATTGCCAGCCACTGCACGTCTCTGCACCAGCAGCAGGTGGACTCTGCCCAGTCCTGCTCATGGGCATAAAGCAGCAACAACACCAAGGTTATGTGTGCATTTAATTGTGCAACCGATTTGCTCATTTCATAGTACTAAGGGCGTGAAGGGGAACTCTGGTAGCACAGTGCCTAAGGCACTTGACTGCTAACCAGAAGGCTGGTGGTTCAAACCCACCAGCCACTCCTCGGAAGGAAGATGGGGCAATCTACTTCCACAGTGATACTGCCTTGGAAACCCAAGGAGGGATTGCTATGAGTTGGGTCCGACCCGATGGTACATAACAACAATAACAACAAGGGCGTGAAGCTGTCGCTCTGTCCTACACTACTGAGACAGTGTGTTTCAAATAACGCACCAAGCCACACGCATGCAGCAGGTAGGGGAATATGGTGTGCCCCGGTGGTATAAACCATGAACACGCCTGGTTACTAACCAGAAGGTTAGAGGATCGAGTCCACCAGAGGCACCTCGGAAGAAAGGCCTGGTGAACGACTTCAGAAAACTCAGCCCAGAAAACCCCATCGACCCCTCTCTGCTAGTTCTATAGCAGCTCTGCTCTAGAACCTGGGTCGCCGTGAGCTGGAGTCAACTCTGAGGTAATTTGCTGGTTTGGCTGAGGGTGACAGAAGCCTGCCTAACCTTAACCCTGTCTGAAAAGTACAGGATGCTCCAGATGGCAAATGGTTAGGTCACAGGCCCCATATTCTGTTTTCCCCAAACGTCAGTACGCTGGTTAAGGCTACTCGTTCTTTCAAAGGCGGGTGACAGCCTCTGGCGTTTGTCAAGTGCTCTGTCTTGATGAAGCGTGGGCAGACCTCGGAGACGCCGCGGGTTCAGTTCCAGGCCACCGCAGTAAAGCAAGGGTTGCAATAAAGTGAGTCACATACTTTTTTGGGGGGGCATCCTGGTGCATATAAAAGGAGCTCTGGTGGCGTAGTGCCTGACCCATTTGACTGCTAACCAGAAGGCTGGTGGTTCAAACACACCAGCCACTCTGTGGAAGGAAGACTGGGCAATCTATTTCCATAAAGACTTACTGCCTCGGAAACCCAAAGGGGGTCACTATGAGTTGGAATCGACTCCATGGCAGTGAGTTTGGTTTTTTGGTTTAGTGCACAGAAAAGTTATGTTGCTATGGTACTGTCTATTAGGTGTGCAGTGGCATGATGAAAAGTGTGAAAGACTGTGAGAGTGACCACAGTGGGGCACGGAGACACGAGCACATGGTGGTGGAGAACCGGCACCCAGAGACTTGGTTGACACAGGGTGGGCAGCGAGCCCCATCAGGAAACAGTGCAGCTTTCTGGGAGGTGCAATGAGCTGCCGTGCGCCACTACCAACCGCCCAGGCCGGGAAGGGCTCTGGGAGGCCAGCACGTGCTGTGCTGCTCAGGCCCGAGGTCCGCGTGCCCACGGTTCCGAGGGCTTGGTTTCTGGGCACAGGCACAGGACCAGTGATTCCCCCCGACGGCCCCGTGAGACGCAGGCTTCGTCTACGGGACTCAGATGGCCTGCCTTCCAGTGCTGATGCTCCTCCCGCGTGTTTGGGCAACACGGTTTACGACTGTTCCCAGCATCATCACCGAGAGATGGTCACCCCAATCTAAACCCTACTCCACAATCATTTCCAAAACGATGAAGAGTCAGGCTCGAGGAAATGGTGTAGGCACAACTATCAAGCTTTGGGCAAGCAAGTGATTTAACAGAATTGGAAAAGCACCTGTGAAAACCCAGAGTACCTTCTGCTGGCCACGCCTCTGAACCCCACGACACCCTAATGCCCGGGAATGGTGAATTCTGGAGAAGTTGGCATCATGGCAGATAATCCTGACCTGCTTGGAACCTGGCAAACCCTATACTATCTCCACCTGTAGCCAAGAATAGCATCTTCAGCTACAACTGCAGGCCCGGGATCGAGGGTTGCTTCTGGCGAAGCCTCTCTTGGGAGTTCAACGACACAGGCCACTCTGCTCTCTCACTGTCTTTTTTCCACAAAAACTAGAAATCTTTCAGAGTGTAAGCTCTAGGACAAATGAAAGTGCTCCCAACTAGGATCCAATCCACTTCGGACAGGAAGCAACAAATATGTCAGTATTCATTCTAGACAATTCCTTCAAGGAAGAAGAAAAAGGGCTGATTCCTTTCACATGGGGATACCATCGGGTCGCTTCTACTCCTTGAGGCTGGGCTTTGTTCCAGACAAAACAGTAATAATAAAGGTCCGGTGTCCGGTGACCCTAACTGGCCTTGGCTTTGCACTTTCTATACACCACATCGAAAATGTTGTCAATATAGCTCAATCAGATACCATGGTTGAACTTTGGGGAAAATCGCTTTAAAATAAAGTGCAAGATAAGATTGTGTCCCCAGCATAATCACTGACATTCTTCTCTTTTTCCTTAAGCCAAAGCCCTGGCCCCCTGGTGCTGTGGATGGGGTCAGGGATGGGTGCAGCAGCCCCAGCAGGGGAGGAATCTACTCATCAAAGAACATCGCATTCCCACCCTCGCCTCCCGCTGTGCTCCTTTATTCCCTGGGGTGAGGTTAACAGAAGCGACTACCCAGCCACCTCCCCCGGGGGATGAGAGCCCTCCCCCTGCCTCAGGCAGCGCTGCAGCCATTTCTGAAGACACCGCTCAGCCTCTCCTGCTCGGTTCCTGCAGAAGGCTCCCACCCCCCAGCACCTTCTCCAGAATCCACGCTCCCGTCATTCGCTCCTGCCCACACACACTGACGTTCCTCACCACGGCGTGGCCACAGCTGGCCACCTGCTCATCCTTGGGCTTCTAGGACTCGTCGGCTAGAGTCAGCCATGGGAGGGAGAGAGCTTTCCTAGGTACACAGGACAGAAGGCTGGAGGTATAGCTTGCTCCAGATTCGTTCAGGCCCCTGGGCTAGACCCCAGGTGAGCGAGTCACACGCAGCCGATTCCCAAGCAGACACTGTTCCTGCTGAGGCAGAGCTGGTGGCACATGGTCAGTGGTCAGCTTCTAACAGAAAGGTGGGCTGTTTGAACCCGCTCAGTGGCTCCATGGAAGAGAGGCCTGGCAATCGGCTCCCATAAAGATGACAGCCTAGAAAACTGTATGGTTGTAGTCTCTCACACGGGGTCACCATGAGCCTAACCCGACTGCACCTAACAACACAGCAACAGTCGCTGGAGAACCGGCGCCAAGGGATGGCAGGCCCACACACAACAGGGCAGAAGCGCTGCCTGGTCCCGTGCCATCTTCGTAGCCACAGGTCAACCCAAGGTCAACTCAAATTCACTGTCAACCACGGTGTGTTCTGAGCGCCCTCCAGCCTGGGGGCTCGTCTCCGGCACTGCATCAGACAGACTTCTCTTGTGACCCACAAGGTTTTGTTGGCGAGTTTGTGAAGTAGATTGCCAGCCTGTTCTTCCTAGTCTGTCTCAGTCTCTGCTGAAACCTGTCCACCACGGGTGACCGTGCTGGTATTTGAAACGTCAGTGGTGTAGCTTCCAGTATCATAGCAACACATGAGTGACTGGAGCAGGACAAACGTGCAGAAGTTAACAGTGAGTTTTTACTGACAAACAGGTCTTTCTGATTCTCAGCAGCCGAGGGCTGTGGGCAGCGGCTTCCTGGCTGTTTTCAGCCCTTCCTGTCTCTGCCTCTGTCCAGAGAGAAGGAAGAAGTGGGTGCATGTTTTTCCATGAAATCCAAGTTCATTTTCTAATCCTCAATCTCAAACACTTCTTTGTAGGCAAAGCTGTCACTGTCTTTTCTAACGTCTTTTTCACTCTGCACATACTGAGATTCTCAACCACTGTGCTCCAGTCCTGTGGATGTCTGAGAAACAAGGGGACTGTCGCTCAATCTTGGGGACAGAGCCTGGCTGGGCTTCGCCCAGGTCTGCGCCACTGTCCGCACGCGGCTGGAGCAACTCACTGTCCTGTTCTTACTCTACGAGGATGAGTGGGAAAACGGGAAAGAGAGGATGCTGAGGGTAGCTAAGAGCATAGGCCCATGAGGTTAACGCACAGAACAGGCCTCAAACGGCATCCACCAGCCAGGCTCAGAGCGGCAAGTCTGCAGAGCCTTGGACGCTCATGGGATTCGAGCGGATCTGTTCAAACACGAAGAAAGAGAACTAACGATGCGGCGAGAGTGCAGAAGAACCAGCGGGACAGGGTCGCACCAGGACGTCATCGTATTTCATCACACTTTTTAGCTGCTTTGGAGGAACACAGCCCTGCCACCACATTGTTTGAAGCACTCTAGTAGCCATTCTTACAAAGCCCCTTTAATCCACGCTTCTGGGATAAAGAATGACGTATACAAGGGGGCCTGCCCATACCTCACCACACATCTGGTACTTCTCAGAGGCAAACCTAATCGCTCAGGCTGCATTTGGCAGAAGCAAGAGAGGAGGGACTGGAGCAAGATGAGGCTCCTTCTGGAATATTCTCAGGTGCTAAACATTCAATTTGCTTAATACAGTTGAGGTCTGAGTTGTGATTCATCTACTTCCTGCTCGGGAACAGCTGCACATGGTATGGGAATGCCATCAGGATACAGGCGGTGGGATAGGCTCTGTGGAACTCACGCTGGCTTGACCCGGCTGCTGTGGACTGTACCGGGTCCCACAGCGTCTGCTCTGTCTCACTGAGTTTTACGTAATAAACTTACTATCACTATCCCTTCCGACTCCCTTTTTCCTTCCTGACAGGGCGCTGGTTCTTGAAATGTCTGGAAAGCTGGTGTTAGCATGCTGTCAACCGGTTTCAGCAGAGTCATCTCTTGGCAATGTTTGTATCAAGGTGTGGGCACACACTACTCCAACAGCTCTCAGCTGACAAGAGCATGTTTCCTTAATGATCGGGACCTCGGTTTCTCATGTTAAGATCACAGAGCAATGCCCCCCTGGGTGAGCTCTGGGGACGAACTGAAGTAATGTATCCAAACTTTCTGGCTTGGTGCTTGGCAGCCGCAGACAGCCCTTCCCGGTGCTCCAGTCATGGAGCTAAGGGGACAGTCAGCAAAACACAGGATGGTGACAGGGACCCAAGTGTTCTGACTTTGGTCTAGCACTGACCTTTACCAACCCTCCCCAGCATGTACCCACCTAGCTATCCCCTAAAGTTTCAAATGCCACCTTTGCCTGGCTCTGCTCTGTCCTCACTAGTCAAGGACCACTTCGCACCATTGTGAAGACAGACTCCCTGCTTTCTCCTTTCCAACAGAGTCCCAAAGCGACGATCTGCACTGCCAAGGTGCAAGTGAGAACCACCTATTGACTTAGTGTTCTTTCTAACTATGGAATCCATATCTGGGAATAAAGTGTGATTTACTGAAAACATTTTTAAATGAATAGCATGTCTTTATCAACGAAAGCTGCAAACAGAACAAGAGGAAAATGAAAATCTGCCATAATTCCCCTGCCCTTTTAGTCCCATGCACACACGTGTATGCACACACCTGGCTCAAAGGCAGCTCAGCCTGACCCAGGGAACAGTGCCGGCTTTGATACATCAACAAGCCACAGGCCAGAGCCCTGATGCTCATCAGCTCTGTGACTCTGGGCCAGTCATCTGCAGCGTCGAAGCCCAGCTGTCTCACTTCCAGACGACAGGAGCAGAACCACGGCATGGAGTGGACTGCAGACGTCACGGGTGAGGTACATCAAACGTTCAGTCCAGGGCTTATGAAAACCAAAAACCAAACCTGCCGCTGTAGAGTTGAGTCCAACTCATAGCAATCCCACGGGACAGAGCACAACTGCTGTAATCGTGACAAGAGCAGACTGCCAGTGCTTTCTCCCACAGAGTTAGTGGGTGGGTTCAAACCACTGACCTTTTGGTTAGCAGCCAAGTGCTTAACCCCAGTACCTCTGAGGCTCCTATTCCAGGGTTTAGCAGATGGTAAAGTGTGGGGGGATGTCTGCTCCCCAGGTTCCTGAGCACCAACCGATGCAGGTGCTGGCCAGGGCCTCAGGGCAGAGCAGTGAGCAAGGCGGATCCTGGCCGTAAGTGGCTTCGATTCTAGTGGGGGACTGACTGCTAACACAGTAAGTTACAAAGGTGCTGGAAGGTGGCAGGTGCCATGGAGAGAGCCAGGCAGGGAAGAAGGAGGAGGGCAATTTGAAAGTGGGGTCAGAACAGGCCCCTCCCTGCTGCCAGAGTCAACATGAGGGTGGTGAGGTGTGTGTGGCACCAGGGGAGGCAATGAGCCTGGGCCGGCCCTGGGTGGGCCACAGGGTGGTACTGCTGATACTCGTGGGCAGCAGAGTGACACACAGTGTCTTCTGTGAACATCCTTCCAAGTTATCAAAAGCAACAGGTAACGGCCCCTTGGTATCCCGTGTATGACTTACTCATCTCATCCCCTATTGCTAGGCAGCTAAGCTGCTTCCAATTTCTGAATTGTTTTGGAAAGAGCGCAAATGTAACTCGTTCATACTTTCTTTCTTTTAAATAACATGGAACCCACCCAGCAGCTCTGGTGATCTGCTTCTGTAAAGAGTCCTGCCTGGAACCCCATGGGGTGGTGCATACAGGGTTGCTGTGAATTGGAATCAACTCAATGATACACAACAGCAACCACAACAACAATGACTAAGTTATACAAGGATGGGACTCAATGACACGGAGCATCGTAATGGATGACGTGGAAGTGAAAAAAGCCAGTTCTGATGTAATCCAGTTTTAAGTATCAACACACAAACACATGTGAACAGCGAGGGGGTACACCCTGAAAACTAATTGCTGCATGTGGGGGTTACTATGACGATTTGTAAGTAATAAGTTTCTCTGCATTTTTATTTTTTCAAAATGTAATGTTCTATAGTTAAGGAAAATCCCAAAGTCATGGTTGTGAAAATTAGCAGCAGCAGAGGCAGATTCATTGAAACAGGCTGAAACAAGCTGACAGCAAGGCCATCTACCTTCCAGCCACACAAGGTCATCTTTGTACAGGCAGGACTTCTACAACGGTACATAATCCGTACTTCTGGAAATGAATGAATTTTCAAAATTAAAAATACAGCATGCTAACACAAACTAACACAATTTCAAGGAAAAAGGGAAAATTATTTGATAGGAAAAAAACAACTACTTAAAACAAAACAATGAATCAGTCCCAGAGCCTGCTTTAACATGCGTTGACTGCTAACACTGGTTGACTACACTGCCAGCCTGCATAGCAGGACGGGGGTACAGGCTGGGGCTGGTGCAGGTAAAGGCCCAAACCTTGGCTTCCTGAGACAGCCCAGTGTGAGGACCAGTTTCTGGAACGGGTGGCCAGAATGGGATGCAGCTTTACAAACCTCGTCAGGGGCCTGACCTGCCGGTCTAGGTGGTGCTGCCACTGCTGTGTGACTGACGGGGATGTGCAACCCCCCAAACTCAATACCCCCACCCCATATCACCATGAAGACCTCCATATGCAGGGACCCAGGCTCTTCTGGACGTTCCGATGTGAAACAAAAGGCAGCAGACAAACGGTGTCTGTGGCATTGTTGGGAAAGAGCAGAAGTGACTTCACTTTGGCACTAATGCAAAGCTGTGACACACAACAAACGGGGTCACAGCTGATGAAAGCCGAATTCCCGTTTGGGGAAACGAGGCTTCAGATTGCGAAGTGCATTGAAGTCCTCTGTTTTCCAATTACACGATGATGTGGTGGTGGGGTGTCATTGGGTTGGTTCTGACTCATAGTGACCCGGTGTACAACAGAACCAAACCCTGACTGATACTGCACCATTCTCACAATCCTAGCTATGCCTGAACCCATGGCTGCAGCTAAGACAGAAAAGGTTTCTGAAGAGTGATGACATCAGAGTCCACTGAGGAACTGTCTGTTCACAAATATGGTGAACAGCAGAATGCCCTTCCTGAAAGACAGCTGGTAAGCTGACCAACACTGTTAACTCAACTCACTGCTGCAGAAGTCAGGCTCCTGGGAGAGCTGGAGGCTTGGACTACACACCAGATGAGAAGAGAAGGGGTTGGGGAGGCAGGGCGTGTTTACTGATAATATGACCGCCCCTCCCCCCCAAAATCCCACTGCCATCAAGTCGATTTTGACTCATAGTGTGTTAGACTAGGTTCTCTAGAGAAACAAAACCAGCAAAGCTTATATGTATATAAATATATATATATAGAGAGAGAGAGAGAGAGGGAGGGAGGAAGAGAGGGAGAGAGAGAAAGAGAGAGAGAGAGTGAGGGTAGAGAGGGAGAGATTTATCTTAGGAAAATGGCTAACAGACTTATAGAAGCTGGCAAGTCCAAAGTTCCTGGATCAAACGTCAAGCTGGAGGCTTTTCCTAACTCTTGCAGCCACAGGGTCTGAGGAGCTCAAGGCTGGCAGGCAGTACACCAGCTGTTGACTCCAACAAATGATGAATCCAAGATCTCCAGGCCGAACGGTGGATTGTTCACTCATGGACAGTTGTAGGCAGCACAACAGAATCCTGATCCACAGAAGAGTGTCTCCTCTCCCAGGAGTATATCTCCACAGATATACCGGAAGCAGGCCACACCCCTAGGGAAACTCCCTTTCAACAGATTGGCCGCTCAAAACAGAGTCATCTGATTTCATCATGGGAACAACCACACCACAATAGCTCAAACCACACAGAATTGTGGTCCAGCCAAGTTGACACACAGCTCCAACTATCACACATAGCAACCCCCACTGGGTTTAAGGCAGTAAATCTTTATGGAAGTAGATTGCCCCATCTTCTTTCTGCAGAAGGGCTGGTGCATTTGAACCACCAACCTTCTGGTTAGCAGTCAAGTGTTTTAGGCACTACGCCACCAGAGCTCATAAATGAAAAAATTAAGTCCCCAAATACTGTATCTTAAATGTAACTATACTTGTTTTTCCTGTTCATGAGTGCAAATTCTAAGAGACTCTGAGATACACATGGAATCATTTCCTCTCAAATGTAATGAGAGTTTAAAAATCCCACTGCAGAAATAATGTCGCAATTAAAACAGCATTTATAACTAAATATGTTTAACATGTTTCTTCATATAAAAGAGCAAAATTTGAAGCCATTTAAAATAACCATCTGTTTCCCCATGATATAAAATTTTTAGTATCATTGTATAATTAATATTAATATCACTTTCTCTTAATAATCTTATCTGTCAGATAATAAAGCAAAGATGTAATGAAAGACATACTCATAGATGCTTAGGGATCCAAACCCAAGTGATATACAAGCACCAAAGCAGCAAACGCACAAGGGTTTGAGAAGGCACCTGGCCAGCTGTCCGTCGTCTGTCTCTGTGCATGCATGGCTGCATGTTTCTATTTGTCATGGACTGAGTTGTGGCCTCCCTGAAGGTATGTAGAAGCCCTACCCTCCAGTCTGTGAATCTGACCTTGTTTGGGAAGAGGGTCTCTGATGATGTGACCAGTTAACATGAGGACCTTTCAGCAGGATGGATCCTCTGCCATCTGAGTGGCGGGTTACGAAACAGGAGAAGAGACCCAGAGACAGAGGGAAGACAGCCACGTGAAGACAGTTCTGCACATAAGACGAAGAACGCCTGGGCTGCTGGAGAGACAAGGCGCACTCCCCTGGAGCCTTCGGAGAACATCGCCCTGCTGGTACCTGCTGATACTCCTGACTCGCAAACCCAGACAACGGCTTCTCGTCATTTGAAGTTACCTCCTTTGCGGCCCTTTGTGAAAGCAGCCCCAGGGAACGAAGTTCATTTCCCCCCTTCAACCATCTCACAGGTTTGCTTGTCCTTGCATGACCCACTCCTCCAAGCCTCAGCCCCACTCCTTCCTTTCTTCTTGACACTTCATTTTTTCAGTAACCCCCTTAGGCCTCCCCCTTTCTGCTTGTATTTCTAAATTCTATCACAGAAAGGACTGCAGGGATTGAAAACCATCGGGCCAGTTTTTCCTTCCAATAATTGACAAAGTCACCAGGAAAGCCAGATGACAGATTGTTACTTAGTCTTAGAATGAGGACCTGAGCAGGTCAAAGAAACACGGAGTAGCACAAAACCAAGAGAAAAGGCCCACACTGTCTAAAAGCATAAGCGAGTCAAACACCAGGTGTGATGGACAGGAGTGTCACTGCTCACTTCCGAGCTGCAGAAATGGCACAGACAACTGTGAACTCCTCGGACCCCACAACACCTGCTTGTGATTTGATGCGGGGGAGGGAGCGAGGCTTTCTATCTTAAACAGGAGTCCTGGTGGCACAGTGGTCAAAGTAGTTGGTTACTAACTGAAAAGGCAGAGGTTCAAACCCACCAGCCCTACTCCATGGGAGAAAGAGGTGACAATCTGTTCCCATAAAGATGACAGCCTTGAAAACCCTATGGGGCGGTTCTACTCTCTCCTATAGGGTTGCTGTGAGTTGGAATCAACTCATGGGTAGTGGGTTTTTGCTTTATCTTAAAAAAAAAAAAAACAAAAAAAACCACCTTAAAACAGAGAATTTGCAACTGAAAACGTGTAGGACTAGAATACAGTAAAATATGAAATAATTTAATAAAATTTTAGACGTCTGCCTACTAGAAGTCTTAAAAATGTATATTACTAACACTCTTAAGGATTAAGGAGTGCCTGACCCAAGCCATGTATTTTCATTCACCTCGTATGCATGCAAAAGCTGGACAATGAATAAGGAAGACCGAAGATGCATCAATGCCTTTGAGCTGTGGTGCTTGTGAAGAATACCGAATACACCCCAGGCTCTCAGGAGAACGAACACATCTGTCTTAGAAGAAGCATAGCCAGAACGCTCCTTAGAAGTGAAGATAGCATGACTTCATCTCACGTCCTTTGGACACCTTATCAAGAGAGACCAGACCCTGAAGAAGGACATCAAGCTTGGTAAAGCAGAGGGTCAGAGAAAAAGAGGCAGGTCTTCAAGGAGGTGGACTGACAGTGGCTCCAACAATGGGTTCAAACACAGCAATGACTGTGAGGATGGAGTGGGATGGGGCGGTGTTTTGTTCTGTTGTTGGAGCTGACTCAGAGGTACTTAAAAACACCACCACCACCACCACACTGCAGCATAGAGCCCAATGAGGGATGACTTTTTGGAACCTGGGCAAAGTGGATGAGAAAGAGGCAGTGGGCACTGTGATCCCTCTCGCCGCACACAGGCCACACCCACTGCTGGCTTCTCTCCCATCCCAGGAGGCCTTTCACCCCTTTCGCCCTCCTAGGAGGCCTCTCCTCATTCCTGTCTCCACGGGCCCCATTCAGTGTTTAAGATGTCTTATGCAACAACACTCTTTGAAAAACCCTTCCTTGGGTACAAGTGACTCTGACTCCCTTTACTTTTCTCTGCCAATCTCCTTACACACCAACCATCTTGAACTTTGCCACAAGCTGCTGGTCATCTTTTGGTCAAACCAGAAGGGAAGAATATGCTTGGCATTTCTCAAGCTGAAAGAATGGAAGAAAAAATTCAAGCCTCAAGTTGCAAGACTCAAAGATCTATTGGCAAAATATTAAATGATGCAGGAAACATCAAAAGAAGATGGAAGGAACACACTGGAAGGAGCCACTGCACCAAAACGACTTGGTCAATGTTCATCCATTTCAGGAGGTGGCATATGATCCAGAACCAATGGTACTGAAGGAAGAAGTTGAAGCTGCACTGAAGGAATTGGCAAAGAACAAGGCTCCAGGAATTGACAGAATATGCACTGAGATGTTTCAACAAACGAATGCCACCCCTGGAGGCACTCACCAGCTATGCTAAGAGATTTGGAAGGCCAACTAACTAGAAAAGAGCCATAAAAGTGCCCATTCCAAAGAAAGGTGATCCCACAGAATATGCAAATTATTCAACAATATCATTAATACCACGCACAAGTAAAATTTTGCTGAAGATAATTCAAAAACATTTTCAGTAGTATCCTGACAGGGAACTTCCAGAAATGCAAGCTGGATTCAAAAGAGGACGTGGAATGAGGGATGTCATTGCTGATGTCAGATGGACCTTGGTTCAAAGCAAAGAATACCAGAAAGATGTTTACTTGTGTTTTATTGACTATGCAAAACGACTCGATTGTGTGGATCATAACAAATTATGGATAACATTGAGAAGAACAGGAATTCCAGAACACTTGATTATACTCACGAAGAACCTGCACATAGACCAAGAGGCTGTCGTTCAAACAGAACAAGGGGACACTGCATGGCTTAAAATCAGGCAGAGTGTGTGTCAGGGCTGTATCCTTTCACCATACTTGTTCAATCTATATGCCGAGTAAATAATCCAAGAAGCTGGACTATATGAAGAACGACGTACCATCAGGATTGGAGGAAGACTCATTAAGAACCTGCGATATGCAGATGACACAACTTTGCTTGCTGGAAGTGAAGATGACTTGAAGCACTTACTGATGAAGATTAAAGACTACAGTCTGCAGTATGGATTACACCTCAATATAAAGAAAACAAAAATCCTCCCAACGGGACCCTTCTAATGGTCCACTGCAAACACACACACACATATATTTTTTTTTTCTTGCCAGAATCTGTACACATTGTGATCAACATGCTGTCTGCTGTGAGAGGAGTACATTCCAGGAACATTATACCAAAAAAAAAAAAAAAAAAAAATCCATCAAGAAGTTCCAAGCACCCTACAGGCACAAATGGCAGAGCCCTCGTGCTATTGGGCAAGCCCACTGCACCATCCCCAAGAACACGGGGCCTGCTCCCCGCCGGGGCTGCTGCAATGACTACACATGTCACCTACATGTTAGGTAACTCGTGAGTGACATCAACTCAACTTCAATGGCACCGCCACTGTGCCAGCTGTGGCCCAGACGCCCCAGACTGTGGTCAAGTTCCTGGAAGTCAAGTCAACTGAACCACACCAACGACCTGGCTCTGGGTTCACAAGTGAGTCTCTGGGTTTCTGTCTTGAGTGACTGTGGGGGCACGGTGGGGGAAGAGGGGAGAGGAAACAAGTTCCAGACATAATCCCAGGTCCAGCTCTATCTGTGAGGCGAGTGCCACTGCAAGACTCCCGGGGAGACATTACGGGGCCTCAATGGAGGAGGGAGGGTCATGGGAGGCTGCTGTGCTTAGGTTGATGCCTCAGTCCACGCGAGGGGGGAGGGCAGTCAGAACAGGAGATGGGAGGACAGGAGAGGCGGCTCCTGAGGCGCAGCAGCCAGGGAGGAGGTCCTGGGTGGGGCGAACGGCTAGCATGCTCCCCGCTGACCTGAAGCCTGGGGGTTCCAGTCCCCTCAGAGGTGCCTCGGAAGGAAGGCCTGGAGCGTCCTTCTGAGAAACCAGGCACTGAGAACCCGCAGTTCTACGCTGGCAGCCATGGGGGTGCCATGCGTCGGAACTGACTCGATGGTAACTGATCAGCACCACAGGAAGAGACGTCCTATAACCAGAGCAGAGGACGGGCACCCAGGTTGGGGTCATCTGAGAGCCCAAGAGAAAGAGCACATTAGTCGAGGGGGAGAAGTCAGTGGGGCTGAAGACATGAAGAGAACCAGGGCGTGCCCACAGGGCTTCACAAGGCAGATGTGGCCTGGTCCAGCTGGACGAGAGCAGTGCCCCTGGGGGCCTGAGGGAGGATGGGCTGGGATGCGATGCAGACACAGTGCTGGGGGGGTCACCAGAGATGGTCACTAGAGACAGCTGTGCTGGGAGGTGTTCCTGAGAAGCTGCAGAGGGACACGGAGCCAGGCGCGTGTCGGGGCAGGTGTGTGCAGGGCGAGGAACTGCGGGTGCATGGTTCGCTCCAAGACCAGCGGGGAGGGGCCCCAAGGTGCAAGGGCCGCCTCATCCCTTGTACAAGCAGGATGCAGGTAAGACACGGCAGCTTCCCATGCGGCGGGTGGGTGGGTTTGGGAGTGGGAAGACTTGTCATTTC
Source organism: Orycteropus afer afer (assembly GCF_000298275.1). NCBI lineage: Eukaryota > Metazoa > Chordata > Mammalia > Tubulidentata > Orycteropodidae > Orycteropus > Orycteropus afer. The sequence goes on from NW_006921593.1 coordinate 23,491,475, forward strand.
CTTCCTCCCGTTTCACTGGTCAAATAGAAAGGGGTGAGTCAGGGGCGGGAGACACTGGGGAGGGGGAGGTGACAAAGATGTGAGAGAAGAAGTCTGACATAGTCACTGGAAATACTACATTGTATCGCATCTCTTTATGTTACAATGTGTCAAAATGGTCCTGCAACTTGTACCACCATTCCTAGTTCACTTATGAGGTCTTCTTCATGACCAGCATGCTGCGACATCACTCATCCCCTCAGAAGAGTGGTTCTCAACTCTGGCTGCACAGGAGGGGCCCTGGATGAGTGCTCCTGGGCTCACCGAGTGAGTCAGCAGGTCTGGGCTCAGGCGTGGGGTATGCAACAAGCACCCAGGAAAGCAATGTGCAGCCAAGGTTGTGACCAGTCCCTAGTCCGCCCCAGGCCCCAATTCTACAACCACTCTGTAAAGGGGGCGGGTTTCAGGGCCTTCTCTAACCTCACTGCTCAGCTGTCGGACACTTCCCAGTGTGCCAGCATCCTTCTCCAAACAGCCAACTAGTCGGCACTGAGTCAAGCCTGACTTACAGCCACCTGCTGTGTGTCAGAGGAACTGTGCTCCAGAGGGCTTCCGGTGGCCGACGGGTCGGGAGAGCACCAGGCCATCGCAGGCGGCTCTGCATGGACTTGAACCTCCAACCTTTCAGTTAGCAGCCAAGCACGTTAACCATCTGTGCCACCCAGGGATTAAGGGGACCGATGAAAGAACTCAGGAGGCCTGCTGAGATTTGTTTAGGTCTGAGCCCAGCGAGATGGTGGGCAGCCCCGCTCAGGCTGATCGCAGAGTTGAAGGCTTCATGGTGCTTACCAGCCTCGTCCAGGTCTTCACCACCAAGGCTGGCCACTCTGTGCTTGTACAGTTGCCTTTTAAAGACAACTCCAGGGTATTTATTTCTGAGTTGGACTTTTACCTCCAAGTCAACGCTTTGTTGCCTCTGAATCAGCAGGATGCCAAGGTGGTACCTCTGAAAGTGTTGCTCATGCCCAACGAGCTTGTCTCCCAAATCTGCACATGAGCAGCACATGGCCGTGCTGGACCCCAAGGGTGTCCCAACGGCCTCGCACAGACTTCTGGAGATAGCGGGGAGATGCCCGCCGCGGAAAGTGGCATAGTGACAACTAACATGCAGGCGGAGCTGGAATCTGGACTTGACCAAGACCTGCTGGGTGCCCTTGGACGAGTCACTTACCTGCCCTCTAACTCTTCCGCTGGCATCCGGGCTTGGCCGCCAACCTGCTATGTTGCCTCCACTTCCTCCTCTACAATAGAGGTCACACTAGTGCCCATCTTGGGGAGCCCGTGTGCCCACGAAGGAGTGAGCCTTCAACTCTGCCACTTAATGGCATTATCACAGTGGCAGCAGGGCTTCTGGTGAGCCGGCCATGGCTTACATCTTCTGCCTCAGGGGACAGATGAGACCCGGGCTTGAGTTCCTCGCTGAGGACCTGCACTTGAGTAGACTGTAATAGCTCTCCAAAAAGGAAGCCGTCCCTCTGTCCTTGGGGAAGGACTGTTAGGCGGTCCACGGTGGGACACAGGAGCTGAAGCCATCATGGTGCAGGTCAGAGTTTGTCGGCCTCGCACCACTGGCAGCTTGGACCACATCACTCTTGTGGTGGCGGGAGGGCAAGGCTGTCCTGGGAACTGTAGGATACTGAGCAGCACCCTTGCCTTCTGCTCACTAGGTCCCGGCAGCACTCCCCCACTCCCAGGGTGACCATGAAAAACGTCTCTAGACATTGCTAAACATCTTCTGGGGGGCACAGCAGCCCACAATAACCACTGGTCTAGGTGAAGATACTGAGGGTCAGAGGTGCTGAGAGACTTGGCCAAGGTACAACAGGCAAAAGGCAACAGTACTGTGCAAAGGACTAACGGACCATATCAACCCCCGCCTCCCTGACCCCTGAAAGGGATCACAACAGGAGGGCCTGGACAGAGTGGGGGGAAAAGGTGGAACAAAACTCCGAATCACAAACACAGACCAGGCTCACTGGTCTGACAGACATTGGTGGAAGCCCCAACATGGTGGCCCTTAGTCACCCTTCAAGTCTGGAACTGAACTCACCCCAATGGCTCAACTGTCAGCCAAACAAGAGACTGGTCCTATGAGGCGAACAGTCACACTGGAGGGCACACACTCCTGAGCCCAGTCGGCCACACGGGATCAAAAGGGCACCATGTGCCCAGCGGTAAAGCTCAGGAGGGAGGGAGGGAGGGGAAGCAGCACGCGGGGAGGAACTGGGCAGAGCGCCGTCACACAGTGGGGACTGCGGTCAATGTCACGAAACAAGACGTGTGTGAGCTGTTGGATGGAGAGCCAATCTGCTCCTTAATCTCTGGGTAAACTTTCACCCAAATCACAATAAAAAGTTTAAAAAGAAAAGAAAACAGTACCCTCCTGTACACCTGTTTCAAATGATTCCTGGGATATTACAAGGTAACAATCCATGGTCTTCAGCCATGCAACCGTTTACCCCAACCTGTCTAACAGCAACTACTGCAAATGGCTGGCATGAAGGCTCTAACGAGGCCAAAGGATAAAGCTACGTGTTCTGATTGGAAGGGAAAAAGCGACCTCTTACCCCCTGTGGTCAGTTACCCTGGAAGCCTCTGCCTCCTCCTTTGCCATGTGCAGAAGGCAAGCACTCCAGGGCGCAGACGGAAGCAGGGCCATCCCTTTAATTAGGACAACCAGCTTCACAAGGGGAGCAGGCCGCCAGCCTCTGAGGCAGGCGGGCCCCACTTTGAGAGATGAGAGCCCAGGGGCCTCTAAACTGAGTGAAGTGCGAGGTTGCTGACAAGCCCCAGGAAGTGGCTTCTGAATCCCAGCCAAGGTTCGGTTCAGGAGGAAATGAACAAAGGGAAGTTCAGGGTAAGCGTGCGAAAAAAACACAGAGCTGCGTTGCATTTCCTGGAAAAGCTACCTCGACAAGAAGACTAACGGTTGTTAAAATGCTATGATTTGTCACTGAAGCATCCACCTCCCCTTCTGAAAGAAGGAACAGCAGAGGGGAAGGACTTGGCTTTGGGGTCAGAAAGACCAGGGTTTGAATTTGGCTGATTTTCAGGAGGGAAAGGAGCCCTGTTGTTGGAAAGGTGAAACGCTCAGATGCTATCTGAAAAGTTGGTGGTTTAAACCCACCAGCGGCTTCATGGGACAAAGACAGGAGTTCCTGGTGATCCACTTCCACAATGATTACAGCCTTAAAATACCCCGCGAGGGCAGTTCTACTCTGTCCTATAGGGTCGCCATGAGTCGGAACTGACTCCATAACACATGACAACAACAAATTCAGAATGTGGTCTCAGACAAGTTTCCTAGCCCTTTGAAGCTCAACTGCCCAGCGAGGCTGACACTCAAGGCATGTTAGATGGAAGCTCTGGGCACCCGGTGGCCAGAGGTGTTGACAGCGAGACAGTCAGGTCACAAATGCAGTTTCTCCCTTTCCCCTCATTAAAATCCTCCCACAAGTCAAGCCTCTGGTGCGAGGATAGTACTGTCATACTACCACCACCTGGTGGTCAGTTAGTAAAATTGCAAGTATAATGTCTGTGGAGAGAAAAGTGGTGAAACCATCAATGTTAAAATGGACCCCTGGTGGCGTAGTGCCTAAGGCACTTGACTGCTAACTGGAAGGCTGGTGGTTCAAGCCCACCAGTCACTCCTCAGAAGGAAGGTTGGGCAATCTACTTCCACAGAGATACCGTCTCGGAAACCCAAGGCGGGGTTGCTATGAGTCAGATCCGACTGGATGGCAGTAGGAGGAGTGGAACTGATAGAAGACAGACCCGGAAGCCACAGTGAAGGCAAGTGTGCTGGACACTGTGGTCTCAGATGCAGGGCTGCTGACTCTCCTTGGGACAGCCTATGGGCAGGGAGGAGCAAAAGGAAGTACAGGGCAGACAGCTACTGAGGCCATCCCTGGTGTTTCTAACTCCAGTCACTAAAAGAGCAGCACAAGAACACATTCTTCCAAGGCAAAAATAGTTAAAAGTCAGCAAAAACGCAAATGCTTCAGAATCACAATCTGTTGTGTCTAATAACCATCGATTCTGCTAGGAAGACACATGATGAAGTGACTGGAAAGAAATGGGGCATGCCTGCACACACAGACACACGCACACACAGACACACGCACACAGAGACACACAGACACGCACACACAGACACACCTGCATGCACAGACACGCGCACGCAGACACACGTGCACAGACACACCTGCACGCACAGACACACGCACACAGACTCACGCGCGCGCACACACGCACACACAGACACGCGCGTGCACACACGCACACAGAGACACGCACACACACAGACACGTGTGCACACAGACACACCCACACACAGACACACGCACACACAGGGTGGGATGCACCTTCTGTGCACAGGAGAGGAAAGGTGGATAAGGCGTCGATACTGGATGCTCACGAGGCTGTACGGTGGCTGACGGAGGAGAATCTGAGGTGAGCAGGCTGACGCGAGGTTCAAGAGCCACGCTGGAGAGTAATCTGTTGCAGTGCGACACTGACGGCGACGGCCAGGCAGGCGGCGGAAGATAAACCGCAGAGGAGCGAGGCCATCGAGATGGGGTGGAGCTATCAGAACACCCTGACAGTCAAGGAGGGGCCGTGAGGGGTGCTCAGGCACGGGGCTGGAGAGCGGGGCACAGCCAACAGCGGAGCGCCAACCCCGGCTGGCATTCGAGAAGACCGTGGGGAGAGGCCTTGCAGGATGGCCCAGCCGCTTGGGACGCACACAGACGCAGGACCTGGGTCCAGAGCAGGGGCCCCGGCCCTCAGCAGAGGTGTGGCGCAGCTAAATACAGACCTCATCTTGAAAGAGATATGAGCACCAGACGCTACAAATGACCCCCTAGAGCCCCCTGCTACCTGGGTCCAGAGCAGGGGCTCCGGCCCTCAGCAGAGGTGTGGCGCAGCTAAATACAGACCTCATCTTGAAAGAGATATGAGCACCAGACGCTACAAATGACCCCCTAGAGCCCCCTGCTACCCACAGCGGCACTAACTCTCACCTAACACCTCTAGAGAGACTCACCAATGAAGAAAACTATTAATAATAATAATAAAAAAAAAAAATCGCAAGCTTCCAGTAAGATTCGCACAAACCCTTGGCCAATAGTGGTAGCAGAGGTAATTGTTCGGAGTCTATCAATAAAGCTAAGCTGCCCCCCATTGACTGCAAACACCGGTTTCTTTCACCCGGGATTATAAGTTGGTGTTCTCAGTCCCCCTCCTGCCATTACAGTGATAAACACCCTCAACTACAACAGGACCTGACACGTCGATCAATTCTGGGTCCATAAAGAATCTACACAAGAGGTTCCAGGACAGGAATTTACAGCCACCAGTTTTCATTCTCTCTTGCTGCTAAAATTACTTCTGTCAAACACTTAGGAGAGCAAGAAAAAAATGTAAAAAAAATTAATTTTTCATGTACTTCGGAAACAGCCTTTTGCAAGGCAGAAAGCTTAAGATGAATATGTTTCTGCGTTTAAAAAATTATGCCAAGCAGCGTGGGGCCCTTAGCGGACGGGGGAGCCAGTCCTCCGAGTTGCCTGCCAGCCAGCAGACAGCAATTTGAAACTCTGAAGCGCGCTGCTGGGGTTTGCTCTAAGGGAGAAGTGGGTCTCATGTCAGCAATGCCAAATTCTCTTAGACATTCAATTTTAAACCGCAGGTACTTAAATGCAAAACCTTACGGCAGCGGCAGACATAAAGCAGTGGGGCAGCACTCCATCCCACGGAATGGATTTTTCTGCCTGCTCCCCCAGCGCTTAACCAGCACCTCCTTAGTTGTGTAGTGGGATCTGCTGCAAAGCTGTTTACCTAACCAGGAGCTGCCTGCCACTGTTGACAAGACAGAACCTGTGGGGGGACCAGCGTATCTAGAGGGGGAGCCTTGGGGACGTTCTCTGGAGCAGAAGTCTTAGTTCAGTGTGGGCCAGGAGCAGTGAGAACCAGAAGTCCAGCGTCACTGCTGCTTTTGTTCCTTTTACAGTAAAAGTGTGCGACAACAGAGGGCAGGTCTTCAGCACAGGGCATTGGATCCTAGACGTTGCTTGCTGATTCTCATCTCTGATGCTACCACACGGTAAGCATTTTGTGACCCTGAAGCACAAACCAGCGACTGGAGGGGACACAAATCTTTAAAGTAAAGGAGGAGGAGGAGGAGAAGCGGAGGTCCATATCTACTATGATTAAAAAAAAAAAAAAAAAGGCATGAGAGCGAGAAAACCAACCAACCCACCCTGAAAGCTCCTAATGATGTTTTTCCATGGGAAAGCCAGAGCCAGAGCACATGACGTCTCCTGACAGGCCTGGCCTTGACCTCACCAAGTCAACTGGGGATGAGCGGGTGGTATGGGTGGAGTCGGGGGATGGTGTGTTTTCAGGGATGTGTTGACCAGAGGGGAGCCAGGACAGCTCCCCCCACAGGCAGGCGAGGCGGTGACTCAGTCCCTGAGGACCACCTGGGACAGCGGCTCTCAAACATCAGTGCGCCCCATCATCGAGAGGGGCTCCTGGGTCCCACCCTGAGTGCTGTACTCAGAGGGCCTGAGAACTGGCATTTCTAAGCATTCCCGGGTGATGCCAAGGAAGCCCAGTCTGAGAAAAAAGAGGCCCCCGTCCTGGCCCTTAGCACGGTGTGACCTTGGATGAGCTGTAGTCAGCCAGCCCTTCTTACCACAGCCGAATGCAGCTCTGGTGGGGCACTGGTTAAGACATTCGGCTGCTAACCAAAAAGCTGGTGGTTCAAACCCACCAGTGGCTCCATGGAGAAAGATGCAGGTCTGCTTCTGTGAATATTGACAGCGCTAGAATCCCTAGTGGCAGTTCCACTCTGTCCTCTAGAGGCACTGTCAGCTGGAATCCACTCAATGGCAGTGGGTTTGGTTTGCGCTTTGCTTTGGTAGACTGACAGCCTTGGAGACCGGATGAGGCAGTTTCCCTCCGTCCTCTAGGGGTGCTGTGAGCTGGAGGCCCACAACAGCACATGAAGCCCAGATGAGACAATCGACACCAAGCCCTCAGTGCCTGTGGCCAAGTGCTATTTGGTTTCCCTTCCAACACTACTTTGGGTCTGACACACTGTCTATCTTCAAAAAGTGCAGATGTGAGTGAAGACACTGTTCAAAGTGTCTTTTAGGTAGCATTCTCCTATTTTCTGCATCTTCCCTATTTAAGATGTCATGTGGAAGTCTTGAAAGATGTCAGTTAATCCTGCAAATCTGACCCCTGAATAGTCCTTCTTTCTCTTCCCCTCTCTCATTTTGATGCACCCCAACTAGGACCTTGTATTTCAGCGTAGCATCCTGGCTGCTCTGTCTCCTCCTCTCACGTCTTCACCCAAACTGCCCCAATGCTTGTAAGAACTTCCTCCTGCTGTCACGTCCCCAGCACCCACCTGGCCCTCAGGCCTTTGCTCTAGTGTGGGTCTCTTGGGAAGTTTTCCTGGAGCGACTCAGTGCACAGTTCTAGCACCGGGCTTTTGCCATGTGTTTCCTGTCTCCCGTGGCTGTGAAGCGGTCAGGCTCTGGGCCAGGAACTGAGAGGTCATGGTTTGAATCCACCAGGCCGTCATCTTCATGGCAGCAGATCATCAGGTGTCTTTCCTGCAGAGCAGCTGGCAGATCAGAACCGCTGACCTTTCAGTTAACAGCTGAGTGCATAACCACTGCACCCTCAGGGCTCTGTGTTCTCTCTTGAACACTATGTAAACCATAATGCTCTCTTCTCTAGCCACTGCAGCAGGCACACAGATGGCTACCGATGAGCTGACGGGCCTACACAGGTGCAGGAACTTGTCTGAGAGGGCATCATAGCATACGGCCAAGTCAACACTCAGGTTTAAGGCTAAGCCATTCCAAAGACCATGGTTCCTACCCTGCATCTCTAACTTAGCCATCACTGCCCTGGTTTCACCTCATCTGTCAGTCTCCTTACGGTGTCTCCGCATTCAGTCCCCCATCCCCAGTTTCCTTTTTTCACCTTTATTCCGTTTTTAAAGCCAAGTTCATAAAGGCATTAACAGAGGAGCTCTGGTAGCATAGTGCCTAAGGTGTCTGACTGCCATCCAGAAAGTTGGCGGTTCCAACCCACCAGCCACCTGCAGAAAGAAGACTGGGCAATCTACTTCTGTGAAGATTCACAGCCTCGGAAACCCGAGGGGGTTGCTATGAGTGGGAACGGAAAGACGACTTCCATGGGCCTTCCAAGGCAGCAATGCTCCAGAAGCAGGTCAGCAGGCCTCCCCTCTGTGGTGCTGCTGCTGGGTCAGAACCATCTACTTCCAAGTTATTCCAGCGCAGACCTTGGTGTCCCCCAGGGAACCTGAATCCCCTACAGGCACCGTGTACCTATCAGTACACGGACTAACACAACCAGCTTGTGGGAAAAGAGGCTTCCAACCAAACCAAGGGTCTGGAAGCAACAGGGCTTCATGCTCGGGTGGTGGTGACGCCTGCTGCATACACCTAGAGGAAAACCCCGGACAGCCGGAACCTGTGTGAGGTAGGAACCTGTCAGAGAGGAAGAAGGCAGGTATCTTCCACTAACGGAGAGCGAAGGAAAAGCCTAACACTGCACCCTGTCAAAGGCGGAAAACCTGTGGGAGCTGGCAGCACTCGGCAGCCCGAAGAGTTCCGGCTCCCGCAGGTTTCACTGTACAATCAAACGGGGAGAGCTGGGAAGTAGCAGGAAAGGGGCCTAGTGAGTCCTTATCAAAGAGATAACTGGGCCAAAGGGAAATCAGTACAGAATGGATGTTAAAAAGAGCACTGTGCCCTTTCTACACAAATATTCCGGCAGCAGGAAGGTAAAGACTTGGGGTGACAGTCTCTATGGGGAGCGTGCTCGTGTAGTCCCCTCCCCAGAGTAATCCCCACAGCACATCAGGAATAGAGCCTAAAAGCTGGGTTGCACTGGAGACCATTCTCAAAGTGGGAAGCTGTCAGAGTGGAGCTGCTCAACAGGACGGGGCCTTGTCACCATCACATCCACCCACAGACACCGGGAGCCAGTGAGCTCCCTCCCCCCAGCAAACACGGCTGCCTGTGAGCACCTTTCATGGAGAGGCAGCGACAGGATTAACCTACTCAAATAGCAAGACTTCACTAACAGAAAAGCCAACACACGTTGAAGGATCCGATAAAGTAATTAAGCATGTGAACAGCTCACATGTCCCAAACATGTAATGGAGATACCGATCACCGCTGTTTCTGTTAGGTGCCCCAGAGTCGGCTCAGACTCACAGTGACCCTGCACGCAGCAGAACGGAACCCCGCCTGGTCCTGTGCCACCCCCCCAATCACTGCCCCGCTTGAGGGTCCTCCCCATTTCTGCCGACCCTCCACCACTTAACCCAGCATGCTGTCCTTCTCCGGGGACTGGTCCCTCCTGATAACGTGTCCAAAGCACATGAGATGAAGTCTCGCCATTCCTGCTTCTAAGGCGCATTCTGGATGCCCTCGTCTGAGACGCAGGTCCTTCCGCCTTCCGGCAGTCCACGTAACATTCCGCATTCGTCACTACCACCACAATTCAAAGGCAGCAATCCTTCTTCGGTCTTCCTTATTCACAGTCCAGTGTTCACATGCATATGAGGTGACTGAAAACACCCTGGCTTGGGTCAGGTGCACCTTAGTCCTCAAAGTGGCATCTTTGCTCTTTAATACGTTAAAGAGGTCTTTTGCAGCTTATTAGCCCAATACACTACGTCTTTTGATTTTTCTTACAACTTTTTGTCCCGATTTGGGTGAACTACGTCATCTCATTTCCTGAGTGCTTGTTCCATGGGCACTGATTGTGGACCTAGATAAAATGAAATTCTCGACACCTAATCGTAGGTGTTCAGAAATGGAAGTCACGCCCATATACTGTGCCCTCACAACCAGGCCAGGGAGGGAATAACAAGCCCACTTAACAGATAATGGAAGCTCCAGGCCGCCTGGTCAGCGAGCAGGTGGCAGTACTGTGCCTGACGTGTCTCTTGGCCCATGACAATGGTTCCCCTCACACTGGGCCGTGCAGGACACACTGTGGCAATGGACGCGTGTGTGTTGCATTACCAGGGAGTAAACTGTATGCATTTAATTCACGGAGCCCGAGTGGCACAAGCGGTTTGCAATTGGCTGCTAACCTAAAGGCTGGCAGTTCAAACCCACCCAACTGCTCTGCGGAAGAAAGACCTGGTGAACTGCCTCTGTAAAGACAGGCAAGAAAAGCTCAGCTCTAGTTTGCAACCCATGGTGCTGCCAAGCGTTGGCAATGCCTCAAAGCAGTGGGTCTGGAGTTTGGCTTTCAGTTCGTTATAATCCTTTCAACCCCCTTCCCTGGGATTCTCCAGTACCATCCTGACGTCAAATGAAAGGCAGAGCGCTGAGAGAAGACCCTTGAGAGGCCGGAGGAAGACAGTGCCATCGACCGGACCATGGGGGGTGCTGCGTGCCACGGACGGGCGATGTTACACTCGTCTGCTCTGAGTTGTGAGCCCCTCTGGACCCTGAGCTGCCTCTACTGCGTCCACTCCTCCTCCTCCTCACAGGCTTGGGAGGCTTCCTTGGCACCTCTGCTTGGCATTGGCGACACACACGCAGTCACGAGAAATAAGAATGGTGTTTACCCAAAGCCGGTGTCCTTATGCAGTAGCTGCAAGGTCTACGGGGAAGACCTGATGCTCCAGCCTCTTAATTAGAACAAATTATGCTAAAATGACTCTCAGACCCCATCTGATGGATTACAGGCAAGTGTGGGAATTCCCTGAAACACCGGTGAACAGGCCACAGACAGGAGCCACAGGCAACGCCTGTCTCAGTGAGCAGGGCTCCATCCAAGATGTACCACGTCTGGCCCTGAAGCTGCGCCAGGGTGCTTTCTAACGCACGCATCTACTGCCCACGAAACCGGCCGTACTTGTAAAGAAGCAAAAAATAAAAAAGTGAGACAGCTGAGGGAACTGTAACAATAAAAGACCACAGAGGGGCCTGGAAACACTGAGGTCCGCCCCCCAGGGTCCTGGGGTGGTAACGAGGAGGTGCGTTACAGTGACAGGAAAAAGAAAGCCAACAATGGCCCCAAGGACAGGTAGAGTCCCTCGGTGGCACAAGCGGCTGAGCGCTCAGCACTCACTGACAGGTGGGAAGTTTGAACCCACCTGCAGGTGCCCCGGATGACGGCCTAATGAGCCGCTTCTGAAAGGCCAGGGCCGTTAGAAACCCTGGTGAGCAGAGCTCTACCCCAACACATGGGGCACGGCCACGAGTCGCACCTGATGCCACGGTGTAGGTCTGGTACGTGCACTGAAGGGAACTTGAGGCAGCGCAGTGCAGGGAAGTGTGACATGGGGGCACCAACTCTGACGCTCGTTCTCAACTCTGCCACCTCCCTGTCTTGGACCCTAGACAAGCCACTTGTTTTCTACAGCCTTGCTTTCCGAACCCGTCACAGCGGGTGTGACAGTGCACTCCTCCCTGCGTCAAAGGGTTTCTCCGAGGGACCAACAAGAGGATGGGGGGGACAGCCCGCCAGCGATACCACGCCGCACCGACGGCAGGCGGGATGCAAGTGCTGATGGCCGCCCTGCAGCTCTGTGCTCAGATGAGAGCGTGTGTCCACTGAAGACCCTGGTGACCACAGCTCCATGGCTGCACCCTCTCTTACCACTGCTGATGGCCGAGTTGGCAATGACTGTAGCCTCACTCCACTGGTCAGCACTGGAGACAGAGTAGGAACGCTGGTGCATGCCATCCGGCCGGCTGTTGAAGGAGACCAGGCTGACGCCGCTTGCCATCTGAGGCCCAGATGCACTAGTGACATGCCCTAGGAATAAACAAGTCAGGTGAACACACCGTGGACTGCAGCCCAAGATGCCAGTGCACGCTCCCTATGGGGCCTGGAGGCTGGCACGCGGTGTCAATGTTCCCACCGAGAGCAGCTACTGTCCCTCGTACGTGGGCGATGGACTCATCGCACAAAGAAGGCTGGAGGGGAGAGAAGGTGAAGCAGATCTGAGGAGGCTTCAAGGAGCATCTGCAAGAACCTAGTGTGGCTCACGGTCATACACAAAGCAGGCCTAAACCACCACACGCCCCATGACCACAGCTCAGGCTGGTGGGGGGAGGGCACAAGGTGCTCTGCCACCAGGCAGGTCAAGTCACCAAGGACGCTGACATGATCACCGACCGGAAGCCACCTGGCTGGTGCTGGGGGATGGCGCTCACGGTGAAGCTGTCCTTTATGATCAACGCAAACCCAAATGCTGACACGCAGACAGCAGCGGCAACCTCAGCTCCTCAACCACGTAAGTTTACGCTTCACCTTGAGAAGACTAAGCAGAGGGAAGGAACCTTAGCACCGCTGCACCACACACGGACCCCTATGAGAAATGACTCCGCTGGATACTTAATGATTTGAGTCAGTTGCTCAACATCATAGTGAATTTATTACCTGGTCAAATCAATTTTCAATTCAAAAACAATTAAATGCCTTTCTCCAGCGCTCAGTTGATCACACCTGGCTGCGACGGGATCTGTTTGTTAGATCGCCTCACACATCTTCAAAGGTTGTTGGGACTTTTTTTTTTCCAATGTCTTCCAAATTCCTTCAGGTTGGAACCATCTGAGTTCTGCCTTGTTCCAATGGAAGGTTTCCCTAGTACAAGACCTTAAATACAGACGGTGTTATCAGTCCTTATGTCTGGCCAGTGTCCTGAATTACTATAGATCTTTCTAACACTAGAGGCTCCAGAAAATACAGATTTGGATTCTGAAGGTCTGGGAGGGAGACCCGTGAGAACCTGCTCCTCCAGAGTACTCCAGGGCCTCAGAGGAGCGAGGTGAGGACAGTCGGACGGGGCCGCTCCAGACAGCAGACAAGCCACCCGGCTGTCACCCTGTGCAGCACTGGTGCCACTGCCGTCAACCCAGGGACTACATGAGCCACATGACCAACAACGACTGAGCGAGACGAGGAAGGCTGCTTTTAACAATCCATTTAAACCTAAAAAAACGACGCCAGCTCTGTGCTGCTGCCTGAACGGGATCACTTTAAATACCATCAACACACAGCTCAGGGACAAGCCTGCTGGAGTCCAGAGAAAAGCTGAGAGTGGAACCAAGAAAGGGAAGGACTGGGACACCCAGACCCTCGCCCCTCAAAATGCGGTCCTCGGACTGTGCACCAGGGCTGGATGGAATCCCCCCAAAACATGTGCTGCAAATCCCAATTGCAATTTTGTGGGTTTTCTTTGTTAGGTTAAGGAGGCCCTGTCAGTGTCAGTGTGTCTTAAACCAATCAGTTTTGAGATTGAAGAGGAGCAGATGAGGCATGGAAGCGAGAAAGGACAGACAGAGACAGACAGAAGCCACTTGGCAATCGCCAAGGAACAAGGACAGATGCTGAAGAGACAGGGCCTTCCCCCCCGAGAGAGTCTCCTCCCAGAGCCAGTGCCCTGAGTGTGGGCTTCTGGCCTCCTGAACCATAGGACGGTCCATTTTTGTTTGTTGAACCCTCCCACCTTGTACTTCTGTTAGAGCACCACTAGAAAACTAAGACTGGTGGGAATATCTTGGAAATGCAGCAGTTCAGACCCCACCCTGAAATCAGTTTTTAATAACATCCTTGGGTCATTCATGTGCACATCCGTGTTTAAGGACACCTGATTCAGAACTGTGAGAATTGTGATTAATTAAAAAAAAAAAAAAAAACCAAAAAACAAACACAAAACCTCAGAGAATAACCACTAGCACAAAACAAGAGCTGTAACTAAAGCTGGTCACCACCAAAGACCAAAAATGGGGCTGCTGGGTTCAGCATCTCCAGACACCAGGACCAGAGCCAGTGTTCTCAGTTCTGACGTTGAGTCCTGCCTCAGGATGTGGACGAATATCCTAGATACCCAGGAACGCACTGGATAGCCTGACGCCCTCCCTGAGTAGGGGCTGTGATGCCAGGGTGGGGAGGGTGAACCCTGGGTGCTGCCTCACACATGTGCAGGAGCAATCAAGCCAGTGGAGAAGCATGAAGGGACAGCTCACAGGCCTTCCAGAACTCTCCACCCACCATCCCTCGGGCCAGCCTCTGTGTGCGCCTCTCCCAGCCACATCCTTACAGAAACAGGGCATCCGGAAGCCCAGGGGAGGCAGCGTACCCACGGCTGTGTCTCCTCCTCCTACAGCCTTGGTGGATGCCTGCAGTCGGCCAGCCACATTCCCACCACAGCCTTGTCCGCACTGGAAGGCTGCTTGTCTGGGCTACACAAATGCGGCTCCACTCCCTGTGGCTTCCTCCCGGGTTCAGCCAAAGGTAGGGGGCAGCCCACAGCAGGAGTCTGAAGGCAGAAGCAGTGGGAGATGGGGGCTGAGTCCCTGGCTCCCTCCCTGACAGGCCGTCTGGGGCTGGCTCTCTCTGCCTTGTTCACTGGAGACCACTGATCCTTCCGAGGTGGCCGATTTGGGTTAGGTGACTGTGTGCTCTCTGTTTACCTGGGACCTGGGGTGGGCAAGCCCACTGCTGCCAGCCCTGGTATCTGAACCGGCCCTGTGCTTCCACAGCCACCTGCCGTCATCAAGTCTCTGCCAACTAGCTCATGGCAGCTGAGGCATCATCACTGCAAATCCAGGAAATCTCCAAGGCCCACTCTGACCTGAGGAGAAAGGTGCAGGAGTGAGGCAGAGCTCACTGACAAAACCCAAAGACCCAGCTGTCAGCAAGTCAACTCAGACTCACGGTACCCCACGTGTCAGGTCAGAACTGCCCTCCAATGGCTGATGGGACATGGATCCCCAGGCCTTTCTCCCGAGACTTCTCTGGGGGCACTCAGAGCCCCAGCATCTCACTTGGCAGCCAAGGATGCTGACCTTTCCACCACCAGGAGACTCCTCAACCAGCTGCCATAGATTCAACCCAGTCACAATACCCCCAGGTGTCAGAGCAGAACTGAGCTCCATACCGTTGATAGTGGCTGATTTTCCTGAACCAGATCACCAGGCCTTTCTTCCGAGGACCTCTGGGAAGACGTGAACCTGCAACCTTTCAGCGTGCACCTCCAGGGCCTCCTCCTGCTCCCCACACCTCTGTAAACAGCCCCCTACAGAGTCAACCCTTCTCCAAGTGACACTGTGTGGCTGGGCCTCCTCTTTCCTGCAGAGTGGTGGGGGGTAGGCCCCAAATCCCAACTTCCTACCAGTTTGAGGCCACAGGGTAAAGAGGGTCCTGCAGAATTGTTCCAGTGGCTGGGTGGGCTTTTCCCACTTTCCTCACAGAAGGCCCACAGTCGGATGCGGAGTGTACTGCAGATGTTTCCATGGTGGAAAAAGAAAAGGGAATGATGGGAGAAGAGCACAGAGAGAGGATACGGGTGAAAGCAGGTGCAATTCCTGCTCTGCCAGGACCCGGCTGCTATGCAAGACCTCAGAACCGGTCCTGTCAGACACCTGAACACGCAATGCTCTATGTCTGTCATCTGTCTGTCTTTTGGTGCACGATGCCAACACGACGACACGTGTAGCGTCACTTCCCTTGTTCATTCTCTCAGGAGTCTGGTTACAGAGGTCACCCAGTGTAAAGAACGAATGGACCTAGTTCTTTTAAAGAAAAAACAGGCTACCCATTGAGATGTTTCAATAAGTGGATGCCACACTCACTCGGCTATGCCAGGAGATCTGGAAGACAGCTACCTGGCCAACTGACTGGAAGAGATCCATATTTGTACCCATTCCAAAGAAACGTGATCCCACAGGATGTGGAAATTATCAAACAATATCAACAATATCACAAGCAAGTACAATCTTACTGAAGATAATTTAAAAAACGGTTGCAGCAGTATATTGGCAAGAACCTCCAGAAACGCCAGCTGGATTCAGAAGAGGACGTGGAATGAGGGATATCATTGCTGACGTCAGATGAATCTGGGCTCAAAGCAAAGAATACCAGAAAGATGTTTACTTGTGCTTTATTGACTATACAAAAGCATTCAATCATGTGGATCATAACAAATTATGGGTAACATTCAGAAGAATGGGAATTCCAGAACACTTAATTGTAGTCATGAGGAACCTGTACATAAACCAGGAGGCTGTCATTCGGACAGAACAAGGGGACACTGCATGGTTTAAAATCAAGAAGGGGGTACATCAGGGTTGTATCCTTTCGCCATACTTATTCAATCTGTATGCTGAACAAATAATCTGAGAAGCTGGACTATATGAAGAAGAACGTGGCACGAGGATTGGAAGAAGAATCATTAACAACCTGAGATACGCAGACAATACAACTTTGCTTCCTGAAAGTGAAGATGAGTTGAAGCACTTACTGATGAAGATTGAAGACTACAGTCTGCAGTATGGATTCCATCTCAATATAAAGAAAACAAAAATCCTCACAACTGGACCTATAAGCAGCATCACAATAAACGGAGCAAAGATTGAAGTTGTCAAAGATTTCACATTACTTGGTTCTACAACTGATGCCAATGGAAGCAGCAGTCAGGATATAAGACGATGTACAGCACTGGGCAAATCAGCCACAAAGGACCTCTTTCAAGTGCCCAAGAGCAAAGATGTCTCCTTGGGGACTAAGGTGAGCCTGACATAAGCCATGGTATTTTCAGTGCCTCATATACATGTGAGAGCTGGACAATGAGTAAGGAAGATCAAAGAAGAGTTGATGTTTTTGACTTGTGGTGCTGGCAAAGAATGCTGAAAGCACCATGGACTGGTAAAAGAACTAACAGATCTGTCCTGGAGGAAGTGCAGCCAGAATGCTCCTTGGAAGCGAGGATGGCCAGACATCGTCTCACCTACTTTGGTCATGTTGTCAGAAGGGACCATTCCCTGGAGAAGGATGTCATGCTTGGTAAGGTGGAGGGTTGACCAAAGAGGGCAAGGCCCTCGAGTATAGCAAGGACCGTGGAGCTGGCACGGGACTGGGTGGTGCTTTGTTCTGCTGTGCATGGGGTCACTATGAGTCAGAGATGACCCGACGGCACCTAACAACAACAACAGTTCTTTTAATAGACAGAGATTACATCTTGCTGCCAGAGATGAAGTGCATCACAGGTTTTGAGAAAAGGCACCTGGATGGCACAACGGTCCCGTGCTCAGCTGCTAACCAAAAGCTCAGTGGTTCAAATCCACTAGCTGCTTTGTGGCGGAAAGACCTGATGCTCTGCCCCTGTGAAGCTCACACCCCAGAAAACCCTATGGAGCAGCTCTGCCCTGTCCCACGGGGTGGCTGCAAGTCAGAAATCGACCCGGCATCTAACAACAACAACAACAACAAACAGGATGATTGCTCTTTCACTTTATTTTCAGTTAGAATTTTCCTGGAAGGCAAATAATTTCAAACTAGTTTTCAAACTTGAAGCTGCTTTGCCAATGACATTTTAAGCAAAGGTGCAGTAAATACATTAAGATGTTGGTGATTTTATCATGCTCATCATGCTGAGTGAAATCAGTGCGATACAAAGGACAATAGTACCCAAGGCCACTGGAGGCCACATCTAGAAGAGAAAGTGCAGAGAGACTGAAGGTGACTGGTGGTGATGCGGCGGGGAGAGGGGGTGGGAGTGACGGCTTGAGGGCCATGGGGTTCTTGTTTGGGGGAATGAAAAACTTTGGGAAAGGACAGTGGTGACGGCCATACAGCATGGGAATTACCACCAGCAGGCTGCGGTTTTGCCACGCATGTTATGTTGCTGGTGGGGGCGGCTCAGTCGATCCTGACACAGAACTGCTCCGTAGGGTTTCCAGGCTGTAACTTTTGCAGAAGGAGCCCTGGTGGGGCAATGGTTAAGCACCTGGCTCCTACCTGAAAGGGCACCAGCCCCTCCACAGGACAAAGATGTGGCAATCTGCTTCCGTAAAGATTTACAGCCTTGGAAACTCTCTGAGGCAGTTCTACTCTGTGTTACGAGTCAGAATTGACTCCATGGCAGTGGGCCTTTTTTAAAAAAATCTTTACAGGGAGGAGCCCTGGTGATGCAGTGATTAAGCACTCAGGTGCTATAGGGTTGCTATGAGTCGTGACTCAATGGCAGTGGGTTTGGTTTGGGGTTTTAATAGTACATATATATCATGACCCCAAACGCACGGCCATCCAATTGATTCCAACTCAGAGTAACCCTTCAGTACAGAGAAGAACTGCCCATAGGGTTTCCAAGGCTGTATGCCTTTAGAGCAGCTGGTGGGGTCAAACTGCCCCACTTTTCGGTTAGTAGCTGAATACTTTAACCACTATGCCACTTAATACTTATATACGTATCATACTACCATAAAATAATAACAGATGCTCATGCAGCAGGTAAGGCTATGATCCAGGTCCTGTGACCTCTGCCCTGTGAGGGTCCCTAAGGAACCGACGGGATCTCTGGGTAGAACTGTCTGGCAAGAGGGCTTCCAGCTGGCCTCTAGGTGGCACAGCCATCCCCAGGAGTCCAGCACACTGGTGAGAAGCCCTGGGGCTTGTGAAGACCCCCTAACCCCTAGCATACCCCCTTCCCAATTACTGGACTGAACATGAAAGACATGACTGAATTGTGCCAAATCAACACGTGTGTCTGAACACACCGTTATAAAGCTTCTCAGCCAGATCCAGACCTGTGGCCGGGATTCTGAGCTGGGTTCATGGTGTGTTTTTGTTTCTCTATGTGTTTTGTCTTGTTTTTAGAGGAAGAATTAATTTGGGAGACTGCATCTCAAAATCCAAGTTTCTGGCATCGCTTGGACGAGACTATCTAGTAGATGTGGAAACGGTTACTGACTGAACTGGGTCCCCAGACAGCTCTGCTGACGTCCTACCCCCACCGTACTGGGACCCTACTTGCAAACAGGGGTTCTGGAGACGTTAAGATCAGTCAGCACAAGGTCCTGTCAGAGAAGGGTGGGTCCGAATCCGATCGGAGTGGCATCCTATGAATGAGAAGACACAGACAGAGAGGAAGGACAGCCACGATAAGCTGCATCTACGAGCCAAGGAACGCGTGCAGTTCCAGGAGCTGAAGGAGACCTGGCCGTGCAGTGAACCCCAAAGGCTGGTGGTTCCAGTCCACTCAACGGCTCTGTAGGAGAAAGACCTATGATCTGTCCCTGGAAAGATGACAGCCAAGAAAACCCGATGTGGCAGCTCCACTCTGTCAAAGGGGGTCATCACGAGTGGAAATCAACTTGACGACACTCACCAGCCAGCAGAGGCTCAGAAAGAGAAGGGCCCATCTTCCCCTAGAGCCTTCCGTGGGGTACGGCCCTGCCGACAGCCTGAGGGCTGCTGGCCCCAGAACCTGAGACCCTCCATCTCTGTTCGTGTAACACTCAGCTCAAGGTGACTGGTTACACAGCCCCCAGACACAAACACATTATAGGCATGCCACACCTGTATCTGAATTGGCCTGTTTATCTGAATCTATGTGGCTGGATTCAGGGCACAGCGACCCTCCCCGCCCTCCCCACTTCACTCACCCTGCCTGGCCCCTGGCTTTGCTGGAAGTTACCAAATGCTCCAAAAACTACAGATGGGGCATACTCATTTAAGAAGTAAAACCTTTCTGATCCTCGTCCATGGAATTCAATCTCCCTTTCATACACACTCCTTCGCTTTGAGTGAAACCATTTTTGAAAAACAACTAATGAAAGACCAACTAGCTGTGACATATGGAAACAAAAGCCACCAGGCACATATTTGTTGCAGTGAAAAGAACATTACAGAGAGTAAGAAATACTGTCTCTGCCCAAGATTCGTAGGATCCACCAACAGATATGTGCTTTCCAACACAGAAACACGAAGCTGTAAGTTGTGACGCGAGGCAAACTGGTGGTTCTCAAACTCAGTCACTCCACCCGGGTGCAGCCGTGCCAGCTGAACAAGGTCGTGAAGCAGCTCCCCTCACGGGAGCAGTCCTGACCTAATGACGACACTTCCTGTGTCAATCCAGCAGTGAGACACACACCAGCCCCACGTGCTTACTCAGTGTTTTCAACCAGCTCTAGAGATTGGTCCCAGAAGAATGGCAAGCAGGTCCACAGACACCTGAATCGTGGCAGTGGCAGCGCTGTTCCTGACAGCCAGAGGGTGGAAACAGCCTGACTGCCCGTCGACTGATAAATGGAGAAATAACACATGGTATATTCATACACGGAGTATTACTCAGCCATAAAGAGAAACAGACCAGACACAAGTCAGAGGACCGTTAAACGGGGACGCTGAGCAAAATCTGTCAGTCACAAAGGGGCACACATGGTAGGATTCCACCTCCATGAACAACCTAGGACCGGCAATGTAGAGATCTAATTTTATGAGTGGCCACCGGGGGCAGGCGGGAAGGAGGGAAAGGGGGCTCACTGCTCAGGGGGCACCAAGCTTCTGTGAAGGGTGACACGGAAGGGTGGAAACGGATGGTGGGGATGGATCAACAGCCAGAAGAACATGCCTATATGACTGAACTGCGCACATGAACAATGTGCAAAAGGCAGTGACTGGTAACCGGTCTGTTTACCACAGCATGAAAAAGTTCAACAAAATCCAGTGACAGTCTTTTGTCACAACTTCTAGTGCTTTATTATCTTTACACACAGCAACAGAGGCTGGTGTCTGTGCCTGAGTGAACGTCACTAATTAATGGTCGCGCGGCCGTCCCCACTCCAGGCATCTACATGCACACAGCCAGTAGTGCCTGCCCTGTGTGCTACCACACAGGTTTTCACCACTTTTGAACATGCCTCTCAGCACACAGTGCTACGTTTCTTATCACCCCTTCTGTTCTCCCTCCTCCTCCTCGTCTCTCTTCATCTCCCTGTGGTCTACCAGCATCTCCTTCCAGCCCTGTCGGCACACAATTTTCCCTCCTCCTCCTCGCCTCTCTCCATCCCCCTCTGGTCTATCAGCACCTCCTTCCAGCCCTGTCGGCAGACAATTCGCCAAGGGTGTCGTGTTCCTTCATGAGCACAAGCACTCCCACCTCTCTGCTCTGGACTGTCTTTTCAGGGTGTCTATGCAATGAATGAGGGCACTGTGGTCAGTGGTGGAAGTCTTGCCTCTCATGTGGGAGACCGGGTTGGATTCCCAGCCAATGCTCTTCACGTGCAGTCCCCACCTGTCTGTCCGGGGAGGCTGGCGTGTTGCTGTGATACTGAACAGATGTCAGCCGAGCATCCAGACGAAGACAGACGAGGAAGAAAGGCCAGGCGATCCCCCAGCCCATAAAAACCCTATTGGTCACCATGGTCCGATCTGCGACCAATCACGGGATGGCACAGGTGGGGCAGCATTTCGTCCACTGAACACGGGGTCACCGCGAGCTGGGCCAGCTCCGGCAGGGACAGCAACGACACACTGTGACTGTACAGAAACAGACGAATGAAGATGTGGCACTCTCCTCCAGGGCAGAGAGCAGCAATGCCTGCTGTCTGGGATAATAAGGTGATGTGGCCCTCCACAGCAGAGGTGGGGCAGGTTTGCTTACAACTCCTTGTAAAGGACTGGGCTCCCTAAGCCCAGACTCCTCTCTGGTGACACCTGGCCCCCATAACATCCTGTGGGAAGTGGGGCTCGGCAAACCAGCACACCAAAAGCCTGAGATTCTGGCCACTGCTCTTCCTGTGAGTATTTAGCTGTCATCTATCTGGACCCAATGGTCTCGTCTTCTGCCCGTGTCCACAGGCAGGGCCAGGCTAACCAGTGAGCTCGCACAGGGGGTAAAACCTCAGACCCCATTCTAACACTGACTTTCCAGATCTCCTTGCCTCGTTGCATTGAGCCCTACTGGGCTGAGCACACAAAGGCAACAGAAGCCAGCTAGTCGAAGGTATCAGGTGAGTCTCCACGTGGCAAAATGCAAGGCTGAGTAACACAAGAGCCACGCAGAAAGCACGAGGGGCAGGGAAACCACACCTGCTGGCAGATGTGGGAGACTTCAGACAATAGTGCGTGCTTATTTGATATACTGAACTCAGGCCACTGCACAAAGGACAACCCACTGCACAAAGGACAACCCACTGCACAAAGGACAACCCCAGAGAACCTATGGGACACGACACAACGCTGGCTCACGTGCTTTGGACACGTCACCAGGTCAGTCTCTGGGAGGGAGTGCCACCTCGGGTGAAGCCGAAGGCCGCCAAGGGCCAGGATGTCCCTTGGTGAGACAGATGGACACAAGAGCTACAAGGGCGACCTCAAACAGGCTGCTGGTTGTGAGGGTGACACAGGACTGGGCAACATTCCGTCTGTTGCACGGAACGTCCCAGGAGTCAGAGCTGACTCAGTGACAGTTGACAACGAAAGCAACAGCATGTAAAGGATGGTATGGAATGACACAGATCCTAAAACAAAGACTGTGAACAACAAAGAGCAGCTATGGGTGACAACCCTGGACCCTGGGGCTTCAGGGGAGGGATCAGGAGGAAGACCAGGTACCGATGAGAGGAGGGGACTGGGCAAGGAGGGCTAAGCTGCCAGCTGGCACAGCACGGGCACTTGGAATTACTGCAAGGAGCATTCTGATGGAAGCAGGAACCCGATGACCAGCTCCACTCGCCCAGGGCTGCACCAACACCCACATCAGTGATCAGATGACAGAAAGGTGTGTCTGCCCCCGTACCCTGCACAACCTCCCCACGCACACCCCCCTGCGGCTGGTCGCACTGCCCCTACTGACAATCAGATGACCGGAAAGGTGTGTCTGCCCCCGTACCCTGCACAACCTCCCCACGCCCACCCCCCTGCGGTTGGTTGCACTGCCCCTACTGACAATGCTGGGCCATCTCCTTTCCAGAAACCTTTCTGCTTGGTTCTTCCGTCCTCCTCTCTTCCGGGAAGAGCAGAAGCCTCTCCTCGCATGCCCGGGGCTGCCGGCTGGCACTCCCCACAGCACTGAGCTCCTTCTATTCCTCCATCCTTCTTTGTTTTCCTTCTCCTTAGTTCACCCCTCTGGCTCCCCTTGTTTCCATTTTCTTTCTTTGCTCTTGTTTCTTCCTCTTCACCCCATCTTTTTCCCATCGTCTCTTTTTTCTTTTTGTTCCTGCTGCCGTGGCCAGCAGCACCAGCCCGCCCCTCTGTGGAAGGCCCCGAGCTCTCCGGCGCGAGCACTGGGACCTGCTGCAGCTGTCCTCGGCGGCCAACAACTGCACCAGGCTTGTCCCTCACTTCCTTTCCTTCTTGGTAGCCTCTCCTCTTCTCCTCCTTTGCTCCTGTTTCTTTTTTCTTTTCCTCCCACTTCCCCAACACCATTATTTTCTTCTTTTTGTTTTCGATCAGCTGAGTGAGTACCTTCCCCCCACCCCCACCATTCAGCAGCACCACCCCAACCTACCGTATCATCACGCGTGCAGGCGCGGAGTGCAGGCCATGTTTCTACCAGCCGTGTTTGGTGGCTGTCACTTGCCACTTTTTTTTGTTTTGTTTTGGTTTTTTCCTCCTTTTTTTCTTTTCCTTTTTCCTCTCTTCTTAGGTCTCCCTCTTTCCCTTTTTTTCCCCCTTTCCTCTTCTTCTCCCCTCTTACACCCCCCTGCCCCCCTTTTTTCTCTCTTTCCCTAGCAGTTGGAAGCCACTGTCCCTACCCAACCATACCCACCCACAGGGCAAGTGCCCAACACCTACCAGCCGGTCTGCCCTCAGCTGCTGTGCATGATCAGTGATCAGAGACTGGAGCCCACACTTCTACCTGCCACCAAACCTGCACAGAGACAGGTGGTGGGTGCCCCAGCACTGCTAAACTAGTAACCAGAGAAACACAACCACCCTGTTACCTGGATACACTAAAACGGGGGGAAAAAATCAGGGGGAAGCAAACCAACATAAAATAAAAAACTAATACAATAACACTATAATGTCTCAGAGACAGTAGATAACTTCAAATCACATAAAATAACAGGACATGAGACCTCAAACAAGTGAGCAAAACACAGCGCCAGCAAATCTTCCAGTGAAAGAAAGGTTAGCAGAATTACCCGATAAGGAATTCAAAAGAATCCCATCTCGGTACCTTCAAGAGATTGAGAGAAAGCTCGAGGAAACCACAGACAAAATCAAGGAAAACACAGACAAAACTACAGAATTCAAAATGAAAGAAAACAAAATACAAGAACAAACTGACCAAAGAAATGGAAAATCAGAAACCATACAATACAGCGAACAGAAATCCCAAAGATTAATACTAAAATTTCACAAATGGATAATGCATTGGTAGGACAGAGGAGTAGAACTGAATCAGTGGAACAGAGAATTACCAAGAATGAAGACAAACCTCTCAACACCTATCTGCTGGAGGAATAATCAGAAAAAAGAATTAACCAAAGTGAAGAAATCTTAAGATTCCTTTAGGGCACCATGAAAGGGGCTAATTCATGTGGGACTGGAATTACAGAGCAGGAAGAGACAAAAAAAAAAAAGCACTGAGAAAATTATCAAAGATTTGTTAGCAGAAAACTTCCTAATAACATGAAAGACGAAAAGATATGCATTTAAGAAGCTCAACGCACCCCAAATAGAATAGACCCCAAAAGAAAATAACCATGACATATCATCGTCAAAGTTTCCAAAATCAAAGACAAACAAAGAATCTTGAAAACAGTTTGGGAAAAACAAAAAGTCATGTACAAAGGAGAAGATGACTACCAAGCTCTGATTTCTCAGCAGAAACCATGTCAGCAAGAAGGCAGCGGGACGACACACATAAAATGCTGGAAAAAAAAAAAAAAAAGTCAACCGAGAATTATATGTACAGCAAAACTGTCTCTCAAATATGATGGTAGAATTAGGACAATTCTCAGATAAACAGAAATTATGAGAATTTGCAAAAACCAGATCAAACTTACGAAAAAATGCTGAAGTGAAGTCCTCGGTCAGAGAACCAATATGGCAGACAAAAACTGGAGATAAAGACGGACCCTAACATCACCTGGAAACCAACCCAGAAACAAATAAACCTACGAGACGGAAAATGGGGGACCAGAGATGCCAACTGGCAAATGATGACAATGATAAAGCAGAAAGAGGGAATAAATGATGTAGTTACAGAACTTCCAAATGGAGAGAAGTCAAGACGATACCCAGAGAGAACAGACTTAACCTTGGAGAGACAATAAATTACAGAGCAACCTATTCCTTTTTTATGATGGTGAGAAGGTTTATTAGAGTCTCAGAAAACATTAAAACAATAGCAACATAGGAAATGATAAGAAAATTCATAAATAAAATGATCTCAGCATAGAAAAATTATGGAACAAAGAATACCATCATCACCACACACAAAAACACAGCACAATGGCAGCAGTAAATTCATATCAATCAATAATTACAGTGAATGTAAATGGATTAAATGTACCAGTCAAGAGATAAAGAGTAGCAGAATGGATAAGAAAACGTGACCCATCAATATGCTGCCTACAAGAGATACTCCCTAGACACAGAGACAAAAATAAGCTAAAAATAAAAGGATGGAATAACATGTATCAGACAAATGGGAACCCTTCTGAAAGTGGGGTAATCTACTTCCATAGAGATACTGCCTTAGAATCCCCAGGAGGGGTCACTATGAGTTGGATCTGACACTATGGCAGTGAGGTTTTTTTTTTTTGGGTGGGGTATCACCCAGTAGTTTTTAAGCAGGGTGTTACTGGGTGATAGAAGAAATTAAAAAAATGAAATAAATTCCTTAAATCAAACAAGAATGAAAACACAACATACCAAAATCTTTAGGACACAGCAAAATGTGTGTCCTAAAGATTGCAAAAGCAATCAGAGAACAATTTATAGTAATAGATGAACATCAGAAAGGAAGAAAGAATCAAAATCAACACTTTAACCCAACGTCTCTCGTTGTTGTGTTGTTGTACGTGCTGTCGAGTCGGACCCGACTCACAGCGACCCCTCCTTGGGTTGTCAAAGCAGTATCACTATGGAAGTACAGTGCCCAACTTTCCTTCTGAACACATCTCTTAGTATTAGAAAAAGAACGGCAAACAAACAAACAAAAGCCTAGAGTCACCAGGAGAAATTATTAGAGATTGAAACAGAAAAAATAGAATCAACAAGACTAGAAGCTGGTTCTCTGAAAGGATTAATAAAATGGACAAACCACTGACAACTTCAACAAAGGAAAAGAAAGAGAAGATGCAAATAATACCAAAAAGAAATGAAATAGGTGACATCACGACAGAACCTACTGGAACAAAAAGGGTAGTAACAGAATGTTGTTGCTGTTGTTATGTGCTGTCGAGTCAGACCCGACTCATAGAGACCCCTCCTTGGGTTTCCGAGGCAGTATCACTACGGAAGTAGATTGCCCAACCTTCCTTCCGAGGAGTGGCTGGTGGGTTTGAACCGCCAGCCTCCTGGTTAGCAGTCTAGTGCCTTAGGCACTATGCCACCAGCGCTCCCAATAACAGAATACTATGAAGAATTTTACTCCAACAAATCTGAAATCCTGGAAGAAGTGGACAAATTTCTACACACATACCACTGACCCAAACTAACAATCTGAGGTGGAAAATGTCAACAGGCCTATCACAAAAGATGACACTGAACAAGTCATAAAAAATATCTTAGCAAAAATAAACGATCTGGCCAATTCAACCAAACATTCCGAGAAGAGCTGACACCAACTCTATTCAAACTATTTTAGAACATAGAAAAGGTTAAAATACCACCAAACTCATTTTATGAAGTACACGTAACACTGATACTAAAACCAGGAAAAGATATCACCAAAAAGAGAATTACAGACCAATATCCATCATGAACATCGATGTAAAAATTCTCAACAAAATCCTAGCCAATAGACTCCAACAACCAATCAAACAAATAATACACCATGACCAAGTGGGAGTCATACAGGTATGGAAGGATGGTTCAACATTAGAAAAATGATCACTGTAGTCCACCACATAAGGAAAATAAAGGAAATGAACTACATGATTGTATCAAGTGATGCAGGAAAGGCATTTGACAAAATCCAACACCCATTCTTGATAAAAATGCTCAGCAAAATGGGGACAGAAGGGAAATTCCACAACATAATTAAAGGCAGACACACAAAACCAGTGCCCAATACTATTCTGAATGGAGAGAATGGAACCATTCCTCTTGTGAATGATAACCTACAGCAACGCCCCTTATCACCGTTCCCACCCACTCTTCGGAAGGAAGACGGGGCAGTCTACTTCTGCAGTGATACTGCCTCAGAAACCCAAGGAGGGGTCGCTAGGAGTCGGGTCTGACTCGACGGCACATAACAACAACATTCAATATTGTATTGAAGTCCCAGCCAGAGCCATAAGGCAAGAAAGGAAACAAAAGGAATCCAAATTGGCAAAGAAAAAGAAAAACTATATTCACAGATAATATGATCCTATGTGGGAACTCTGGTGGCATAGTGCCTAAGGCATTTGACTGCTAACCAGAAGGATGGAGGTTTACACCCATCAGCCACTCCTCAGAAGGCTGGGCAGTCTACTTCTGTAGTGATACCGCCTCAGAAACCCGAGGAGGGGTTGCTATGAGTCGGATATGACTCAACGGCAGTGTGTTGTGTTTTGCGTTGTGTATGATCCTATATATACAGATTGAACAAAAAAGCTATTGAACTAACAGACAGCTTCGGCAAAGTGGCAGGGTACAAGATCAACATACAAGAATCAGTAGGATTCCTCTACACTGTCAGAGAACTCTGAAAAGGAAATCAGGAAAATAATACTATTTTTAATAGCTACCCAAAAAACAAAGTACTTAGGGATAAATCTTACCAGAGACACAAAAGACCTACACACAAAAAAACTACAAAACATTACTACAAGAAACCAAAAGGGACCTAGAGACATGGAAGAATATACCATGGTCATGGACAGGAAAACTGAACATTGTAAAAATGACAATACTACCACCTACAGCAATCTATAGGTACAATGCAATTCCAATCCAGATTCCATTATCACTCTTTAAAGAGAAGGAAAAACTAATCATCAACTTTATATGGAAAGGTAAGAGACCCCAGATAACCAAACCACTACTAAAGAAGAACATCAAGTGGGAGGACTCACACTCCCCAATTTCAAAAGCTATTACATAGCCAGAGTAGTCAAAACAGCCTCAAAATAGTACAATGACAGACACATAGCCAATGGAATAGAATTGAGAATCTGGAAGTAAATCCATCCACCTACGGTGAGGTGATCTTTGACAGAGTAGAAACCTATTAAATGGGGAAGAGACAGTCTCTTTAACAAATGGTGCTGGAAAAGCTGAACATCTGTGTGCAGAAAAATGAAAATGGGAAACACATCTCACACCATATACAAACACTAACTCTGGATGGAGCAACCAGAATGACCAGACCCTGTCTCAGCCACCTTAGCCGTGCTGTGAGGAAAGACTGGCCTCTGGAGAAGGCTACCATGCTTGGCAGAGAGCCAAGTGGAAGACCCTCAATGAGACGGATGGACGCAGTGGCTGCACTGATGGGCTCAAGCATGGCACGGATTGTGGGGATGCCACAGGACCAGGCAGTGTTCCGTTCTGCTGCACACAGGGTCGCTATGAGTTGGAGTCGACCCTGTGGCACCTAACAACAAGAGATGGTCAAAGACTTAAATATAAAACCCCAGACCACAAAGATCGTGAAAGAACAAACAGGGGCTAACTTAGGGGCCCTAATACATGGCATAAACAGCTAAAAGTGCATAAATAGCAGATGACAAACTAGATGACTGGACTTCCTAAAAATTAACCATTTATGTGCATCAAAGGACTTTATTGAAAGAGTGAAAAAAGAACCTACAGACTGGGAACAACAATTTGGTGATGATATATATCTTGACTCACTGCCATTGAGTCGGACCCGATTCAGAACAACCCCTCCTTGGGTTTCCAAGGTGGTATCACTACAGAAATATTGTCCAGTTTTCCTTCCCAGGAGTGGCTGGTGGGTTTGAACTGCCAGCCTTCTGGTTAGCAGTCAAATGCCTTAGGCACTACGCTACCAGAGCTCCGCTCCCCCCCTTTTTTTTTGGTATATTGCACAAGGCACTAATATCCAAAATTTATAGAAAACTTCAACACTTCAACATCAAAAAGACAAACAATTCAATTAAAAAATGGACAGAGGACATGAACAGACACTTCACCAAAGAAGATACACAGGCAGCTAAGAAACACATGAAGAAATGCTCATGATCATTAGCCATCAGAGAGATGCAAGTCAAAACCACAATGAGATATCATCTCATCCCAGCATTAGTACCAAGTTCAAAAAAAAAAAAAAAAAAAAAAAACAACAAAGCTGATTGCCGTTGAGTTGAATCCAACTCATAAGCTACGC